>NC_086327.1:113644501-114254779 GCF_036172605.1 Pelobates fuscus
AGGAATCAGCAGAGCATTGGCGAATTTTAGGCACCATGAGCCTCAGCTCTTGGTGAACCCACTATATGACTTTACGTGGTCTTACGATTTGTGGCTGAGTTGCTGCTGTTCTGAAACGCATCCCAATGATGACACTTTACCACTTACAGTTGACAGTGGAATATCTAGGAGGGGTACCATTACCATGATTGAAGTCACTGAGCTCTTCAGAATGATATGTATATATGAATATTTGTGTTAGGGGCAAAAAGCCGTATAGAGAGTAAGTGATAAAGTTAGGAGAAGCTTAGAGAAAGGTTGTGGTGTGCTGGAACCGCCGGTGCAGTAGTTGCCTGTAAATAAAAGATGGCCCACCCAAAGGCTAAAAGGAAGGGGGGGGAAGGGATTATGATTGAGTAGTGGGAGTGGAAGGAGGGACGTGCAAATCGCAAGACCAAGAACGATGTGGATCAAGATTTTATACCTAATTCCTTTCCTTAAAAAATGGGGGGGTGACCATTATGCGCTAAGCGACTATTATGTGAAGCTTTCTTTTTTGCGATATTGCTTAGTGTTTTTGAACAGTTTTGTAACAGTTGCTGATAACATTATAGTTGCTAATAACATAACATATTTTCTAATTAATGTAAACTCGGATCCTAATCCCTGTTCTCCTGTCATAGGTGAAATGCATTAAAATACAATAAACTGATAGGTATAGGTAACAAGCCCTCTCTTCAGTATAAGATCAGTGGGATGTTCACCACCAGTTTTCAAAAATAACAACAAAAATAGCAATGGTCAATTGTGCAACTATTACGTGATGAATTGAATTTTTACCAATTTTTGGACTGAAAAACCAGGGTGCGACTATTATGCAGTGGCGACTATGCAGTGACATACAGCATACGTATATATTAATCTGTTTCCTTACAATGTCCATTCATTAAATCACCTATCTAGACTTCTACACAGACAGTAATTTCTGTTTCTTTAAAATTAACAAGATTATTCTCTGTGTGTTAATTCAAAGTAAATTTAACATTCCGAGACAAAAAAAAGCCAGAATTGAAATTTTGGCTTAATTTTTGATCTTTGTGGCTACAATTTGAGTGAATTTAGTGGATAGCCTGTTAAGTCCACATTCTACTTCTGTTTGGAAGTTTACTTTGAAGGCAATCCGACTATGTCCTAAAACAAAATAGGTACGAAATGAAACTGCATGATTAATTTCATATCTTTAGCTATGTTTTAGCGCCACCTATGGATCATATACCAGTACTTTTCATTTTCTATCTAGAAATACAATAAGTAATGGTAATACACTTTTGGGACATTTACTATTTTGGGGGAAATAAAATCAAAATATCACAAGAAAAAATAAATAACAAGAAATTATAAATCCTTACATTTAGCTCTTTCTATTAGAATGTATATGGTCCTTTTCGCCATATTAGAAGCATCATTTTAAAGGACCGCTATAGGCACTCAGACCACTTCAGCTCAATGAAGTGGTCTGGGTGCCAGGTCCCTCTAGTTTTAACCCTGCAGCTGTAAACATAGCAGTTTTATAGAAACTGCTTTGTTCACATTGAGGGTTAATACAGCCTCTAGTGGCTGTCTCACTGACAGACACTAGAGGCCGCTTCCGCAATTCTCAGTGTGAAAATCACACTGAGATGACGCTGGACGTCCATAGGAAAGCATTGAGTAATGCTTTCCTATGGGCGGTTTGAATGCGCGTGCAGCTCTTGCCGCGCATGTGCATTCGGAGCTGACGTCGGCAGGGGGAGGAGAGGTCACTAGCGCCAAGGGAGCCCGGCACTGGATTAAGATATGTGGCTGAAATAGTTTTAAACCCTTAAGCCCAGCGGGAGGGGGCTCCGTGGGAGGTGGGGACCTAATAACCTTATAGTGCCAGGAAAACGAGTTTGTTTTCCTGGCACTATAGTGTTCCTTTAAAGAATGTGTCCTACCTTTTGCCATAGGGGAAATAAAAATAGATAACAATTAAGCATCTGCTTTCTTTCTTACATACTTTCAAGCAAATATCTAACAAGTGATTTATTTTTTAAAAATAATGCCACTTTTTCTTTTTCTTAAGTTGGTAGATTTAAGAGGATAGTCACCAGCTAGGAATTTAAAATTGAATTGCAGATTTTAGCCCGATGTTGATATACATTTTTCTATTCTTAATTCCCATCATGATTGTAGTCGCCTGTTCCAGCAGAGGGCGTACAAAGCTGCTTAGTTCTTCCAGACTTCCATAAAACAATGTCTAACCCAGACCCAGCCTGACTGAGAATCATTGCAGTTGAAGACCACAGCATTATTAAGTGCAAACCCACCTGACTCTCATTACTGTAAGCCCTCCTGAAGCTGTGAAAACATTAAAATGCTGCCTTGCTGATAATTATGATAGTTACATTCCACAGCACCTAGTGTGCCAACCCCACAGAATCCTAACCCCAGTCTAACTCCAAAACCCAACTCCCTGAACCCTAAGTCTACTCTCTACCTCTAGAAATGTAAGCATGCTCAAAACACACTGCAACAACCATCATTCTCAGTAAACATGTATAACAAAACATATCAATTGGGCCAAATCTATTCAACAAATAAAAATGTGTGTTTTACAAGGCGAATGTTTCCATGTGGTGTTTCTGTTTGGGCAAACTTCAGCCACGCAATTGGTTTAGGAAAAACAACTTGGATGAACCATATTGGCCAGAAAATGGGCCAATCCGTAAACTGTAAAATATATACATGATATAAATATGAATAATATATACCTAATGTGAATATTATGTATAAGTTTTGAAGTAGACTGATTGGTGCACTTTCCCACCATTTGGTTTATAGATCAAGTGAAAACAATGAAACAAAAAAAAAATCTATATATTATATAAAAAAACATTGAAAATCAGGTTTGTTGTCAAAATGTATCGACTTTTGGCTGTTTGCAATGAACAAATCAAACAAAAGCAATTGAAACATAGAAACATAGAATGTGACGGCAGATAAGAACCATTCGTCCCATCTAGTCTGCCCAGTTTTCTAAATACTTTCATTAGTCCCTGGCCTTATCTTATAGTTAGGATAGCCTTATGCCTATCCCACGCATGCTTAAACACCTTTACTGTGTTAACCTCTACCACTTCAGCTGAAATACTATTCCATGCATCCACTACCCTCTCAGTAAAGTAATACTTCCTGATATTATTTTTAAACCTTTGCCCCTCTAATTTAAGACTATGTCCTCTTGTTGTGTTAGTTTGTCTTCTTTTAAATATAGTCTCCTCCTTTACTGTGTTGATTCCCTTTATGTATTTAAATGTTTCTATCATATCCCCCCTGTCTCGTCTTTCCTCCAAGCTATACATGTTAAGATCCTTTAACCTTTCCTGGTAAACAGCTCAAAACAGCGAATGCTTCAAGCGGTTTCCCCAAATTAAACTGAATATGCAACTTATAATTACTTTGCGAGTCTCAAAATTAATCAACCCCTTTCTGGCAAGCATCTTCAGTACTTAACCCTTTTGCTGTTATTACCTGCTGCAAACGAGATGCATAGCCATAAACCTACTTCTGACAGCGTTTCTGAGAAATCTTTACCCATTGGATGAATGGCCTTTAGTTCACTAATATTCTTGGGTTTGCGTGCTGCAACCGCCTTTTTCAAATCCAACCAGAGATTTTTTGATGACTCTGGTGGCCACTGTAGAATTTTCCAGGACTTCGTCTGCAACCAAGCCTTGCTGGAATTTGAGGTATGCTTGAGATTATTGTCTTGTTGAAAATTCCAATGACACCCAAGCTTCAGCTTCCTCACAGACAGCGTGACGTTTTCGCTTAGGATTTCCTGATAATTCAATAAACCAATCTTGCCTTCCACATTCTGCAGGTTTCCAGTGCCAGAGGATGCAAAGCAGCCCCCATCACTGAGCCACCACCATGCTTAACTGCAGGCAGAGTGTTATTTTTAGCATATGCTTTAGCATATGCTTCTTCCTCCAGACATACTGCTGATCCAATGGGCTGAAGAGTTCCAGTTTTGTTTCACCACTCCACAGAACAGAATCCCAAATTGTCTGTTGCTTATTTATATGTTTTTGAGCATATTAGTGGTGACTTTTCTGTTGCTTTTGGGTCAGTAGTGGTGTACATCTTGGAGTACTGGCATGGAAATCATTTGCGTTTAGTACACGCCTTACTGTGCTCACTGAAACCTTAGTGCCTGTTGCCACCATGTGTTGCTGCAGGTCTTTTGCAGTCGCTCAATTGTTTTTCACAACCTGCCTTCTCAGAAATCTGGTTGCAGCCATTGATAGCGTCCTTTATCGACCTAGTCCAGGTATTGTAACCACTGTTTCTTCAACTTTGAACTTGCAAACTATGCTTCAATGGTGTCTCTAGGAACATTTAGTGCCTTCATCGTCTTTTTGTATCCTGTTCCTTGTTTGTGAAGGGCGATGATCTCTTCTCTTAACTTTGTGGACCATTCTTTTGACTTAGCCATATTTCTAACATGCAGTCACACATGACACTCAACAAATCCCTAGCCAGTTCAAGTAGTTCACGTGTTCCAGCTCAAGCACACTTGATGCAACTAGTGAAGTCCTAACCAGCTCTCCGCGCATGCACGCACGAAAGCATGCACTCTCTCACTGCTGTTTCCATTAGATGGCTCGCAGTTTATATTGCAGAAGTGAAGTATCTTTTTTATCTGGTATATATTTTATCTATTTTATCATCAAACCTCTTCAAAAAAATTTGTGAAATGAAAAAAACAACACAATAGAGAAGGCCATTTGTCAACCTACAGCTTTTTAACTACTACTATGAGCAGTAGTGTTTAAAGTGCGTATAGTTCCCTTTAATTATTTTTTTTGTCTTGCTGTAATACTAATCTTCTTGATTTAGACAATTGTAGTTTTTTTTCATTATCTGACTGAATTATTTAAATCCCGTAGAGCAACTAGCCATTTCATATGCAGACTTTGCATACTGCATATACTTTTCTGCGTAGCTCAATTATGGCTATGTCTATTTATGATTTGTTGTGTTTTTTTGTTGTTGTTTTTTTGCAGGCTAATATGGCAACAGTAGCTGGCACATAATGTACTTGGTGTTTGCCTTGTATTGCAGACATAATATGCTTTCCTTTAGAATATTAAGATTCATCATTTAGTACAAACCTATAAATTACCAAGTATAAAATACATTCTAAACTAAATGTTTCAAGAAAAAGTGATAAATCACCTTTGCTATTAATTAGCCCAAACTCGTGGCTTTGATTTAATTTTCCTAAGAATAAAAAAGTACAATATGCCACTACAATGACTTATGTCCCCTCTAAGAGCACTTGGGGCAGGTCAAAAAGAAGCATGGAGATGCTGTCTCTGTAAAGAATAACACTCCTGTACACACAGTGGAGGCTCCTCAAGAGGCGGAAGCTGAGGGCGGCAGCACCCCACTATTTTTTGTTGCAATAACAAGTAATTAATTAAATAATTATTTAAACTATAGAATTGCTTTTTTGTGTAAACTTACACTTTTGGATGCGTCTGTCTGACCTAAAATGTTTGTGTCCTTTTAGTATTATGCCTATCTATTGCAACTCGGAAGAATACAAGCAAAAAACATAATCAAATGGTCTTTTGCCCACAAGTCTGATTAAATCCTATATTGTGTGAATCTGTAATTCTTGAATGTTATGTGTTGGAAGCAGGAAAAATGGGCAAGCCTAAAGATTTGAGTGCCAATGGCCAAATAGTGATGGCTAGACGACTGGGTCAGATTATCTCCAAAATGGCAAGTCTTGTGGGGTGTTTCCGGTATGTAGTGGCTAGAACCTACCTAAAGTGGTGCAAGGAAGGACAACCGGTGAACCAACATCAGGGTCATGTGTGCCCAAGGCTCAGGGATGCACTTTAGGAGCAAAGGCTAGCTCGTCTGGTCCGATCACACAGAAGAGCTACTGTAGTTCAAATTGCTGAAAAATGTAAGGCTTGCCATGGTAGAAAGGAGTCAGAACACACAATGCACCTCAGTTTGCTGTATGTAAACCAGCAGACCAAGTGCTCGTGAAGACAAATCCAATTCAGGGAGGTTCCACCCCACAACTTGCAGGATTTAAAGGATCTGCTGCTAATGTCTTGGTGCCAGATACCACAGCACATGTTCAGAGGTCTTGTGGATTCAATGTCTCAACGCATCAGAGCTGTTTTGGGAGCACAAGGGGGACCACACAATATTAGGCAGGTGATTTTACTATTGTGGCTGATCAGTGTATGTCTTTTCTTTAGAGGGACACTCCAGGCACCCATACCACTTCTGCCCATTGGAGTGGCCTGGGTGCCAACTCCCACTACTTTTAACCCTGCAAGTGTAATTATTGCAGTATTCTATAAACTGCAATAATTACCTTGCAGGGTTAACTCCACCTCTAGTGGCTGTCTAATAGACAGCCACCAGAGGGAACTTCCTGATTTAGAGCAAAGATTTTGCGTGAGGACGTCCAGCGTCGCTCAATTCCCCATAGGAAAGCATTGAAAATCTTTTTCAATGCTTTCTATGGGGAGCGGCCTGTGTGCGGGATCAGTCTCGCCCACCGGCCGACGGAGTGAGTAGGAGGAGCGGCGCGGAGGAGGAGGCAGCGACGAGGGACATCGTCACTGCCTCAGGTAAGTAACTGAAGGGGTTTTCACCCCTTCAGCAACCGGGTATTGGGGGGTGGGAGCAGGGACGTTTTAGCCGCGAGGCAAACAAGGCATTTGCCTTGGGCGGCATTTTCCAGGGGGCGGCAAAAAAAGCTGCCAGCAAATGCCTTGTTAGCCTTGCGGCTAACTGACATGCTGGGCTGGCGGCCGGCGGCTGGCGAGGGAGCACTTCCTCTGAGCGCTCTGCTCAGCTCCCTCGCGCGCCGCAGAGTGAGGCCGGGAGCCGGAAGATGACGTCATATTCCGGCTCCTAGGCTCACTCTGCGGCGCGCAAGGGATCTGAGCAGACCGCTCAGAGGAAGTGCTCCCTCGCCAGCTGCCCGCCTGCCCGCCCGCCAGTGCCTCCCGCCCATCAGCCACTGGACCACCAGGGAGAAAGAGAACCCCCCCCCCCCTAGCATTCCCAAAGGTAAGGAGGCTGGGGGGGAGTTAAATAATAAAAAAAAATTGTTAATGTGAGTGTGTGTGTCTGTTAGTGAGTGTGTCAGTTAGTGAGTGTGTCTGTTAGTGTGTGTCAGTGAGTGTGAGTGTCTGTTAGTGAGTGTGTCTGTTAGTGTGTGTGTCTGTTAGTGAGTGTGTGTGTGTCTGTTAGTGTGTGTGTCTGTTAGTGTGTGTCTGACTGTCTGTTAGTGTGTGTGTGTGTGTCTGTTAGTGTGTGTGTGTGTGTGTGTGTGACTGTCTGTTAGTGTGTGTGTCTGTTAGTGTGTGTGTGTCTGTTAGTGTGTGTGTCTGTTAGTGAGTGAGTGTGTGTCTGTTAGTGTGTGTGTCTGACTGTGTGTGTGTCTGTCTGTTAGTGTGTGTGTCTGTTAGTGAGTGTCTGTTAGTGAGTGTGAGTGTGTCTGTTAGTGAGTGTGTGTGTTTCAGTTAGCTAATGTATGCGTATCTGTTAGTGAATGTGTGTGTGTAAGGCGGGCGGGGCGGGGGGGGAAGGGTTGGGTGGGGGCGGGGGGCGCCTGAGTTTTGTCCTGCCTAGGGCAGCACAAAAGCAGGATACACCACTGGGTGGGAGGGAGAGGGAACCTGCAGTGCCAAGAAAACGGATTGTTTTCCTGGCACTGGAGTTTCCCTTTAAATATCTTTTATGACTTAACATATACTTGATTTTTATTTTTTCAGTTTTCGTCTAAGCTACCAGGAACCAACTAATTACAAAGTGGATAGCAAATACCATGATAAATAACAAGATCAGAAAGCACTGGTCACATACGAGATTCCTGATGCATAAATCACTAAAAAGGGAATAAAAGAAATTGTGTTTATTACTATTTCATATTTTATTGAGGTTTACATCGCTGATCCAATGATTAAATGCTGTATGGGAGGAGGAAACAAGAAGTGTCAGTTTTAATGTCTGTAATTGATGGCTAGCCATGTCCTCCCCTTTTCGTAAAACTCTCCCGGAGATGTAATTATTCCTTGTAACTAATGCATTAATTTTATATATAAAATAAGTGCACCTTGATTATAAATTTGTGAAACACCCATTGTAATTAACCCATCTCATTTGCATGCTACACAAAACTACCCCACCCCTCTTCTTCTTCTTCTTCTTCTTCTATTTTCATTTCTTTCATGTTTATTTACAAAAATGAAAAATGTGGACAAGTAGGATGCATATATTATATTATTGATTATACCATTCACAGTAATTGTTTGCATTTTTCTTGTCCTTAATAAATATTTCATTGAAACAAATATATAAGATGAATACACCTGTCCAGATCACTCTACATAACTGGTTTTACTTAATTTCCTCTTTAAGTCTCCGCTGGATGCATGCCATGATTTTTGCATTCACTTAAAGGAAACACTCCAAGCACCATAGCCACTAAAGATTGATGATCGCTCTCAGAAAATGAGCTTAGCCTGGCACCGCCAGACGCAGCTTAGGAAGAGAGCTTCTAGCTTTTAATGAGATGGTGAAAAACGCCATGGTTTCACTATTTACACTGTGTGAACAGGAAGGCAATCCTGGCACCATAATCACTACTGCATGCTATAGTGGTTATGGTATATGTGTCTTCTTTTAAAGTTGGGGTGATGTGGAGTTAAGGTGGTTATGAGACTTAAAGTGACTTAATCTTCCTTTGGAAGTCATTGCCCATAAAGTTAAGTTGGTCTTAATCCTCAAAGATTTTGATTGTTCTCCAAATTTGGATTGATATGTAAGCATAAAGTGAAAACGGGTACCTCGGGGTCCCTGGTTTAGGTCAAACTAGTCAAAAACAATTTCACCAAGAACCAAGGAACAGCACCCACAGCCTAATGGTACCATGCCCAGTAAATAAGCATGTATTGGTAATGTAGTGGTTATGGTTCCTAGACTACCCATTAACTTTTTCCATTTTGTCTGAAACTGTAGATCTTACTCCATTTACATTTGATTTGATTTGATTCTATTTTGTCTAAAATGCAGAGCTTCACACCACGGTAAACAGCATAGCAAGGGAGCCTCAATAATATTACATTTGTATAGAACCTGGATTGGGTGCGAGATTTCACATAAAATCTATTTAAGTCTAATTTCTTTGCTCTGCATTAGATTGCACAAGATCGTTGTTGTACGTGAGATGAGTTCCAAATCTGCGTATACACAATTGCTTCAATGGCTTGATTGACTGGCATTTCCAGAGGTTGCACATTGGGCTGAGATTTCCCATTTTTGAGCCACACTCCCCACACATCAGAATTGAGCTGACGTACTCTCTTTCTGAAAGTCAACGGGAAAATGACCACCTTCAGAAATATTGATGTGTATGGAAGCCAAAGGCCCATGCAATCCAATAACTCATACACTAAAATATTGTAATCTCAAGTTCATTACGTCTTTCAAATATTTAACTTGTTCATGACAAGTGGGGAGGAATAGCCCTTTACATCATGACTTTCATGGCAAGTCATCTATAAATGAATACCTTAATATCTGCATCCTAGATTAATAAACAATGTAATATGTTTTTAGAATTCTCTGCGGTAATCTGGGTTACTGTATCAATTAAAATGAGATCTACGTCTGCGTGACACAAGGTTATTCACTAAACTGTCAACTATTGTGACGCTACCAGGGATTTTTACATTTCTGGCCAAAGTAGGCTTGTAGGTTTGTTTCATATACGTACATGTAAGTATATATAGGTATATTTTGTTTGTGTTTGCTATTATTATGGTCTTGTAAAATAACTCAAATGCAGGGCAGGCATAATGAGCTACAACCAGGGCCGGACTGGGAAAAAGATTTGGCCCGGGCATTTTTGGATCAAAGCGGGCCACTGGGAAGAGGGCAGGTCAGAGTAGAGGGGGGTGTTTTGTCATCACCAATGGCAAGCACACCCCCTCTCAAAGTGAGCATGTTGGTTCAATGCGCAGAGCCCTGCTGAAGAGCTCTTGCATGAAAAAAGGCCCTGTATTTGTTCTATGCAGTGCAAGCAAATGTATTAACATGCTTGCTCTGTGTTTGCTTGTGACATGTCTCCGTTGTCTCCATAAGTGGGATACCAAAGGACAATAGTGTAAGGAAAGCGTATTGTACATGTGTTTAGAGCCTGCTTGTGGGATTTAATGTGTGTAGAGTGAGGTGATTGTGGTGTGGTGTTTTGTGTAAATGTCGGTTTCAGTTGTGTTGTGTTTGTGTTGTAATATGTATGGCTAGGGGCGGTAGAGAGTGGGAGTATAGGTGATGTCGCATAGGGGCTCTAGTGTATGTGTGTATAGATGATGTAGTGTGTGTAGGGGTTCTAAAGTGTGTGTGTGTTTAGGGAAAGTAGTGTGTGTTTGCTTACAAGGGATCTAGTGTGTTTATAGGGGATCCAGAGTGTGTATGTCATTAAAGTAGTGTGTGTAGGTGGTGCAGTGTGTGCCTATAGGGGATCTATTGTGTGCGTAGTAGGTCTAGTGTGCATAGGAAGCATGCAGGGTGTGTGTAAGAGGTGCAGTGTGTGTTTGAGGTGTGCAGTGTGTGTCTGAGGGGTGCAATTTGTGTGTGAAGGGTGCACTGTGTGTGTGAGGGGTGCGCTGTGTGTGAAGGGTGCATTGTGTGTGAAGGGTGCATTGTGTGTTTGGGGTGCTCTGTGGTGGTTAGGGTGCAGTGTGTGTGGTGTTTGTGGTGCAGTGTGTGTGAAGAGTGCACCGTGTGTTTGGGGTGCTGTGTGGTGTTTGGGGTGCAGTGTGTGAGGGGTGCTGTGTGTGTGAGAGGGGTGTTGTGTGGTGTTTGGGGTGCAGTGTGTTTGGTGTGCTCTGTGGTGTTTGGGGTGCACTGTGTGTTAGGGGTGCTCTGTGGTGTTTGGGTTGTAGTATGGTGTTTATGGTGCAGTGTGTGTGTGTGTGTGTGTGTGTGTGGTGCACTGTGTGTTTGGGGTGCTCTGTAGTGTTTGTGGTGCACTGTGTGTTTGGGGTGCAGTGTGGTGTTTGGGGTGTAGTGTATGTGTGTGTGTGTGAGGGGTGCTCTTTGATGTTTGGGGTGTAGTGTGTGTGAGGGGCTTAGTGTGATGTTTGGGGTGCAGAGTGATGTTTGGGGTATAGTGTGATGTTTGGGATGTAGTGTGCGTGTGAGGGTTGCTCTGTGGTGTTTGGGGTGTAGTGTGATGTTTGGGGTGCTGTGGGGTAAAAATAAAAAAACATATACATGTGTATTTTTTTATAATTATTGTATTTAATTGTATTATATATAAGAATTGATATATTCTTACCTTGGGAGGGGGGACCTTGTTGCCAGCCCTGGTGGTCCGGTAGGAAATCCCTGGTGGTCCGGTGAGGAGTGAACTCTACCCTGCAGTTCCTCGGGTAGAGATCACTCTTGCGAGATCGGAGCGTTGTCATAGTAACCGCGGCAATGCTCCAGCCTAGCGAGAGGAACCCGGAGGAGCTGCAGGATAGAGCTCCCCTGGGTATTCTCTCTCTCCCTCCCTCCCCGTCCAGCGGCCACATCTCAGTGCCTGTGGGCTGGTGGGGAGATAGTTTGTCTCCACATCGGCCCATGAAGGCATACAGCAGGGCCGGCGCTTGCACTGATCTCCCCTGTCAGTAGGGCCATTTTTAACGAGGGGCAAACAGGGCAGCTTTCCCGGGTCCAGTTACTCCTGGGGGGCCCAAAGCAGCTGCCCCATTTGCCCTCTGTCTGCAATAATTTATTTTAGGATTGCCGACCCTAAAATAGATTGTTGCAGGCAGCGGGCCTGCTTGCTGAGGGGGGCCATCAGATGGTCCATGGCATTGTGGTCTTAGTTGCCCTGTCAGCGCTGTGGCCCTTAAATAGCATGACCAGGCCCCTCTAATAATCTCAGCGCTGGGAGGAAGTGACAACTAGTGACGCGGAGGAGGGGGGAGGAGGGGAGTGCATAGTGAGAACCTCTGACTCCCAACAGCATTAGCAAGCCCATGAACCCAAGGGAAGTCACCCTCCAGCACATAAAAGGAAGGAAACACAAGGGTGGGTAAATTGTTTTACTTGTTGCATGTTTGTGTGTCTGTGTATCTATCTGTGTGTGTGCATGTATGTCTGTATGTGTATCTGTGTGCCTGTATGTGATATATATGTGCCTGTATGTGTATCTCTGTGTCTATATGTGTATGTGTGTCTGCATGTGTATCTCTATGTCTGCATGCGTGTCTGTATGTGAATCTGTTTGTATGTATGTGTATCTGTGTGTCTGTATGGGTATCTGTATGTGAATATGTGTTATGTACACCCTGTTCCAAATTATTATGCAAATTCTATTTAAGTGTCACAAAGATTAAATATTTTGTTTTTCAGTTTAACTCATGGATGGCATTGTGTCTCAGGGCTCTTTTGATCACTGAAAACAATCTCGGGCACCTGTGATAATTAGATTGCCAGGTGAGCCCAATTTAAGGAAAAACTAATAAAGGAGGGTGTTCCACATTATTAAGCAGAGCACAATTTTCATGCAATATGGGGAAGAAAAAGGATCTCTCTGCTGCCGAAAAGAGTGAAATAGTTCAATGCCTTGGACGAGGTATGAAAACATTAGATATTTCACAAAAACTTAAGCGTGATCATCTATTAGGAGATTTGTGGCTGATTCAGAGCACAGACGGGTTCGTGCAGATAAAGGCAAATTGAGGAAGATTTCTGCCACATCCATGCATTGGATCAAGAGAGCAGCTGCTAAAATACCATTACATAGCAGCAAACAGATATTTGAAGCTGATGGTGACTCTGGAGTCCCATGGACATCAAGGTGTAGAGTCCTCCAGAGTCTTGCAACTGCGCATAAACCTTCTATTTGGCACCACTAACCAATGCTCTAAAGCAGAAACGGCTGCATTGGGCAGAAAAATACATGAAGACTAATTTTCAAACAGTCCTGTTCACTGATGAGTGCCGTGCAACCCTGAATGGCAGGCCCGGACTGGCCATTGGGAATACCGATGGCCGTGGGGCCGAGGCCGGCAGGGGAGATCACAGGAGCTCCCCGGCCGGCCCCTGCTGTGTGCCTTCATGGGCCGATGAGGAGATCAAAGATCTCCCTCACCGGCCCAGAGACAATTCTAAGCGGCCACCGGCTGAGGAGTGTGGGACGGAGGAGAGGACCGGCGGAGCTCTAGCCAGCAGCTCTGCCGGGTCCTCTCGTGGGATTCTGAGCATTGTTACGGTTACCACGGCAATGCTCAGATCTCGCGAGAGTGAACTCTAGCCTGCAGGGGCTAGAGTTCACTCTCACCACTGGACCACCAGGGAAAGTAGCATGGCAGCACGGCACCCCCCCATGGCAGCACGGCACCTCCCCCCCCCATGGCAACACGGCTCCCCCTCCTCCCAGGCTAAAGGTAAGAAGGGAGGGAGGGTATAACTTTATTTTTTAATAATAAAAAAATATATTTAAATTTAAATAAATACATTCACACTCACACACACAGCACCCTCACACACAGCACCCTCACACACAGCACCCCCAGACACACACAGCACCCTCAGACACACAGCACCCTCACACACACAGCACACAGCACCCCCAGACACACACAGCACTCAGACACACACAGCACACAGCACCCCCAGACACACACAGCACCCCCAGACACACACAGCACCCTCAGACAAACACAGCCCCCTCAGACACACACAGCCCCCTCAGACACACACAGCACCCGCAGACACACACAGCACCCCCAGACACACACAGCACCCAGACACACACAGCACCCTCAGACACACACAGTACCCTCACACACAGCACCCCCAGACACACACAGCACCCTTACACACAGCACCCCCAGACACACACAGCACCCTCAGACACACAGCACCCCCAGACACACACAGCACCCTCAGACACACACAGCACCCCCAGACACACACAGTACCCCCAGACACACACAGCACCCCCAGAAACACACAGCACCCCCAGACACACACATCACCCTCAGGCACACACAGCACCCTCAGACACACACAGCCCCAAGACACACACAACAACCCCAGACACACACAGCACCCCCAGACACACACAGCACCCAGACACACAGAGCACCATCAGACACACACAGCACCCCCAGACACACACAGCACCCAGACACACACAGCACCCCCAGACACACACAGCACCCAGACACACACAGCACCCCCAGACACACAGCACCCTCACACACAGCACCCAGACACACACAGCACCCTCAGACACACAGCGCGCCCTCACTCACACACAGAGCACCCTCACTCACACACAGCACCCTCAGACAGACAGCACCCTCGCTCACACACACAGCACACACACACACACACATATATATATATATATATACACATATATATATATATATATATATATATATATATATATATTTAAAATAACTCTCAGTGAGTTAACAGACAAAGAAAATTAGAAACCTAGAATGTGACGGTAGATAAAAACACCCTCACACACAGCACCCCTCTTACATACACACACACTGCGCCCCTCACACATACAATACTTCCATATAAATATATATATATATATATATATATACACACACACTACAGCACCCCTCAGACAGCATCACTACACACATTACACTCCAGATACACGCTAGATCCCTTACCCTATATGCACTCTTAATCCTCTACACACACACAATCTCCTATACACACTCTGGGTCCTTTACACACTAGATCTCCTACACACACACACACTGCACCACCTACACACACTACATTCCTTGTCAGCAAACACATACAACATTCTCTAAACACACCCTCTCTACAACCCCTACACACACTACGTCACCTATACACACACACTACAGCCCGTATGCACACACTCGCTACATCCCCTATAACACTATGCCCCCTATACACACACTCTGTACAGTCCCTAGCCACACATATTATACCACAAACACAAATTAAATTGACCTATTTACACAATACCACACCACACTCTACACACACGCAATCCCACAAGCAGGCTCCAAACACATGCACATACACTTTCCTGGCCCTTTTGTCCTCTGGTATCCCACTTGTGGAGACACCAGAGACAATTTAAAAGCAAACATGTGCAAGCATGGTATTAAATTTGCTTGCGCTGCGCAGAACAAATTCAGGGCCTTTTTCTAATGCTAGAGCTCTTCAGCGGGGCCTTGCGCATTGAACCAACATGCTCACTTTGAGGGGGGCGTGCTTGTCATTAGTGATGACAAAACACACCCTCTCTGGCCCCGCCCCCTTCTTAGAGGGCCGCTCTGATTGAAAAATGCCCGGGCCTAATTTTTTTCCCAGTCCGGCCCTGCTGGATGGTCCAAATGGATGGAGTAGCGGGTGGTTGGTGGACGGCCACCCTGTTCCAACAAGACTGCGACGTCAGCAAGGCGGTGGAGGAGTCATGTTTTGGGCCTGAATGATGGAAGAGAGCTGGTCGGCCCCTTTAGGGTCCCCGAAGGTGTAAAGATGACAGGGACATTTTATAGAAGTCTTGTGCTAATCATTGTCCAACAGGTGAGCAACTATCTGGGTGATCTAGAACTCCTGGATTGGATTGCTCACCTGCTGTGCTGTACATAAACTGTGGAATGGAGCACTGGCCCTCCCTTCACTCCAAATGCTCCACCCCAGGAACCCATATTAAATAGCAAAATTGCTCTGACTAAAACAGACAGACCTTCTTCCTGGGGCTATTAATTTACATATTCAAATACTTTTGGAGAAATATACACTCCATCCATAACAATGCCTTGCACTCTGTCACAATATATATATATATATAATACACAAGAAACAGGGCACTCACCTATCCACTAAACAGCAACTTCAATGTTGAAAGATTTTTTTTTAAACACCTAATCTTGGCAAAAATAATGGGGGTTTAGTTACGTTATATGATCATACATTGCATAAGCCTGCCACAATGTCAATGTACCCGAAGTTCCGAAGTGTCAAAGTGCCGAAGTGTTGAAGTGCCGAAGTTACCAAAGTGGCGAAGTCTGCATGTGTCTGTGTATCTGTCTGTGTCTGTGTATCCATATTTTTGTCTGTATGTATATCTGTGTATCTGTTTGTCTTTATTGTGTGTCTATATATATATATATATATATATATATATATTTGTGTGTCTGCATGTGTATCTGTGTAGCAGTGTATCTATGTGTGTGTTTGTCTATCTGCAGGTATGTCTGTATGTGTGTCTGTGTATCTGTGTGTCTGTGTATCTGCATATGTCTGGATCTGTGTCTGAGTATCTGCATGTATGAAACCATCAGGCTGCACTCACCTGAACATGTATACATTATAGGGTGCTGCTGGGGCCAATTCATACAACATACATGTATGTATAACTGCATGTGTTTGTGTGTGTGCCTGTGTATCTATATCTGTGTGTATGTGTATCTATATGTGTGTCTGCATGTATATCTGTGTATCTACATGTGTGTCATTATGTGCTCCTGTGTATCTATGTGTGTCAGTGTTTGTATCTGTATGAGTGTCATTCTGTGTTTCTTTCTTTCTTTCTTTCTTTCTTTTTTTGTTTAGTTTTTTGAGGGGGTGGGTTGGTCTAGAAGGTGTGAATGCATGCCAACGAGTGGGGTGGGGGGTCCAATCCCAAGCAAAATGCTTGCCCAGGTTTCAATCTATATTGAAGGTGGCCCTGTTTCACAGGATGTATAGACAGCCCTATTTTTTCTCCTGCAAGGCATGAGTGAGATCCAGATCACTTCCTTCAGGAGTGAGAAGGGTGAGAAGGAAGCAGAGAAACACTGCCCTCCTGGATACCAGGAGCAGCTAACTACCATACTGGATCCCAGGGAAGCTAACCTGCTTCAGCACAAAGGAAAGGTGAAAGGGAAGATAAATATAATATTTTTGCAAGCATGTGTGAGTCAACCATTATAATTGTTTAGTAGTGGGTGTTTGTGTGGCAGTATATATTTGTGTGTGGCAGTGTGTATTTTTATCTGACAGTGTGTATCACTTTGTTTATATGTGTAGCTGTGTGCATCTTTGTGCTGTGTATGTATGCATATCTGTATGTGGCTGTGTGTATCTGTCTTTACATGTATGTGGCAGGGTCCATCTATGTGTGTATGTGGCTGTGTTTTTCTGTATGTGCAAAGGTATATCTGTGAGTGTGCTACGATGTAAGAGACTGGTCATGTGCACATGTGTGTGTATCTGTGAACATGTATCTGTGTGTATGGATGTGTGCGCATGCATTTGTTTCAGCTAGTGTTTGATGGGGGGCACAACCACTAGCTTTGTAACGGAGCCCAAATATTCTGACTGCACAGCTGCAGAAATATCTAATCAAAAGACTTACACTTTAATGTAACCGGCAACATTTTTCAATTCATTTATTTTAACTTGAAAGTTAAATTCCCTGATTAGTTCCTGATAATTCACAATCTATTGATACCCCACAAAAGTCCCTTGCTGGTTACCTGTTCCTCAGGATTCTATTTATCCATAAGCATACTTGAGGTCGCAAAAAACAATACTAAACTGTTTAACTCAATATAACCTAATCAATATTAGTTTGCAACCAATTTCACAAATGAATCTCTTGAACAAAAGTGAACAGGATAAGTCTTCTTACTGAGTGCTGGAATACTGATCTATCTAATGGATATAAAAAAAAAAAATTACCGAAGCACTTTGTTTAATTGCATCTTAGTCTAGCGCTGGCCAACGCGAGTCGCAGCAAATTTTCTTACTGAGAGCAGTATTTCCCAAAGTAACAGACAGAGTCTTGGCATAGTTGCTGTCTCTGTAATTTTATTGAGCTGATTCAAGTTTCTCGTTTTCAGGAAAAACCTCTCCAGTCTTTTACGGCTCCAGATTTATTATACCATCACAATTATTTACTACGGTAGTGTGGAAGTGTTAAAGGGGCCACTCTAGGCTGGGATGAAGTTATTCTTTGTTAATGAACTACATAGATATGCATTAAATAGATAAATAGAAAAAAAAACATAACCCATTGAAAAGAATAGAGTTTCAAAAAGATAATCACTGTTAAAGTTCTTTAATTATGTGCAAAACCTGACACTTTTCATCATTAGCCTTGAGCTTTGCCAACTACAGGAATTAGCTGGTCATATCAAGAGCCATTCATTTTGGTATTTGTAATCAAGTAACAGTGGAAGGTGAGGGGGGCATATTAGAAGGAATTCTTAATGTTCCCTATGTAGTCTTCATTCTGCTCAGTGAATGGAATATGCGACTTGTGGTTCAGTTATCAGCTTCCTATTTATAAGCGCTGTTAGCTGAACTATATCTCCCAAAAAGCTTTGTTTTGCTACCTGCTGACATGAACAACCGTGTTGTTGGGCACTGCAACTTAGGAGGGAGGGACATAAAAGGAGCAGTACACAAGTACAGTAACCAGCAAAAAGGAAGTATTTTAGAATAGAGGAGGTGGGGCAGAGTAGGCAGGGTTGATATGCAGAATGCTAAAAAACATTGTTTTTCCCAAAAGCTATGAAAGATTGGGGCATGCAAAAATGAAGCTTATTATTTAGGCAAAAATTTATAAAATAAAAGTTTTGTTGGTGCATTGAGTGTCCCTTTAAAGTTTAAACAGATAAGGATTAATATCCCAAGGTCCCGAGGCTTATTACCATTTTGGGCCCCCATCTTCATTCTTTACATAGAGATGGTTAATGGAGCCCAGCAAATGTATTGCTGTCAATTAGACAACGGGTCCAGTTACTTCCTGGGTTGGTTAGCTCAATGGAGCTAAACTCAAGAGGCAGCAAGTGCTCAGAGCAACTGCCTCACAATGTATAGAACGTAAAGGTTCTATATTTTTTAAATATTGGAAGCCTTACATCTATTCTGTGGATGCTCAACATAAGGCTTTTATTTACGGCATTCTTTGATATACCAATTAGCCTTCTTTGCAAATTCTTCCAATTTATTCTAATTGATTTGCTTTTTCCTTCATTTTTTGGTAGCTTTTATTTTACACTGGACTTGCTACATATAGTATAAATCCTTTTTTTTTGTCATATAATTTTATTTGTATTCTTACTTCCATGCAAATATTTGCCCTGGTATACAGCTATGTAAACCCCAGCACCCATCATGTTTTTAAGTTTAAAATGTTTTGAAAAAATAAAAGTTTGAGAACTGAGATCTGAGATTTTTCCTACTGAAAGAATGGTTAGTTTTTGTAGGGATATCGTCGTTGCTTGTGGTTTTCACACCTCAATGAGAAACAGATTATTTTTTTTTTGAAGTCGAGAAGTTCATACAGGAAACCAAGTAAAATCCCACATACTGGAGCAACCTCTGTGGGCCATGTCAAACCATGTGCTCCAATCTTATGTCTGGCTAGATGCCCAGACTCTTCCAGATACCCATGTAACAGCTGCAGAAACAAATTACAATACCAGGGTTTTTGTTACAAAATTTGAAACCTGAACACCACGGGTGGAGAGTTTGGTTATTCAGTAAACCTAAAATTGTGGAGAACTGTCCAGGGAATTGCAAAATTTAGGACAAAATACATAACGTTTATTGTCAGATGAGGAAGATGAGTGAATGCACTTAAAAAAATAAGAAAATGCATTTTTAATAGAAATCAGCTTGTTTCAAAGTATACAATGTATTGTAGCTGATTCCGTTTTGATTAAGTGAAAACACAAGTGCAAAAACTTTAAAATATAAATACCGGAACTCTTAAAGGAATACTATAACGTTAGAAACACAAACCTGTATTCATAACGCTGTAGTGTCCTTATCCCTAACTTATTAGGTCCCTACCCTCCTCGGGCTTAGTAAAGGGTTAAAAATCCTTTTTTTACCTACCTTAATTCCAGTGCATAGGCTCCCTCTTTGCTGGCTAGGTCTCTTCTTGCAGTGTCATGACAACGGTGGGACCTAATGCACATGCGTGGTGCTCACCGCATGCACATTATAGCTACCCCATAGGAAAGCAATAAATTATTCAAATTAATCATTGCTTTCATGTAAGGAATTTGAAAACGTTAGACATGCAAAGTGTGAGGACATTTAACTTCAAGGAGTAAAACGCCGTAGGCGGGGCGGAGCCTAGTATCCGGACGGAGCGGTCGTGCTGTGCCTCAGCTCCCGCTCCACTCGACAATTTTCGGGGGTGATACCCCCAAATATCGGTACGACCACGACCGGAAGGCACCTGACATGCTGGGGAAACTCGGGGGTACCGTCCGGTACCAAACTCTGACCCGTCACCTCTTGGAAACCGGGCAGAACACTCGGAGGCCTACCGGAGACCGGGCAGCAGGGAGACGGCCGCTCCCCAGTCTGTCCGACCCGGCCAAGGATCCCTCGCAACAGTCATCTCCTACCCCCCCCCCCCTCTGGACCGATGGGGGACATCTCGGTCCAAACCCAACGACAGGCACCACAAGCATATCACGCAGTCCTGTACTCTGCAACTCCAGACCGGCCTAACGCATGGGGAACCCAAAATGGCGGCGGCAAGCGACCCCCGCAGTTCAAACAGCATGCCTGACACAGGGGAGCCCTGCGATATACACCAACGTATAAACGCAGCATTTGCAAGATTCTGGCACAAGCTGGAGCAGAGGCTTCAAGCCCAGAGGGCAAGCAGGCTATCCCAGAACCGACCTAGCAGCATGCAGACGAAGGCGAAACCGCAACCAAGGCGGGACCGCAAACTTGAGGTGAGAGACACGAGGCAGAGGCGCCCCACTCCGGGCACAGCCTCTACCCACAAGAATACCGCGCAACCACGCAGCCCACCCAGCCCGGGTGCCAGGAGGGATATACCTCCACAGCATCGACCACCCTGCAGGAGGAATGCCCGCCGCTGGCGGCGAAAGAGATCCGGCACCGACTGCACCCACAACGGGATTGCCTCGACCTCACAGAGCCATCGAGCCAGTGGTCAGAAGATGTCACCCCCCGAATGGGCCTGGGGCAGGAGGGGGCCCGCGCCCTGTGCCGATCACTCCAATGCATGGGACTGTTCAGCATGTGCCTTACCAATGCCGACTGAAGGTATAGGATGACTCCCAGCAAATACCACCGCCGCACCGCGGCCTAGACTGCTGCCACGCCACACAGCAACGCAGCTATAATGGACTATGTCCTCCTACACCTAACGCTGTTTACTGTAACCTACAGTTTACTAATCTATGTTATTAAGCATGCCTTTAGTTTAAATACTGCTCTTATCCTGTGTATTAATTATTGGTAGTATATTAGACCTATTCTGTCTTCCTTTTACTTTGACTTAACACACTAAGCACTGAACCATATGTCCTTGATTTAATCCTCTAAAGCGATGTCTTAGCATGTTTTTTCTACTCCTACCTTTCCCTAAACCACGTCACCAATCGATGGGCAAAGCGAAGATCCCTACTAGGTGGTTAGGAAGAACACAATGTAATCCTGTCATATCGTAAGAATAACACTACTGCTGAAACTCTTAATTAAAAAAAAAAAAGAGGCCGTTACTCTCGGGAGTACATGCAATTTTTGTATAAACCAATTGTGCATAACCTGTACTTTTCATGCATTAACCCCCTGTTTTACTTTCTGTAACGATCCAACTTTTGCCTCAATAAAAACAAAGATTGACACAAAAAAAAAAAAAAAAACGCCGTAGGCACCAGGAAGCACCTCTAGTGGCTGGATGTCTATAGTGTCCCTTTAAATTAAAATAATTTTAAGCAAAATGTATGCTTGCGTTTCATGTGATACTGTGATATTTCAACATGAAATGAAAAACAACACAAGAAACAAGTAAAAAAACAAACCATACGTGATATTAATCAGGTTGAATGTGCACTCACATTTTTATGAACCTGTATCAAGCTCAAAGGAGTTGCATATGTTGTCAAAATTGGGAATGACCTCCGTTTTGAATGCAAGACATTCTCAGATTTCCATTTTGCTACACAATCATACTTAAAAGAGCAAAAGAGCCTAACGGAGCTTCTGAAATAGAGATGCCAAACACTGCACTTAGTATTATTCATATATTTAACGTTTCTATATAGTGCTAAAGACAATGAAGTCACGAAGAGGCCAGACTTAGCAAAACACAATACCTAACTGTTTTCAATTTTCTTCTCGTGTTGTAGATATATTGCAGCAGAACATAAAATTGATATTTATATATTCTACTTCCCCAAACCTAAAGTCCTTTAAGAGATCCCTCTCTACATACCTTCAAAACAGAATGCACGTGTCATGGTTGATTATATATTTCCTACCTGTTCTATGTTAAATGTTTTATTTATCGTGTATTAATATTGTTTTTGTATTTTATTGTACCCTATTGTATCGATGCAATGTTTTGTGGACCCAGGACATACTTGAAAACGAGAGAAATCTCAATGTATCTTTCCTGGTAAAAGATTTTAGAAATAAATAAATAACTAAGATACTTTTCATAGAAGTGTTCCACGATTAATTTTTATCTTTAGGACGAAAACAGATAAGTTTATTGAACATTTTTCTAGCTGGGCTATCCTCCACAATTCTAATTTATTATTAAATTGGAATCATTTAAAGATGACAGCAATTGGCGTACATACGCTGAAGGTCCGTGGTACTTATCCAGGTGAAACATTGCATTGCCTGGGCGATCCTCACTTGTGATGGTCTCCCAAAGTAGGGGTGGAGCTGCAGCGAGGACACTGTCTCATCTATGATATAAAACTCAGTGGAGAGCCCTACATCTAAATGAAAAAAAAAAATTAACATTTGCAATAAATGCATTTATTTCTAATACTGGAGTGTTCATTTAAGTAGCCTCGAGCTATTCAGAGACAAAACAGTCAAACAATGTCTATCATAGTTATGCACTAAAGTGAGAATTCTAAATCAATTTCAAATTTAGGGTAAAAAAAGCTAAAATGGAAATGTTCTCTAAGTGAACTATGCTTCTAGTACGACTAATCTGGCCTTAACCCCTTAAGGACCAAACTTCTGGAATAAAAGGGAATCATGACATGTCACACATGTCATGTGTCCTTAAGGGGTTAAATTTAGAATTCACTTTGAATTCTCACTTTCGTTAATAACCCTGTAAATCTTTCTATGACAATCGACAAATCTTCTTTTCCATGTTTATTCCATTAGTTTCAAATACCAGTTTAGAAGGCCCACCAATGAAATAGCCTCATCCCAAACTCAAAGTTGCAATAAAAATGCAATAAATCAGACCTGCTGCATTTTATATATTAATAAATCACTGCTATAGCGGAGAGCCCCTAAAGAGCCAACTTTTGAGAAAGTACATTGCTAAACATTTTACTCAGTGAAATGGAAAGTGAATTTGTTAATTAACTTTAAACATCTCAAATATATATATAACGTTGGCATCCTGTAGAATTTAAAAAGCCTATTAAAATGGCAAAGTTTGCTAATTAGGCAAATAATACACTGGAGAAGTACTGGCATCTGCTATCAGCCGACCAAACGTACCTACCTTAATTATAAACAATTTATTGCAAGACGAAGATCGGAAAAATTGGGGTTTATTTACTAAACACCAACTTGTGAAGAACTGAAGCCAAATTACAAAATGTAGGATAAAATAGCAATAATAATAATAATAATATTAATAATAACTATGATTCTAGCTTATTTGGAGAACGCTCCCAGATTATCTATTATTGCCTAAATCTTGTCATTCCGATTCAAAATCTCTTAATGAGAGTTTGGGAAATAAACTCCATTGTCAGGATTCAACAAAGTGTTAACTCTCAGAAATGTAATAGGAATTTTCAAATGTTTTGTAAAAGTTTCACCGAGTGCAATATTGTAATTCAGGGAAACTAATAAAAAAAAAAAAAAAAAACGGGTCTATTTAAATGTCTTGTGAGTAATACCTGCAGCTATTTAGAGTTTGGTGCCTACTTACCCATTCATGTACCCACCAAATATTGCATTGCATGCCTTACTGAACACGTAATTAACATGTAAAAAAAAAAAAGAAGTAACTTTGGCCTTGTTTTAAAATTTTTGAATGCTTTCCAAATTATTTAATATTTTTGGATACATTTTTAAAAGGATTTAAAGGGTATTTATAACTCCACCCCAAATCCAAACATCATACGCTCATTTTCAAGATTTCAGCCTTACATTGTGCTAACGGTTTTGCTAGAAAATATATAGATTGGAAGAAAAATCTATTTAGATATGGGCCATCTCCCACTTCTCAGTCAAATCTTCGGCATAGACTCAATATACCAATGATTTCACTGACAAGGGAGGGCAGTCCTTCTGCTCTCACAAGCGTAGCAACCACAGCGCATGCACTGCCATTGCTACGGAAATACCCTAGCTGACGCTGCGCTGGCTAGGGAGTATAGGAACAGACTGACATCACTCCATTCAGACGCCAGCATGTGGGCAACAAAGCCAGCGTGTTGGCATCATGGAGAACGCTTACCCTGCTTGGGGAAGTGTCCCCAAAGCCAAGGCCGGACTAGGTATACACAGCACACATTAACACCTCCTATGCCTGTCTCCTAGCCATGTCAAGGCCCATTCCACTTAGCTGCGCTGCTCCATGGGCTACACAGAGAAGAGGAGACATGAAACAATGTTTCTATTACTCCTCTTCATTTGCAATGTGTACCCTCGCCCTACCTTGTCTGGGGTGGATTAGAATGTTATTTACTAAATCGTTTTTATAAATGTTAACCCCTTAATACCGGAGGGCGTACTATTATGCCCTATTCTAAGCGGCTCTAAACGCCGCAGGGCGTAATAGTACGCCCTCCGTTTTTTTTTTTACTTACCCGGTCGCCGGCGGTCCCAAGCCGGCGATCGCGGTTGGGGGGACTCCTGGGGAGCCCCACGCGGCAGATCCTTCCTCCTGCACCCCTCCCAGCCATGTGAGAGTGAGGTCCTTGCGAAGACCTCACAATTACATGGCCGGGTTAGCTGCCTGCTGCATTGCCAGCAGGGGGACTGCCTGTAATGACAGGTAGTCCCCCTGCTGGCTGGAAATAAAATTAAATAAAGTTAAATAAGTGTAAAAAAATATATATATACTTAGATCGTACATATATATTTTATATATGTATGATCTAAGTATATATATATACACATATACACACACACAGACACTGTCTAGGTGTATTTTACTAATAATATATATATATATACAGGGAGTGCAGAATTATTAGGCAAATGAGTATTTTGACCACATCATCCTCTTTATGCATGTTGTCTTACTCCAAGCTGTATAGGCTTGAAAGCCTACTACCAATTAAGCATATTAGGTGATGTGCATCTCTGTAATGAGAAGGGGTGTGGTCTAATGACATCAACACCCTATATCAGGTGTGCATAATTATTAGGCAACTTCCTTTCCTTTGGCAAAATGGGTCAAAAGAAGGACTTGACAGGCTCAGAAAAGTCAAAAATAGTGAGATATCTTGCAGAGGGATGCAGCACTCTTAAAATTGCTAAGCTTCTGAAGCGTGATCATCGAACAATTAAGCGTTTCATTCAAAATAGTCAACAGGGTCGTAAGAAGCGTGTGGAAAAACCAAGCCACAAAATAACTGCCCATGAACTGAGAAAAGTCAAGCGTGTAGCTGCCAAGATGCCACTTGCCACCAGTTTGGCCATATTTCAGAGCTGCAACATCACTGGAGTGCCCAAAAGCACAAGGTGTGCAATACTCAGAGACATGGCCAAGGTAAGAAAGGCTGAAAGACGACCACCACTGAACAAGACACACAAGCGGAAACGTCAAGACTGGGCCAAGAAATATCTCAAGACTGATTTTTCTAAGGTTTTATGGACTGATGAAATGAGAGTGAGTCTTGATGGGCCAGATGGATGGGCCCGTGGCTGGATTGGTAAAGGGCAGAGAGCTCCAGTCCGACTCAGACGCCAGCAAGGTGGAGGTGGAGTACTGGTTTGGGCTGGTATCATCAAAGATGAGCTTGTGGGGCCTTTTCGGGTTGAGGATGGAGTCAAGCTCAACTCCCAGTCCTACTGCCAGTTTCTGGAAGACACCTTCTTCAAGCAGTGGTACAGGAAGAAGTCTGCATCCTTCAAGAAAAACATGATTTTCATGCAGGACAATGCTCCATCACACGCGTCCAAGTACTCCACAGCGTGGCTGGCAAGAAAGGGTATAAAAGAAGAAAATCTAATGACATGGCCTCCTTGTTCACCTGATCTGAACCCCATTGAGAACCTGTGGTCCATCATCAAATGTGAGATTTACAAGGAGGGAAAACAGTACACCTCTCTGAACAGTGTCTGGGAGGCTGTGGTTGCTTCTGCACGCAATGTTGATGGTGAACAGATCAAAACACTGACAGAATCCATGGATGGCAGGCTTTTGAGTGTCCTTGCAAAGAAAGGTGGCTATATTGGTCACTGATTTGTTTTTGTTTTGTTTTTGAATGTCAGAAATGTATATTTGTGAATGTTGAGATGTTATATTGGTTTCACTGGTAAAAATAAATAATTGAAATTGGTATATATTTGTTTTTTGTTAAGTTGCCTAATAATTATGCACAGTAATAGTCACCTGCACACACAGATATCCCCCTAAAATAGCTAAAACTAAAAACAAACTAAAAACTACTTCCAAAAATATTCAGCTTTGATATTAATGATTTTTTTGGGTTCATTGAGAACATGGTTGTGGTTCAATAATAAAATTAATCCTCAAAAATACAACTTGCCTAATAATTCTGCACTCCCTGTATAACTATATATATATATATATATATATATATATATTAATATCAAATTACACGTAGACTGATACTGATTAAATATATATATAATTATTGTTATATATATATATATTTATATATAATATAAAAAATATGTAAATACGTAAAAAAATAAAATTAAAAAATAATGAAAAATAAATAATTAAAATATGCCGAAAGTATAGGGAATTTTATTTGCTAGCACTATATTTAACCCTATAACTTTCCAAGACACCATAAAACCTGTACATGGGGGGTACTGTTTTACTCGGGAGACTTTGCTGAACACAAATATTAGTGTTTTAAAACAGTAAAATGTATTACAATGATGATATCGCCAGTAAAATTGAAGTTTTTTGCATTTTTCACGCACAAACAGCACTTACACGGACGATATTATTGCTGTGATACTTTTTACTGTTTTGAAACACAAATATTTGTGTTCAGCGAAGTCTCCCGAGTACAACAGTACCCCATGTACAGGTTTTATGGTGTTTTCAAAAGTTACAGCGTCAAATATAATGCTTGTGTTTAATTTTTTTCACATAAAAATTCGCCAGATTGGTTACGTTGCCTTTGAGACCCTATGGTAGCCCAAGAATGAAAATTACCCCTATGATGGCATACCATTTGCAATAGTAGACAACCCAAGGTATTACAAATGGGGTATGTCCAGTCTTTTTTAGTAGCCACTTAGTCACAAACACTGGCCAAAATTTGCGTTTTTGGCATTTTTCACACACAAACAAATACTAACGCTAACTTTGACCAGTGTTTGTGACCAAATGGCTACTAAAAAAGACTGGACATACCCCATTGCAATACCTTGGTTTTTCTACTATTGCAAATGGTATGCCATTATGGGTGTAAATTTAATTCCTGGGCTACTATACAGTCTCAAAGGCAACGTAACCAATCTGGCAAATTTCAATTTCAAATGTAACGTGCTATATTTGACCCTGTAACTTCCCAAAACACCATAAAACCTGTACATAGGGGTTACTGTTTTACACGTGAGACTTTGCTAAATACAAATATGTATATTTTATTACAGTAAAAGCAAACAGTATTATGACATTGACAGTTAAAATGTCATGTAGATCTAAAAATAACAACATTTGATATTTTCTCCCATTTTTTTCATATTAAATTATGTTTCATAGCTAAATATTTGAAAGTGAAAGCCCTGTTTCCTGTTTCCCCTGAATAAAATGATATATAATAAGGGGGGGGTGCATTTAATATGAAAGAGGTGAATTACGGTTGGACAGACATATAGCGCAAATGCCAAGTTTTTTGTTTACGTTTTGTTTTGTTCACAACGTGTACATTTGGCTCAGTCCTTAAGGGGTTAAAGAAAATGGAACATCACATGGAAAAAAAGTTCAACATAAATTATAGGGGACCTTTAATGTTTTATTCAATGGTGTAACAGTGACAGTTCTCCTTTAAACTCTGGAGACTTTTTCAGCTGTGCAACTCGGGCCTAAATTAAATTTTACAATACAAAAATCAATTCAAAACAATTGACTGGTACCTCGTTGGCTCTCATAGTAAATAACAGAATTATTATGGATCATATTTATTTGGCTACTTCTAGCAATCTGGTGTCTGAGCAGTGCCAAAATGTGTTGTGTGCTCTAACTTAAAAAAAAAAAAAATCTAACACATGCCCCTGGTTTCAGACATACTTTTTGTACATGGCCCTAAAGTGAGATGACAAATAGCAGCTTTATGTATATATACACATACAAAATACTGTGCTTACACTAGCGTGTCACTAGAGGGTGCTGGTGAGAAGCAAAGCACAGGTAGATAATCTGTCTTTCTGTTATAGTCTAAAACTAGTGTGATCACTAGGTAAACCCATATTTGTTGTAGAACTAATTTGATAGCCATAAGTCTGAAAATGCATGATGAGAATTGTAGTGCGGCAACAGCTTGGTCCAAATTGTGAGGGGAATTATTCACTAAGGTCCACATTACTTCCAAACGATGACATTCTATGATGATTTGTGAATATATTTACTATCCTTACTTTCGTTTGCGAACACAAACTACCCTCTCACAAATAGATGCACACATACAAACTATACTCTCTCACATAAATACTAACATCCCACTCTCTCTTACACTCACAGGTACACTAACCACTCGCACACACCCACACAAACTACACACTCTCACATACATACTAACATCTCACTCTCTCTTACACTCACAGGTACACTAACCACTCTCACACACACACACTACCCTCTCATATACATACTAGCTTCCCACTCTTTCTTACACTCACAGGTACACTAATGACTCTCCCACACACAAACTACACACTCTACCACACATACTAACATCCCACTCTCTCTTACACTCACAGGTACACTAACCACTCTCACACACACACACACACACACACACACACACACACACACACACACACACACACACAAACTACACTCTCTCACACACATACTAACATCCCACTCTCTCTTTTACTCACAGGTACACTAACCACTCTCACACACAAACTACACACTCTTTCACACAAATACTAACATCCCACTCTCTCTTTCACTCACAGGTACACCAACCACTCTCTCACACACACACACACACACACACAAACTACACTCTGTCACACACATACTACCATCCCACTCTCTCTTACACTCACATGTACACTAACCACTCTCACACACACGGACTACCCTCTCACATACATACTTACTTCCCACTCTTTCTTACACTCACAGGTACACTTACCACTCTCCCACACACAAACTACACACTCTACCACACATACTAACATCCTACTCTCTCTTACACTCACAGGTACACTAATCACTCTCACACACAAACTACACACTCTCACACACATATTAACATCCCACTCTTTCATACACTCACAGGTACACTAACCACTCTCACACACAAACTTCTCACACACACACACACACACAAACTACCTTACCCACTCTCTCTTATACACTTACAAACTACCCACTCTCCCACACACATACAAACTACCTTGTCGCATGCTATCTTACCACCGAGTCTTCATACATAAACACTCGCAAACACCAAAGTGGCCACTCACCATGTGTTGTGTATAAATAATATCATATATATCAGGATGACAATTTCCACTCTCCACTAGCTTTTGGTAAGTAAACATTAAGACCTAACATGCATAAATATACCCCTAGTTGGTGTGCCATGGACCCCCCCTAGATTGCAGTGAAATGGCTAAATGAGATTTTAAATATTGAGCCCTAATACTTGCTTTGTTTGTTTCAAGAAAGACTTCCCAGAACCACCTGCTGAGCATGACTCTCAGAGCACCCTGTCTACAATCACTTACCTTTCCCCCTAACCCTGATGGTGTAGAATGGAATGTAAAGAATAGCATCTGCTCTCCCGGCCGTTGGGACCACTCTCTCTGCTCCTTCACCTCTCTACATGCGCGGTGCTATATAGTAGACTTGTGTATTCACATTCAAACGAAGCGCGATTCATCTGAATTGTGGGCGATCGGCAATTTGTCCAATAGGGACATCATGAAACTAACAAAATAAACAATGGACGAGCCAGTGTTATATCTGCCATGCCACGGTGAGGGCATATCTACTAAACTGTGAGCAGCCAGCAGTACATACTTTCACAGCATCATAGTAACTCATGCCAGGTTTAAATAGAACTTTGGCTGAGACTATCAGCAAATGGCCTATTTCATGATTGAACAAGAAGATTTATGGAGCAATGCTAATTATGAAAAAAGGACTGTCTAATTTGAAATTGATGTATGATGAACATAACCCAAAAATATGTGTCTATCCAAGCGTAAGTCTAAAATCCTAAGATATTCATAATATTTAAATGGTTTGCACCTTGAGCAACTAAAATATAAATAAAAAATGTTTGTCAGTGATGATAGCAAATATTATATGTTATACTCTGCTTGAAAAAAAATAGTAAAATATTTCTACTACTATCAAGTGAATAAAAATATTTTCTGAAAAGCCCATTTTAATATCTTGCTATGCAATTCTGGGTGACGGATGTAAGACAAGAGTGTTTGGAAAACTGATTGCTTGCCATATATAATATGATTTATGTTGCTGCTTGCTTGCAGTTTGTATCAGCTGCACTACATTTCAAATGGAAATTAAGCATAGTTTTTTTTTTTTAATTTTTTTATTTCTTGGAGTACTTTCTACATCAATCTATTATACTGAAACTCGATTTACGGATCAGTCTGTCCATTTTTCCATAAATATATTCTGTAGAAGAGTAACCTAAACCTATAATGCTCTCATCTGTGTATGAGTTTAGTGGCCAGTTTTTTGTATGTTGGTTAACTAAAGTCAACTAACATTATTTTAAAATATAAGCAGAAAAATGGACGATATGATGAAAACCTATTATGTTTGAAAAATAATTTGCAAATGTAAGGTTATTGAAAGGAACATTTATCTGGAGAGGAGATCCAGAATAACTCGACAGGGGCACAGACTGCAAAAGGTTAACATTTAAGAAATAAGTAGTAATAGATCCCTTTAAGATATTTAGAAACCTTTTTTTTTTTTTTTTTGCACAGACCTAAGCGCAGTCTAATATAAACAGCTTTCATCTTCTGTGTTACTAACAATATTCTGGGTCAATGCAGTAAATGAACACCTTTAAGCCATTATCTTCACACTTTTCAATCAATGAAAATGTCAAGTGTGTCTGCATAGTCTTACTGTTATACAAGAAGTTCAATGGGAGCTGGTGTATAATTTCTGTAGAAACTCTAGAATTTACTGCAACCGTAACAATAAATTTGGATTTATACATAGATTGGCTTACTTTCTTGTTCAGCATTAGTTTATTGTCAATATATTAAAATACCCGGGCCGGGCATAGGCTAGTCTGAAAATAAATGTGTATCCACGCAACGTACGTAAAAAAAAAAAGCACAAAGAGCAATACAATTTTTAAACCCATGTTTCTGCATGTTTTTTATTGTAATAGTTCGCTACTTTGTAATACAGCCTTTTTCTGATATGAATTGATTAGAATCTTAATGAACTGCCAGCAGTCTAACCCTACCAGAAAATGATGACATACATGAATTAGAATCTTATTGAATGGATGCCAGCAGTCTAACCCTATCAGAACATTTCGGCATGGTCTAGGTTTGGTTTGGTTTGGTATTGGTAAAGCTCTCAGTCAGTATCACACTATTAAAAGTGTGATGACTCTGTGCTTTGATTTGATCAATTCATCTGAATAAAATTATTGGTAATCATCAAACAAATCAATTCTGAATCTTTTTACCTGTAGTTTAACCTCTGGAGTCTGCAGGTGAGATTGATTTGGAGTTAATTGTTCCGGGATCGATTTGCAGGGATTTGATTCAGACAAATCTTCCCTATACAATTCATGGCAACACGTTGGCTCTTTCAGATCCTAGGCAGTCCATTGACATTTTATTTATTTATTATTGCCATTTATATAGCGCCAACAGATTCCGTAGCGCTTTACAATATTATGAGAGGGGGATTTAACTATAAATAGGACAATTACAAATAAACTTACAGGAACAATAGGTTGAAGAGGACCCTGCTCAAACGAGCTTACATTCTATAGGAGGTGGGGTGTAAAACACATTAGGGCAGGAATTTACAATCAAATAAGGTGGGCTGCCCTTTAGGAGAGGGCAAGAGACAGGTATGTGAGGTAAGGGTTAGTCTTGGAGGCCATAAGCTTTCCTAAAGAGATGGGTTTTAAGGCACTTCTTAAAAGATGCAAGACTAGGGGAGAGTCTGATGGCGGTAGGCAGGCTATTCCATAGGAAGGGAGCCGCCCGCGAGAAGTCCTGCAAGCGCGAGTTGGCCGTACGAGTGCGGACAACGGACAGGAGGTGGTCACGGGCAGAACGGAGAGACCGAGAAGGGACATACCTATGGATCTGTGAGGAGATATAAGAGGGGCTAGAGTTGTTCAGTGCTTTATAGGTGTGAGTTAGTACCTTGAATTGACTCCTATAGCATACAGGAAGCCAATGTAAGGACTGGCAGAGGGGTGAGGTGTGAGAGAAACGACTAGAGAGGAAAATCAATCTAGCAGCAGCATTCATTACGGACTGTAAGGGTGCAGTACGGCTATTGGGGAGACCAATCAGGAGAGGGTTACAATAATCCATGCGGGAAATTACTAGAGCATGGACAAGCTCCTTGGTAGTATCTGGTGCAAGAAACGGGCGGATGCGGGCTATGTTTTTAAGATGGAGTCTACAGGATTTGGCAACATACTGGATGTGAGGCTCAAAGGTGAGACCAGAGTCAAGTATGACGCCAAGACAGCGCGCTTGCAAGGATGGACTGATGTTGGTACCACAAACTTGGAGGGAGAGCGAAAGAGGAGGATCAGTATTAGGAGGAGGAAAGACAAGGAGCTCAGTTTTTGAGAGATTGAGTTTCAGAAAGCGGGAGGACATCCAGTCAGAGATGGAAGAAAGGCAAGCAGTGACACGTTGCAGGACGGCAGGGGAGAGGTCCGGGGAGGAGAGATATAGCTGGGTGTCATCAGCGTACAGGTGGTAGTGAAATCCAAAAGAGGTAATAAGTTTGCCAAGAGAGGCAGTATAAAGAGAAAATAGAAGGGGACCAAGGACGGAGCCTTGGGGAACTCCAACTGAGACAGGGCAAGGGGAGGAGGTATCATTAGAAAAGGAGACACTGAATGAGCGTTGGGAGAGATAAGAGGAAAACCATGAGAGGACAGAGTCACAGAGACCAAGCGATTGAAGAGTTTGAAGAAGGAGAGCATGAACAACGATGTCAAAGGCCGCTGAGAGGTCAAGAAGAATTAGTATGGAGTAGTGGCCTTTGGATTTAGCTGCGATTAGGTCGTTAGTAACTTTGATAAGGGCAGTCTCTGTAGAGTGGAGAGGGCGGAAGCCAGATTGAAGAGGGTCAAGGAGAGAGTTGGAATTGAGGAAATGAGACACACGGGTAAAGACAAGTCTTTCCAGAAGCTTTGAGGAAAAAGGGAGCAGGGATATGGGACGGTAGTTAGAGGGGGTGGATGGGTCGAGGGATGTTTTTTTTAGTATAGGTACTACAGTGGCATGTTTAAGGTCAGCAGGGACGATGCCAGAGGAGAGCGAGCAGTTGAAGATGTGTGTTAGAGAAGGCACGAGACAAGTGGAGAGAGATCTAATAAGGTGAGATGGGACAGGATCGAGCGGGCAAGTGGTGGGGCGAGAGGAGCAAAGAAGAGCAGCCACCTCTTGGTCAGTAGCTGGGGAGAATGTCTGAAGGGTAGGAAAGGCATGATCTATGTGTGATTGAGAAACAGAAAGGCAAGGAGGGGAGAATTCTTTCCTTAGCTGTTCAATCTTGTCAGTGAAGTAACATGCGAAGTTATCAGCAGTAAGGTTAGTTTTGGGGGTGGCCACAGCAGGGCGAAGAAGAGAATTAAAGGTGTGAAAGAGACGCCTGGGGTTGCGGGAACATGAACTAATGAGAGTGGAAAAATAGGACTGTTTGGCAAGGGCAAGGGCTGCACTGTATGAACACAATATGAATCTATAATGGAGAAAGTCTGATTGTGTACGAGACTTCCTCCAGGAGCGTTCAGCACAACGGAAGCATCTTTGCAGGTAGCGCGTTGATTTAGTATGCCATGGTTGGGGGCGGGTCCTCCTCGAGGTGCTTGTTTGGAGTGGCGCTGCAGTGTTCAAGGCAGATGTAAGAGTAGAGTTATATATGGAGATGGCCTGTGAAGGACAGGAGAGGGAAGGGATGGACAGCAGTTGTGAATCAATGTCAGCTGACAACTGTTGTAGATCAAGAGAATTAAGGTCCCTACTGAGTTGAGGGGGGTTAGGCTGAGGTTTTTGGGTGAGGGGGTATGTGAGAGCAAATGATAAGAGGTGGTGATCAGAGAGTGGATATGGAGTGTTGCAGATATTAGATACTGTACATGCATAAGTGAAGATTAGGTCAAGGGTATTGCCAGCTACATGGGTGGGAGAATCTGCCCACTGTGATAGCCCAAAGGAGGAAGTCATGGAAAGTAGTTTGGTGGCTGCAGAGGTCAAAGGTGGGTTTATAGGAATATTGAAGTCCCCGAGAATTAGGGATGGAATGTTAGAAGAGAGGAAATAGGGTAGCCAGGCAGCAAAGTGGTCAAGGAAGAGAAGAGGGGAACCAGGGGGGCGGTAAATAACAGCAATGTTAGCAGAGAAGGGTTTGAAAAGGTGAATTGAGTGTATTTCAAATGATGGGAAAGAGAGAGAAGGGGGGGGGTGGGAAGAGGTTTAAAAGAGCAGTGAGGGGAGAGGAGAAACCCAACACCACCACCTTTACATTCAGAGTTTCTTGGGTTGTGGGTAAGTTGGAGACCACTGAAGGACAAAGATGCAGGGGTGGCAGTGTCAGAGGGGGAGAGCCAGGTTTCTGTTATGGCTAGTAAATCTATAGAACGAGAGATGAAGAAGTCATGGACAGCAGTGGATTTAGTTATATTGCAAACAGAGCGTGCGTTCCAGAGGGCAGTATTGAAGGAGGATTTAGAGGAACATGAGATGGGTATGAGATTAGTGTGGATCCTTGGGTTAGTATGTGCTGAGTTTGTTGCAAGGGGGGCGGGGTTAGGAGAGACATCACCAGCAGCTAGGAGCAGAAGGATAGAAAGGAAGTGAAGGTGGGAGTAGGATTTGAAAGTTTTGTAGGAGGGTATGTATGTAGAGGATTTGGGAGGAGTTGGTGGAGATAGGCTGGAAAGGTATGTGTAGAGTGCATGGGATGAATAGAGAGGGGAGGGGAGTAAGGTGGAAGTAATAATTATGGTGTTGCTAGGGACAGGTGAGTGAAAGGATAGGGATATTTTAGTGATGAGAGAAGTTAGTGTTAAAGTGAAAAATAGAAGGGAGAACATTAGAAAAAGTGTATTATATAGATATGTAGATCATATATACAAAAACACAAATATCAATGAGTGATTAAACCAATGTAAGGATGCAGTGTGTTAAATAAATTCAGGTGAGGAGAGGTTTAGTGATTTGATTGGTGTGTTAAGGAAACCAGCTGATGTGCACTATCCATAAGCAAGTTGTTGACCATGGGGTGGGATGGTGTGGGGAGGGGTGGGTGGGCAATCTTCCAGAGATGATACCTCTGCTCTGAAGATTCAGCAGGACTTGGTTGCTTGGGAGTGCTGGGTGTTAATGCTGTTTTAAGGGGCCCAGTCTGAAATATAAGGTCTGAGGTTAGAAAAAATAAAAAATAAAACACACTATTATGTGTGGGGAGACATGGGGCTATTGAGGTAATTAGAGATGAAAAACTAAAAGGAGATAACATTTGGGAAAAAAAGATAGGAAGGATCAGATAGGTGAAAGTCATAAACCATGAACATAAATTTACAAGATTATCAGTGAGTAGTAACACTAGGTAAACAAACAATTAACATAAAAAGACTAGCTTGGCATACATATTTGCTTTTAGAGAAAGGTAAAGCTAGATAAAAGTTGATATTTAACATGCTGGAAAAAGATGATGGTCTCTGGTACCCACGTCCGGCGATGCTAACGTCCAAACACTAGATGCCACCACATTATTGCACACCCGTAGTGGGTTGAGTTAAAACATTCAACAACAGCTCAGGGATCTAGGTTAGGCACTGCTGTGGATAAGAGGAAAGAGTAGATAGGTAGAACGAGAGACTATATTTATGGGCTACAAATTGCCAAGCATGTTCTCAGAACTTATCTGGCGGCTTTGCCGACACTTCCGGGTTCACGGACTGATGACACGCCCCTTCTCTGACGTGGCTTCCTCACGCTACTTAGAGAAACTGCGCCAGATTCAAAGGGCTTAGTTATTTTGAAGCTTCCTTATCATCAGACCGGCTACAAACAATATCTCGCTAAGCTGCTTTTTACGTGTACCGAACCTGGACTGTTGAAACCATTGATCTCCATTCTCCTTCCTATTGACTTCGGATTACCTTTGGAATACTCCCAGCTTCTTAAAGCTCACCAAACAAACGCGAGTTATATTATTTGGATAATTCCTTTCTACTGGCACTTCAATTTCACTACGTGCCTTCTTAGTTTTATTAATTGGAATCAATCATTGTATTTTCATACGTGATCTTATTCACATGGAGTAGTCTTATACAACATCCCGTATCAAGACAAATTATTTATTTCTACTTAAGTTCCTTAAAGCTACAGGAACTCCCTTCAAACTATCTTTGTATTGTATTCCTTAAAGCTACAGGAACTCTCTCGTCAAACTATCTTCATAGTGTTCCCTTAAAGCCACAGGAACTATTCTCTTCAAACTTTCTACATATCATGCTCCTTAAGGCTACAGGAACCCTTCTCATCGAACTCAAATAATCTTCGTATTGTGTTCTTCTAATTACTGGGACTGTTTTCATCAATCCACTACTAAATAAACCTTATTTAAGAATTATTCTATCTATCCCAATTATTCTATTAAAACCTAAGGGTTCTCCTAATTATAATTCTGCAGTTGAGTTCCACTCTAAATCCATAGGAAGTATTATACATGTAGTTTGACTTTCTACAGGAGTAGTAGACAGTTTGGGTCATTTTTTTTTTATCTTGTCTAAATTTCAGTTTTTTTTGTTAATATAGGTGGGTATTGTTTTACAGTTGATTACATGCAAATGTACCGAACCTTGACTTTTTAAAATCTTTTTTATAATTCTTTATTTTTTATGTACATGTTTATAGCAGGACTAACAGTACAGACATATAAAGTTTGTTATGAGGGGTAAACATTGCCTTCACAGTATGTGCACACGTTGCAAACAGGAACAGCACATTTTCAGTAAGTTTAAACAAGAGGAACTCTATGCAGAGTGTAGTGAGCAGGAGAAAAAGTGATGAGCACAACCTAAGCACTGCAGATCAATTTGGCTGCTCATAGTGTAGAAAGAGTGATACATTTAGCTCAGTTGATTCTTAGGTTAACAGGACAGGAGCCATCTTCACCGAGTGCAGCTCACAGCATGAGAGAGTCCCCCAGACGGCTTAGGCTCAACCAACACTCGACCTGCAAAGCCTGTGGTAAGACAGGAATAGGTTCAGCGTGATGTATGTTGAGAGAAGGAAGAGGAGGGGTGAGTACACACCATGTGAGCGCTTTTTTGCTTGTTCTTGATCCTTCACCGAATTCAGCTAAAAAGCAGGAAACCACAACCAAAATGGGATACGGCTGTAAATTCTATAAGGAGAAAAAAAAAAAAAGGAGTGTCGTGCAGGCTGGCAGGCGTAGCGGCTTTGAGTGATGGGGTGCTGGGTAGGAAGTCCAGATAGCATCTTACAGCAGGAGCTGGGAATCCAGCAGGATCCCCAATGATTTCATTGGTCGGTGAGTATTGTTGGAGCTGTGTTGATGTAACCCTCTGCTTTGCCACCCTTTGCCTTGCCACGGAGATGCTACTCAGCTGTTGGAGGGTGGTCTGCGGCTGTGCCGTCATTGCATATTCGTCTGCCGCCTCCACCATTTTGTTTATGGAGAGCCCTTCTTAGGGTAGGTGCTGCTAATCACGGAGACAGTCTTCTGGGACCGTGATGACCCCCTCCATTCCAGGGTGGGAATGAGGGCCTTCACACAGGCTGTCAGCCTACTGTAGGAGCAGGAGAGCAGCCGTCTCCCCCGCACTAACCACGCTTGTAGGCCACAGAGCATGATCGAGCAATTCTTCAAGATTGGAAGCATAGACAGTATCTCTGTCTGCATCACAATGTCTGCTGACATTTTTTCATATTCATATCATTCATATTATCTTGTTTTGTCTGATATTAAAAAGAATGATGATATAAAATGTGCACAGTTAATTTTAAATAAGCAAAAAAGGGGAACGAGGTCAAAACTGAATCATTGAGTGAGCCCTACTGAGCTCTCCAGCACATTATAAAGCAATATGATTCTCCAACTGTCTGTAGATGTCAGGGAATCATGGGATTCGCAGTTTATAAAAAGCAGGGTGCTACAAGATGCCTAGCCCTGCTATATGCAGCCAAACTATATTCTGTTATGGGCTAGATGATTCATTTCTTTCCATTTCGCTCCAACAGAGCCAATACATGTTAGCATTCCATAAGATTGATGGCAAAAACTAACATGAACCTATTATTTTTATCCCCCATCAAGTGATCAATAATCATGATAGACCAGAGCTTGCTCCTCGTCTCACATCACTAATATGTTCAGGTATATTGATGGCCTCCTTACATGTAGCTGTCGCTATTCATGTTATGTTGTGAATGGATCACTTGCCTTTTCAATGCAAATCAATCATGCCCTCTGCCTTATTTGTTATAGCAGTTACATACTTGCCCTGCGTCTGAAAAGACTCTCGTGTCAGTAGTTTTCCTCATGTCGCTGATGCCTTTTGTACAGACATCTACAATTGTTGGTGCCCTTTTTCTCTGCTTCTAGTTCCAATTGCTAGGTTCCATTCCATATCACTAACATGCTCTAAACACATCAGTCATTGCTACCTTACAAGCTTTTATGGTTATTTCTTCTGCTATAGGGACCAGTGATTATCCCACTAGCTTAAAACCTTTGATGATATGATAGACACCTACTGTGATCAGACACGACAGGTAAAGAAGTCAGGTGTGAAAGAATTAGCAGCAGTTTGCTGATAGGACTTCAAAGCAGCATGGATCAGTCTATGCTATATCTTTGCTTTCAATCACATCCATCTCTTACACTTCACAAGGCTCACTAGTAATAAGATCCTCACTGCCATTCTTTCTTATCAGATGCGGATGCTGTGTCTGATGTTTCTTTGGAAGACCTGCATAGTTTTCTTTTTGGAAAAAAAAATCCAGGTAACAAAGGGACTGAAGTCCTGGTTCCCAGGTGGCACACATCAGTCTAGAACTGTACACCTGTTATTTTGTTTGGGGCACATCACTATTTTTAATAGTATTCATCAGTTGCAACCAATGTATAGATATTTGACAGTGAATTATTCAAAGCTTCAAAGTTTCATTTAACTTCCTGTTAACAAGTATACCATGGAGGTCAAGGGGGCAACACTGTGAGGAAATCTCTAAGCCAGTGGATCCGTCGTTGAGTGAGTATGGAGAGGGCTCAGATTATGGCATGAATCAATTCTTCAGTAATCGTTGGATGAATGGGGTCCATTAAATGGAAGGGGATAAGCTATTTCTCTGCATTCACTACACTAAGGTTAAGGGACTTTATACATTGAGTGAATGGCCAGTTAAAGTGCAGTACTTCGTAAAGTGAATCTGTCACTTTCAGAGGTTTTTGCAAAGTCTTTTGCTTTTGTGCACACCTCCATCTTCTTTCTGAAGACCTTATTCGGTTCCTGGTGCTTCATCTGCCAGGAGCTGCATCAATGCTGTAGCCTTGCGTATGTGCAAGAGTATAACACCGACATCAATGGAGGATCCTGCAAGACTGTGGGTACCTCCATAGATCACGTCTCTTGATGAGTGAGTGAGACGATGCCTGTATCCGACAGCTGTCACTTTGAATGGCTGCTCGGATTGGACAAACATCATCAATATCAGGTTTGCTCATAAGACAAAGTAGCCATTGCTGGGTCTTTGGATTGCACAAGAATCTCAATAAAATTCCCACACAGTCAGCATTATCATTTAATAAAGATTGTACCTTTGTTGACTTGGATCCAAACTGCATTCATTACTAAAATACTTCAGTGACTCATTATTTAACTGTTCTGCAGTATATAGCCATGGCTCAAAATGTCCACTCGCCACTAGCCATTGGCAAATAAATATTTAGCCTTAGTGGATAGAAATTCCCCTCTTGAGAGTATACTATGGCTTGCAGCAGGGAATAACTTTAACCCCTTAAGGACCAAACTTCTGGAATAAAAGGGAATCATGACATGTCACACATGTCATGTGTCCTTAAGGGGTTAAAGGCCAGGTTAGTTTCAGATGACTACACATTTAAACCCTGATATAGTTACATAGTTACATGGGCCGAGAAGAGACATGCGTCCATCAAGTTCAGCCTTCCTCACATTTTTTGTTTTTTTTGCTGTTGATCCAATTATCTATATTAATTTTGAACACTTTCCTATATTAGATTCTTTCTCACATGAAGAGGTGCTCAATTGCACCGAACAAACCAGCACTAACTACTGCATTAATAAATGTATTTTAGGCAGTTGTCTAGGGCACGGTGAATATGATGTGCTGTTACTACCCAATAAAATAGCTTTTGAAATACGAAACAAGGGGTTTCAAACCACTGTGGGTGCTAAAAATCATGTTGGTGTTTTGTGATTGTAGGAGTCCAAGCCATAACAAAAAAATAGCCACCCACATGTGGGAACATGATAGAATTGTAAGGGACATTCCCTGCCATGGTTCATTAACCACTTGCACATTAATGAGGGGTGTGGCACGATCAAATTACCAGTATTACTCACTAAAGTGAGAATTCAGAGTGAATTTCTAATTTAGAATCAAATAAGCCGAAGTGGACGAATTCTCTAATTCAGATAAGCTTCTAGTTCACCTACTCTGGCCTTAAATTTCAAAGTCACTTTGAATTCTCACTTTAGCAAAAACCTCTTTGCAAGTGGAGCAACTTTAATCAAGTTGTATTTATGATTTACAGATATGCAAGTATTACAAGGATTTTAAATACATATTTAACACAGTTCAATACTTTACATCGTCGTTCACCTGGGATATGCCATCCAACAGATGCAATATACAATGTGTAGATACATTTACCTAGTAACGATGATCTGTAAATGTATAAACATTGTTAGGACATATACTCAGGTCACAGGTGTCACAGGTGTGCTGTAAGCAGGCTGGCCTATTCTGACTCCTGGGCAGTTAATGAAAGGTACTTGCTAATTGATTTATGTTGCTAAGGATGTATTTCATTTCAATACACATGAGCTATTGAGTTGAAATTTGAGACCTGAGATCTAAAAGGGGTCCAGGAACCAATAGGAAAGCCATGGTCAGGAGTCTGCCACCACTACTAGACTGTCTTTATCTTAGTATATCAGACATACCGCAATCACAAGCTACTGAAATAATATATGGTGCAGGGTTGTAGGCATTAATGGATAACATTTCATGAAAATAGAAATCTATGAAATGATTATATTTTATTAAATTAAAATAATAATAATTTGAGAGTATGACAATAATGAATTATTATATTCAAATATTGGTGGTAGCGTTCATTTTATAAAAGTATATTAGAAGATGAGATAAGATATAGAATGTTTCAAGGTTTGTAACTGGAGTTGAAAACTACCCAGTGTGACAGGAAGTCGGAAAACAGATGTTTTTTAGGTTGTTTTAATACTGAGCAGCAGAATGAATACGATCTAGTAACCTGCCCTATGACACGCATGATAAATACATAAAATGATCAAAGCAAGTCCCTAACCTTAGACATAAAAAGATTGAGTTTTCTTTCTTTTTTTTTCTCTTTTAAATATGTAACTAGAAATTGTCTCAGACATGAGGGCCATCACAATTCACTCCCACAGCATTATCTTGGTCTTTAAATGCTCAATTAATGTTAAAGGGCTCATGATCATTTTATTTTATTTACAGTAAGTGGTGAGAAAAAACGCAGAGCTTCACAATCGCTGTTCCTATGAGTATGAGTGTGAGGTGAGGCCTGGGAGTTGTGGGAGATTCTGCAGGATGTTAAATGCAGAGTGTTACGAACGCTGGTATTGCAGATACCCATTCGCCTATTTCCTCCCAAACTGCTGAAGCCTGAGTGATTATAGATCGCAGTTCGGGTGTAGATTCGAACGTTTCCCAGACGAATGCAGCATCCAAACAGATTCCCCACAGCATGTAGACAGTTACCCAAACATCAGCATAGACTAGATGAAAGGAGTGATTTATTTCAGGTCAACTGGCTGGCTTTTTATGCAAGTCCCCAGGCATGGGGTTTACAATAACATATTCCAGGGGCATTCCCCACTGGATCTGAGAGGGCATTCCCCACTGGACCTGAGAGGGCATACTGTAGTTACATTGGCTGTCAGGTCCAGAACACTCCCACATAGAATACAATAATACTTCTGCTTCACTTAGGAGATAATTGAGTTAAGTATTGTACTCAACTAAATTATCTCCAAACACAAAAAAACACATATTGTCACAAAACCTCAAGAGTGCCTTTAACCCCATGGGAACCCTACAAAAGTCATATCCCCTGATAGCTCTGATCTGGAGGGCAATATATCCAAAAATCACCCAGATCGGTTCAGAGGTTTGGGAGTTCCATGGAAGTTATAATTTGACCGACCGCACACGAGGCTCCTGCCCTGACAGAGTTCCGTGAAATTTTGGGAAGTCTAAAAACTGAACAAATCCACAAACTGTTCCTCTGGCTCATAGGAAGCCTTTGTTCCCCTAGTTCGTGGGAACAAACCTACCGAACAGCGCTCTCCTGGCTTGTTGGTGAACAGAAGCAGGCGTTCGCGAAGTTTGACCAGTGTTCGGGAAGTCGAGTGTCCGATTTTAGTTCCAGACACTCAACGACCATGTCCCGCTGCCTCAGTTTGTGCGACAAGATGGCCGCCGTTCTCCAGCACGTGGCATTCGGTTATGCAAACGGCGGCCACACAGAGAGAGCACTTAATTCACCATTCCCTTTGAGGTTAATGAGCCAGGGGGGTGGTCGGTGTTCGGTAGTTTCAACTAACGAACAGGGAAAAGAGCTTCACAATCGGTGTTCCTATGAGTATGAGGTGAGGCCTGGGAGTTGTGGGAGTTTCTGCAGGATGTTAAATGCAGAGCTTAACAATAGCTGTTCCTATGAGTATGAATGTGAGGTGAGGCCTGGGAGTTGTGGGAGTTTCTGCAGGATGTTAAGTGCAAAACTTAAGACCTGACCTGAAGAAATAATAAAGAAAGAAAGAAAGAAAATGAATACATCTTCACCCATGGAGCTCTCCGTGCAGACTTAGGTTTCCCCACGCGATGTCAGCTATCACATTGCATGGGAAAATATGCCACGCTGTGCACTATGAGCAAGAGCTCACTGATTGGTTGGCTACTATGCCAACCAATCAGAGTGCTCTGGCAGCAAAGTTTCAAGAGAAGCATGAGAACTCAGTCATCAGCGAGCCCTTGTAAAGTGAAGATGGATTAATTTTATTGCTTCATGTTTTTCTTTTATTCCATATTTTTTGCAATGAGGTTTTGGGGACCCTTCGCCACCGGGGGGAAGAAGTGTGGGACATGCTGCTGTTTGGGGGAGGTGGACAATTGTATTTCCTAAAATAGAAGCTCGGAATCCACTAAAACTCCCGTCTCTTTTTGTTTTTCAGGTTTTGCACTTTCACAGTGGGAGGACTAAAGACCCGTGATCCTGATGTAATTACCAGGGGAAAAAAAATTGTGATCTAGAACTTTGGAACTTTTAGATAAAATGTAAATCCCCAAATTCAAGAACTTTCTCCAATGGAATAAAAAGAGAAAAAAGACACGTGTTGTGACTATGTTTTGGGCCTAAGAGAGAGAGTTGGTGTAAACATAGCTTACTGCAGTAAATAAGTGATATACAGAGCAGTGTTTTTCAAATGGCGTGCCGCGGTAAATTGATGTGCTATGAAGCACCTCAAATGTACTGCCATAGCCAGCAGGGTTATGAGACCGATGTGGGCTGATTCGACAAATCACACAAACTTCTTCAATTGAGGCCTGGCAGTATCTGGAAAGGGAATCTCAAATCTAGGACAGGATTCAAGTCTTTATCATAAATCTTAAATCACCACAATGTGATAAGAATCTCCTCACTACCATAAACACTTTATATGTGTAACTAAAGTGACCTTTAACAAATAATGGATTACTAATTTTTTTAAAAATGTATACATTTTTATTGCAATTTTTTTTCCATTTGGTAGGTATTACATGACAATAGCAATCAATATCACAAACATAAAACAAATTGTATAACAAAAGTTTGACAGTACGATCAGTAAATTATACATCACATTAAACATAATATAGGTCTCACAAGTCCTTCATGTCATGTAAGCTCTGTATATGTGATATACTCTTTCACTTCGCACTTCCTACATCGTGTTGAAACCTACATATCTTCTCTCTTCATGACACAGTCACAGTTATCTATGCAGTGCAAAGGTTTTCCTAATGTGTTTTACTCATTGATGGAATAACTGGATATTTGATTATTGTTTATGAAGAGTTCTTTTGTTTCCTCATTCTCAATCGAGACACGTTGTTTACACATTTCCGCAGAAGACCTCCACTTGGCTCCGATGGAAGGGAAAAGTGTGTGGAAGCCGCGGCTTCACTCTCTGTGCTGCTTTCACTGCTTGAATTGTGAAGTCCATGGACCTGATATATGACTACATCTGCGGTCTCGGGTGTGTTAACCTCCGCTTTCTTTAGTTTTCTGGGGATGCAGCAGCACAGAGCTCGCAACACCCGTCTCAGGCAGGATCCCCTCTTTCTCTTCTTTTTTCCCTCCTTCTCTTCTTCGGTTCCTTCGTCAGACTCACTCAGGATTTCTATTTCATCAGTTGTTTCTGTCTCACTCTGACCTGGTCTTTCCTGGGTGTCAGGTCCTACATCCTCCGTAACTATTTCATCAGTTGTTTCTGTCCTGCTCTGACCTGGTTTTTCCTGGGTGTCAGGTCCTACATCCTCCGTAACTACTTCACAGTTGTCTTTAGCTTCGCTTGACTTTTCCAGTAAAGGTCCATCTTGCGCATGCTACCCGTGAAAAGAAGACAAAGTAAGTATTAATAGAAGGAGCCCATTGTGCATTGCTACTCATTAACATTGATGGAAAGGGTGTGTAACCTGTAGATATATGTATAATATATATAATGATCTCTCTATAAAGAAAGAAAGAAACCAGAAAGCAAACTCACAGGATATAACAAGTCAACAAAATGTGCTATGCTGTGCTATGTGTCATGCAGTTACTACAATACTACAATAATCAAACTGTAAGCAGAAAAAACTATTTATTCTAAATGAGTGATTTATCCCCACCATAGCATTAAATAGTATTAAGAAATTATGCTATTAAGATCTTTGTTTCTGTATTGGAGAGAGTAATGTCATCTTTCTTTCCCTGGTATAAGAAAGTTCAGGGATTTTTCCCTAGTAAAATCTCTACCTCTAGTCAACATCTAGTGACCCCAAACCTTAAGGACTAAGAAGCCACACTGGATACATCCTTACCTGGTCTCGGATCTCGATCTGTGCTGGTGAGGCACTCTCACACGTACCCAGGGGCTCAGCCTCAGTTTGGCTAGACATTTTCTTGGCTAAGCCCAGTAGGTATGCAAGTACGATGGCATTTTCATGCTGCAAATCAAAAGAAAAAGAAAATAAGAATGTATTTGTTTAATGAGAACCTTGAAAATTGTCATGTATCAACTTTTATGGCAATTATGTGTGACACTACAAATTTTATTTTATACACAGATATACAAAATAAAAATAGTACTGCTAAATGTGACTGGGTCCTCCGATCAAGAAAGAAAACACATCAAACAAATACACACTTATATTCTACTGCACATAAACCCTCCACACAAACACACCCCTGCGTTACAATAAGCACATTGGCACTCTTTTCAGATATACCATACATTGACATTTATGGGCACGTCACACTGGTACACTACCGAATTCACAGCACACCGATCCTAAACACAACTCATTCATAAAAAGTACCTTTTACACTCAGGTTCATAAATTGGGAACTACTGTATACAGGGCCGCCATCAGGGGGTGACAACCATAACAGTTGTCACGGGCCCGGCGGCCCTGGGGGGCCCGGCCGCCCGTGGGGCCCATCGGGTGGCCCACACACTTAGGGCCACCCGATGAGCCCCCTCCTTCAGGGGCCCGGTCAGCGCTGTGGCCGTTGTATAGCGCGACTGGGCCCCTTTAAAAAAAAAAAAAAAGCAATCGCAAGTGCTGCTGGGAGGAAGTGCTCACTTCCTCCCAGCTCACTCCGCGCGGGAGGAGCGCGCTGCCCGCCCGCCCAGCCGTGAAGAGGGAGAGCCAGGCAATGAAGAGGGAGCAGCGCCGACTCCCATCATCCCCAGCCACCCTCCTGCAAAGAAAAGGTAAGAGACAGGAGGGTGGCTGGAAAATGAGCTGTGTGTGTGCATGTATGTATGTATGTCTGTGTCTGTCTGTCTGTCTGTATGCATGTATGTGTATGTCTGTCTGTCTGTGTGTCTGTATGCATGTATGTGTATGTCTGTCTGTCTGTATGTATGTGTATGTATGTGTGTCTGTCTGTCTGTATGTCTGTGTGTCTGTATGCATGTCTGTCTGTATGCATGTGTGTGTCTGTATGCATGTATGTGTATGTATGTCTGTCTGTGTCTGTCTGTATGTATGTCTGTGTGTCTGTATGCATGTATGTGTATGTCTGTCTGTCTGTGTGTCTGTATGCATGTATGTGTATGTCTGTCTGTCTGTATGTATGTATGTATGTGTGTCTGTATGTATGTATGTCTGTGTGTCTGTATGCATGTACGTGTGTGTCTGTATGTATGTCTGTGTGTCTGTATGTATGTATGTCTGTGTGTCTGTATGCATGTATGTGTATGTCTGTATGTATGTATATATGTGTCTGTATGCATGTCTGTATGCATGTATGTGTATGCATGTATGTCTGTCTGTCTGTATGTGTATGTCTGTATGCATGTATGTCTATGTATGTATGTATGTCTGGATGCATGCATGTCTGTCTGTATGTCTATGTCTGTCTGTCTGTATGCGTGTATGTCTGTCTGTATGCATGTATGTCTGTGTGTCTGGATGCATGTATGTGTATGTCTGTATGTATGTCTGTATGCATGTATGTGTATGCATGTATGTCTGTCTGTCTGTATGTGTATGTCTGTATGCATGTATGTCTATGTATGTATGTCTGTCTGGATGCATGCATGTCTGTCTGTATGTCTATGTCTGTCTGTCTGTATGCGTGTATGTCTGTCTGTATGCATGTATGTCTGTGTGTCTGGATGCATGTATGTGTATGTATGTCTGTCTGTGTATGTATGTCTATCTGCATGCATGTATGTCTGTCCGTATGTCTATGTGTGTATGTCTGTATGTATGTCTGTGTGTATGTCTATGTATGTATGTATGTATGTATGTCTATGTATGTATGTATGTATGTATGTATGTATATGTCTGTATGTATGTATGTCTGGATGCATGCATGTCTGTCTGTATGTCTATGTCTGTCTGACTGCATGCATGTATGTCTACGTATGTATGTCTGTCTATGTATGTTTGTGTATGTCTGTATGCATACATGTATGCATGTATGTCTGTATGTATGTATGTCTATGTATGTATATATGTATGTCTGTATGTCATTATATATGTATGTCTGTATGTCAGTATGAATGTATATCTGCATATTATTATGAACGTAGGTCTGTGTGTATGTGTGTATGGATGTCTGTATGCATGTATGTCTGTCAGTATGTCTGTATATATGCATGTATGTCAGTCTGTATGTCTGTATGCCATTATGAATGTATGTGTGTATGGATGTGTCTGTATGTATGAATGTGTGTGTGTGTGTATGTATGTATGTATGTCGGTGTCTGTATGTATGTGTGTCTGTATGTATGTTATTATGTGTCTGTCTGTCACTATGTATGCCTGTGTGTATGTCTCAGTATGTGTGTGTCAGTATGTATGCGTGTATGTCTGTTTCAGTATGTGTGTCTGTTAGTATGTATCTGTGTCCTTTTGTATCAGTGTGTGCGTTTGTGTCTGTGTGTGGACCCAGTGGGCGGTATTTGGAGGCGGGCCCCAGGGGGCCCAGACCCTGAGCTGAGTGGCGGCCCTGACTGTATATACTCGAGTATAAGTCGAGTTTTTCAGCAATTTTTTTTGTACTGAAAAAGCACCACTCGACTTATACTCGAGTCAAGGTCTGTATTATGGCAACTTAAATTGCCATAATACAGACCAGGACCGCCGGGCTCATTACAAGCCAGGCAGTCCTGTTGGGGGCTGGCAGCGAGCTGTTACTTACCCTTGTAACAGCTTCGGTCAGCTCCCTTCACCTCCGTGCAGCTCCCCTGTCAGCTCCCAGTATAAATCTCGCGAGACCCGCGGCCGTCAGAGCATTGCCATGGGTTACCGTGGCAACGCTCCGCGCGGCATGCAGACCGCGAGACGTACACTGGGAGCTGGCAGGGGAGCTGCACGGAGGTGAAGGGAGCTGACCGGAGCTGCTACAAAGGTAAGTAACAGCTCGCTGCCAGCTCCCCCCCTGCACAGCCCATCCACTGGACCACCAGGGATTAAGATAGCCCCTCCCTGGCCAGGCAACAAGCAGGGAGGGGGGACAAAAAAAATATTAAATAAAATAATAATACATAAAAAAATAATATTAAAATAAAATAAAAATTAAAAATAATAAAAATGCCCTCCCCCCACCCAGTTCACATACACTACACAAACACACACACACACACACACTCTCTGCATTCACAACAACACACACACTCTGCATTATATACAGTGTGTATATAATGCAGAGTGTGTGTTTGTATGAGTGTGTGTGTGTGTGTGTGTGTGTGTATAATGCAGAGTGTGTGTGTGTTTGTATGAGTGTGTGTGTATATAAGGCAGGTGTGTGTTTGTATGAGTGTGTGCGTATATAATGCAGAGTGTGTGTTTGTATAAGTGTGTGTGTATATAATTATAAAAATCACAGAATTTCATAGCCCCAAGTTTTACCCTCCACTTATCCACGAGGCATAGCATATTTCACAATTGTTGGTCACAAAACTGCACTCGACTTATACACGAGATCGACTTATACACGAGTATATACGGTAGTCAGGGCTACCAAGTCTGAGGTTTCCAGATTGAATGCAGAATCAGTGGAGGGGGCTGGGCAGAGTAGAGAGGGTTAAACCAATCATAGACAGTTTAACTCTTTGAGGTAGGAAGGCACATAGGACTTCCTGGCACCATAACAACTTTAACTGATGAAGTTGTTAATGGGCCCAGAGTATCCCTTTAAGGTTACAACAATCATCCAACTCCACACACAGTCAGACTCATCCTATCATCCCACTCAGATTTATTGCTATGGGGGGACTGAGATTCTTTGATTCTGGCACCAGGTGCCAGCGGTTGCCAGTTACACCCCTGGGAGCACTCACAAGTTTCAGAAGTCTCTCATAATGATTCTTTAATTTCTCTTCTTTCGTCTCAGAATCTTCTTCAATCAGCTGTTCCTTATTGTTCTCTTCATTCTGCGACTCTGTCTCCATTTCTGGAGACTCGGGACACACCTCCTTCTGTATTATATTGTAAATAGAGAAAATAAATCCCGGAATTTGCTGCTCTGTGTTAACACAAATTAAATTGCTATTTTTTTCCATAAATACTAAGAGTTTGTTCAGTAAAATAGAATATCATACCTTTATCAGTTTTTTTGTTTGTGATCATGTAATAATTACAGCTATGAATAGTAATCCCCATCCCACAAGCTGGAGGGAACATTACATCCTCAGCTGCGCATTACTGTCTACTGGACACCCCTAACAGTTCCCACTGGTTTCTAGGGGATCACAAGGAGGACTCCCACTATACCCACCTGTTCTTTGATGATCTCCATGGCCTGGAAGCAAGGACTTACACTGGGAAAAGAGAGACAAAGACAGGGAGATGAAATTATATAAAAAGAATGTAACAGAAGAAAAGAAAATGATAAACATTTTGAAGAAATGAAAGAGTAAAAAGATATGAAATAATAATGGGATCAAATGATAAGTAAAAGACAAAACAGTAATAAAAAGAATGGAACAAACATGGAATGAAACGAGGAAGAATACACAAATAAAGAATCGTTGAATAAAACTTTCCTTTCCACAACTGAAGAATACATCATTTTAGCTCCTGTTTAAAGTTAAAATACTCTCACAATATTCTTTATAGGAACACTCCAAGCACCTTAACCACTTCTTACCTGGGTTCCCTCTGGTGCTGCTCCCTGCCTCCACTATGTCCTTCAGAGAGCAGGAATCTCTCTCTCTCTCTCTCTCTCTCTCTCTCTCTCTCTGAGCTAAACCTTTAACTCTCATGGCCGCAGAGAGGAGGTGGGGAGCAGTTTGACTACTTATAATGGGGAGTGCCAGTTCTTTTATACTTTGTACCACCATAGCAAACGAAACCGCAGCAAAAAGCTGGAAGTAACTTACACAATTTATATCATTCTACATATTCATTCTACATATTCTAGTAGATATATTAAGCGTCCTATGTTATTTATGAATGTGAGTGATACTTCTGCCCCCACATCGATTTCCCACCATTTCCAAGCAATGTTCCCAGTGCACAAGGAAAATCACGTACTATGAACTCCATGTGAAGTGTTGGAGATGAGCCATGGTGATGAAGGGATGGCTGAGAAGGTCGATGGGAGTTATTCTCTTGCGTGGATCCATAGCAAGCATCTCCTTCGTCAGATCGATCAACTGACATGCGTCTCCCATCTCCACCAGAGTGTCACTGCTCTCTAGTTTTGATGGTAAAATTACCTGAGGAGAAAGAAACTGTGTATGAGAAGATTATATTTTTAGTGAGGTAAGTATTCATAAAAAAATATGCAAAGTGATAATTTGTTTTCGGTCTCATAGGGCCAACATTAATGGTAATTGCAGTAACTACAATAAGTGATCTGACTGCTTCTCAGTACTCCCTACAAGCCCCCCTACTTCTGTAGTGTTTGGTGGGCTCAGTGGTGAAAAGCCACAATGACACCGACGACACTAGTAAGGGTTCTAGACAGATCATAAGACTCTTGTAACAAAATAGGTATCCGAAGATAAGACAGGGGTGCAAAAATCAAGAAAAGGATTCTTATTTTGTACCTTCATAAGATATAAAAAAAATTTACAAGCTACATTTTAAAAAATAAATATTAAAAAAGGGAAAATGTAACATCCATACATTACGACAAAACTGAAGTGCATCTAGGCAAAGATTAAAAAACTGTTTTAAGATGTGTTTATCTAGAGAGTGCAAAATGTTTTGTGTCTTCCCGTACACAGGGATGAATTTACCACAAGGCCAACAAGGCATTTGCCTAGGGCAGCACTTTCAGGGGGGGGGGGGGCGCCAAAAAATGCCACCCCAAGCTCCTAGACAAAGGCCTTGTTTGCCTCGTTCTGAGTGAGTGAGTGTGTGTAGCCGTCAGTGTGTGTCTGTCAGTGAAAGTGTGTGTTGGTTAAACAGTGTGTGCCAATGACTGTGTATGTGTGTGCCAATGACTGTGTATCTGTCAGTGAGTGTATATCAGTGCATGTATCAATGAAGGCATGTGTCTGTCAGTCAAAAAAAATGGCCTTAACACGAATTGGGGGGGCAACTTTAGATTTTGGGAGTGCCCGAATTTAGTCGTGCCTAGGGCAGCACAAATCCAAAAAACACCACTGCCCGTACAGACAATGCACATACATTTTTGTTACCCACAAACTGTTGCTCCTGACACCTAAAGTTAAGCACAAAGATATTGCTCCTACACCTCCTCTGTGCTTAGCCAACCAGGCAATTTTGAAGCCATTTTTTCTGCGTATCCACAGAGACTGGCACATGGGTGAGAGGAAGATGCCACGTGATCCCTATTTTCAGATAAATGTGAGTGTCCCAGGAATACAGTACCTTCTTCATGTCATCAAGGGAACTGAAGACATATTTCCGTCTTTCCATTGGTCTAATACCGGTATCGTATTCATAGTGTATTTTACTCTAGAGAAGAGGAAAAACAAGATTGCCCATTAGGTTCTGGAATGAGAACATCATTCAGTGTAGCATTCTACAGTGTGTCAGTTTCCTGCTAGTGTTAGAACCAATAAACACGTCTTACCATTACCTGACCCAGCAGCTTCCCTGAGTCTAAACAGTTTTGTTTTTATTTAGCATGTGGTTGTAAATGTTTATTATAAAATGGCTGCAAAGCTGAATGAGAAAGGGGAAAAAGTACTTACAACTCTTTATGGAGGAACTGTTATTTAAATGTTATCACATCGAAACTTCCAAATTACTGAATGTGTGTGAAACTTGCTCTGGCTTGATAAAATAAATGAAATACAAATCCTGAAATGTCGCTTTAACCAGTTCATGGCAGATCATCTGCTGGGACTGTCATGATTTCATAGGATTTGCTTAACCCGATGTCCTGAAGGGGTTAAATATCATTTTATTTTATATAAATATGGTTATGGCTCATATAAACGTTCGCACCTTTAAACTCCATAATAAATCCTCACAATCTCTGTCGATTTTAAAGTAAAGCTTGGTCTTTGTTCCCCTATCGAGCATGTTATCAGGGGGCAAACCCTGCGTCTCGGTGATGTAGCGGATCTGCAGGGAGGAAGCAAGAGGTCACAACGTTTCATACAAGTAGCGTCAGCTTCTATTAAGCCCGTAAACGTACCCATAATCGCCCATAAACCATAATCACCAGCTTTCAATCTGTCTGGTGTACTGCATTTCCACAACTGACCAACAATTAATATTGTCTGCAGTTATATTTGAGAAATGAAGTAAATGAATGTAAACTAGCATTGTGAAATCAATATATAAATTACTTACCGTTACAAACACAAATAGTGATAGTAACTATATAAAAACAGAGTAAACACATCTGATTGCCTCCACATTCTAATGCTGCACACATTTTTATTAAAAAGCTTTGACTTCATTTTGCCACATGGATACTCTTTATTTATTTTGTTCACAAACTAGTTAAAATACAAATATCAAATTTAAGTTGAATTACAATTACTTCTTAAAATGAAAATGTTTGGATTTAATAAATACATTATTTATACACCTAAATGCGTCTATAGAAAGTTACCTAAACTAGCAAATAAAGGCTGTCTGAGTATCCTAACATGGATGCTTTAAAAAATGTTCTAATTCATACTAGCACTCAGTAAAATTAATTTACTAAACACCAGATTGTGGTGAATTAATAGCCGTATCCCAAATTTCAGGCTTAAAGGTGTGACAGCAGTTAGGTTGAAGAACTCTTTGAAATTAGCACTTTTGCCTAAATGTTTCTATTTTGTATCTTTGATTCACTACAATTCTTTGTTTGGTGGATATAAAAAATGATAGGGAATAGTGAGTGGGCGCTTCACTGAATTAATGACAGTAAGTATATACAATAATCGGTGTAACCAGTACTCTAGTGCTTCCCTTGTGCACCAAATAACAGTAATACAATTAAAAGAACGTGTACCAGTGTATACACCTCCCCAATGTGGTCACAGCAAAAGGAATGAGTAATATTACCAATATATAACTTGACTGTAATACAGATAGCGTAGAACTTGATGGGGATATGGACTAAGACAAAAAAGAAATAAAAAACAACATAGTGCAAACTGTATAATGACTGATGGAAAGTAAATGAACATATGACTCTCACTCACATGCTCCAGAGCCGTACCAGGCTCTGTAGATCAGGCTCAGGGGTGCCAAGTACTGGCTAGCGATCCAGATAATTCAAGTAGATGGGACTCCAGAAATGAGTACAAAATATTTATTGTATAAAAATATATTAAAATTATATTAAAAGTATATACACTACTGGGCACTATGGGGAGGGAACCCAAAACAATCAATAATGTAACATGAAACAAAATTGGAGTTCCACTTACCCCTATTACTATAGTAGCCCAGAGTGAAAGAAACACATAAACTAACAAATAACAAATGTTATAGATGCAAGCAGACGCGTTTCGGCTAGCAGCCTTCCTCCAGTGCTGACACCCCTGAGCCTGATCTACAGAGCCTGGTACGGCTCTGGAGCATGTGAGTGAGAGTCATATGTTCATTTACTTTCCATCAGTCATTATACAGTTTGCACTATGTTGTTTTTTATTTCTTGTTTGGTGAATAGTCCTCACTAATTTTAACCAAAATTTACCGTTTTATCTTTGCACTTTGACTCCAGCCTGTATAAGCAAATAAACCAGCTACGTGATATCTTTCTACATTAATTCATTCTGGATTCCAGACTGAGACCTTAATATAAAATTAGACACAGGTGTCTATTAGATTTGAACTCACCTGATCATACTCAGAAGCTCCAGGATATAATATGCATCCTGTGAATAGCTCGGCCATGATGCACCCCACAGACCACATGTCAATGGCCTCCCAGAAAGGTAATCCCAATATTATTTCTGGGGATCTGATTTTTATAAAAGCAGAGAAATCAGAATGTTAGTTAAAAAATTTACATTTTAAAGCTGTAAATTAATATAGGCTTAAACCACTTAATTTTGACTTAAATCGCTGAAATTATTACTATTTCTTTTAAGTTAATCGTGCCTCTGCTCCATCTGGCTGCCTGAGAGTTACCAGTGGAAGTGTTTTACCATCACTCTCAAAACACTCAGCACAAGCACATATCAGCTGACAGAGAGCGCCCAGAAAAACCCACCTCCCATTTCCCCCAGCTTAATGAGAGACCATGTCTCCAGCCACTTCCAAGTACTTTAATGATGATCAGTTTTTATAAAATGAGAATAAAAGAACTGCCTAAATGTGGCTTTGGAATGTAGAAATTCCCAAAACATTCCACAGATTTCCACAGCTTTTAGAAGCCCATTACATCACTCTGAGGACATATAAGAATTTCGGCAGAGATCCCATAGATCAATGTTTTGTAATCATCTCTACACAGAATGATATGCAAAGCTTTGAAGAAGAAGAAAGGAGGACTATTTCACCCACTTCCCTTCTCCCTAGGAGAACTTTTTAGGAAGCAGCCATGTCACTTGGGTAGATTCTGATCAATCCATGCCCACCTTAAGAGCCCTGTGTGAATGTGTAAAGCTAGCTGACTGATACACTCAGCTAAATGCCATAAATATCACTAATATCTCCTAATATTTCATAAAAACCGTTGGACAGAATAATTAACCAGACCTAGTTGACATTAGCCTTTATACTCATGCCATCAATGTAAAGGATATATATGTACTTTATTTGAAATTGTGAAGTATGAGTAATAAATGTCCCTTACCTATAGTGTCTGGTTTGTATGTAACTCGAACATCGAGCCTTGGATGCATGGATTGCACACCCAAAGTCTATGACCTTGACTTTGAATGGGTGCTTGGACGTGTCCACCATCATGATGTTCTCTGGTTTCAAGTCTGTGTGGATAATTCCCAGACCCTTCAGCTTTCCCAGTGCACTGCCCACCTGCTGCTCTATAGGGCGGATGTGTTTCACTGGAAGCGGCCTGAAGTTGCGTTTTTTCATAAAGTCATAGAGACTAATGTCCAACATCTCAAACACAATGCAGATGTTATTGTTGTGCTGGAAATAGTCAAAGTGCTTGACGAGATTGAAATCGTCTGGTTGCTTCTTACTCAGCTGGCATAGGATGTCCACCTCTTCTTCAGCATCTTCAGCTGCATATCGGGTGTCCTTCAAGATTTTGATCGCTACTTTCTCATTAGTTCCTTTTATAACACCCTTTACAACATTGCCATAGGCGCCACTGCCCAACAATTCCTGCACTATGTAAGCATTGGTCTTAGACCACAGGATGTTAGGTTGCTCCAATTTACTGACAGGAAAAAAAAGGAAATAGGTTCATTTTCACACAATGCTAGATTTCAGTCACAATATGAAAGCATCTAAATCAGGGTTGTTTGGCAATTTGATCAGAAGGTTAATAATGCAATAACATGTACTTAGGGCATAATGTCTACATTTGTACAACATCTGGTATTTGAGAAGTTAAATTTGTTTCATGTCTTAACTTCAATAAACTCTCAGTCCCTTAAGGTTTTGTAGGCAAATTCCCTAATATTTACATTTCATAGTGGATCTTTCACCTTCTTACCTTTCAGCGTCATTGAACACGTTTATCAAAATTGGGAATTGTTTTAGAAAAAAAATTGTCGTGAAAGACAGACACTATTTAACCTCAGCTGTGTCCACAGTTTTTCATTGAAAATAAAATAAACCTTACAAATTATCACCCAATAATCTTAACGTATAGAACTGGATGAACGCCTGAGCAGTCATTTAGGTGTTTCTTTAGATTCATTGTGTCTATTTAAAAGGGGATTTAAGTTCTAACAATATCTTTACATTAATAATATATGAAATAAAATATTTTTATATAAACCTACAGCAAATCATTTTGTTGCCTCTCAGGTTCACATAATTCTGAGTTTTCCTTCATTTTAAATACTGCCTTTCTTTCAAATTGATCAAATCTGGTTATCACTGGAATAACGTTTAATCACTGACTAACTATTCAGCACTGAATATATCAGATAATCAACCCAGATACATCATATTTTGTATCATAATTACACTTTGCATCAGTTTGTTTAGTCTGTTGCTCGATAACACCAGCTGTAGATAGAGTGCAATGTTCGAGCACGGCCCACTATTATTATTATTATTATTATTGCCATTTATATAGCGCCGACAGATTCTGTTGCGCTTTACAATATTATTAGAAGGGGGATTTAACTATAAATAGGAAAATTGCAAGAAAACTTACAGGAACGATAGGTTGAAGAGAGCCCTGCTCAAACGAGCTTACATTCTATAGGAGGTGGGGTGTAAAACACAATAGGACACTAGCTACAAGCACCCAAAGATGCTGATGACCAATGATACTTTAATAATTAAACATATTTTCTAACATAGTGCATGGAAACACATTGTATATGTATTGAATCATTCCGTGCTCCTGCTTCTATTGTTGGGAGAAGTTATGTATTTTGGAATAAATGGGCAATTATTGCTATGATCGATATTCCAACTGTAAATTGCCTCATTCCCCCCAAACCCTGTTAATACCCAGTGGGAATGGCTCTGAAATCTATTCCTGCTGAATTCTATACTTTGTAAATGATTGTAATAATTTTCCTCCAATAGGCAAACATTGCAGACCTTACAGAATAGACCTCGTACACTGTTTATGGTAAACATTAGATAATTGCTAAACGAATCCTTATCTGCATTGTTACTAATTGTTACTAAATACTTTCTAATACTAATTGTAAAAATAATTTCAATTAGTGAGATTAATATTAACATAATTATTATAGCTCCGATAGTACGCAGTAAGGTTGAGGTTATTATGTTCAGGGTCACAAGTTAAATATCGGATATTGATAAATGATCATAAACACATTAACAAAATATCACCCTAAAAAACCTAACCTGCTAAATTATATAAATATATAAACTGGACTTTCATACCAATAGTTAGCTAGTGATTTACCTTCTCACTAAATGATTACATTAGTGATAAATAAAACAAATTATTTTAAATAAACCTACGGCGAGTCATCCTGGTGCTCCTCAGTTTCAGATTCTTTGGAGTTTTCCTCCATTTTGTAGATTGGTTATCTTTCAAATGAATCCAATCTGGTTATCACTGGAATAACTGTTACTCACTGGCTACTCAGTGCTGGACTAACAGATAACCCCAGATCCATCATCATTTGACATCATTGCTCCATTTGGTCTGATTGTTACCTATGTTGCTAGGCAACGCCAGCTGTGAGACAGAGTACAACAGGGGTGCCCAGTAGGTAGATCCCCAGATGTTTTAAGACTACAACTCCCATGATGCTTTGATGCCTTTAAGATACCTTTAAAATGGCAATGTATCATGGATGTGGTACTTTTAAAACATCAGGGGTACCCCTGGAGTATAATGTTCTCTGTATTGAATTGAAGTAATACCTAATGTTTTTTTAGAAAAGTATGTAATGACAAATATCAGGAAAAACAAGATAAACAAAAATAAGAAAATATAGCAAATACGTTTGAAATCAAATCTATATTCTGATTGATTTTGAAAGTGAAAATTACAGCAACACGTTCATTTGTGGTCAGCGACCAAAATATATAAAAACCAAACTAAACTATGGAGTGCCTTTGTGTATCCTGTGTCTATAAAACACACACTGCCTGGACCAATACAGTTATAAACAGGCATGCTGCGATTTTACATACATGTATTTAACATTTCAAATTAACCCCTTCAGGACGGAGTCAATAGTGCACGTTCTGATCAACACAAAACGTAAACAAAAACTGGAATTTGCGCTATATGTTGTTTCAACCGTAATTCACTGCTGTCACATTAAGTGCACCCGCACTTATTATATATCATTTTGTTCAGGAGAAACGGCTTTAATTTATCAATAACTATTCATATATTGAATATATTGAACATCATTTAATATGAATAAAATTTAAAAAAATGTGAGAAAATAAGATTTTTTTTAAATTTGTATTTCCGTCTGACATTTTAGCTGTGAATGTCATAATACTGTTAGGTTTTACTGCAAAAAAAATGCACATATTTGTAATCAGCAATGTCTCACGAGTACAACAGCATCCCCCATTAACAGGTTTTATGGTGTTTTGGAAAGTTACAGGGTCAAATATAGAACGTTCCATTTTCAGATTGAAATTTGCCAGATTAGTAATGTTACCTTTGAGACGGTGTGGTAGCCCAGCAATGAGAATTACCCCCATAATGGCATACCATTTGAAAAAGTAGACAAGCCAAGGTATTGAAAGTGGGGTATGTTTAGTCCTTTTTAGTAGCCACTTAGTCACAAAAATCTGGCAAATTTCAATGTGAAAAAAATGAAATGCAAGCCTTATATGTGACTCTCTAACTTTCCAAAACACCATAAAACCTCTACATGGGGGGTACTGTTATTCTCAGGAGACTTTACTAAACACAAATATTAGTGTTTTAAAACAGTAAAACATATTACAACAATAATATAGTCCATAAGAGTGCTGTTCGTTTGTAAAAAATGCAAAAAACTTCACTTTTACTTAAAATATCAGCGTTGTAATACAAGTTACCAGTTTGAAACACTGATATTTGAGTTCAGCGAAGTCTCCTGAGTAAAACAGTACCCCCTATGTACAGGTTTTATGGTGTCTTGGAGAGTTACAGGGTCAAATATAGTGCTTGCAAATTAAATTCTCTGCACTTTCTCCCTGTGTTGTCAGGCATGTCAATCAAATTTTAATTAATCAAATCACATAATTATGTTAAAAGATTACTTAAATATACATGTAGAATTTTAATATATATACATATATATGTATTTAAATTCTATGTGTATACTAATGTAATCTTTTATGTAATTATATGTATTTATCTATCTATATATATATATATATATATATATATATATATATATATATGCGGTTATTTGTAATTTATATATAGATAGATATATATAGAATGTCATTCTAAGTGTATTTTGTTACCAATATATATATATTAACAACAAAATACAGTTAGAATGAAATTACATATGGATATATAATTTATATTACATTTTGTTTCAATATTTTATTTATTTATTTTATTATTTTATGTATTTATTATTTTAATTATATGTATATATACATATAATATATATATGTAGATCTATTATATATATAATATATATACATATTATATATATGTAACGTCATTCTAAGTGTATTTTAATATTAATATATATACTTATATTATTAGTATTCAAATACACTTTGTATGACGTTACATATATATAATATGTATATATATTATATATATAATATATATATATACATATATTATAAATATATAAATACTTTAATTTATTTTTACACATGTTTAATTTTTTTTTTATTCTTCCTACCAGCAGGGGGACTGTCTGATATTTCAGACAGCCCCCCTGCTGGCAGATCCATAGCCAGCTATAGGGGGCCATGTGCTCGCTCTTTGAGAGCGATCACATGGCCCCCGGGGGCCTCATTTGCCGTGGGAGGGCTGCCTGGGCTGTCAGGCAGCGCTCCACAAGAGGATCGCGGCAGAGGTGAGTACCTCCTGGCTCCTGGGGCAGAAAGCCGTTACGGCGTTCCATGCCACCGCAACGGCTTTAAAGCCCATTTCAAGCGCGACGGCATGGAACGCCGTAACGGCGTTAAGGAGTTAAATAGTCCAAGTGTCACTATAGTGTCAGGAATACAAACTATAAGTGTGTAAACACCATTTGTCTAAAAAGGCAGTGTTTACATTAAAAAGGGGGGCGTGCCTTGAAGTTGGCAGGCAGGCATTCCCTCCAATGGCCATTGGAGTAACTAAATTACCTCCATTTGTTTAAATATACATAGGGATTAAGGAGAGAGCGCAGCTAACTTGTTTTTTTTTTTTGTTTTTTTTACTATATATATATATATTGTGGCTGATGTGTATTGTAGTCATTGCTGTTGCCCAGGAATGATGGGAGTGAGCGCAGGACTTATCTTTCTGTATTTGTATTCACTTTTTGTATCACACAGCTTTGTTACAATGCTGCCGCCTATCCCATGTGTTCCCTATTAAGGGTTAATAAGTATATAGGGGTGTATATACAAAATACCACTCTGTCTCATTTGAGATATCTTTTCCAGAAGCTCAAGGAAGCAAGCTGAAGGGTCAGTGTTAGGACCCGCTTAGGGGGATCTGCCTTGACGTTGGCAGGCGGGCATTCCCTCCAATGGCCATTGGAGCAACTAAATGACCTCCATTTGTCTAAATATACATAGGGATTAAGGAGAGAGCGCAGGTAACTTGTTTTTTTTTTTGGGGGGGTTACTATTTACATTAAAAAGCCTGCAGGGACTGACTATGCACCAGAACGACTACATTAAGCTGCAGTTGGTCTGGTGACTATAGTGTCCCTTTAAAAACAAAAATGAAGGCATTAATATCTAATTTGGAGAAATGATCTAGCTCTGTTTTAGTAACATCTTTGACACCTTAACCTTAGTTTTGCAATTCAATTTACTACAATTGTGTAGTACACTTGGTGTGTCTGAGTGTATAACAGAGCTCCACAGCAATAAAGCTCCCAGTAATGTGTCTTCATAGTACCAGAAATGTGATTAGTAATCACTCAGTCTGTGTAAAAGGGATACATTTTTTCTTTTAAATTACATTCTAGTTGCATAATATTTAAGAATACTTTAAGAATGATATATATGTTTTTGTATTTGTATACTAATATCTGGTCACATAGCATTAACTAGTAAAATACTAGCATTGTATTATATTAATCCATTTATTTCAATGATGTATTGAAATTCTTCATGCAGGGTGATAGTCTGCATCTGTATACCCTACGTTGATTCAAAACAATGAATACACTTTTCTAACTCAACATATCTTGATATTTGTGTCCTTTTATAATTTTATTTTATTCTTATAGGCCCTAAAATAGGTACTGCCCCTCCTAAATAGGGACACTTGGGAGGTATTGAATATGGTGAAGGTTAAAATAAAAAGAGCGGTGTATGTTAAAAAAATGAGAGAAAAGACTAAAGTGGAACAGTAGCACCACTACAGCTGAAACAGTAGGGCGTCTATTCCACTAGATGATATCTCAAAATTTAAAGTAAAAATAATTGTGGGATATACCCTTTATTTAGCCGCTTACGGACAAAACAAACACACAGTGATGGTGAAGCACTCGTGTAAACTGGAAGTGAATTAAAAACTGGGTGGATGCAATATTGGATATGGATAGAGAGGACCTTATCCTGGACCAACCGAAACATACACCATCTAATACACTCATTCGTATGATTGGTACTTTTGACACAGGTTGGAACACAGTGAAGAACTCTATTGAGAAATTCTGGCCCATCCTTTTGAAGGATGTCCACCTGAAAGACGTCCTCAGCTCTAAAGCAACCATCACAGCACGTAGAGGTAAAAACCTCTGCGATATGCTAGTACCAAGCCACTTTTCAATAAAACAGAGTAAAACAACATGGTTAGGACGCAATCCCCCATGTGGCTCCTTCGGGGGCGGCAGATGTGTCGCGTGCAAATATATCTTACGCGATTCAAAGAAAATCCAAGACAGTGACGGACAACAAGTGTTTGAGATTACCCATTTTTTCAACTGCAACACAGCTGGTTTGGTATACCTTCTAGTTTGTAGTTGCAGTATGCTATATGTGGGTAAAACCTTCAGACCGTTCAAGGAACGGATCAAAGAGCACGTGAGGTCCCCAAAAAACCGCATGGAAACCCCAATCTCCAGACATCTGAAGAATTTTCATGAGGGTGTCTCGAGTGGGATTAGGTTTTGCGGATTGGAATGGGTAAAACGCGATCAGAGACGAGGCGATTTTGACAAGCTCTTACGCCAAAAGGAGTGTAGGTGGATATATAAACTCAAGACTTTGAGCCCAAAAGGCCTAAATGAAGGCTTCTCATTCTCCCCTTATATATAACCATCTACACAGGATCCATTTACCCCCAATTCTGTGACCTCTCTAACCATGCAACACATGCATGTAAAACACCATCTTTCCAGCCAACATAAATAATGATAAAAATAAAAAATGAATGGCACCATTCTGTTTAAGAATAAACCTTCACCTGTATATATTGTCAATTTGTAATTATAATTTTTTGATCTGTATATAATAATTTTGCACTACGTATACCCTATACCTGGCACAGGTTCAAAATACTAAGATAATGATAGGTAGGTAGGTAGATCTATGTACACTTGGGTCCATCACTGAAAAACGATTCAAGTAAGTTTTGGCCAAATCTACCATGTTAGTCAACATATGTAAATAAATGATAAAATGAATGTAAAGCTATCTTGAATTTTGAACTTCATTAAACTCACCAGTAATAGTGAGCGCTAATTCAAAGGTACATTTACACACATCAGCAATCCACTAGAGTGACTGCCCTTGTAAGCGGAAGCCTCCTGATGAATCCTATCGGGAATAGATGTAGCGATCTAACCTTTTGATTTAGATCGGGATAACTACAATATATATTCCCCTATAAAACAAGCGGATCGACTCTTAGGACTAACCCCCCATAAAGATTGGGAGTCAGTTCAGCTATTTCGCTGTCTTTCTAGGACAAATCTAGTGGAGACTGAATGTAGGTACCGAGTCTCTAAAGTCTAGGACTGTGTGCAGCTATTAGACACTGCGCGCGCACACCATAAAGCGACTTATGTCACCATGGTGACCGTCAACGCAACTGATATGTTGGAGACGTATGATTCCCTAATGAATGAGCCTATGAGCAATGAGTACGCATATCGAGGTGTAACCCCGCCCCCGGTCAGCCTGCAACCATGCCAATTGGAAGACACGGGTAGGAGGGCGGGATCTGCCTCGGTATATATTCATTTCCCCTCAGCTGTGCCAGTAGCTCTTGACAAAGGCGTGTGAGCACGCCGAAACGCGCGTCGAGCGTTTTGCCGTATTTTGTTTTTAATACTGGGGGATGCATTTGGCTAACTTTATAATGGGGGAAGTCTGCTAGTGTTTTGGATTGGGTGACTGGGCTTCGACCAGAGGGATAAGCAATCTCCCAATCAGCAACAGCAATATCCAGTCCTGGCAGTGCATTGAAATAGGGGGCTTCGCAGTTTATGCCTTTATATATATAGTTAGACGACCTTTGAGGCAATCTATACCTCCTTAGTCAGTTAGACAGTCTGTGGGGATTATTTAACGCTAGGCTGCCTCGAAGCAGCAGTCTATTTAAATCGAATATACTCATGAGTCAGACCGGAGGGTGATGATATCATAGTTAGCTGGAATACTTGTTTGCACAATTTAGCGGCAGGCTGCCTCGAAGCAGCAGTCTAACTAAGTGTATATAAGAACTGGACCGGCTGTGTTACATACTCTCCACCGATGTACATATGTATATATATACTTATATTGCCAATGCTATCGCTGATCTCCTTGGGGGAGACTGTATATAGATGTGCTTCATATAAGTTTTCCAGGCATACCCTGTAGTATCAGCTGCTCAGCAGGGTTCACAAACTGTGTTTCGATCTAAACAACTATAAAGGCTAGTGGGGACTAGGTTACTCCTCTATCATCCGGAGGCTACCAGACAAAATACTAAGTCTGCCTCTGAGATATTCTAAACCTGGCCAAATTCGATACAAAGGCTCCTATTTTGTATCCATTAGAGATATATACAGATTAATGGATTCTGACTTCTGTCCCCATTGACTGAACAGTTCCGTACGTACTACCATACTGTTGTATACTTAGAGTAGCATTTCTGGACGGACACGTCCACACAGGGATTCTGTGTGTCCGTTCTCAACTATATGCATCTCTAAACAGAGTCTAAAAATAGGAACTGCAATTCTAAGTTTAAAAAGCCAGGATATATACTAAACCCTATGTGCATGTAAGGGTGAGGGGGTTATAAATACCTGACTGAATATAGATTATACTGTATACCGCTTTTACTTAATACTATATCTCAGATATCCCTCTCTACTACCTTTACTGCTACTGGGCAATATCCAATATTGCATCCACCCAGTTTTTAATTCACTTCCAGTTTACACGAGTGCTTCACCATCACTGTGTGTTTGTTTTGTCCGTAAGCGGCTAAATAAAGGGTATATCCCACAATTATTTTTACTTTAAATTTTGAGATATCATCTAGTGGAATAGACGCCCTACTGTTTCAGCTGTAGTGGTGCTACTGTTCCACTTTAGTCTTTTCTCTCTCCTAGTGTTTGGGGTTCATGCCCCTTGATATCTCTGTAACCCCTCAGGAATCTAGGTGTGGACTTGATCCCCTCCATAGTATTCCTCTCTTTTCTCTATATTGATTTTTAGGTTTCAGTACCTGGGTTACAAAATCAAAAATCAACAATTTTACTAAGACAATGGCAGGTTTCCTGTCAAACAAACAGGACTTCAATATTTGGTGTAAGGACGCGGATAATGTGTTCTCTAATGAAAACCTTGAAAGAGGCCAGACATCGACTGATATCTATTATTCATTTAATTCAGTTACCAAGCTATACAAACAACAAATAAAAACATGTTGGGAGATTTCTTCACTAGACAATTATATAAAAAAAAAAATGATCCCTAGGGGTCTTAGAGTACGTAATATCCCAACAACCTACAATGAGAACCCTGAGTTCACTAAACAGTGGGAACTAGCAGCCGGAACGTGCTCTATGAAATTCATGGAGATAATCTGTACCTTTGAAAAAGAGAAATTAGGCAATGTGAATCAAAAACTAGACGAAGAAATTGACAAGCTTAATCAGTTCAAAAGCGAATTGAATTTCGTAATTCTAGAAAGTAAACTCAAGAATAATCTTGATAGATATCAAGAATCCATCAAAACCAGAAAACACCATAAATTCATGAGGGACCTTAACGACTACCAATCGGGTAATGTGTACAAATTCCCAAATCGACGTCTGAGAACCAACTCTGAGAATAATCTGACGTCAGACTATGACTCCTCTGATACAGACTCCAATACACAACAGACATCTGTAGATTCACAACAAACCACCTCAACCCCCAACCCCAATAATCCCCGAGGCATCCTGAAGAAAGGCGTTAATTTTTTAGAGTTGGGTCAACAAGAGGACACCCCCAACTACCAAACATGCTATCAATTCAGGAACCAGAGCAGGGGGGGAGGAGGGAGGGGAAGAGGGAGGACACGCAGGAGACGCTACTAACTAGAAACGTAAAGACCCCACCAACCCCAATACAAAAACAACATGTGATAAATCTGTCCACATATGAGCTGAATATACATCACATTAGGATTCTGGAGAGGGGATTGTCATTTGTACCAACGCCCGTTTTCGACAAATTTACTTGGATCAAGGATCTACATTTATTCGTACGTAAACTAGCCTTACACAAATATCACATTATCAATGAAGAGAAAAAAGCAAGAGCCTATGGTCTATCTTGTAAAGACCTAGCACTGGTGAATACACTAGTATCTCTTTTGGACGAAAATGATGTCCAGCTACATACTGACTACACCAAACTGAAACCAAAGAGCCGATTCACTCCAAACTTCTCTAGCTTTAGGAACCTTGATCTGTTCTTAGAAGCAGTGAAGAGTGAAATTGAAGGTATAGATAGCAGTATTTTTGAATCCTTTCCCAATGACAATCTCTCCAGAACTGAACACACAGCTTTGAAGTCACTGAAAGAAAATGACCAGCTGGTTATTAAACCAGCGGACAAGGGGGGCAATGTGGTGGTCATGAATACATCTGATTATGAAAACATGGTACAGAAAGTGTTGGGAAATGATGACACATATAGTCTGCTGAAAACCGACCCTACAAATCTCTTTCTATCTAAATACAAGGAGATACTGGATGAGGGCCGCAGTGGGGGGTTGCTATCCGGGGACGAATATGCATTCATTTTGAACCGTTGTCCCAGGATAGCAACCTTCTACTGCCTGCCCAAAATCCATAAAAACACTCAATGTCCACCGGGCCGTCCCATCGTTTCCGGTGTTGATAATTTAACACAGAATGGTAGCTTGTACATCGAGAAAATACTAAGACCCTTTGTGGAACAACTCCCCTCGTATATCAGGGACACAAAACAGGCATTGTCACTATTCTCGAATTTACAACTACCCAGCTCAGCAAGACTATGTAGCCTTGACGTTGAGGCATTGTACTCTTCAATCCCCCATGAACGAGGCATCGAGCACACAAAATACTTTCTAGATCAGAGAGGCCCAATTCATACCCTACATACAAGATTTGTATTGAAATTATTAGGGTATATCCTGTCCCACAATTACTTTTTGTTTCACGACAAATTCTTCCATCAAATAAGGGGGACAGCGATGGGCACGGCGTGTGCACCCTCCTACGCCAATCTCCATCTGGGCTGGTGGGAGTCGCAAATTATGAAATCGGATACCCTCCTAACATACATACCTAAAATACACACATGGCTCAGGTATATAGACGATGTCTTTGTTGTCTGGCTGGGTACAGAGGATGAATTCAATGAGTTCGTCTCCCTCCTGAATATCAACGAGGAGAACCTTAAATTCACAGCAGAATTTGGGGGGCAATCACTAAACTTCTTGGACATAACCATCTCTATTAACACAAATGGCTCTCTGAAAACAACTCTCTATAAGAAGCCAACTGCATCTAATGCACTCTTGAGATGGGACAGCTGTCACCCGAGGCCTCTGAAGCAGGGCATACCAGTTGGGCAATACCTAAGGGTACGCAGAAATTGTACAGATCTATCGGACTTTAAAATAAAAGCAGCCCTATTAAGGCAACAATTCCGAGAGAAAGGTTACCCGAACAAATGTCTGAAAAAGGCATATAGACGAGCCCTGGAAATGGATAGAGAGGACCTTATCCTGGACCAACCGAAACATACACCATCTAATACACTCATTCGTATGATTGGTACTTTTGACACAGGTTGGAACACAGTGAAGAACTCTATTGAGAAATTCTGGCCCATCCTTTTGAAGGATGTCCACCTGAAAGACGTCCTCAGCTCTAAAGCAACCATCACAGCACGTAGAGGTAAAAACCTCCGCGATATGCTAGTACCAAGCCACTTTTCAATAAAACAGAGTAAAACAACATGGTTAGGACGCAATCCCCCATGTGGCTCCTTCGGGTGCGGCAGATGTGTCGCGTGCAAATATATCTTACGCGATTCAAAGAAAATCCAAGACAGTGACGGACAACAAGTGTTTGAGATTACCCATTTTTTCAACTGCAACACAGCTGGTTTGGTATACCTTCTAGTTTGTAGTTGCAGTATGCTATATGTGGGTAAAACCTTCAGACCGTTCAAGGAACGGATCAAAGAGCACGTGAGGTCCCCAAAAAAACGCATGGAAACCCCAATCTCCAGACATCTGAAGAATTTTCATGAGGGTGTCTCGAGTGGGATTAGGTTTTGCGGATTGGAATGGGTAAAACGCGATCAGAGACGAGGCGATTTTGACAAGCTCTTACGCCAAAAGGAGTGTAGGTGGATATATAAACTCAAGACTTTGAGCCCAAAAGGCCTAAATGAAGGCTTCTCATTCTCCCCTTATATATAACCATCTACACAGGATCCATTTACCCCCAATTCTGTGACCTCTCTAACCATGCAACACATGCATGTAAAACACCATCTTTCCAGCCAACATAAATAATGATAAAAATAAAAAATGAATGGCACCATTCTGTTTAAGAATAAACCTTCACCTGTATATATTGTCAATTTGTAATTATAATTTTTTGATCTGTATATAATAATTTTGCACTACGTATACCCTATACCTGGCACAGGTTCAAAATACTAAGATAATGATAGGTAGGTAGGTAGATCTATGTACACTTGGGTCCATCACTGAAAAACGATTCAAGTAAGTTTTGGCCAAATCTACCATGTTAGTCAACATATGTAAATAAATGATAAAATGAATGTAAAGCTATCTTGAATTTTGAACTTCATTAAACTCACCAGTAATAGTGAGCGCTAATTCAAAGGTACATTTACACACATCAGCAATCAGAGGCGGCTCTCTAATTAGGCGGTTTAGGCGGCCGCCTAAGGCCTCGCGCTGGCTGGGGCCTCGCGGCCGCCTAAACCGCCTGTGGGCAGAGTGTGTCAGGTCCTCGGTCAGTGACCGAGGACCTGACACCAGGAGGGGGCCCGGCGGCTTGCCCGGTATGCCGCCGGGTGCGAGGCCCCTCCTGGCTGCCCGGCCACCATCGCAGACACTGGTCTGCAGCTCCGCAGTGTGCAGAGCTGCAGACCATGTGACTCGCGAGATTTGGCCAATCAGAGCGTTGCCGCGGGTTACCACGGCAACGCTCTGAAATCTCGCGAGATTACATGGTCTGCAGCTATGCGGAGCTGCAGACCGGAAGCAGTGGCCACCGGACCACCAGGGAACCCACTGGACCACCAAGGAAAGGTAGGCTCTCCCTCCCCTTCCCCATCCCCACCACCCTCACCCCCCACCACCATCACCACCCTCAGCCTCACCCCCCACCACCATAACCCCCCACCACCCTCACCCCCACCACCCTCAGCCTCAACCACCATCACCCCCCACCACCCTCAGCCTCACCCCCACGACCCTCAGCCTCACCCCCACCACCATCACCCCCCACCACCCTCAGCCTCACCCCCTACCACCATCACCCCTCCCCACCCTCACCATCACCCCCACCACCATCACCCCCCACCACCCTCAGCCTCACCCCCCCACCATCACCCCTCCCCACCCTCACCATCACCCCCCACCACTCTCACCATCACCCCTCCCCACCCTCACCATCACCCCCACGACCCTCAGCCTCACCCCCACCACCATCACCCCCCACCACCCTCAGCCTCACCCCCTACCACCATCACCCCTCCCCACCCTCACCATCACCCCCACCACCATCACCCCCCACCACCCTCAGCTTCACCCCCCACCACCCTCAGCTTCACCCCCCACCACCCTCAGCCTCACCCCCACCACCCTCAGCTTCACCTCCCACCACCCTCAGCTTCACCTCCCACCACCCTCAGACTCACCCCCACCACCATAACCCCCCACCACCCTCAGCCTCACCCCCTACCACCATCACCCCTCCCCACCCTCACCATCACCACCCCCACCATCACCCCCCACCACCATCACCCCCCACCACCCTCAGCTTCACCCCCCACCACCCTCAGCTTCACCTCCCACCACCCTCAGCCTCACCCCCACCACCATAACCCCCCACCACCCTCAGCCTCACCCCCCCACCATCACCCCTCCCCACCCTCACCATCACCCCCCACCACCCTCAGCCTCACCCCCCACCACCATCACCCCTCCCCACACTCACCATCACCCCCCACCACCCTCAGCCTCACCTCCACCACCATCACCCCTCCCCCTCCCCACCCTCACCATCACCCCCACCACCCTCAGCCTCACCCCCACCACCATCACCCCCCACCACCCTCAGCCTCACCGCCCACCACCCTCAGCCTCACCCCCCCACCATCACCCCTCCTCACCATCACCCCCCACCACTCTCACCATCACCCCCCACCACCCTCAGCCTCACCCCCCACCACCATCACCCCTCCCCACCCTCACCATCACCCCCACCACTCTCAGCCTCACCCCCACCACCGTCAGCTTCACCCCCACCACCCTCAGCTTCACCCCCACCACCCTCAGCTTCACCCCCACCACCCTCAGCCTCACCCCCACCACCCTCAGCTTCACCCCCACCACCCTCAGCCCCACCACCCCCCACCACCCTCATCATCACCACCACCCCCCACCACCCTCAGCATCACTCCCCCCACCACCCTCAGCATCACCCCCCTCACCACCCTCAGCCTCACCCCCCACCACCCTCAGCATAACCCTCCGTCACCACCCTCAGCCTCACCCCACTCACCATCACCCCCCTCTCACTCTCACATTACCCCCTCTCACTCTCACATTACCCCCTCTCACTCTCACATTACCCCCTCTCACTCTCACATTACCCCCTCTCACTCTCACATTACCCCCTCACTCTCACATTTGCCACCTTACTCTCACATTAGCCCCCCACTCTCACATTACCCCCCTCACTCTCACATTACCCCCCCTGAGCCTCACCCCCCCACCACCATCACCCCCCACCACCCTCAGCCTCACCCCCTACCACCATCACCCCTCCCCACCCCCACCATCACCCCCCACCACCATCACCCCCACCACCCTCAGCTTCACCCTCACCCCCACCACCCTCAGCTTCACCCCCACCACCCTCAGCCCCACCACCCCCCACCACCCTCATCATCACCACCACCCCCCACCACCCTCAGCATCACTCCCCCCACCACCCTCAGCATCACCCCCCTCACCACCCTCAGCCTCACCCCCCACCACCCTCAGCATAACCCTCCGTCACCACCCTCAGCCTCACCCCACTCACCATCACCCCCCTCTCACTCTCACATTACCCCCTCTCACTCTCACATTACCCCCTCTAACTCTCACATTACCCCCTCTCACTCTCACATTACCCCCTCTCACTCTCACATTACCCCCTCACTCTCACATTTGCCACCTTACTCTCACATTAGCCCCCCACTCTCACATTACCCCCCTCACTCTCACATTACCCCCCCTGAGCCTCACCCCCCCACCACCATCACCCCCCACCACCCTCAGCCTCACCCCCTACCACCATCACCCCTCCCCACCCCCACCATCACCCCCCACCACCATCACCCCCACCACCCTCAGCTTCACCCCCACCACCCTCAGCCTCACCCCCACCACCCTCAGCTTCACCCCCACCACCCTCAGCTTCAACCCCCACCACCCTCAGCTTCAACCCCCACCACCCTCAGCCTCACCCCCCACCACCCTCAGCATCACTCCCCCCACCACCCTCAGCATCAACCCCCTCACCACCCTCAGCATCACCCCCCTCACCACCCTCAGCCTCACCCCCCACCACCCTCAGCATAACCCTCCGTCACCACCCTCAGCATAACCCTCCGTCACCACCCTCAGCATAACCCTCCGTCACCACCCTCAGCCTCACCCCACTCACCATCACCCCCTCCTTCTCACATCACCCCCCCTCACTCTCACATTACCCCCCCTCACTCTCACATTACCCCCCCTCACTCTCACATTACCCCCTCACTCTCACATTACCCCCTCACTCTCACATTACCCCCTCACTCTCACATTACCCCCTCACTCTCACATTATCCCCTCACTCTCACATTAGCCCCCCTCACTCTCACATTAGCCCCCCTACTCTCACATTAGCCCCCCTACTCTCACATTAGCCCCCCTACTCTCACATTAGCCCCCCACTCTCACATTACCCCCCCACTCTCACATTACCCCCCCACTCTCACATTACCCCCCCACTCTCACATTACCCCCCCACTCTCACATTACCCCCCTCACTCTCACATTACCCCCCTCACTCTCACATTACCCCCCCTCACTCTCACATTACCCCCCCTCACTCTCACATTACCCCCTCTCACTCTCACATTACCCCCCTCACTCTCACATTACCCCCTCACTCTTACATTACCCCCCCTCACTCTCACATTACCATCACCCCCGCTCCCTGTCACATTACCATCACCCCCGCTCCCTGTCACATTACCATCACCCCCCGCTCCCTGTCACATTACCATCACCCCCCGCTCCCTCTCACCATCAACCCTCCGCTCCCTCTCACCATCACACCCCCCGCTCCCTCTCACCATCACACCCCCCGCTCCCTCTCACCATCACACCCCCCGCTCCCTCTCACCTTCACACCCCCCGCTCCCTCTCACCATCATCCCCCGCTCCCTCTCACCATCACCCCCCGCTCCCTCTCACCATCACCCCCCGCTCCCTCTCACCATCACCCCCCGCTCCCTCTCACCATCACCCCCGCTCCCTCTCACCATCACCCCCACACCATCAACCCCCTTTCACCATCACCCGCCTCTCACATCACCCGCCTCTCACCATCACCCCCCCCCATACACAGAACACACTTCAAGCAGCTACCCCATACACAGGGTCTCAGACAAAAACGCAAACATGCTCACAGAGACATACATTCACACACACAAGGATACTCTCTGTCAGACACACTCTCAGGCACATACACAGGTAGACAGTGCATCAATGTGTATATGTGACACTTTTTTGTTAGTGGGGCCTCATGTTTGCGTTTCGCCTAAGGCCTCATAAAGTCTAGAGCCGCCTCTGTCAGCAATCCACTAGAGTGACTGCCCTTGTAAGCGGAAGCCTCCTGATGAATCCTATCGGGAATAGATGTAGCGATCTAACCTTTTGATTTAGATCGGGATAACTACAATATATATTCCCCTATAAAACAAGCGGATCGACTCTTAGGACTAAACCCCCATAAAGATTGGGAGTCAGTTCAGCTATTTCGCTGTCTTTCTAGGACAAATCTAGTGGAGACTGAATGTAGGTACCGAGTCTCTAAAGTCTAGGACTGTGTGCAGCTATTAGACACTGCGCGAGCACACCATAAAGCGACTTATGTCACCACGGTGACCGTCAACGCAACTGATATGTTGGAGACGTATGATTCCCTAATGAATGAGCCTATGAGCTATGAGTACGCATATCGAGGTGTAACCCCGCCCCCGGTCTGCCTGCAACCATGCCAATTGGAAGACACGGGTAGGAGGGCGGGATCTGCCTCGGTATATATTCATTTCCCCTCAGCTGTGCCAGTAGCTCTTGACAAAGGCGTGTGAGCACGCCGAAACGCGCGTCGAGCGTTTTGCCGTATTTTGTTTTTAATACTGGGGGATGCATTTGGCTAACTTTATAATGGGGGAAGTCTGCTAGTGTTTTGGATTGGGTGACTGGGCTTCGACCAGAGGGATAAGCAATCTCCCAATCAGCAACAGCAATATCCAGTCCTGGCAGTGCATTGAAATAGGGGGCTTCGCAGTTTATGCCTTTATATATATAGTTAGACGACCTTTGAGGCAATCTATACCTCCTTAGTCAGTTAGACAGTCTGTGGGGATTATTTAACGCTAGGCTGCCTCGAAGCAGCAGTCTATTTAAATCGAATATACTCATGAGTCAGACCGGAGGGTGATGATATCATAGTTAGCTGGAATACTTGTTTGCACAATTTAGCGGCAGGCTGCCTCGAAGCAGCAGTCTAACTAAGTGTATATAAGAACTGGACCGGCTGTGTTACATACTCTCCACCGATGTACATATGTATATATACTTATATTGCCAATGCTATCGCTGATCTCCTTGGGGGAGACTGTATATAGATGTGCTTCATATAAGTTTTCCAGGCATACCCTGTAGTATCAGCTGCTCAGCAGGGTTCACAAACTGTGTTTCGATCTAAACAACTATAAAGGCTAGTGGGGACTAGGTTACTCCTCTATCATCCGGAGGCTACCAGACAAAATACTAAGTCTGCCTCTGAGATATTCTAAACCTGGCCAAATTCGATACAAAGGCTCCTATTTTGTATCCATTAGAGATATATACAGATTAATGGATTCTGACTTCTGTCCCCATTGACTGAACAGTTCCGTACGTACTACCATACTGTTGTATACTTAGAGTAGCATTTCTGGACGGACACGTCCACACAGGGATTCTGTGTGTCCGTTCTCAACTATATGCATCTCTAAACAGAGTCTAAAAATAGGAACTGCAATTCTAAGTTTAAAAAGCCAGGATATATACTAAACCCTATGTGCATGTAAGGGTGAGGGGGTTATAAATACCTGACTGAATATAGATTATACTGTATACCGCATTTACTTAATACTATATCTCAGATATCCCTCTCTACTACCTTTACTGCTACTGGGCAATATCCAATATTGCATCCACCCAGTTTTTAATTCACTTCCAGTTTACACGAGTGCTTCACCATCACTGTGTGTTTGTTTTGTCCGTAAGCGGCTAAATAAAGGGTATATCCCACAATTATTTTTACTTTAAATTTTGAGATATCATCTAGTGGAATAGACGCCCTACTGTTTCAGCTGTAGTGGTGCTACTGTTCCACTTTAGTCTTTTCTCTCTCCTAGTGTTTGGGGTTCATGCCCCTTGATATCTCTGTAACCCCTCAGGAATCTAGGTGTGGACTTGATCCCCTCCATAGTATTCCTCTCTTTTCTCTATGTTAAAAAAATGTATTTGCTAGTGTGCCACGCTAGTGTGTTGGTTCGGGCAGTTTTGTAGTAAAATGTTCTTTACATTTAAAACCATGATTAGGTATGTTTGAAAAAAATGCTGTTCTTTAGCCATTTAAAACTATAATGGATTTGGCTCCTCAGGATGTCTAGACAGAGTGCAGGAGCCAGAGTAGGTATGGCTCCTAAAATTATTCTTGCTGAATCCTAAACTTTAGGAATTTTTTGAATCAGGCTTTTTCCTAAATGGCATCCTATCTCCTAGATTCATTAATTATTGGTCAAACCGCAAACTAATGAACCCTTCTTCTTTAACCATATTTGTATAGAATAGATGGAGCTGTGCATTGCATTGTGGGGGAGACATAGCGAAACGCAGCAGGAATGATTGCGTTTCACTTTGGAGGATACTCTTTCATTTTACACGTTAAATACATGTATGTAAGTTAGAAGCATGCCTGTTTATAACTGTATTGCTCCTGGCAGTGTGTGTTTTATAGAGACAGGATACATACAGACAATTCATAGTTTAGTTTATTTTTTATATATTTTGGATATAGTGCATATTAGTTCTGCATTTTGTACAATCTCTCTAGGCAGGGAATTGTATTTCTTTTCACTTCTTGGAAATCTCCTATTCCTGAGTGTTGTCTCCGTCAGGGCCGCCATCACGGGGTGACAACCATGACGGTTGTCACGGGCCTGGCGGCCCTGGGGGGCCCCGACTGCTCTGGCAGTCCTGGGCCCCACTTTCTTTCTCTGCACACATAGATAGCGAATATCACGATCTATGTGTGCAGTCGCGGGCCCCCGGCTCCCTGTTACCACAGAGGGGGCCTAGCACACAGCCTCTTCTCTTCTCTCTTCTAATAACTCTCGCGAGACCCGGTTACCATGGCAACGCTCCGCGGGTCTCGTGAGAGTTATTAGAAGAGAGGAGAAGCTGTGTGCTGCCTGGGCCCCCTCTGCGGTAACAGGGAGCCGGCGGGCCCCCCCACCGGACCACCAGGGATGGAATCTCCCCCCTCCCTGGTAAGCAGGGAGGGGGAGAAATATTTAATTAATTTAATACAAAATTAATGGGAAAATGCCCCTTCCTCCCCCTCCCCAGATTGCACATTTACACACACACTGCATACACTAGCACAACACACTGCATACACTGACACAACACACTGCATACACTAACACAACACACACACTGCATACACTGACCCAACACACTGTATACACTAACACAACACACACACTGCATACACTGACACAACACACTGCATACACTAACACAACACACACTGCATACACTGACACGGCCGGTCAGAATTTTAACATGGTGGTGTTTCCCCTACACAGCATGGATCTGAGCACTATTTATACAACTTTGGCGCTCAGATCAGGGCTATTTGGGGATGTATAATATTTGGGGTTACTGTATGTTATTATTATTTTTTTGGGTACTTTTATGTTTTTATGTTTTGTGTTGGGCTCTCTGTTCCTGGAAGATAATTACCTTACCAGTCTTTAACTCCATTATCTCCCAGGCTCAGAGATTCCTGGGAGGAGCTTGTGTTGAATACAATGGAGACCCCATGCTGGGGTCTGTGCATAAAAGGCAGAGTTTGGCTCATTAATATTAGTTGTACTCACAGAACTATGTGTTGTATAGTTACTCGGAGGGGAAAGGGCTATTCACTGCTCAGCACCTTGTTCCAGCTTGTTGAGGATTCAGCGGAAAAGTCCTTGTAAAGACTACCGCTTCCAGGACTGTGTGTCATCCAGTCCCTGGGAGGAGATGGAGCTAGTCCCCTGCCCTGTTCCAGGACGGAGAGACTCCAGGAGGACCCCAGTCAAGCCACGGTGACTGGGACAGAAGTGCCGAGGGTTTCCCCGGGGCCTCGGCTAAAATTAGGGGCCTCGGCTTATATTCGGGTCGGCTTATACTCGAGTATATACGGTAAGTGGGCAATCCATGAAAAGAAAAGTAAAAGGAATAAAATCAGGCATAACAAATAGAAAATGTACCTAGTTAATAAAGAGAATTGAACGTAAATGTGACCAAGTCACTGCGAGGCTGCAGAAACTACTCTTGACCTTAGCTTGTGAAGAAACGTATTAGAAAAAAGAAACATAGCCTTCCTTGGGAGTCTTGAAATGAATGGCCCCCAACATTTATTTACCGGGTTCTAGAGGTAAGTGAAGGACGTACATAACTGATATATGAGTACAAGCACTGCAAGAGACCTTTCATATATCTAGATATTGGGAGAAAATAATTGAAAATACTAGAACAAACAAAATTCAGCCCTGGCTTTTTCAGACATTGATTCAGTTTAACTTTAATTGGAACTCTTTCTGTAGGTGATCACACTTCGTGGGTAGTGACTTTCCTTGTCTTGTTGAGCCTAGATTTATTGCTCTACTTGTAAGAGATAGTCTTTAGCCTAAGATCTACTGTAGCATTCGGAGACTCTGTCTTCTTTAGAAGAGTGGTAATTCAAAAGGTCGTGGTAGAATTGCAGATGTTCGTATGTCTATTGTAAGAAAGTCACATATCTTAATTTTGTGAATGAACGGTATCCTTGGTAGGATATCTCTAGGAACAGCTTTAGATAGAATTTAAGGCCTTTGGTGCCTGTGTGTCCTATAGATGAGCAAGGTCTTTATGTGTAGCATCAGGTAAGAGTAGGACTTGGAGATTAACTGCATTTGTCAGAAATTGGGGCGAATAGGTTGAATTACCGAACTATGCAATGGCAGAATATGTTCGTCTACATTTTGAATTTTGAATTCTACCCATGGCACCATAAAAAAAGAGATGATCTTTAGTGAAAAGAACACTGATAATAAATGGATCATCTTCCAACAAATATTAGAAAGGTACATTTCTTAGTATGTGCCATTGGGAAATAAATATAAAAGAAACAAATTAAAACCAATGTGGCTTAGTAGAGAAGTAAAACGAGAGATTAAAAATAAGAAAAGGGCATTTAAAGCAATATATTAATTAAACATATATATTAATATAAACAAAGCTCCAGGGCCTGGCGGTATCCATCCACGTGTACTTAACCCCTTAAGGACCAAGCTTCTGGAATAAAAGGGAATCATGACATGTCACACATGTCATGTGTCCTTAAGGGGTTAAGGAACTAAGTGTAGAAATAAGTGAATCTCTGTTTTTAATCTTTCAAGATTTTTTTCTTTCAGGAAGTGTTCCGGAGGATTGGAGGAAGGCAGATGCGGTTCCTATATTCAAAAAGGGTTCAAAATCCTTGCCTGGAAATTATAGACCTGTGAGCTTAACTTCTCTGGCTGGTAAAATCTTTGAAAGGTTATTGAGGGATAATATTCAAGAATTCCTTGAGATGAACATGGTTATCAGCAAAAATCAGCACGATTTTATGAAGCACAGGTCTACGAAGAAGTAAGTAGAAGTATAGATCAGGGTGTTGCAGTGGATGTGATCTATTTGGATTTTGCCAAGGCATTTGATACAGTTCCACACAATAGATTAGTGTTCAAACTCAAGGAAATCGGTCTAGATGAAAATGCTTGTTCTTGGGTAGAACATTGACTTAAAAACAGAGTACAACGAGTTAATGGTAAATTTTCAAGCCGGACAGAGGTGGCAAGTGGTGTCCCTCAGGGGTCTGTTCTGGGACCCCTTCTATTTAACATGTTTATAAATGATCTTGAAGACAGCATTGAAAGTCATGTTTCAGTGTTCGCAGATGACACAAAACTTTGTAAAATAATACAATGTGAGCAAGATATTACTTTGCTGCAGAGGGATTTAGAGAGACTGGAGGACTGGGCACTCAAATGGCAGATGAAATTTAATGTTGAAAAATGCAAAGTTATGCACTTCGGAGAAAAGAATACACAAGCAACGTATACCCTTAATGGAAGCGAATTTGGGATAATAACACACGAAAAGGACTTGGGAATTGTTATAGACAACAAACTATGCAACAATGTGCAATGTCAATCAGCAGTGGCCAAGGCCAGTAAGGTATTGTCATGCATGAAAAAGGGCATTCATTCTCGGGACGAGAATATCATTTTGCCTCTTTATAAATCACTGGTAAGACCACATATTGAATATGCTGTGCAATTTTGGGCACCTGTTCTAAAGAAGGATATTATGGCAATAGAAAAAGTGCAGAGGCGGGCTACAAAAGTGATAAAAGGAATGGAACATATCAGCTATGAAGAAAGGTTAACAAATTTAAACCTATTTAGTTTAGAAAAACGTTGCCTGAGAGGGGATATGATAACATTATACAAATATATTCGGAGCCAATACAAACCATTGTGTGGAAATCTATTCACAAACCGGACTTTACACAGGACACGAGGCCATGCGTTTAGACTGGAAGAAAGAAGATTTCGTCTAAGGCAAAGGAAAGGTTTTTTTAATGTAAGAACAATCAGGATGTGGAATTCTCTGGCTGAAGAAGTGGTTTTATCAGAGTCCGTACAGATGTCCAAACAGCTACTAGATGCATACTTGCAAAAACAGAATATTCAAGGATACAATCTTTCAATGTAGGGTAATAACTGCTTGATCCAAGGATAAATCTGACTGCCATTCTGGGGTCAAGAAGGAATTTTTTTCCTAGCTTGTTGCAAAATTGTGCTTCAAACTGTTTTTTTTTTGCCTTCTTTTGGATCAACAGCAAAAAAACAAATGTGAGGAAGACTGAACTTGATGGACGCAAGTCTCTTTTCAGCTATGTAACTATGTAACTATGAAATTTATGGGGATAAAAGATGAATGATGGCTAGGGACAGTCATTAAATGTGGACACATATTAAGTGAGATGTGAGCATTAGATATAGGAAGAGGAGATGCAGTAAAAAATAAATCTGTATTATTCCCCTCTATTGGTTACTTTTCTCAGTTGGTCAAATGGTAGGAAAATGCTCCTATCAGCGTAGTGAAAAATACAGTTGCAAGAAAAAGTATGTGAACCTTTTGGAATGATATGGATTTCTGCACAAACTGGTCGTAAAATGTGATCTGATCATCATCTAAGTCACAACAATAGACAATCACAGTGATGTCCCGAACAGTTCGCCGGGAACCATTCGCCGGCGAACATAGCGTGTTCACTTTCGCAAACAGGTGCGATGTTCGGTCCGCCCCCTATTCATCATCATTGAGTAAACTTTGACCCTGTACCTCACAGTCAGCAGACACATTCCAGCCAATCAGCAGCAGACCCTCCCTCCCTCCCAGACCTTCCCACCTCCATGACGAATAGGGGGCGGACCGAACATCGCGCGTGTACGCGACTGCGAACACGTTATGTTCGCCGGCGAACGGTTCCTGGCGAACTGTTCGGGACATCACTATGAAGTAGACAGAGATGTCCGTGGCATTAACCCTGCAGTATTCCCAAGCACTGAGAGGTAGCACGTCAAGTACAACTTGTGATACATTGCAGTTAAATTATAATACAAGGATCCATGCACCTGGTCTGTCTAGTATAATTACCAAAATATCTGTTTCATGGAGAGGTTACAGAAAACCATATACTTAGAAAACCTGTTATTGTGAATAAAAGAAATGTTATCTATATTTTATGTACTTCTAAGACCATAAAATTAGACTAAACGAGGCTGTACGAGGCTGTACAAGTTTATGAAATTATCTCTGGAAACATGCTTTTACCTAAAAGTCCACATATTTGTGTTATGTGATCATCGTCCTGTAAAACAGGATTATTATGTGTCAGAACCTAACTGAAAAACCGTCACATAGGAAGCAAGAAAAAAAAAACCTGTTAAAAGAAATAATGAATAGATCCCTTGTTTTGCTGGGTACTGAACTTTGCCGAGAAGTTGATTCTCTGTTGTTAGAATGAAATAGTTGGGACTTGCCTATTTGCTTTGTTACAAAAAAAAAAAGAGAGAGAGTGCAATCAAGGAAGAAAAATAAATCTCAATTCATCTTTTGAACCCAAACGTGATTGTGAGAGAAAGCAGGAGGCACCACTTGAAATGCCATTTAATGGCCGGTGTGCCTGTCGTAGCCTGCTCTGTTGATCTCTATGTTGAGGCCTGGAATACCTCGTCAGGAATTGGGAAAGATAAACGAAACAGATGTTCCTACTACTGTTCTTCAGAATGACCTGAAATTAACTTCTACACTGACAAGGTGCTACTGTGATGCTGTAAGTCAGAGGTTCAGAGAACATTTGTTTGGTTTGTATAACTGTATGCAGGAAGGTGAAAAATCCCTTATAATGTGACTACTTGACATCAGCATAATCAAAAGTAATGTGGCAGGTTTGACCCAGCACATTGATGTAACAAGTATGGGATGATGGGTTTTAATGGGCATTGACATTGGTGTAGGAGCTACAAGAGGTCATCTGACAATGCTGGAACTTCATGGTTAAATCCAGAATTTGCAGGGCCTGTCGCTTTACTATATGTGAAAGAATACCTGAGCCTTCAGCACAGGAAGTATTGGAGGTTATGGGGGTAATAAATTGGATAAAGTAAGTCAGGGACAACAACACTTGATAGGGGAGTGAAATACCTGGATACTTAACAGTTAAAAGATGAACAAAAAAATGAAAGAGTAAAGAAGTATAAATGTAGAAAGATGGATGGGTTGAAAGAACAGTGAGATCTAAAATGTACACAAAGAAGCCTTAAAAAAAATTGGGAAGTGAACGTAAAACCAAAAATAATAGCAATAAAGCATTTTATGAACTGGATGACATAGACAGGAATATAGCATGGTAAACTAAGTAAAGTAATAAGTTGCCTTATTGTAATGTAATGCTTATTAGATATAAACAGTTTATTTTGTGGTTGACCTTCAGAGCTCTGTTTGCCGAGGTCAGAATGTGGCCATCTGGATGGTCGAATTTCTACTTTATAGCTGCGGTTAAAGTATGTAAGATATCCACCAAGATGCTCATGACCTGAACAGTGGATTTTGGCAAACTGACAATGTGATTTTCAAATTTAGATCAAAATAGTTGTAAAGAAAAAATATCTGATTTGGAGAATGTTTCCAACTTGGTTTATGATAGCATCGACTATGCAATTCTCTTGACAATCTGCCGCAATTCTTCATTTAGTCAATACATCTTTTACTCTACTCTGTTACTAATGTTTAAAGGTTATTCTTGAAGAATTAGTTTGTCTTAAACACAACTGTTTTGTTTCAGCGTCTGAAATCTAAACAAGCAAGTCTCCTGGTAAACCACCCATCACAGAAGGCTGACATTATAGGCAATGAAGTGTATGTATATTTATTGCACAATACGCACAATGTTAATAAATATTGCAGGATCTCCGATACAGGTCAGCTTTGCATTATTGCATTTGCAGAAGAATACAATGATCATGTAAGAGGAATAAAATTAATATCTCAAGTTATGGGAAGAAGATGGTGGCTCTGATGGTGATGATTTCAGCACCGACTTCACACTGATTAACAAGTTTAATGTTGTTCTTTTAAATATATGTGAATATGCCAACAGTATGTATTTTTATTTTTTTTTAAAACAAAATACACATGAGTGACGAACACACTTTAGGACATTTTAAACAATATGGTTAATGTACTTCAAAGTACAAGGGTTCACCTAGACCTCTTAACTGCAAAAGCCAAGACAATAAATCGTGAAAGAATAAACTGACACAGACACTGAGTGGGTAAAAGGTTAGCTCATAAATTTCCCCAAATTTTAAAGTAAAGGACATTTCAACAAGAAAACTTGTACATCTGTATACATTCCAATCTGACTGGCTGAGAATCATAAATATTTTATTAAGGTGCTGTTTTCAGTCAGTTATTGAACATTTTCCACAGCATTTATAGAATTTCCACAGAGATATAGCCATATAGGAAAATAATCTGCATAAAACATGTGTTTATATCAGTACATTGGGCGATTATTATCTTTCATAGCATGATCTGTTATATTTATTATTTTTATTTAAATTTATAAAATACACAAAAAAACAATAACTATCCCTTACGGAGATAGTAAGTGGTATTCTAAAGTGCCCGAATTATAAAAGCAGCTCAACACAAAAAGTGGAATACCCTAATCCACAGTAAAGTGCAAAATTAAAAAAAAAAAAGAGGTATAGGCAATATACCGACAAGTGGAGCTCTATAATAAATATAAATAATGAGGGTTGTTGGATAATTTTTTATATTTTTATATTGATTTATATTAGTCCATAAAGTCCTTTCTAGCCTCCAGGAATCTTATGTGGGAAATGCTATTCCGGTTAAATTAGCATACTGCCAACCTCAGAGCCAGGAATTCAAGGCTCTCTCTAAGGTGAGCATAACCATTACCACCTTATTATTTTATATTTACTTTCCGTACAATACCACCTATTTGGTTTCTTTCTCTCTGCTTGCTCTATATCCCCGGGAGAACATCGTTTGGGACAAAGGGGTGTGTTGCTGCCTCAAAAGCAAAAAGGAGCTACTTATGGAGCCAATAGTTTATAGGCTCCAATCCACGTGAGTGGTTTAAGCTAATTGCTATTACTATTCATTTTAATTTCTGTAAACCATCTGCACTATATTTTCTTTTTTTGCTGTTTTGTTTTGTATGTACATTTGGATATATTTTTTCAAGATTGTCACTGTACTGGATGGGGTGATTGTACCTCCTCATTATTTATATTTATTATATCGCTCCACTTGTCGGTATATTGCCTATACCTCTCTTTTTTAATATTTATAAAATATTTTACCAGGAAGGATACATTGAGATTTATCTTGTTTTCAAGTATGTCCTGGGTCCACACTTGAACAACACTTGTACACTTGACGTTCAAGTAAGTACTAGTATTTCATACAAAACTCATATAAGTGTGGGATCTATTAATTATTAAAAATGCAACTTCTGGAAGTCATACCAATGTGAGATACCTTCATTTTATGAGGTGTGGCTAGGGTGTGGGATATTATATGACACTTTAGCAGACTACAGATAGCTATTTATGAAACAAAAATATATATCACACGACAAATGGAAGTTTAGACAGACTAGTTTTTAAAAATATGTATTATATTTTAAAGGGAACCTGTCATGACACATACAATTGAAATTATAGAAAATCAAATATCATCTCTGCAGAATTGATAACAAATGTCTAAATTTCCCAACAAAAAAACAGTCTTCCCCCATTATCTACCGTATATACTCGAGTATAAGCCGACCCGAATATAAGCCGAGGCCCCTAATTTTACCCCAAAAAACTGGGAAAACTTATTGACTTGAGTATAAGACTAAGGTGGGAAATGCACTAGCTACTGGTAAATTTCTAATTAAAATTAGATCCTAAAAAATGTATATTAATTGAATATTTATTTACAGTGTGTGTATATAATGAATGCAGTGTGTGTGTATGAATGCAGTGTGTGTATGAATGCAGTGTGTGTGTATGAGTGCAGTGTGTGTATGAGTGCAGCGTGTGTGTATGAGTGCAGTGTGTGTGTATGTATGAATGCCGTGTGAGTGTATATGAGTGCAGTGTGTGTATGAGTGATGTGTGTGTATATGAGTGCAGTGTGTGTATATGAGTGCAGTGTGTGTATGAGTGCAGTGTGTGTGTATGAGTGATGTGTGTGTATGTATGAATGCAGTGTGTGTGTATATGAGTGCAGTGTGTGTATGAATGCAGTGTGTGTGTATGAGTGCAGTGTGTGTATGAGTGCAGTGTGTGTATATGAGTGCAGTGTGTGTATGAGTGCAGTGTGTGTATGAATGCAGTGTGTGTGTATGAGTGCAGTGTGTGTATGAATGCAGTGTGTGTATGAGTGCAGTGTGTGTATGAGTGCAGTGTGTGTATATGAGTGCAGTGTGTATGAGTGCAGTGTGTGTATGAATGCAGTGTGCGTGTTTGTGTAGATGAGCCTTGGTGGGGGGTGGGCAATTTTTTTTAATTATTATTATTTTAATAATTTTTTATTATTATTATTTTTTATTATTTTTTATTTTATTTAATTTTTTTCGTCCCCCCTCCCTGCTTGATACATGGCAGGGAGGGGGGCTCTACTTCCCTGGTGGTCCAGTGGCATTGGCAGTTCAGTGGGGGGTGTGGGGGGCTGGCGGAGAGCACTTACCTCTCCTGCAGCTCCTGTCAGCTCCCTCCTCCTCCGCGCCGGTCCGTGCAGCTTCTCTGTCAGCTCACATTGTAAGTCTCACGAGAGCCGCACTATGACCCCGCGGCTCTCGCGAGACTTACACTGGGAGCTGACCGAGGTGCTGAACGGACCGCCGCGGAGGAGAAGGGAGTTGACAGGAGCTGCAGGAGAGGTAAGTAAACGCTCTGCAGCCCCCACAGCCCCCTGTCTGTATTATGGCAATGTAAATTGCCATAATACAGACAATTGACTCGAGTATAAGCCGAGTTGGGGTTTTTCAGCACAAAAAATGTGCTGAAAAACTCGGCTTATACTCGAGTATATACGGTAAATCAATTCAGTCTGTGCCAATTGGCACAGAAATCAGAAGTCTGTGCTCTGCAGGTTTGTTATCAGTGAAGCCCTCATTTGGGAAACCAACGTCTTCAAGAGGAAGCAGGAAGGATGGGGTAAGCTCTGTGTGAGAGCAGCAGTAGCAGCATGGAGAGAAGGAGCCAGGATGATTTATTGCAGCAGTTTCAAGCAGGCAATCTGAGAATGGACTAGAGGGAGAGAGAGAAAACAGATACGTTGTATTTACATACCACAAAGCCAATATAAAGGACTGGGGAATTTTAACTTGTTATGGAAAGCAGGTCTGTTTTTTCCCAAAAAGGGTATGTAGGAGAGTGTGTCTTCAAGGGAGTATAACGCCCAGTAGAAATATGATGTGATTGATGCTCTCAGTATCTTTGTATGCTCTTGATCCAAAAGAAGGCAAAATACATTGTAGTGATTGCCATTTATGCCACAGAAAAAGTGGGGACAAACATCCTTCTTGACTCCATAATGGCAATTGGATGAATCCATAAGGTTTGTTATCAGTGAAGCCCTCATTTGGGAAACCAACGTCTTCAAGAGGAAGCAGGAAGGATGGGGTAAGCTCTGTGTGAGAGCAGCAGTAGCAGCATGGTGAGAAGGAGCCAGGATGATTTATTGCAGCAGTTTCAAGCAGGCAATCTGAGAATGGACTAGAGGGAGAGAGAGAAAACAGATACGTAGTATTTACATACCACAAAGCCAATATAAAGGACTGGGGAATTTTAACTTGTTATGGAAAGCAGGTCTGTTTTTTTCCCAAAAAGGGTATGTAGGAGAGTGTGTCTTCAAGGGAGTATAACGCCCAGTAGAAATATGAGGTGATTGATGCTCTCAGTATCTTTGTATGCTCTTGATCCAAAAGAAGGCAAAATAAATTGTAGTGATTGCCATTTATGCCACAGAAAAAGTGGGGACAAACATCCTTCTTGACTCCATGATGGCAATTGGATGAATCCATAAGAACAGAGGGATATTTAGACATAAAAGAAGAATGTGGGATTTTGCCCCAAAATAGGGAATAATTCTCCAAAATAGAGATACCTGAGAGGTATGGGAAATCTTTAATACATCATTTTTGCCATTCCAGATGTTGTAAACTACACTGTATTTCACCATGAGGTTTATATCTGTCAGAGCACCCTGGAGATAATAGAATTTGGTGTGGAAGTTATCAATCCCTATTCTAAATCAATCATCTGTAGCATTATATATTTCCTATTTTGGTCCCAAATCCATCTCTCCCTGTCTCCTGATGTCCCTCTATTCTATCACCTCCATATTATTGAAACACAGCTCCACAGCAGTAATACTCCCAGTGATGTGTCTTTACGTTACAATACATGTGTTTAGAAATCAGTCTGTGTAAATATAATACATTGTTCTTGCTCTAAATTACATTTTAGCTGCATAAATTAAGAGTAAATCACCTAACATTTCTCACACCACTACTCACACCCTTAAAATGAAATGATCCCTCTTTGTCTATTTGAAATGTTGCTTGTATAATAATTGGTGGTTGAGTTTTCCTAGATCAGGCATAGGCAACCTTCGGCACTCCAGATGTTTTGGACTACACCTCCCATGATGCTTTGCCAGCAATACAGGTGTAAGAGCATTACGGGGGATGTAGTCCAAAACATCTGGAGTGCCAAAGGTTGTCTATCCCTGTCCTACATGGTTCCTGATGATTTGCTCCTGGAGTAGTCGGCAGCCATCTTTTAATGGACGCATAGCTACTGGAACACTGGTATTTTGACTTTGCATTCACATTCTCAGTTTCTCTCCTGCAGTGCCACATCTCACATGACTGTCTGCCTGGTGATTCATTCCTGAAATTCATGCAATAAATGTTTATATGGATTGAGTGAGGCTGATGGTTTCCCCTCATTACTGTGTTTGGATTATTTGGTATGTTTAATAGTGATATTACTCAGTCGGGAATGAAAAATATGCTTTCGCAGATACCGAACTTGCTCGTAATAATGATTGAAGTTAAAGCTGAGAACATTAGACAGCTATCAGACCTTCACACCCTAAAAAAAGCACATAAAACAGAAATTTGCAACAGGTTTGACATTAACCAGATTGGCAACAAAATGATTTATGGGGAATTACAGGAATGTATGAGAATTAAGAATTCTTTGGTGGTCTAAGGTTACAATGGACTGTATTTGTAAAAATATATGTTCACACAAATATAGAGGTGTTCAGATGTCTGTCTCTACATTGCATTTGTCCTTAAATTGAGCTCTTAGATGTTGGCAGCATCTGAGAACTTAATATCTACCAAAACAGCCAAAGTACAGCATAAAAGAAAGTTGGAAGTGGCACTTAACCCCTTAAGGACGGAGCCAATTGTACAAGTTGTGATCAAAACAAAATGTAAACAAAACCTGGAATTTGCGCTATATGTTGTTCAACTATAATTCACCTCTTTCATATTCAGTGCACACACTTATTATATATCATTTTGTTCAGGTGAATATTATTTCTTGTTAAATATTTATATATGAAACATAACTGAATGTAAAAAAAAATCTAAAAGCGTATGAGAAATTAAGAAAATGTTGTTTTTCAAGTACTGCATGACATTTTAACTGTGAATATCATAATACTGTTAGATTTTACTGCAATAGAATACACATATTTGTATTCAGCAATTTCCCACGAGTACCACAGTATCCCCAATGTACAGGTTTTATGAGTTTTTGGAAACTTACAGGGGTCAAATATAGGGCTTTCCCTTTTTTCATTGAAATTTGCCAGATTGGTTTGCTGGGCCTATGTTGCCTTTGAGACCATATGGTAGCCCAGGAATGAAAATTTACCCCACCTTTTCATACCATTTGTAAATGTAGACAACCCCCTGGCCAAAGTTAGCATTTATATTAGTTTTTTTTGCATTTTTCACAAATAAACTGCCCTTTCACCATTAATATCATCAGTATTTAACATTTTAATGCTCGAAGACACTCATATTTGTGTAGAGTAATGTCTCACGAGTACACCAGTACCTCTTATGCACAGGCTTTATGGTGTTTTGGAAAGTTACCTGATCAAATATAAGATTTGCCAATTTCTGTTTTTGCAAATTGAAATTTGCCAGATTGGCTATGATGCCTTTGAGACGGTATGGTAGCCCAGGAATTTGAATTAACCCCACCATGGCATACCATTTTGAAAAAAGTAGCCAACCCAAGGTATTTAAAATGGGGTATGTCCAGTGTTTTTTAGTAGTCACAAACACTAGCCAAAGTTAGCGTTCATATTTGTTTTTTGCAGTTTTTACACAAAAACTGCACTTTTACTGGTGATATCATCGTTGTGATAAGTTTTACTGTTTTATATCATACATATTTGTGTTCAGCGAAGTCTCCCAAGTACAACAATACCCCCCATGTCCAGGTTTTATGGTGTTTTGGAAAGTTACAGGGATGAAGATAGGACTTGCAAATTAAATTCTCTGGACTTGCTGCCTGGGTTGTCAGGCTGGCCACTAAATTATAATTAATACAATGACTTAATTATGTTAAGATATTACATAAATATACACATAAAATTTAAATATATATACATATATATGTATTTACATCCTACATGTATATTTATGTAATTATATCTATTTGTATGTATATATGTTTTATTTATATATATATATATATAATTTAATTCTAAGTGTATTTGATAACAAAATATTTATATATTAATATCAAAATACTTTTAGAATGAAATTGCATATATATATATATATATATTATTTTGTTAAGGGGTTAAAGGACCATAACCAGTACAGTTCATTAGCTCCATATTTGGTGTGGACATTTAAAACCCATACAATCTTTATTTTCGTTGTGCATTGTTTAACAATCAAGCTTGAATTGATATATCCATAATGTAAAGTAAATTCGTGCACATTTTATAAAGCAGTTATTTTTTTTTATATAAACATTGAGAGAGAAAAAAAGGTAAGTCATGCCTGTCTATCCATTAGTCAAAGTATAGGCTAAGTAGAGACTGACTGAGAATTGCTATCCAAGTTTGAGATTAAAAGTGTGCTAGGCTAGTTAGACATGTAGGATATAGGTAAGTCCTATAGCTAGACAACAGGCTTGGTTATCAACAAAAAAGTAGGTAACATGCTAGACAGACTATGTATATACCATTGGGTACTGGTGAGATAAACATTAGATTAAATTAAAATGAAACAACACTGCGCAATGCTGGGAACAAGTGACAGGTAACATCCCCAACCGCCATTCAGCCAACTCCCCATGCGGGCCATGATAAAGAGTTTATCTCCATAACAAATGCTGTACTCTAGCTTGTTCACGACCCCCAAATCCAGCTAGAGTCCAATTAAACCTGGACAGTCCTCTCCTCCAGCCCCAGGCCTTGATAAGAGCCAAAATGTGACTACAACTGCTCCAATAACTCTTAGCACCACAAGCGATGACCTGAGAAGAGTGAGATGTAGCATGATGTCGAGTATACTTTCTCAAGTGGTGTGGGATAAGCATTGGGGTGTGTCCTCTCATGGCTCTCAACCTGAGAGTGCGGTGGCGAGTAGCCACCACCTTGGTAGCCCGGCCAGCACCTGGAGGTCGGGACAGCATACTTTCTTGTTGCAGGCTTGAGATTGGGGATATCATGTGCCGAGGCAGGTCCAACCTGGCACGTTGGGTGACAGGAGGTAAGTGTTGCAACGCACTATCGCTCAGTCTCTTTCCCTAAGGCCGGGTCTCTCTGCTCTCCATTCTCAGCCAGAAAGCAGCAAAGATCCTATCCAGCCGCACCATGATTGACTGCACCGTGTGATGCGCTGTAGCGATGTATATTGCGTCCGCCATTTTGAGTCGAGGTTGTAAGGCAGGTTTTGTGCACAGTGGCAATAGATATCGAGCAGGTGCCAGGATAACCCCCACTTTCAAGGGGGGGGAACCACTACCTCCTCCACTCCTTGCGGCAGGAATATCAGTGGGGAGATCGGCCACCTCTCCCCCTCCGCATCCACGAGCAGGTCACAGTGGAGTGTCAGGGTTAGACCTGTCGAGTAGCAAAACGCCTCCAAATGGGCCTCAAGGTAAAGCAGAATGTCTCTGCTACAATCGGTTTCAGTTTCACGTAGTAAATGTTGGTATAAATGCTTAATTTGGAGAGCTTTGTCTGGAGCTCATTGTGGTTGCGTCTGCTCAGCTTGGTGGTCAGGCGCCGCACATATAAACTATATTTTATTTGTTTCAGTTGTGACTTGATTAATAAACATGCATATTTTATTCCAAATTAGCCTCTCAAGGAAATTCACGGAAAATACTCAAAATCTATCCTAAAATTGCAAAGTGGGCAATCATCAAATGCAATTCTGGGACAAATTTGGCGATCAACCTTGAAATAGAAATTTCACATTTTTATCAATTTGGTGTCTTCTAAAAGTATACATGAAAATGTCAAAATTACATACCAACTATCGAAAAATAGTTACATTTGAGAATTTTTCTGGTTCTGCTAATCTAAAATGTGCGATTCTTTTGTTAATTCTCAACAATTCCCATTTCACCTCCATATAGCTATTTATATTTGTTTGTAAAGTTAATTATATTTCTTGCTGTAATAATGGACAGTCAGGTCGAGCTTTAAGTCAATAATTGCTATGGTGGATGATCCTTAGCTTTTGTCTCACACATAACAGCAGACAGACATAATGTGTCTCTCGTATCACTAGAATAAGCTGATTGTGATATGACTGAGTCTTTTACCTTTAGCTGACACCTTCGTGCACTGTTCCTTGCATTCGTGCTAATGGCAGGCTGCAATAAATTGTATCACACATAATCTTCGATGTCGAGCCTAAATGTATTATTTATTTGAAGTCCATACAAAATGCAGAATTTCAATTTACTTTGCACTTCTAATGCTGTAAAAACAGAATTCTGATTGTAATTTCAATTACGCTTGGCAGCTTTCCAGCCCTGTTGCACTGGGAGCCACAATGGGTGGTTTCTAAAGCTTTGCCGTGGGTTAAAATTAGGATAATATAAGTTACAACAACATGCCTTTCAAACAACAGGAGGCAGGAATAGGAGAGGAGTTTAAAGTGACTTGTATTTCACTTGCACACAAAAGGTATAGAAAAAGGGGAGAGACTGATCTTCCTTTAAATATATGAAATACATTTTTAAAATGCTAAGCATTTTAAAAGTCAATAGCAGGACTTCTGCTGTATGCCGTAATTTCAATACCCATTCTGTATATAAAAAAAAAAAAATCTAAAATATTAGATATAAATAGAATCACAATTGTATTCCAAAAATGTTTAACAATTGAAAAAATAAACAATCTACCCACAAAAAAATGCTTGTGATATGGTCGATATTTGAGGGGAAAATTCGAACTAGCGACTAGTGACTATGGCTTATTTTCGGGGTAGGGCTTATATAACGAGCTTCCCCCGAAAATAAGAGAGGGCTTATTTTCGGGGGATATCTTATTTTAGGGGAAACACTGTATATTTTTTTATAAACTACTGTTTTAATTAATTATATTGGGTACAGTGATTCAAGGGTTGAACATCTCAATGTGTGTGAGTTCTTCTGAAGAAGCCCCTTGGTTGGCCCTATAAGCAGCCTTGAGGTTTCATTGAAATAAACAAGAAAAAATGTTTTTACATTTCGAAGGAAATTATATGCAACAAGTAGGTTTGGATGTTGATGAATTTTTACCTTGCAGTACTAAGATTTGTATCACCGATGCTGGAAACATTAATGCACAATTTAACTTGCAAAACCAGTCTTTTTAATAAAACATAACAATATTAGCTGCCATATTTCTCGGCGGGTACCATCTATTACATTTAAATAGATTAAAGATGCATTGGAAATCACTTTAAAATTTTCCTTCTTCTCTTTAATCTAAGTTTAATTTTTCTGAAATATGAGAATGTTTTTCTTGTTTAACAGCTGATATTAATTTAAAGATTTGCAGTAAATTTTGGGCACATTCTGGCAGCCACCTAAAAGTTAGCTCTTTATTTTAGAAGAACATTTTAAAATTATCTAGCTATGCATTTGATTTCTTCTACACAATTGTTTATGCACATGTTTATGTGCAAGTATATCCCACTCCCTTTAGACTGTAAACTCTATTGAGCAAAACTGGCATCATAGGCGTGCGCACGGGGTGTGCCGGGTGTGCCTGGGCACACCCTAATCCCCGCGGCATGCCTACGGATTAAGAACGGCAGGGGAGATCTCAGCGCCGGCTCTGCTCTAAGCCTCCATGAGCCGCCCCACAGGCAGGGAGGGAGGCAGGAGAGGACCCGGGGAGCTCTAGCCAACAGCTCCGCCGGGTTCCTCTCGCGAGATCTGAGCGTTGCCGCGTCAACGCTCAGATCTCGCGAGAGTGAACTCTAGTCCCGCAGGCTAGAGTTCACTCTCCACTGGGCCACCAGGGATGGCACATGGCAGCAAGGATCCCCCCTACCTACATAAGGTAAGAAGGGAGGGGGGATATTTACTAATCTGCCCCCACCTCCACCCCCACAATCCCTCCAAACATACAGCACACACACACATACAGCACACAAACAGCACACACACAGCACCTACACACATACAGCACCCTCACACACACAGCACACATACAGCACCCTCACACACATACAGCACCCTCACACACACAGTACACTAACAGAACCCTCACAAACATACACACACAGCACCCTCACAAACACAGCACCCTCACACACACACACACAGCACCCTCACACAGCACACTAACATGATCCTAACAAACACACACACCAGACCACTTCACTGAGACACCAAATGAGTCCCTTTGGGCACCTCATCCTTTTTCAGAAACGTTTACACCTAACGTGACAGTTTACTATGCTCAGCCATCAATCAAATGACACAACACGGCTGGTTAATTTACTGATATTGCCACCAAGGTAGTAAAGCCGAAGATTTTTTTAAAGATTCAACTGCACAGACATCAATAATGTTGAAATTTGAGATCCCGAAAAAAATACATAACAATAACATATAACAAAAACGAAGAATGTTATTGTACTAAATCCACGAATTTGGCAAATCAAGTTTAATATTGGTTTTAACAAAGGAAGACATCACTTGTCTTGATTCGCTAATATAAAATTCACCGGAGAAAAGAGTTCTATTTATAACTGATGATAAAGACTATGGAATTTAAACAGAAACAATTTAAACTTCACCATCTCATCTATGATACATGATATACAAACTGGTTTATTGTCTCCTGGCTGTTATACACTTGAGATTGAGGTGGGATAAAATGCTATGTTTTCTAATGAAATGGCATTCCCTCTTACTCTTTATTGCTTCTCGAAATATCTTTTTAGTCTGAACATCTTTTCATTTTCCCGAATGTATTGGTTTTTTTTTCGCCTTTTTTTTTTTTTTTTAATTAAATATGAGTTTGCCGACTGTGGCAAATTTCAGAAATACATTTTAATGTGTGCATCCTCCGTAATGTACTTGAGAAATCCATTTCCTGCGTTTGTCGATGCTAAAGCTTGCTTTTCTGTTATTAGTTAGTGACAAGGTAAGTATAGAGGCCCCGATTGATCTCCTGAGTAAGCATTTTTGCTTTCTTAATTAATTCTGTCGTACTTGGGATAAATCCAGAGTAGGAAGTAATTGGATATGAAGGATTTTTTTGCACAGTGCTCTCTTTGATGAAATTGATACTGCAGCAAGACGCTGGAGTAAAATCAGAAAACAAGGGGAATAACACTGGAATAATGATCTTCTCTCTCTATTTCATATTCATGGCTGAATAACACTGGTAAGAGTGAATTTAAAGGAACACTCTAAGCACCATAACCACTAAAGCATGCTGTGTCTGTCTATCTCCAAGTCAACGGTGCTACCAACTGCTCCACCACGTAGGCTCGCTGCCTAGGTGATCTCTTTGCTCGCCTTCAAAACTTCTCTAGGGCTGCACTGTTCCTGTGGAACTCACTTCCCTCGTCTGTTAGATGCTCACCCAGTCTCCACTCCTTCAAAAAAATCATTAAAAAAACACTGCTTCATAAAAGCGTATCACTTAAACTGTTAATAACTTCCGACTGATTCTTCTCTTGCTACTGTCATTAGTCTAATACTATCCTTCCCTTCTATGTCACTTTACCCCACTCCCTCTAGCATGGAAGCTCATTGAGCAGGGCCCTCAACCCCAGGGCCGGATTAACATAGGGGCTGATGGAGCTGCAGCTCCAGGCCCAGGCCCATGGAATAGGCCCATTTAAAAAATAATTTTTTTTTTATATTTTTAAAAAATTTTTTTACACACTACTCTTAGGTTTGCCACCTGACTGGTATTTTACTGGCACAGCTGGTATTTGAGGCTGCCTGGCCAGTGCCAGTATTGCAGTTATACAGGCAATACAAATGCAGGTATTTTTCTCAGTATAAACGGAAATTACTCTGCAATACCAGCACCGGCCACTGTGTGTGGAGAGAGGCAGGGATAGGAAGTTACAGCATATCCCTCCCTGCCTTTCTCTACTACTCACTGATCCAGACAGGAGCTCTACAGCACAGAGAGTCCAGACAGGAGCTCTACAGCTCAGGTAAGTGAGGGATGGGGGAAAGGCAACAGGGAGACATGGGGACACTGAGACACTAGGGGACACTATGAAACTAGGGAACACATGGGGACACAGACACTAGGGGATACTGGGAGACACTTGAGGACACTGGAAAACATGGGGACACTGAGAGAAATAGGGACACTGAGACACATGGGGACACTGTGAGACATAGGGACATTGGGAGACACTGAGACATTGGGACATGGAGACACTAGGGACACAGTGTCCCCATGTCTCCCAGTGTCCCCAAGTGTCTCAGTGTCCCCGGGTCTCTCAGTGACATGGGGACACAGTGAGACATGGGGACACAGTGAGACATGGGGACACAGTGAGACATGGGGACACTGAGACACTGGGAGACTAGGGGACTGGGTGACATGGGGACACTTACACTGTGATAGATAGGGACACTGAGAGACTGGGTGACTTGCAAAACTGAGACACTGGGAGACAGGGAGACACTGGGAGCAATCCATCTATACAGAATAATCAAACTGTGAGTAGTTTGTTGGTGATTTTACAGAATTTTCTCTTATGTCACTCCTTGTGATTTACATCATGTGATGTCACGCATAACTAATTAATTATTCAAATGTATAAGGCTGGTATTTTTTTCCAAGAAAGGTGGCAACCCTAACTACTCTTCACATACTCTTGCTTAAAGGAACACTAGTGGGTCAGGAACAAAATCATGTATTTCTGACCTTATTATGTTAAAACCATAATTAAGCCCCCCTGACCCCTCTTGCCTCCCTAAATATAGTAAACTCTTACTTGTATTCAAGTATGCAGCTGCTGGCTCTGTCCCTGTCTGCCTCTGAACTTACTCTGTCTGCTGACATCATCAGAAGTGGTGGTCTGTGCAAATTACAATGCTTCCCCACAGAATTGGCTGAGTCTGTCAAGTAGGCAGATCAGGGGCAGAGCCAGCACAAGTCAAACATAGCCCTGGCTAATCAGCATCTCCTCATGAAGATAAACTGATTCAATGCATCTCTATGAGGAAAGTTCAGTGTCTGCATGCAGAGGGTGGAGACACTGAATGGCGGTGCTGCACACTAGGCAGTACTGCCCCAGGAGGCACCTCTAGCAGCCATCTAAGGAGTGGCCATCAGAGTTATTTTCTCTGAAAAGACAGTGTTTACTGCAAAAAGGCTGAAGGGAATGATTCTACTTACCAGAACAAATACAATAAGCTGTAGTTGTTCTGGTGACTATAGTGTCCCTTTAAGTTTGGAAGCTTAAGAGGGATGCATGAGAACAAAACCTGTGTGGACTGGATGACAATAAAATAAGATTTTAGATAATGCAGCCTTTGGTCTCTCTAACCCTGTGGCATGTTCCCTTTCTTATTCACTCACTACATACACCTTTTCTCTGTCTCAGACTGTATACCAAGAACTTCTGCCTGCTAGTAAGAAGGTAAGGAGACAAGTGGACATGTGAGTGCTAGGGGACAGTCCTTAGAAAGCGTGGAGTAGGCGCATCATTTGATGCATTTATGTCAAGCTCAGGGTGCTGCCCGCATAGTATGCCCTTAGTTGGACAGCCTGCATGATTGGCAGGCAGTCTGGCATGCATTCATGCCAGACTGGCCTTCCAATTCTTTGGACAAACATGCCCCCTTTTTGGGCATGTTCACCCCTTTTGGCAGGTCTGGTCACGTGATTTGCTCCAGTGGCACACTCTTTTACCCTGCACATTGACTTTCTGCTTCACTGGACACTGCTGTTAGGGGATATGGATTTACTTGTAAGATGAAAGCATAAATTAGAGAGAGATTAGCAAAGAGTTTCCCTCCAACACCATCTCCATCAGATACATGATGCTTGGGAGGTATGATTGCTTTAGTGTTTCTGGTCAATAAGATTTTGTAAATAGGCCCATCATAATTGTCAGCACCAGGCCCACTGGGCTCTTAATCTGGCCCTGCTCAACCCCTCTATTCCTGTGTGTCCAACTTGTCTGGTTACAACTACGTAGGTTCGTCCACCCACTGTAAAGCGCTGCGGAATTTGTTGATGCTATATACATAATAACATAATAAATAATAACATAACAATAAACGGTTTTGTTGCCTTGATGCTGTGTTGATCTCTCAATAAATGCGGACATTAATGACTTTTCCTTCGAACCTGTTGTCCTGTGTTAATAATTTCATGGGGAAGACTCGGTTAGGAAAGGGGTTTATATAGGGTATGTTATGGTTACAAAATGGAGATACATAGGAGATTACCCCTTGTGAAAACAAGGAAGGCTTGGTGGTTCCAGTTCTGAAAGGAAGGAATCGCCATTATTTTTTACCCTAAGTCAGGTGTTTTTTTAAACTTTATGGGTTTTACGGGGAGAGTCTAAGCACCAAAATCAATTCCTCATAAAACTGAATGTTGGGACACAGATGCTGTATACAAGAAGCAAGTCAGAAAGGGCTCTTTAATTCGAGGAAGACATGTAATGGGCATTTCCTGTATGTTTATGTAATCTTGCTTTCAAACAGGAAGTGTTTGTTTTGTGCTACCTTCCGACCACTCTGTATACAGTAGGCATGATGTTTTGCTCTATTTTTTTATTTATTTTTTTTTTAAGCCCATATTTCCCACTGATCACTAAGAGCACTAAGGAACAGGGGGTATAGGACAGCACTAATGGACTGGGGGCAAGGGAGAGCACTAAGGGACAATGGGAGAGGGGGAGCACTAAGGGACAATGGGAGAGGGGAGAGGAGAGCACTAATGGACAATGGGATAGGGGAGAGCACTAAGGGACAGGGGGGGCAGGGGTGAGCACTTAGGGACAGGGGGCAGGGGAGATCACTAAGGGGCAGGAGAGATCACTAAGGGACAGGGGGCATGGGAGAGCAATAGTACTTCAAATGATCAATTCACATGTAAAAAAAAGCAAGTGGATGATAATTTGAAAAGGTAATTCCTACCAAATGCACTTGGTTCAAAATTGTGTTAATACTGATGCTTTGTGAATCTTTTGAATCCTAAACTTTGTATAGAGTTCTGATGCAAAAGTACTAATTTTAATTCGGACACAGAATGCATGCAGTTTCACTCGGCCTCACTGATTTTTCGTAAATTGCTATTGCAGTTGGAATTCGGTCATTTTCAGTGTATTTCTTCCATCCGGACAAAATCTGGTGATTTGTAAATGCCCTTGCAAAAGCCAATTTCTGATGAATTTGAGTAATTTAGAAAAAAAAATAACCAGGTTGAATATACTACAATCCTGAGACAGCATTACAGAGCTTTGTAGTGATCAATGAAAAATCCATTGACAGCTCCCTTGGGAGGAAGTCAAACCGTCAATGAAGACAGAACTCAAGGACATGAGTCGATCAAGGAATAGTGAATTTGCCAAGCGCTTTAACTAAAGCAGGAGTCAAGTGCTTTTGATGTGAACTGGAGACACATCCCAATCAGAGGCGGCTCTAGACTTTATGAGGCCTTAGGCGAAACGCAAACATGAGGCCCCACTAACAAAAAAGTGTCACATATACACATTGATGCACTGTCTACCTGTGTATGTGCCTGAGAGTGTGTCTGACAGAGAGTATCCTTGTGTGTGTGAATGTATGTCTCTGTGAGCATGTTTGCGTTTTTGTCTGAGACCCTGTGTATGGGGTAGCTGCTTGAAGTGTGTTCTGTGTATGGGGGGGGGTGATGGTGAGAGGCGGGTGATGTGAGAGGCGGGTGATGGTGAAAGGGGGTTGATGGTGTGGGGGTGATGGTGAGAGGGAGCGGGGGTGATGGTGAGAGGGAGCGGGGGGTGATGGTGAGAGGGAGCGGGGGGTGATGGTGAGAGGGAGCGGGGGGTGATGGTGAGAGGGAGCGGGGGGTGATGGTGAGAGGGAGCGGGGGATGATGGTGAGAGGGAGCGGGGGGTGTGAAGGTGAGAGGGAGCGGGGGGTGTGATGGTGAGAGGGAGCGGGGGGTGTGATGGTGAGAGGGAGCGGGGGGTGTGATGGTGAGAGGGAGCGGAGGGTTGATGGTGAGAGGGAGCGGGGGTGATGGTAATGTGACAGGGAGCGGGGGGTGATGGTAATGTGACAGGGAGCGGGGGTGATGGTAATGTGACAGGGAGCGGGGGTGATGGTAATGTGAGAGTGAGGGGGGGTAATGTAAGAGTGAGGGGGTAATGTGAGAGTGAGGGGGGTAATGTGAGAGTGAGAGGGGGTAATGTGAGAGTGAGGGGGGGTAATGTGAGAGTGAGGGGGGGTAATGTGAGAGTGAGGGGGGTAATGTGAGAGTGAGGGGGGTAATGTGAGAGTGGGGGGGTAATGTGAGAGTGGGGGGGTAATGTGAGAGTGGGGGGGTAATGTGAGAGTGGGGGGGTAATGTGAGAGTGGGGGGGTAATGTGAGAGTGGGGGGGTAATGTGAGAGTGGGGGGCTAATGTGAGAGTAGGGGGGCTAATGTGAGAGTAGGGGGGCTAATGTGAGAGTAGGGGGGCTAATGTGAGAGTAGGGGGGCTAATGTGAGAGTGAGGGGGGCTAATGTGAGAGTGAGGGGATAATGTGAGAGTGAGGGGGTAATGTGAGAGTGAGGGGGTAATGTGAGAGTGAGGGGGTGATGTGAGAGTGAGGGGGTAATGTGAGAGTGAGGGGGTAATGTGAGAGTGAGGGGGGGTAATGTGAGAGTGAGGGGGGGTAATGTGAGAGTGAGGGGGGGGTGATGTGAGAAGGAGGGGGTGATGGTGAGTGGGGTGAGGCTGAGGGTGGTGACGGAGGGTTATGCTGAGGGTGGTGACGGAGGGTTATGCTGAGGGTGGTGACGGAGGGTTATGCTGAGGGTGGTGGGGGGTGAGGCTGAGGGTGGTGAGGGGGGTGATGCTGAGGGTGGTGAGGGGGTTGATGCTGAGGGTGGTGGGGGGAGTGATGCTGAGGGTGGTGGGGGGTGAGGCTGAGGGTGGTGGGGGTTGAAGCTGAGGGTGGTGGGGGTTGAAGCTGAGGGTGGTGGGGGTGAAGCTGAGGGTGGTGGGGGTGAGGCTGAGGGTGGTGGGGGTGAAGCTGAGGGTGGTGGGGGTGATGGTGGTGGGGGGTGATGGTGGGGGTGGGGAGGGGTGATGGTGGTAGGGGGTGAGGCTGAGGGTGGTGGGGGGTGATGGTGGTGGGGGGGTGAGGCTCAGGGGGGGTAATGTGAGAGTGAGGGGGGTAATGTGAGAGTGGGGGGCTAATGTGAGAGTAAGGTGGCAAATGTGAGAGTGAGGGGGTAATGTGAGAGTGAGAGGGGGTAATGTGAGAGTGAGAGGGGGTAATGTGAGAGTGAGAGGGGGTAATGTGAGAGTGAGAGGGGGGTGATGGTGAGTGGGGTGAGGCTGAGGGTGGTGACGGAGGGTTATGCTGAGGGTGGTGGGGGGTGAGGCTGAGGGTGGTGGGGGGAGTGATGCTGAGGGTGGTGGGGGGTGGTGGTGATGATGAGGGTGGTGGGGGGTGGTGGGGCTGAGGGTGGTGGGGGTGAAGCTGAGGGTGGTGGGGGTGAGGGTGAAGCTGAGGGTGGTGGGGGTGATGGTGGTGGGGGGTGATGGTGGGGGTGGGGAGGGGTGATGGTGGTAGGGGGTGAGGCTGAGGGTGGTGGGGGGTGATGGTGGTGGGGGGGTGAGGCTCAGGGGGGGTAATGTGAGAGTGAGGGGGGTAATGTGAGAGTGGGGGGCTAATGTGAGAGTAAGGTGGCAAATGTGAGAGTGAGGGGGTAATGTGAGAGTGAGAGGGGGTAATTTGAGAGTGAGAGGGGGTAATGTGAGAGTGAGAGGGGGTAATGTGAGAGTGAGAGGGGGTAATGTGAGAGTGAGAGGGGGGTGATGGTGAGTGGGGTGAGGCTGAGGGTGGTGACGGAGGGTTATGCTGAGGGTGGTGGGGGGTGAGGCTGAGGGTGGTGAGGGGGGTGATGCTGAGGGTGGTGGGGGGAGTGATGCTGAGGGTGGTGGGGGGTGGTGGTGATGATGAGGGTGGTGGGGGGTGGTGGGGCTGAGGGTGGTGGGGGTGAAGCTGAGGGTGGTGGGGGTGAGGCTGAGGGTGGTGGGGGTGAAGCTGAGGGTGGTGGGGGTGAAGCTGAGGGTGGTGGGGGTGAAGCTGACGGTGGTGGGGGGTGAGGCTGAGAGTGGTGGGGGTGATGGTGAGGGTGGGGAGGGGTGATGGTGGTGGGGGGTGAGGCTGAGGGTGGTGGGGGGTGATGGTGAGAGTGGTGGGGGGGTGATGGTGAGGAGGGGTGATGGTGGGGGGGTGAGGCTGAGGGTGGTGGGCGGTGAGGCTGAGGGTGGTGGGGGGTGATGGTGGTGGGGGTGAGGCTGAGGGTGGTGGGGGTGATGGTGAGGGTGGGGAGGGGGAGGGGTGATGGTGGTGGAGGTGAGGCTGAGGGTGGTGGGGGGTGATGGTGAGTGTGGGGAGGGGTGATGGTGGTGGGGGGTGAGGCTGAGGGTGGTGGGGGGTGATGGTGAGGGTGGGGAGGGGTGATGGTGGGGGGGTGAGGCTGAGGGTGGTGGGGGTTATGGTGGTGGGGGTGAGGCTGAGGGTGATGGGAGGTGAAGCTGAGGGTGGTGGGGGGTGAAGCTGAGGGTGGTGGGGGGTGATGGTGGTGGGGGGTGATGGTGGGGGTGGTGATGGTGAGGGTGGGGAGGGGTGATGGTGGTAGGGGGTGAGGCTGAGGGTGGTGGGGGGTTATGGTGGTGGGGGTGAGTCTGAGGGTGGTGGGAGGTGAAGCTGAGGGTGGTGGGAGGTGAAGCTGAGGGTGGTGGGGGTGAGGCTGAGGGTGGTGGGGGGTGAAGCTGAGGGTGGTGGGGGGTGAAGCTGAGGGTGGTGGGGGGTGATGGTGGTGGGGGTGATGGTGAGGGTGGGGAGGGGTGATGGTGGTAGGGGGTGAGGCTGAGGGTGGTGGGGGGTGATGGTGGTGGGGGTGAGGCTGAGGGTCGTGGGGGTGATGGTGAGGGTGGGGAGGGGTGATGGTGAGAGTGGTGGGGGGTGATGGTGAGGGTGGGGAGGGGTGATGGTGGGGGGGTGAGGCTGAGGGTGGTGGGGGGTGATGGTGGTGGGGGTGATGGTGAGGGTGGGGAGGGGTGATGGTGGTAGGGGGTGAGGCTGAGGGTGGTGGGGGGTGATGGTGGTGGGGGTGAGGCTGAGGGTCGTGGGGGTGAGGCTGAGGGTGGTGGGGGGTGATGGTGGTTGAGGCTGAGGGTGGTGGGGGTGAGGGTGGTGGGGGGTTATGGTGGTGGGGGGTGAGGCTGAGGGTGGTGATGGTGGTGGGGGGTGAGGGTGGTGGGGATGGGGAAGGGGAGGGAGAGCCTACCTTTCCCTGGTGGTCCAGTGGGTTCCCTGGTGGTCCGGTGGCCACTGCTTCCGGTCTGCAGCTCCGCATAGCTGCAGACCATGTAATCTCGCGAGATTTCAGAGCGTTGCCGTGGTAACCCGCGGCAACGCTCTGATTGGCCAAATCTCGCGAGTCACATGGTCTGCAGCTCTGCACACTGCGGAGCTGCAGACCAGTGTCTGCGATGGTGGCCGGGCAGCCAGGAGGGGCCTCGCACCCGGCGGCATACCGGGCAAGCCGCCGGGCCCCCTCCTGGTGTCAGGTCCTCGGTCACTGACCGAGGACCTGACACACTCTGCCCACAGGCGGTTTAGGCGGCCGCGAGGCCCCAGCCAGCGCGAGGCCTTAGGCGGCCGCCTAAACCGCCTAATTAGAGAGCCGCCTCTGATCCCAATTCCCCAAAGGTTTAAGAACCTAAATCTCAGTCTTCATTAAATAACACCAATTCTTTATTCATTGTACTTTTACAGCCTCCTCGAACGATGAATCTATAATTGGGATTTAAAAAGAAGCTTTGTGCAATACTAAAGATGTACTTTTTAATTTTATTTCCAGAAATAGCTGAAATTAAAACCATAGCTGACTGCGAGATTTTTTTTTATAATTAGGTTATATTAGTCTAAAATTCTAAATTTGCCAATTCACAGTTTTGTATGAATAACCCCTTCAAATGAGGGATTTTCCAGAGTTGATGAGGAATTGTACATTTTAGACAAAAAATGATCCAGCTTAGCTGTTATTTGCTCCCCTATTGTTCATAACTTGACAAAACCCTAATACTTTAATTTTCCTATTTGCCGCACATTGTCCCATTGGAAATTACATCATTATACTAAGCCTGGATGACACACTATGAAAGCACGTGCACATACCTCTTCAAACACCAAATAAAATGTGTTTTAATGTGTATTAAAGATTTACTCCAACCACCATGACAACGTCTGCTTTTAGAAATGGTCTCATGGTGGTAGGAGTCTGTATGTCAGTGTTTTCGATTTTGTGCCAATGTTCTATTAAAAAACCCTACCCTGTGAAAATTCCCTACCCCTGACAATTCCGGTGACGTGGCTGCACCACAGAAGAAAGTTGAATCAGCTGTAAGTCGGCTTACATGTGTGGGGAGAGGGATGTATGGGATTCTCATGGTGCGCAGTACGCAAGCACAGCACGCGTTCTGATGGAGAAACATTACGAGTGCGCAGTAATAGGATAGGGTAGGGTATTTTCATGGTATTGGTACACATATGCCAGATTCAGCTGTGGTATGCATGTGCAGTACAGGGTAGGGTATTTTGACGGTACTACTGAGTCCTACCAGCTCCTTAGTGCTTATCTTTCCCCCTTCCTTAGCCTCTCTCACCTCTTGTCCCTTACTGCTCTCCCCTCCTGTCCCTTAGTGCTCTCCCCTGCCTAACTGTCCCTTAGTGATCTCCCCTGTCCCTTAGTGATCGCCCCGCCAACTTTCCCGTAGTGCTCTAACCTCCTGTCCCTTAGTGCTCCCCCGTCCCTTAGAGCTCTCCCCCTCCTGTCTCCTAGTGCTCTTTCCTACCCCTCCCCGTCTCTTGGTTTTCCCCGCATCCCTTAGTGATTTCTCCCACCCCCCCTTAGAGCTCTCCCCTGCCCCTGTCCTTTAGAGCTCTCCCTTGTGTCCCATAGAGCTCTCCCCTGCCCCTTAGTGGTCTCTCCTCTCCTCCCAGTCCCTTAGTGGTCTCTTCTCTCCGCCACCCCATTAGTGGTCTCTCTTCTCCCCCCCCTCAGTGGTCTCTTCCACCCCTTTCCATTAGTGGTCTCTCCTCTTCCCCCTCATTGTCTCTCCTTCCCCCCACCTTTAGTGGTCTCTTCTCTACCCTTCACCCTTAGTGGTCTCTCCTCCCTCATCCCTTAATGGTCTCTCCTCTCCCTCCATCAGTGGTTTCTACTCTCCTCCCCCGCATCCCTTAGTGTGCTCTCCTCTTCTCCACCCCTTTCCATTAGTGATCTCTCCTCTCCCTCCTCCCCATTACTGGTCTCTCCTCTCCCCCTCTCAGTGGTCTCTACTCTCCTCCCCTGCCTCCCTTAGTGTACTTTCCTCCTCTGCTCCCCTTTCCATTAGTGATCTCTCCTCTCCTCCGCCTTAGTGGTTTCTGCTCTCCTCTGCCCCCCCCCCCCGTGGTCTCTCCTCCCCCCCTTTCCATTAGTCGTCTATCCTCTCCCCCCCTTTCCATTAGTGGTCTCTCCTCTCCCCCCTCATTGTCTCTCCTCCCCCAACCCTTAGTGGTCTCACCTCCCCTCTCCCTTAGTGGTCTCTCTTCCCCCCTCATTGGTCTCTACTCTCCTCCCCCACCTCTCTTAGTGTACTCTCCTCTTCTCCCCCCTTTCCATTAGTGATCTCTCCTCTCTCCCCCCCCCCCCCCCCCTGTGGTCTCTCCTCTCCCTCTTTCCATTAGTCATCTCTCCTCTCCCCCGTTCCATTAGTGGTCTCTCCTCTCCCCCCTCATTGTCTCTCCTCCCCCCCACCCTTAGTGGTCTCTCCTCCCCCTCATCCGTAGTGGTCTCTTCTTACCAGTCAGGCTCCACAGTTCTTTAACAGAGCGATTGTGCCCCTTTTACATAGGCAACAGCGGGAGGAAGTCCAGCTACAGAGAGAGAGAGATGCGTGGGAGGACACAGGCAGCAGGCAGCATGGCGGGCGAGAACAAGGAGAAGGCTCTTTATAGAGTGCTCAGTCGGCTGCAGCATTTGCAGCATTTGAGGGTCCGGCGCTCTTGTGGCGCCCCTTTCCTAAGGGGTGCCATAGGCGACTGCCTAAGACACCTATAGGAAGCGCTGGCCCTGCATGCAGGGTCTAATAAACAAAAATAAGAGCAGAATATCAGAAAAATGATTAGAGTAAACCTATTTTAACAATTTTAACAATTTTACATCCTATTGATTAGACTTCCTATGGACTGGTTTCCAGGCTAGCTGCTTTATTACACTTTAAATCTAATCTTTCCCATCAAGTAATGTCTGAAAATGGGTTCATTAGGAGGGAAGGTTATGTAAAATGCTCTGTGTTTGGCAGCCTGACATAAAATTCTTTCTGGTTAATGTACAAGGTTCAGTTCCAATTGGGGTCAGTTCCACCAAGCTCTGCATTACTTTTTGGCTCTGTGCCCATAAATGCTGCATTAAAGCAGCACTGACACTTTTCAGATTTTTATAGATAAAATCCTTATCATAAAGTCCTATATAGGGCATTGGGATTCCCATGAAATCACAATGTAATAGGAAGATATAGCTAAGACAAAGCAGGGATTTCTACATTGCATCAACTACTCATCAGAAATGGCAACATGTGGCAAACTGTAGCGTGCCTACCTTGCCACTCCCCATCAACTATCACCATGACAGCTGCTTAGGAGAAGGTATCTACAAGGTAGGGGGTGCAATGACCCTGGTCTGGAGGCTGGAGCAGGGTAGTTTTTCCCCATGGGCATGCTGGGCATTTGCCGGGGGCCCCACCAGGCTGCCCAGCATGCCCAGACCGGAAGGGGAGATCCTTTGATCTCCCCTTCCGGCTCTGCTCTCTTGCCGTGGGACCTCTTGGCCACACCTGCCCAAAGGCCCTTTGAGAGAGGGGAGAGAGAGGGCGGGAGGACCCAGAGGCAGGAGGAGAGACCTGGGAGGAGATTGTTCCTCCTGCGTGCATGCTGTGTGGAGCGGTGCCGCGCGTTGCCATGGCGCTCCACACAGCGTTTAGCTTGGGAGGAGTGAAGACAGCTTGCCGCCAGAGGAGCTGCAGGCTATATAGATCACCCCACAGGACACCAGGGCTGGCTGCCCCCCCTTCACATAAGGTAAAAAGAAAGGTTGGGGGGGGCATGCAGATTTTGTTGGTTCATATTTAAATGGCCCTAGTGGTCTCTCCTCTCCCCCCACCCCTTCCTAGTGGTCTTTCTTCCAGCCCCCCTCCCTCCCACACACAGCACCTCTCTCACACACAGCGCCCCTCACACACACAGCACCCCTCTCACACACAGCACCTCACACACACCGCACCTTTCACACACAGAACCTCTCACACACACAGCACCTCATACACACAGCACCCCTCACACACAGCACCTCACACACACAGCACCTCTCACACAGCCCCTCTCTCACACACAGCACCTCACACACACTGCACCTCTCACACGCGCACAGCACCTCACTCACACAGCACCTCTCTCACACACATCACCTCTCTCAAACACAGCACCTCTCAAACACAGCACCTCTAACACACACAGCACCTCACACACACACACACAGCACCTCTCTCACACACACAGCACCTATTTCACACACAGCACCTCACACACACAGCATCTCACACACGCAGTACCCCTCACACATAGCACCCCTCACACACACAGCACCTCTCACACAAATACCACCTTCCACACACACAGCACTCCTCAAACACATCACACACACACACAGCACGGAAGGAAAGTGGGGGCGGAGCTAATAAAAGTAACCGCCCTTACCCGCTGCTGTTACTACTGCACATGGAGGTGAAGCAAGAAGGAATCCCTGCTTATCCAACTAACAGGCTCCAAGGAAGGACTTCAGTGTGTGTGTGTGTGTGTGTGTGTGTGTGTGAGACTGTCTGCCTGTAACTGTGTGTGTGTGTGTGTGTGTGTGTGTGTGTGTGTGTGTGTGTGTGTGTGTGTGTGTGTGTGTGACTGTCTGCCTGCCTGTAAGTGTGTGTGTGTGTGTGTGTGTGTGTGTGTGTGTGTGTGTGTAACTGTCTGCCTGTAACTGTATGTGTGAGTGAGACTGTCTGCCTGCTTGTAACTGTATATCATACAACAAAAAACTGAAATAAACTTATATACTTATCAGAGTAAACAGAAAACAGCTTCCCACTGAACACCTCCTAAAGAGTGTTACGTCTGAACAAGTATGTAACTATATGTGTGTGTGTGAAACTGTCTGCCTGCCTGTAACTCTGTGTGTGTGTGTGACTGTCTGCCTGCCTGTAACTGTGTGTGTGTGAACATGTCTGCCCTGCCTGCCTGCAAGTGTGTGTGTGTGTGTGTACAAATACAACTCTGCGTGGATAGGCAAACTTAGCACTATGGGAGTTGTACGACAGATGGGGATCTACATTTTGGCCATTCTTACGCTTGAGCAAGGCCCCCAAAAATTTCTTGCACCAAGGACCTCTCTACTTTAGTTCTGACACAGGTGAGGTTACCAGAGGAATTTTCCATATCCCCATGTTTGTTCTACCTGCACACTGTAGGCCCTGAAACTGGAACTAACCTGATGATGGTGGCAACAAGACAGGCTTTGTTTTTTCAATTCTTTATTTAAAGAACGTGGCAATATACAGGGCCACAGCTGTCCTTCAAAAAGACAAAGAAATCATAAGATCATTGCCAATAGGTTGATGCTGCACAGGAAAACCAAGTAAGATAGGATTGAACATTGAATGCAAATATACGTTAAATAACTACAGTACTTCATAATAATTGAGGAAATAAGAAAAGAGCAAGAAAATAGGAGAGGGTAAAGATAAAAAGGAAATCACGAAGGAAGAGAGCTAGGAACAGAAGAGAGTGAGGAGTAGTGAAGGGTAGTGAAGGTGAGTGATGTTCAAGGAGGGACACTCAGGCTTTTGCGTTTAACTGGTTGTGTGTTCTAGCCAGGGAGTCCATACTTTATAGAATGCAGGAGAGGTATGATGCAATACGGTAGTGAGTTTGTCCATCTGCAAGTTATCGTTAATTTTAGCAATGACAGCATTCACAGAGGAAGGAACCACATACAATCAGCTTTCGGCAAGTGCTCTGCAGGCTGCAAGGGTCATTTTAAACAATAACAAGGCAGATTTATAAGTAGATTATCTCCTTTCGTCTCCTTCTCACTGGTGCCTCAATGTCACCAGTCCAGGCATGCATAGTTCTCAAGTGTCCCTGTTTATGACGGACAGTCCCTATTTTGGGCCCAAATCCCTCTGTACTTCTTTCCTGTCTTAATGTCCCATTTTTTTAAGAGCTCCATATTGTTGGTGTGTCTGAATGTATAACACCACTCCAGAGCAACAACACTAATGTGTCCTTAAATTGCAGTAAATGTGATTAGAAACCAGTCTGTGTAAATACGATAGATTGTTCTTGTTCTCTAAATTCCATTTTGGTTGCATAAATTGTTATTTGTAAATCACTTTAAAATTCTCAGGTCATCCCAGTCTCTGGCCACACATGACTCGCCCACCTTAAATTAAAATGTCCCACTCTCTCCATTTGAAATGTTGGGAGATATCAACATGGCACGTTGATATCTCGTGATCTTTTAATAGATTAATTATCTTGAATAAACAGGCATTCGGGTATTGGGGTGCATTTTGCAAGAACATGTACTTTCTTTAAGTGATGGTGTTTGGGACAATGAAGTCACTAAGACAACTTGCATATATGTTGAATATCATCATAAAATAGCTTACCATGACTTGTAGGAATGGGTATGTGTGTGTGTGTGTATGTGTATGTGTATAATATCCCTGTAGCAGACATTCTCTCTTTTAAATGGGAGACCGTGGATCGGCTACATTTCTCAGCCACTTCCTGTTTTTTTGCAGTAGTATCAGCAACCAGGGGGATTTCCTGAAGAAAATGTGCAAAATATAAATATTCAAAATAATATATATATTTTTCAAATGTATAGTTTGCATGCATTGTATAGATAATATGCTTGTATGTTGTAGAATATGTTTATAAATTGCAATGTGTCTTTAATGTGTACTGTGTCCAGGAAAAATTAATGCAAAAATGTAATTAACATTTAATAATTAGAAAAGTAAAACAAAATAAAGCACACTGGTAACCCGAAAACATTACTCAGTTAATAATAAAAATATATATATATTTATAGTATGTTAAAAAAATATTTAAAATTGCCTAGTAGTTTTTGAGACTATAACAGATTTTAGACGCCTGCTGTGAAACACATTATGCAATGGGCACGTTTGCAGTACATTTAAAACCACCTCCTACCCTGTTCTTCTACAGAAATTATAAAAACATGCAAAAATATTTAAGGAGACGGAAAGATGCAGCCAATCAGGAAGGGGTTTGGCACACGATGGGTATTATCATTTCTGCAAAAAGAATCTAGGTGTAAATGTGTTAATATAAACATGCTTAAGTGGATCTGTCACTAAAGAATTTCTTAGCAACAATGTATGGATTGGAGAGTAACATTCCATCTATACCTTGTGCTAACCACTCTGCTAGCGAATGCATGGATTTAATTTTACTTTAAATGGGAAATGGAAAGCTCCCACCCTACCTGAGCAGAACGCTCTCCCCAGCTGTTCCCACCTCCTATAACCTCCGATCCAGTACCAGCACTTTATTTAGTATACGACTACACAAAAATAAAGTGGTTCGATTGCCATTTTCCTACAGAGCACCGCAAATATGGAATAACCTCATGGACAAGGTCAAACTTTCATTCAATCTAAAATCCTTTAATAGACCTAAGGGAACATACCTCAGTACAGAATGCACCTGTCATGGTTGAATATATTTATTACCTGTTATGTGTTAAATTTATATATTTGTGTATATATATATATTGTATATTGTATTATTATTTTTTTGTAATATTATATTGTACCCCATTGTAACAATGCAATGTTTGTGGGCCCAGGACATACTTGAAAACAAGAGAAATCTCAATTTATCGTTCCTGGCAAAATATTTTATAAATAAATAACAAGAAAGAAATAATTTGACCTTTCAAGTATATAGTCCCATATGGTTTAATAAAGGATGGCAGAATCCCGCAATTCCAAGGGGTTCTGCACACCCACAACAATTGTGTTTCTCAATACCATCTTGAAGGCCAGGAATGATCTTTGGATTCACATATTTTTTTATCTAATATTTGTTGGAGACATTCCTGTGTCTTTTACCCAAAGGTGACCTTGTCAACATCAGTGATAACACATCATAAATAAAAGAAAAAACTGTTTTTAAGCCCTAATGATTAATATATATTTCTTTTCACATGATACGTGCCTACTTTAAACTTTGTCTAAGTTGCCAGAAAAAAAAAATAACAATGCATCAACAATGAAACTCCTGACTTCCTGACGGGAAAGCATTTAATGAATCATGGCATCGCTGGGAATCTTCGTTAGTTGAAGCAAGCAGAAGGACACAATGTTGCAAATGAGAAGGACCTACCTGGAAAACTGATGATCAAAATGTAATCCTTCAACAAAATTTGAGGGTGGGACAGACCCTGTTGTCCAGGACCACCAATCCCGTTCACGAGCAGAAATTAAATATAAATTACAACAAATTTACAAGTTCACGATCGCAGGTAGAACCTCCGTCTCTCCCACTATGTATAATAATACTAAAACAAATATATAATAATATCTTATACCATATTTCTATACTATAATTTCTGGGCACACATCATGCAAAGCTGTCATCTACATTTATTAATATTGGAGCAGCCTCCTACCCCATGGGTTTTTATACTGTAAAAATTACATATTTGATAGTGCTCCTAGCTTTATTTAGAGCAAGCAGGTCAAACTAGTTTGACATGTTAAGGCATGTTTTTTTTTAACAGGGGCTGTGGTTAAGTAGGCGGGGGGTGCTGGGGTTTAGTAGAAGAGGTTGCTGGGATTTAGTATAACGGTGGACTGGGATTTAGTAGAGGGGGGGACTGGGATTTAGTATAGTGGGGGGACTGGGGTTTAGTATAGAGGGGGGACTGGGGTTTAGTATAGAGGGGGGGACTGGGATTTAGTAGAGGGGGGCTGGGGTTTGGTAGAGAGGGGGACTGGGGTTTATTATAGAGTAGGGGACTGGGATTTAGTATAGAGGGGGGACTGGGGTTTAGTAGAGGAGGGTGCTGGGGTTTAAAATAGGGAGATGCTGTTGTTTTTTTTTTACTGTACTTTTCAAAATACTACCATGGCATAGTAAATCAACACGCTACCTGCAAAGATGCTCCAGTTGTGCTGAACGCTCCTGGAGGAAGTCTCGCACCCAGTCAGACTTTCTCCATTATAGATTCATATTGTGTTCATGCAGCGCAGCCCTTACCCTTGCCAAACAGTCCTAATTTTCCTCTCTCATTAGTTCATGCTCCCGCAATCCCAGGCGTCTCTTTGACACCTTTAATTCTCTTCCTCGCCCTGCTGTGGCCACCCCCCAAACTAACCTTACTGCTGATAACTTTGCATGTTACTTTACTGACAAGATTGAACAGCTAAGGAAAGAATTCTCCCCACCTCTCCCACACATAGATCATGCCTTTCCTATCCTTCAGACATTCTCCCCGGCTACTGACCAAGAGATGGCTGCTCTTCTCTTTTTCTCTCGCCCCACCACTTGCCCACTCGATCCTGTCCCATCTCACCTTATTAGATCTCTTTCCACTTGTCTCGTGCCTTCCTTAACGCACATCTTCAACTGCTCTCTCTCTTCTGGCATTGTCCCTGCTGACCTTAAACATGCCACTGTAGTACCTATACTAAAAAAACATCCCTCGACCCGTCCACCCCCTCTAACTATCATCCCATATCCCTGCTCCCTTTTTCCTCAAAGCTTCTGGAAAGATTTGTCTTTACCCGTGTGTCTCATTTCATCAATTCTAACTCTCTCTTTGACCCTCTTCAATCTGGCTTCCGCCCTCTCCACTCTACTGAGACTGCGCTTATCAAAGTTACTAACAACCTAATCGCAGCTAAATCCAAAAGCCACTACTCCATACTAATTCTTCTTGACCTCTCTGCTGCCTTTGACACCGTTGATCATGCTCTCCTTCTTCAAACTCTTCAATCACTTGGTCTCTGTGACTCTGTCCTCTCGTGGTTTTCCTCTTATCTCTCCCAACGCTCATTCAGTGTCTCATTTTCTAATGATACCTCCTCCCCCCGTCCTGTGTCGGTTGGAGTCCCCCAAGTCTCTGTCCTTGGTCCCCTCCTATTCTCTCTTTATACTGCCTCTCTTGGCAAACGTATTACCTCTTTTGGATTCCATTACCACCTGTACGCTGATGACTCCCCGGACCTCTCCCCTGCTGTCCTGCAACGTGTCACTGCTTGCCTTTCTTCCATCTCTGAATGGATGTTCTCCCACTTTCTGAAACTCAATCTCTCTAAAACTGAGCTCCTTGTCTTTCCTCCTCCTAATACTGATCCTCCTCTTTCGCTCTCCCTTCAAGTTTGTGGTACCCACATCAGTCCATCCTTGCAAGCGCGCTGTCTTGGCGTCATACTTGATTCTGGCCTCACCTTTGAGCTTCACATCCAGCATGTTGCCAAATCCTGCAGATTCCACCTTAAAATCGTAGCCCGCATCCGCCCCTTTCTCACGCAAGGTGCTACCAAGGAGCTTGTCCATGCTCTAGTAATTTCCTGCATGGATTATTATAACCCTCTCATGATTGGTCTTCCCAAAAGCCATACTGCACCGCTACAGTCCATAATGAACGCTGCTGCCAGACTGATTTTCCTCTCTATTCGGTTCTCTCACACCTCACCCTCCCTGTATGCTATAGGAGTCAATTCAAGGTACTAATTCACACCTATAAAGCACTGAACAACTCTAGCCCCTCTTATATCTCCTCACAGATCCATGGGTATGTCCCTTCTCGGTCTCTCCGCTCTGCCCACCTCCTGTCCGTTGTCCGCACCCGTCCGACCAACTCACGCTTGCAGGACTTCTCGCGGGCGGCTCCCTTCCTATGGAATAGCCTGCCTACTGCCATCAGACTCTCCCCTAGTCTTGCATCTTTTAAGAAGTGCCTTAAAACCCATCTCTTTAGGAAAGTGTATGGCCTCCAAGACTAACCTCTACCTCACATACCTGCAGGGGCGGACTGAGAACCCTCAGGGCCCCCGGGCAAAATAAATCAAGGGCCCCCTTACAGGCCCCACCCATACTCCGCAGCAAGCGCCACCCATGTCCCGCCTCCAGCCACACCCTACACAATATTTAGACACAAGGAACAAAAGTGCAAAAATCCCTTTAAGGCCCCAGTAGAGACTACAATTGAGGGCTAATGGGCCATGGAGGGGGGTCTTTCTAGCAGAGGCTATCTCAGTGTCCTTTAGAGAGTGTGTTAGAAAGAATCCCCTCCAGGCCCTATTAGAGACTACAATGGAGTCTAATAGACTTGGAAGGGGGTCTTTCTAACAGAGGCCATCTCAGTGTCCTTGCTGGAAACAGTCGCCTCCAGGCCCCAGTAGAGACTACAATTGAGGGCTAATGGGCCATGGAGGGGGGGAGCATTCTAGCAGAGGCTATCTCAGTGTCCTTTAGAGAGTGTGTTAGAAAGAATTTCCTCCAGGTCCCATTAGAGACTACAATGGAGTCTAATGGGGCCTGGAGGGGGGTCTCTCCAACACTCTGGTTCCTATTCACAATATAGCAACACAACATAGCTGATACCTAGGCCAAGTTGGCTCCTCTTACCTTAATTACTGTTGCTGGCTGGCAGTCTGTGGGCTTGCTGGAAGGCTGTGGGCTTACTGGCTGCGGCTGGCAGGCTGTGGGCTTGCTGGCAGGCTGTGGGCTTGCTGGCTACTGCCGGCAGGCTGTGGGCTTGCTGGCTGCGGCTGGAAGGCTGTGGGCTTTCTGGAAGGCTGTGGGCTTACTGGCTGCGGCTGGCAGGCTGTGGGCTTGCTGGCAGGCTGTGGGCTTGTTGGCTACTGCCGGCAGGCTGTGGGCTTGCTGGCTGCGGCTGGCAGGCTGTGGCTTGCTGGCTGTCAGGCTGTGGCTTGCTGGCTGCGGTTGGCAGGCTGTGGGTTTGCTGGCTTTAAGCCTAACTGGTGGCCTGTAGGCTGGCTGGCTGTCTACTGGCCAGCCTGTGGGCTGGCTGGCTTGCTGGCTACTGGGGCACTCGTAGATTATTTAAAGAAATAATCCATGCACAATAACCACTACTACTCTGTGTAGTCGTTATGGTGCCAGGAGGGCCGGGCCCCCCTCCCAGAGTAAGTAGTCAAACCGTTTAAGAACAGTTTGACAACTTACCTGGGGTCTGCTGGGATATGAGGCTGTAGTAGGGTATAGGAGCAGTGGTGCAATATGTAAGCGGTGCAGTGTGTGTGAAAGGTTCAGTGTGTGTGAGGGGGTATAGTGTGTGAATGTGTAGGGTGTGTGGGGCAATGTGTATGTGTGTGGCAATGTTAGTATGGGGGGCTGTGTGTGTATGGGTGGGCAGTGTATGTGTGTGTGTGTGAGGCAATGTGTGTAAATGTGTATGGTGTGTGTGGGGGCAGTGTGTGTGTATGGGGGGCAGTGTGTGAATGTGTATGGTGTGTGGGGGCAGTGTGTTTATGGGGCTAAAGTTCACTCTCATCACTGCGACCACCAGGAATACCTGGTGGTCACAGTGTTGAGAGTGAACTCTAGCCCGTAGCTCCAGGGCTAGAGTTTACTCTCGCAAGAGCCGTAACGTTGCCGTGGTAACCGCGGCAACGATCTGTGCTCGCGCAAGAAGGACCCAGAGGAGCTGCAGTCTGAGCTCCCGGGTCCTCTCTTCCTCCCTCCCCTGCCGGCTGCCCGCACGGTGCCTGCGGACAGGGGAGGGGGCAATTGCCCTCCTCTTACTCCCCCCTCCCCCTCTTCTTACCCCCTTCTTACTCCCACTCTCTTCTTACCCCCCTTCTTACTCTCCCCCTCCCCCTCTCCTTACTCCCCCTTCTTAATCCCCCCCTCTTCTTACTCCCCCTCCCCCTCTTCTTACTCCCACCTCTTCTTACTCCTCCCTTTTCTTACTCCCCCTCTTCTTACCCCTCCCCGCTCTTCTTAACCCCCCACCTCTTCTTACTCCCCCTTCCTCTTTTTACTCCCCCCTCCCCTCTTCTTGCCCCCTTTACTCCCCCCCTCTCTTCTTACTCTCCCCTCTTCTTACCCCCCTCCCCCCTCTTCTTACTCTCCCCTCCCCCTCTTCTTACTCCCCCCTTCCTCTTTTACTCCCCCCTCCCCCTCTTCTTACTCCCCCCTCCCTTCTTACTCCCCCTCTCTCTCTTCTTACCCACCCCCTCCCTCTTCTTACCCCCCCTCTCTTCTTACCCCCCTCCATCTCTCTTCTTATCCCCCTCCCTCTCTCTTCTTACCCCCCTCCCTCTCTCTTCTTACCCCTCTCTCTCTCTCTCTTCTTACCCCTCTCTCTCTCTCTTCTTACCCCTCTCTATCTCTTCTTACCCCCTCTCTTCTTACCCCCCCTTCTCCCCACTCTCTTTTTACCCCCCTCCCTCTTTTTACCCCCCCTCCCTCTCTCTTTTTACCCCCCCTCCCTCTCTCTTTTAACCCCCCCTCTCTCTCTTTTAACCCCCCTCTCTCTTTTAACCTCCCCTCCCTCTCTCTTTTAACAACCCCCCTTTCTCTTTTAACCCCCCCTCTCTCTTTTAACCCCCCTCCCTCTCTCTTTTAACCCCCTCCCTCTTTTAAACCCCCCTCCCTCTCGCTTTTAACCCATCTCTTTTAACAACCCCCCCTCTCTCTTTTAACCCCCCTCCCTTTTAACCCCCCCTCCCTCTCTCTTTTAACCCCCCTCTCCCTCTCTCTTTTAACCCCCCCCTCTCTCTTTTAACCCCCCCTCCCTCTCTCTTTTAACCCCCCTCTCCCTCTCTCTTTTAACCCCCCTCTCTCTTTTAACCCCCCCTCTCTCTTTTAACCCCCCCTCCCTCTCTCTTTTAACCCCCCCTCCCTCTCTCTTTTAACCCCCCCCCTCCCTCTCTCTTTTAACCCCCCTCCCCCTCCCTCTCTCTTTTTACCCCCTCCCCGTAGCGTGGCCGAGCTGCTCTGCGTCCGCGGTGCCAGCCGGAGTGATAGGAAGATGCACACACACTAAGTGTGCACCTTCCTGTCAGTCCGGCCGGGTACAGGAAACAGAAACTCCTGTTCCGCGCGGAACAGGAGTTTCTGTTTCCTGTACCCGGCCGGACTGACAGGAAGGTGCACACTCAGTGTGTGTGCACCTTCCTATCACTCCGGCCGGCACCGCGGACGCAGAGCAGCTTGGCCACGCTACGGGGAGGGGAGGGGAGGTGAGAAGCTGCAGCCGCCTGAGCGCTCTTAAGAGAGAGCGCTCAGGCGGCTGCAGCATTTAAAGGGGCGGCCGGGCCCCCTGATGGCGGGCCCCCCTCCCGGCCGGGCCCTCGGACCATGTCCGAAGTGCCCGACCGGTCAGTCCGCCCCTGCATACCTGTCAGCCCACCTCACATACCTTTGCAGTCAAATAAGGGCAGCCCACCTTATTTGACTGCAAATTCCTGTCCTAATGTGTTTTACACCCCAACTCCTATAGAATGTAAGCTCGATTGAGCAGGGTCCTCTTCAACCTATTGTTCCCGTAAGTTTATTTGCAATTGTCCTATTTATAGTTAAATCCCCCTCTCATAATATTGTAAAGTGATACGGAATCTGTTGGCGCTATATAAATGGCAATAATAATAATAATAATAATAATAATAATAATAAACCTACATGTCTATAGAAATGTATGTTTTTGTTTTTTCTGAGGCCCACATAAACTGAAACCTTGTTTATTTGTCCTGTGCTAGCCTTTGAGTTTGACATGCTTGATTTAGAGGCTAAGATACTTGGAGCCTCTCTTTACAAGTCTCCTTCATATATTAACTCTTTTACTTCCAAAGGCATGTACATACAGTTTGATCTACTTTTATGACTGCCATAATACCACCACCAGGGTATTTGTCAACGTTTATCTACTTACGGTATATTTAATTCATGCAACAAAAACTATTGGTATGCTTCTCGGTCAGGGGTAGGCAACCTTTGGCATTCCAGATGTTGTGGACTATATTTACATAATGTTTTTATGCAAAGCACCAGGGGAGATGTAGTTCACAACATCTGAAATGCCGAGAGATTGCCTACCCCTGTTCTAGACTATTATTTCAGACTTTAGCTGTAGCATTTAATGGTGACTTCTGTACAGAAATTTCCAATGTTATTCTAACAGTATTAAAACATTTGCAAAGCGTATTAAATCAAAGCCTTTGTCTGAAATGTTGCATTAAAATAGATATCATATTGTCCCTAAAACAGTTTCTCAATTCAATATTTTTAGTTTGGTAGTGAAAGCGTTGTATGTTAAATCCTTTCCAAAATATATTGTTTAAAAAATGACTGCAGACTGCAATGACAGTGCAACAATAGAGATGTCCCGAATAGTTTGCTGGCGAATAGTTCCTGGCGAACATAGCTTGTTTGCGTTTGCCACGGCGTGTACATATGCGATGTTCGGTCCGCCCCCTATTCGCCATCATTGAGTAAACTTTGACCCTGTACCTCACAGTCAGCAGACACATTCCAGCCAATCAGCAGCAGACCCTCCCACCTCCTGGACAGCATCCATTTTAGATTCATTCGGAAGCTGCATTCTTTTTTTTTTTTTTTTTTTTTTTAATTCTTTATTTTTGAAGTGCAGTGAACATACACGTAGTGACAATGACATATGGTGCAATGCAAAACGTTGGAATACAGACTTAGAGTTATGAAACAAAATGTCAAGAGGAACTGCACATTTTTAAAATATAAAACAATCATGCTAGGTAAACTTGTCGTGATATAAGTGAAAAGCATGGCATAGGGAAATCGTCAGACATGTTGAGAGTGTTCGTAACTTTGAATACACATGCTTCAACTCAAGAGGGGTAAGGGGATTAACACCACCAGTTATAGATCAACATGTGTGAATCAGAATATCAAAACTAGAAATAAGTAGACTAAATAACCTCTTAGTGAGTGCTGTTAAATGCTACACAACTGACCACACCTTAGCAAGGGCATTTTAGATTCTCAGCAGCAGAGATGTTTTAGCCAATTCCTCTGACATGCTTCAGAGAGTGGTCGTCTCTACTCGCATCCATGTGCCGCTTAGTAGTGCTTCCACCGCCTGCCGGGTGCACCAGAGGATCGCTCAGATTTACAGACGTGTTGTTGATGGAGGACATGCAGAGCTTTTTAAGTCCTACGCATTGCCACAGCCCTTCGGGGTCCACCCTCAGAGAACGACTCGACCGACAGGTAGCAGACTACCTCGCCTTAACTGCAGATATCGACACTCTGAGGAGCGATGAACCCCTTGACTACTGGGTGTGAAGGCTTGATCAGTGGCCTGAGCTATCCCAATTTGCGATAGAACTTCTGGCCTGCCCCGCTTCAAGTGTCCTGTCAGAAAGGACCTTCAGTGCAGCAGGAGGTATTGTCACTGAGAAGAGAAGTCAAAAAGTCTAGATTACCTCACCTTTATTAAGATGAATGAGGGATGGATCCCGAAGGGACTGACAGTGGGCAATACATTTGACTAAAAAAGGCCTGATGAGGGGGACGTAACAGGGATTAAACGGATAAGAATAGTACTACTTAACACACCACTCCTATCTGGTGGCACATTAGATTACACGCGCAGTGCCCCAAATTTGAAGTAGGAGGACCAACCAAGCATCTTTTTCCATCTCTCGGTTCCTAAAATCAATGCCATATACACGTCCCCTGATAGGGGACGTAACAGGGATTAAACTGATAAGAATAGTACTACTTAACACACCACTCCTATCTGGTGGCACATTAGATTGCACGCGCAGTGCCCCAAATTTGAAGTAGGAGGACCGACCAAGCATCTTTTTCCATCTCCCAGTTCCTAAAATCGATGCCATATACACGTCCCCTGATAGGGGACGTAACAGGGATTAAACTGATAGGAATAGTACTACTTAACACACCACTCCTATCTGGTGGCACATTAGATTGCACGCGCAGTGCCCCAAATTTGAAGTAGGAGGACCGACCAAGCATCTTTTTCCATCTCCCAGTTCCTAAAATCGATGCCATATACACGTCCCCTGATAGGGGACGTAACAGGGATTAAACTGATAGGAATAGTACTACTTAACACACCTTATAATAACGCAGAGAGAGGCAATGCAGAGAGAGGAGTCTGAAGAAGAGTCCTCCTCTTCTTCAGACTCCTCTTCTTCAGACTACTCTCTCTGCATTGCCTCTCTCTGCGTTATTAAAAGGTTTGCTGAGTGCCTGCACAACACTATAAACGTTTTGCGGAGTGCATGCACACTATAAAAGTTTTGCAGAGGAGGAAGGTGGCTTTGAGGAGGTGGAAGACCAAACACAGCAGGCGTCCCAGGGGGCTTGTTGTCACCTTTCGGGGACCCTTGGTGTTGTACGTGGCTGGGTGGAGGAAGAGACCTTCAATGACATCAGTGAGGACAAGGAACGGGACATGGCTAGCTTTGTATCCAACCTTGTGCAAATGGACTGTTTGCGGTTGTTTGTGGTGCGTTAAACGGGGAGTTTGGTCTGTCACTGTGAAGCGGACGTAACCCTTACACTACCTGATCGATACAACATCATACCTGATGTTTTAAAGCATGTTATTCCAAACAATTTAGGAATGTTAGGTGATTTATGCCCTTTATGGATTAAAACCAGACTCTGCATCAACTGTGTAATTTTCCATGGGAGTTTTGCCATGTATCCCCCTCCGGCATGCCACAGTCCAGGTGTTAGTCCCCTTGAAACACCTTTTCCATCACTATTGTGGCCAGAAAGAGTCCCTGTGGGTTTTAAAATTCGCCTGCCTATTGAAGTCTATGGCGGTTTGCCCGGTTCGCCCGTTCGCGAATATTTGCGGAAATTCACGTTCGCCGTTTGCGAACGGAAAATTTTATGTTCGCGATATCTCTATGCAACAATAAAATATTAAGTCCAAAATAGTCAGGTTTTAAACATAAAGCAGTTTAATCAGGTTTTCCTCTAAAGGGAAAATGTAACAAATTTTACTTTACAGGATTATATTATCTTATCCACTATATTTAACAAATTAAAAAAAAGAAATTAAAAAAATTCACACCACATTCCTAGAATTTAACGCCTGCGTCATGGCTTCCTGTCAATCATTGTAATAGGTTCTGCCCCTATTGGTCAGTAATAAAAGAAAGCCTATGTCAGTCAGATCGGATATCTCCCCATAACTAGTGTCATATATCTCTTCTCCACAAAGGTCGTTTGAATGTAGATAGCAAGTGGAAGAGAAACAAAAGCAATGGCCAACATAACAATCAAAAGTAGGTATCTAATTTATATTTTTTACTTTTAATTAAATAATAATTAGCAAAGAAATCACAATTAAAAAAACTTCAGTGGTAACATAATGCTTTCCTCTGCTGGTAACACTGCTGGCGTCAAGATATGGTACCATGTTAAACTGGCCTTACGCCAAGTACAACAACATGTACTATGCCATTTGTATAAATAGCTCTTGAGCTGTAGATGGCGCTGTTTAGTTCGACTTACTGTTTGTGTATGCATTTGAATTTGTTTGTCTATTCACAGGCAGGAAGTTTTGTTTTGCTCTCTGTAGCTCCTCCCTTTTTGTGTGTTGGCTGCTGGTTTTCGAGTAACAGTTGTTTTGTAATTGCTTCCTGTTTAATCCACACAAGTAAAGCCTAATGCTGCATTGTTGCAAGCTTCCAGTATTCTTTTCCTGATACGTAACCAACAGATTGTATCTTTATTCTTCTAATGTCACGCTCGATTAGCCGATTTTAGCCGAAGGTTAATGACAAAAAAATAGCACTGTTTTTTTTTTTTTGTCACATCACAGGATGAACATTACAGCCACATTTAGAAATTATTGTGATTGTGATTGAAACTTCAAATATGTATTCCTCGCGCTAGAGTATACTAGTCACAGTTTAGGTGAGCCCCTGCTGCAAGGGTTAAAAAGGTGAGTTTACTCCCTCCCAGCACTTGTCTCCGTCATGTTCCAAGACTGATGATTTCAGCCAATCCAATGTTTTCCCATTGTAATGCATTGGGAGGTTTGTGCACATGCACGGTAAAACACCACACTGTGACAATCAGATCCATGAGTTTGAATTGGCTATTTCAGCAGCCACTATAGGCATGTTAACCCTGTAATGTAAGCATTGCCGTTCCTGAAAATTGTCAATGTTTTCAGCAGGATTAAAACTGGCGGGGACGGGGGGAGGGGGTGGTGACACCATCCAGACCACGTAATTGAGACGAACTATTAAGGTATCGATGTTGCTAAAGGCTCATCTTCTGCCGTTTACATGTTGATAAATACTGAATGCATGAGTGTAATTTCCTTAAATACGATGAAATGTGTGCCTGGCTGTGCCTTGGCTGATGGTTTGTAATTTAAATTGCTAAATATTTACTATGCATTTAAAAGAACACGCATGAAACAGTGATTTTTAATTCCTACCTTGTGTTGTAATTGATATAATCTCCTGGGCACTTTTATTTGGCACTTTGTATAACAATGTTATAAATCCTTCTGGCACCAGTTCTGCCAATTGCTCAGCTGAAAAAGTAGAATTTGTTGTTCATACTGAAACACTGGAGACAAAATGGTTTGTTTTCCAACCAGCTTGCCACAACAACACTACCAGAACACAATAAAAGGTTTGCGGAGTGCATGCACACTATAAAAGGTTTGTTGAGCGCATGCACACTATAAAAGGTTAGTTGAGCACATGCGCACTATAAAAGGTTTGCTGAGCGCCTGCACAACACTATAAACGTTTTGCGGAGTGCATGCACACTATAAAAGTTTTGCGGAGTGCATGCACGATATAAATGTTTTGCAGAGTGCATGCACACTGTGAAAGGTTTTCTGAGTGCATGCATGCTATAAAAGGTTTGCTGAGCGCATGCACACTATAAAATATTTGCTGAGTGCATGCACACTATAAAAGGTTTGCTGAGCGCATGCACACTATAAAATATTTGCTGAGTGCATGTACACTATAAAAGGTTTGCTGAGTGCATGTACACTATAAAAGGTTTGCTGAGTGCATGTACACTATAAAAGGTTTGCTGAGCGCATGCACTTTCACTAAACAGTGGCTTACAAAACCAAATTGCATAATTTAGGCAAAATTCACCAAATAGTCACAATTTGGAACCTTTTCCAACTGGTTTTCAATTCCCTACAACTCACTGTTAAGTGAATATACCCCCCATTGCCGGCTTACCTGATTTGCTACATTTCACAGTTATTTATTAAATTGTATACACCATGCACATGAATAGGCATTAATGCTTCAATCTATATAAATATGGTATAAATTACATTTTTTTCCCTGTAGGATGTATTGGGGTAACCGATTGCAGTAAAAATAAAAACAAGCCCTGAGTCATTTCTTTTTAATCAAAGCATTAGAAAACTTTACAAAAGACCACATTTTTGTGAATAGCTGATTCCGTCCACTCTTGTTCACAATGGTCACAAAGTCTCTACAACTCGTTCTCTCGTAGACAGCATTCTTATATTACTATTGTTTCTTAAGTTGAAGTACAAATTGCAGGATATTTGAAGGTCACCATACGATAGCCACATGCAATAATAAACCGGATACTCTTTGTCTGGCTATGCTTGTTTTCTGTAAGCTTCTGAGACAAAATATACTCAATTTCAAAATGTTTTTCCAAACAATAGTCAGTTTACCTTAAACAAACCTATTGTTAATGTAATGATACACCGCAAGAAGTAAATAATATCTAATACTGAGGTCGTACATATTTCTACACTTTAGGAACAGTCAATATTTATTAGTATAATAATTATTATTATTATTGGCATTTATATAGAGCAAACTTATTCCACAGCGCTGTATAGCATTATAAAGGAGGAGGTTTAACAATGAGACAGTTACAAAATGTTAAAGGAACAATAGATTGACAAGGACCCTGCTCAAATGAGCTTACAGTCTAGAGGAGGTGGGGTATAAAAACACAATAGGAAGAGATGCACATTATTATTCATTTAAAGTGGTACTTCAGAAAAATTCAAGAATCCAACACAATTTAAGAGTATTTGACAGGTTTTGGCCGTATTTTCATCTTGTATTTTTCTCTGTATTCAAATCATTTTATTATTTGGGGGAATAAAGTTTTGCAGCTTTTTGGAGCGTAGCCCTGTCCCCTTGGCCACACCTCCCCTTTTCAGATAATATCTTCCTGATTTGAAGTACACAGGACTTGTACAAAGGCTCTGTAATGACACAATACTTTTGTTGCAGTGATATGACAATATTTTATTGTCTTTATTTTTTTTAATTGCACACTGCTTCAAATTGTGTTGGCTCTTAATAAATAATAATATGCTACATTAACAGCTTAGCTGAGTGTTTGGGTAGTACTTTATTGACTAGCTAAGTTTTCAAGCTCTACTTTTTATGGGAAATTAGTAATCTAAATGTTGAGGTGTGGATGAGGAGGATTAAAATATCACAGGGTTTAGGCAGGTTACTAGTATGACAACTCATTTGCACTCTTTCTACATGGTTGGGGTGAATAGAAACATAGAATGTGACGGCAGATAATAACCATTCGGCCCATCTAGTCTGCCCAATTTTCTAAATACTTTCATTAGTCCCTGGCCTTATCTTATAGTTAGGATAGGAAAGTTAGGAAAGCCTTATGCCTATCCCACGCATGCTTAAAGGACCACTCTAGGCACCCAGACCACTTCAGCTTAATGAAGTGGTCGGGGTGCCAGGTCCAGCTAGGGTTAACTAATTTTTTTATAAACATAGCAGTTTCAACTGCTATGTTTATCAATTAATTAAGCCTTCCCCTATTTCCTCTAGTGGCTGTCTCACTGACAGCCGCTAGAGGCGCTTGCGTGATTCTCACTGTGAAAATCACAGTGAGAGCACGCAAGCGTCCATAGGAAAGCATTATGAATGCTTTCCTATGTGACCGGCTGAATGCGCGCGCAGCTCTTGCCGCGCGTGCGCATTCAGCCGACGGGGAGGAACGGAGGCGGAGAGGAGGAGGAGAGCTCCCTGCCCAGCGCTGGAAAAAGGTAAGTTTTAACCCTTTTCCCCTTTCCAGAGCCGGGCGGGAGGGGGTCCCTGAGGGTGGGGGCACCCTCAGGGCACTCTAGTGCCAGGAAAACGAGTATGCTTTCCTGGCACTAGAGTGGTCCTTTAAACTCCTTCGCTGTGTTAACCTCTACCACTTCAGCTGGAAGGCTATTCCATGCATCCACTACCCTCTCAGTAAAGTAATACTTCATTATATTATTTTAAAACCTTTGTCCCTCTAATTTAAGACTATGTCCTCTTGTTGTGGTAGTTTTTCTTCTATTAAATATAGTCTCCTCCTTTACTGTGTTGATTCCCTTTATGTATTTAAATGTTTCTATCATATCCCCCCTGTCTCGTTTTTCCTCCAAGCTATACATGTTAAGTTCCTTTAACCTTTCCTGGTAAGTTTTATCCAGCAATCCATGAACCAGTTTAGTAGCCCTTCTCTGAACTCTCTCTAAAGTATCAGTGTCCTTCTGGAGATACGGTCTCCAGTACTGCGTACAATACTCCAAGTGAGGTCTAACCAGTGTTCTGTACAATGGCATGAGCACTTCCCTCTTTTTACTGCTAACATCTCTCCCTAATAGGGTTAAGTATCTTTTTGCCTGGGGCCCAGTGTAACTGCCTTAATCTGGCTATGGAGCTCCTACTACTATAGATTGGGCTCCAACGTATTAGCAAGGCTACTGGGAGTGGATGTGTTCACAATACTATAAATGATAAGGAGAAATAGAATCATTACAGGTCTGTAAAAAAATTTGTGACCCCTGATTACTTCTGAAGTAATCTATATGCACTTGTTTACTGTTATCACTGTTAAAAAGTAAATACATTATGGAAAAAAAATTATTGAATGTGGTTGTTAATGCTGGTAGATTAGATATAATAGTTTAGGGTTAAGGAGTTTAAAATTAGGGGTAATTTAAGGTTGTGGAGATCTTAGGGTTTAGGGCTGATCAGGGTTAAGGACAAAAAAGTGCAGGGGGACTTAAGAATAGGATCACAAGGATTAGGTTTGTTTGCAAACTGCACTTCTGGGGACTAAGGGTTAGGAAGACATGTCTAGAATCGTTTGGCTGTGTTTAGAGGTAGGGGCTTAGTTTTGTGGGTGTTAGAACACGTTAAGGACCTATGGTTTAAGGGGGGATAAAGTGATACCTGCTTTTAAGAAGCTGTGGATTGTAACTCTCATAACTCTCAGCCAAATGTACCCCATCTCCCACTACACCTAATCCTATTGTAGATGCTCTAATTCCACATACTGATAAGGGATTTGTACATGGGGTACTGCTGTACCCCACATTACTACAAGATCGGCTATAGCAGTGTGTACTCCCCGCAGTGGCCATTATACGCAGCGCTGTACTGCCACTGTGTCATCTGCTGAATATTATTATTGTCAATATTTTCATTAGACATTCCATAAAATGTATCTATTGTTAAACCTGCCCTCAGCATCCCTGATACAATATTACTGAACTGTATCTCCTGTGAGCTGACAGCCTGGCTCCCAGCACTCTGCCCCCAGGGCTGCAGCTTCAGTAAACCTTTACCAAGCACTGGACACACACCCTGCTGCTGCGGGTGTTACCTTTGGAAATCTGTGACTGCAGGGAACTCCCTCTGCTATCCTGCTACAAGATCTGCCCTGCAGCCCTGGGCTACTGAGGTCCTCCATCTTCCTCCCAGTGTGAAGTCACTTGAGCTCTGGGAACTCAGCCAACACAGTCAGAAAAGCTTCACTTGCAACAACAGCCCCTGTTGCATGTGCACCTTTAGCAAGCAGATCACGTTGCTCTCAGATTATCCATTAACCTGATTTGAGCTGCATTTCCTGGAGGTGGCGTTTTTTGTATTCCTGTACTTTTTTTCCCTAAGAGCCTGCAATCAGGAGACACTGAGAGAGGGGCTGGGAAAGGGATATAATCAGAAAGGAGGGAAGGCACAGCCACCAACACTCCCCCCCCCCCTCTTCCCTGGGGGGCTTATCAGTAATTCAGATTGCATGCAAATCCCCCCCACCAGCCCTGTCCCTGTGAAGAAGACCTCACATTGCTCTCTTTGCAGAGTAGCACTAAGATCTCCTCCCTCCTCCTGGGTGGGTTTGTCTGCTCTCCAAGTGGAGAAGGTTTTTTTCTCTCTCTTTCTTTGCTGGAGCTGCAGCAGAGCCAGGGGAAGTCCTCATAGCAGAGCTTGCTGTCACATTCTCCCACTTGCCTTGAATGCTCCTGTCTTCACTGTGGACCTGGGGAGAAGGAAGGTGGTGAGCTCCAGACATGGTGGCTCTGTGGACTCTAGTTGGGCTGGTGGCTGTGTGTCTGGGGATGAGTCGGGGACTTTGTCCTGAGAGAGACCTGGAGAAGAGAGAAGAAGAGGCGAACATCGTGCTTACTGGCACGGTGGAGGAGATCATGAATGTGGACCCAGTCCATCACACCTACTCCTGCAAGGTAATGGAGGCATTGACTGAGCTCAGGGACTGGAGGTTGGGGTGTGCTCTTAACTTCACAAAACTCATAAATATCACTTTATCGAGGGGCTTCAGACCACCACAGACTAGGTTCCTGGGGCACATGGGTATGGAGCCCTTCAAAGTGCCAAGGTTGGAGGGGGCAGAACTTCATGCCACTACAAGTGGGTTGTAGTTTATCCTGTCTGCATGCAGTTCAGCTGATATTTACAGACAGAGCTGGGCAGCACAGTGTGATTGTATTTCTTATCAGTATAATAGCCAGTCACATTTTCACTTAATCTCCAATGCTGTGTGTTTAAATTGACTGCAATGCAAAGAACAGTTATGGGTATTGAAGGTGTTAAATACCATAAATTTGTCAAACAGAAAAGCAATTTGAGGTCCTTGGTTACAGCTTATTGATAATTGTGTTAAATAATAAAATGTAAAAAATAAACCATATATTGTAAGGGATTGCATAAAATATCAGGTTGAAATACAGACTGCACTGTGTGTTTGTAGAACCTAATCCATCCCCAGGCAGAGATGGTATTCACAACTCCTCAGCCAGGCTTTGATGCTACATGTTACAATAGGCAAGTCTAAATGAAAGGTTTTTTTTTTATTTGGAGGAGGGCTCCAGGTCCCATAGCCACCCCTTTTCTCTACTGCATCCAAAAAAACCTGTTAAGACCCATGCATCAGCAAAGATATTCATATATTATACAGAGAGGAGAGAAGTTACTTTCACAAGTGATGTAAACTGCCCAATAGTCCAAATAGCTCTCAAGTAAATGATAAGGATGCATTTTTTTTTTTTTTTAGGAAAGAGATTAAGTATTAGTAACCACACACTGGAGCCAAGGAATATATCCAGGATTTATAGAATAAAAAAAAGTTGAGGATCATAGGATATATTGGATATATAGTATCTCTTGATACAGACAATATTACACAAATCCCATCAGCCAGCTATGCTTATTTTGATAAAAATGCTAAATAATTCAGTGTGAGCATTCATAATCTAGAACAGGAGTGGCACACCACCTGTTGTGCCTACAACTACATATCCCACAATCCATAGCTGCATGTGGTGTGTGTCTGCGTGTGTGTGTGTGTGTGTGTGTGTGTGTGTGTGTGTGTGTGTGTGTGTGTATATATATATATAAAACGGAAAAAGTGCGTTGTGTGTAATTGCAATGTACAAACCATGAATTGCTGTTTTAAGTCATTTTAATGGTTTCTATGAGCACTTTGAAGCAGTTTGGAGTATGTATTTAGTGTTGTGATTTTGAAGGGAAACATATCATTTTTGTATATTTTTAGTGGGTAGAACACATGACGTGAAAGATTTCTGTCAGCCAGGTCTTCCAAGTATGTGAACTGTTATTAGCTTTTGGAGAACTCTACAGAGAATTGCCCATTTTGTAAATACACCAATTTCAAAAGCCCTGCATTTCAACACTTCCAGTTATTGAATTCCAGAGCTGACCTGAGGCTAGGCTATATTCTTTTTTTTTTTTTTTGTTTAGTTGTAAGGCTGGAGTACAGGTTCCTGAACAGAGAGCTCATAGCACAAGCATGGGACTTTACAGCAGAATTAACCCTCTGTGTCTGTGCATGCCTTTCATTCTGAAGGTTTAAACAACTTGGAGAGATTTATGACTTTTCAAACAAGTTCCTTCATGTCACTGATGTGGGACAAATCAATAGGAAATCAAAGGAGATTTAGTGGCTGTTGAGTTTCCTAATGAGTCCCAGGCTGGAGAACAAATTAGAACAGTATTAAGGGTTTTGGGCTGTCATCATCTGTTTCAGAGAGGGAAGCTGGGTAATGGATAACCTGGGGAGCTTAACTTATGTACAACTGCAACACCCATGGACCAGCCACAAGGCTTCACAAAGCAACATAGGAGTTGTAGTTAAACAATTATGCAATGAGATATATGTCCTTCACATTGTATAGTACGACCTGTAGTCCCACCCACCTCCCACCTCCAACACACACACAAAAATCAGGCTTATTACATTATTATTATTCTTATAAAATGTATAAAGCGCCAACATGTTCTGCAGCGCTGTACAATCGGGACAAAGACAGTATAAAACAGACCAATACAAAAGGTAGAGGGTCGTGACTATGAGCTTACAATCTAAAGGATATGTATTAAAAGTTGTTTATTTTAAAGGACCACTATAGTCACCTAAATTAATTTTGCTAAATAAAGCAGTTTTAGTCTATAGATCATTACCCTGCAATTCCACTGCTCAATTCACTGTCATCTAGGAGTTAAATCACTTTGTTTCTGTTTATGCAGCCCTAGCCACACCTCCCCTAGCCATGATTGACAAAGCCTGCATGAAAAAAACTGGTTTCACTTTCAAACAGATGTAATTTACCTTAAATAATTGTATCTCAATCTCTAAATGGAACTTTAATAGCTTGCTAGACCTCTTGCAGGGTCTAGCAAGCTATTAACATAGCAGGGGATAAGAACATCTTAATTAAACAGAACTTGCAATAAAGAAAGCCTAAATAGGGCTCTCTTTACAGGAAGTGTTTATGGAAGGCTGTGCAAGTCACATGCAGGGAGGTGTGACTAGGGTTCATAAACAAAGGGATTTAACTCCTAAATGGCAGAGGATTGAGCAGTGAGGCTGCAGGGGCATGTTCTATACACCAAAACTGCTTCATTAAGCTAAAGTTGTTCAGGTGACTATAGTGTCCCTTTAATAGTAATTTGTTTTCTGAGTGGTACACCAGGAAAAACACAGCGGCTATTTAACAGATACTTAGCATTCCAATGTTAAAATGGAGTGCAGAAGCAAAGAGTGAATTGAGAGTCAAGTGGTGCCCTGCTACTTATCTGTAGTATTGGCATAGACAAAGATAAGGATTCTAGGAATGCAGGAACCTCAATGTTGCAATAGCTGGGGGGGGGGGGTGAAATAGTACTTTATCTTTGTTAAACAAAGAATTATGGAGCTGCTTAATTTGGCACATCTGGTTTTAAAGTTTCAAGAAAGCACAGTTTAGACAATAATCCCCCTGTGTTACTTTGCAACCTCTCTCCAGCCAGTGTGAGCTGCATTAAAATGAAATGTTACACTTTTTGTTTATTTTCTTTTGACAAAATATTGTTGCGATGACTGGAAACTTTTTTTTAAAAGTTGGCCATTAAGTAGGGCTGTAAAATTTGTAGAACTACACAATGCTGGTCAGTCACCTTAAAGAGAAATGGAAAATCACCGGGGATGGTTTTGTATGTTCTAAGTTGTTACCATAACTAACAAGATATGGCCTTGATTTAATATTTCTGGATAAGCTTTTAAAATGCGTATTTTCTTCAAAATATTAACATATACAAAATATGGCATATAGTGAAAAGTATATCAATGTATCAAAAAATATCAACACGTTAACATATTTTACAAAATTTAAATCATTTTAAAAATGTATCCAAAAAATATAAAATCAAATGAAAAGCTTATCCACAGATATAAAATCATTTGAAGGGCATAGTCAAAATATAAAATCGAGGCCTATGTTAGCTACCTCCGATCTACAGATTGGTTGATTTTATTCATTTAATCTAAACTTGCACCTCTAGCATTAAACCCATATTTATTCTATAATAAGAAAGCCCCGTTTCTTTATGAAGACCTTAAATGATTGTGAAGAGTTTGGCAAGGCTGGACGCAGATCACTCGTATCAGATCACCTGTGCTGGCACTTGGATATCCTCTCGGAATTACAAGTGGAATAAATGTACGGAAAAATCATAGAATTTTAGGTCACACGAGACCCTGAGGGTCTATCTGGTCAAGCTCTTGGAAGTGATAGAACACGTGCTGAAACTCCGGTTAAAAGTTTTAAACTTCTCAGTTCCCGTAACAAGAATATGATCTTTCGATCAAGAATTCTTTCTACTGTTTAGACAGTGCATATAGCATGGTAATGTGAGCAATGGAATCAGTCATTTGGGAAAAATGTTGCTATAGACCAGTAATTAGTACCACTGGCCTTCAGTGATAGTCAGGGGTGCCAGACAGTTTTAGCCATCACTGTACTTAATTGTATAGAATTATTGATTTCAACAATACAAAGGATTATTGCGCTATAATGAGCTTGGAGCAGGTCATTCCAATTATGCAATATTTTCATCAACATCCTATTAAAGTAACAATGTAGGCACCTTGGCTATTACATCTCATTGAATTGGTTATGGTGCCTGGAGTCTCCTGGCACTGTTCCTCCATTCAGTGTTAAACAATTTTCGAACAGTTTATCACTGAATGAGGTTCCCTGCATTCCCCCAGCCCTGCTCCCACTGGGGTATGGCTAAAGCATAGATCACACACTTACATCTGCCATACCATTTCATACCAGAAATGGCACTGTGAGAATCCAAATGCGGTCAGCTGACACACTCAGCCAATCATAGCCATCCATTGTGGCTCATGCTAATGATTCCTCCTTAGCCCATTAGCCCAAACTGCTCCAAGGGGATGAGTTGCTAATGCTTTTTTAGCATTAAAAACAGTTTAATGCTGATGGAAAAACAGCACCAGGGGACTTTAGACACTATAACCACTTTATTGAGATGAAGAATTTAAACCCATTTTACAGCGCTACGGAATCTGATGGCGCTATATAAATAATAAAATAATAATAATAATGGTGAATTCAGTATCCCTTTAAGGTAAACATTTATGCATAGTTCCCATATCTGAAGACTTAATTTCACGTATTCATCCGCTTATAGAAATGTGGTTAATGGCTTTTACTGTCCAAACAGGAAAAGTTGTGCCGAGCAGCAACCTAATCCACAGAAGGGTTTATGCTGAGCAGCAATTATGCAAATGAAAACCAGGTAACTGCCTTTGGGGTCAAAGGCCGGTTACAACCTATCAGATCTAGAGGAGGGGTATTTAGGCCCAGTTCTCATCCTGCTCAGTGCCCTGTCGTGGTTTCCCTTGTGGTTGTCCGAGAACGCGTTATTGATTCTGGTAATTCTGGTTATTTAACTTTTCCATTGTTTTTGACTTCCCTGTTTTCTGGCATCCCTGACTCCTGACTTTTCCTTATCATTGTGTCTCTTTCTGTTTCCCTTGACCTCGGCTATTCCTGACTATTCTTTGGTACGTTAGTCCGGCCATTCTAAGGTCCGGTATACGTTACCTATCAGTCCTCTGTGTTACACAATTCTATGTGCTGGATCATACTGTAATCCTGTCATTCATCTAGTTTTGTGCAAAGGGTGGTAGTCTATTTCATTAATTAGGGTCTGTCTCTTAGGAGAGAAATACACATTCTAATTGGTAACTGAATTGTATACATACATAAGGTGGAGCTGGTAAGATTGATAAATATTTACATCTATAAAAAAGTGGATAAGAGAAAATGGAAATAGTGTAATATGGCCTGTACAAATATAATGGAAATGTGTAGGGTTTCACTCACAAGAGTAGAGCCAAGGTGGCTTGTATGTGCAGTACAGCGGGACCATTACCAGGACGCCCTCATCCTTCTTCCCGTCAAGACACTTCCTTGCAGGGAATAATCAGGGTTGTTTTCCAGAAGTCCTTGCGTCCTGGTGCTTTGTAGTGCCAATAATGGTCGGAGTCTGATATTATTTCCAATTACTTTATTGAGAGTTAAATACATTTGAATTCGGGATTACTGGGCATTTGCCAGGATTTTCTAAACATTGACTTTCTAAAATATCTTTGCAAGTACATTTTTAGTTTTATTTTATTTAACTCTCAATAAAGTAATTTTGTGGAAGAAGGATGTGGGCATCCTAGTAATGGTCCCGCTGTACTACACATGCAAGCTACAAGACCTTGGCTCTATTCTTGTGATTGAAACCCTATATATTTTAATTATATTTGTACCGGCAATATTACACTATTTCTGTTTTCTCTTATCCTCTTTTTTTATAGATGTAAATATTTATCAATCTTACCAGCTCCACCTTATGCATGTATACATTTAGAATTTTTTGGTTGTGGGTTTTGGGGATTCCACCCACGGTGTCAGAGCTTTTTAGATTGTTTCCACAGATCCTACACTCCACATAAATGTATCTAATTCTGTTTTGTTTAAAAGTCTTTCTTTCCTCCGTAGCCTGGCACAGCATGCAAATATAGAATTTTCCCACAGTTCACCACAATCCATTGTCAAGTAAATAAGCTGCTTTGGGAAATAAAACACGTTAAAATGTACGTAGAAATTGAGCACTACAGATGAGCAGATTATTTGCTTGACTAAACACAACTTCGCACTTGAATGAGGTCTGATTTCTATTATCTGATACTTTCTAATAAAACTGGAGGGATCCTAAGATTTTACTGCTGGCTTTTAAAGATATCAGTCTGGCTCCAGAAATGACATATCATTTTGTTCAGCCCTGTATTCTAACCATTGCTTAATTGAGAGAGAGCCAAGTCAGATGAACCCTTTGAGGTGTACATCATTCTCTCAGTATGATGTCCGCAGTCATAAACCCAGTGTCTACTCACCGCCATTAGTCTAATAAGCAGGTCAGATATGGTACAGCAGATCCCTTAGTGCAGTGCTGGCAAAGAATAATATTGCAGTTGTGCCTCTGAAATTGCTGAAATCTTCATTTTGTTCAAACTTGTCTTCTTTCATTCCATTTAATTTAAGAAAAGTGAATTTTACCTCCAAATACTTATAGTTTCGTGAACACTGAGCGTGATGTGAGTTACAATTTGCCATAGTTAAGGTGAATCATGTTGCCAATGTCATCTTTTTCGAGGCATTTATTAATCTCAACACTAAGGACAGGAATCTTGAAAGTACATTTGGGCTGAATTGTATTTCTCCACGGAAATTCGAATTCCCGTCATTAGCAATTTCACCCCCTAAGGGCCCATGACAGATGTTTCATAACTTAAGCGACTATGCGGAAATTTTTTGTGCTGAAGGTGTTAAAAGAACAGGAGAGAGCGGCAAAACATCCAAAGAAACATTACGCTTGATAAAGATTGAGACAGACCAGATTGTGCAATGACGGCTAAGTTGGCACTCTAGATATCTGTGGACTAAGGACTGGCTGAACATTCTACAATTCAAACATAACTGTAATACCAATCTATACTATCATCACTGTGATAACATGAACAAGACACTAGAGCTGCTAGCACATTTATCGTGTAAATACTCAACATCATTAGCGTATGGCAATTTTGTGCACGCAAATGCTAGTTCTGCATTATTATATAAAGAAAATAGTGACTTTATTTTGATTGGTTGGTTAGTTCTATTCAATCAGAATTATTTACTAAACTGGAACGCTGGGTATTCATCAGGTAATAGCACATTTTTAGCTGGACAAAAAAAAATAAAAAATCCAACACAGCTATATTTTCAGCTAGGGCGGCTATTCTGGTATTACATGTGCTGTTTCCTGGGGAGTTCTTGACAATTCATGGTTTAGTGAATGGTGTCACCATTTTTATTGAGACTATGTCTGAAGCATGAATGAAATGCAAGAAATAGATTGCTAAGGATCAAAAGAATGCCAATACTAGTACTACCAAGTGTTGAATGAACTCTATAGCATTAGGAATACTAACCTGTAGAGTGCTATAGTGCCCCTATCCCTGTATATAAATAGTTTCCCCCCCTCTCTCCTCCCCCCCACTCCTGTTTACAATAAAAATTAATAAAAATAAAAGTTTTACTTAGCCTTTTCCAGCAGCAATGCTCCCTTAGCGCTGCTCAACTCTCCACCTCCAGTCATGCCTGTCGTGGAGAAGTCAGGAAGACATCCACTAGAGATGGAGGTAACCTTGTAATTCTAAAAAAAAAAAAAAATGCTTTACATTGGAGGGTTAAAAGGACCATGCCACTGCACCCAGCTGATAATTTTTTTTTTTATCTGTTTGATGTTGATTTCATATTAAAGGAACACTATTGTGTCGGGAATACAAATGTGTATTCCTGACACTTTAGTTTTAAAAAAAACACGGCGTACAAGTCCGGCCCCTTGCCGCCTGTTAAAAAGGTTTTAACCTTATTTTCAGTGCTGTGCGGGTCTCTGCCCACTCCATGGCTGAGATAATTAGACTTGATGATCCCAGCCAATCCAATGCTTTTCCATAGGAAAGCACCGGAAGCTGTTGTGCATGCGCGGTAATATGCCGCACTGCGCCAATCAGCATCTCCTCATAGAGATGCATTAAGTCTGCCACAAGTGACTTCCACTAGTGATGTTCCTAAGCACCAATGTTCTCTGAAAAGGCTGTGTTTACATTAAGAAGCCTGCAGGGACTGACTATACTCACCAGAACATTATATTACGCTGTTGTTTTTCTGGTGACTATAGTGTCCCTTTAACCTCTATGGAAATTCAGGAGTTCTAATCAGTAACGAGAAACTTTCTGAAAGGCTAGAAGAATGACAGGAGGTCACACAACAAATTGTTGTTAGTTGCACCGTAAACTGGGGTGATCTTACCTATTCGGACACTGCATAATCAGAATACTACTCGTGCACAGAGATGAAACACAGACAGCTACACGTCACCAAGAAAGACGTAGGTCTATTTATACTTTTCTTTAATAACTCAATTAAATAAATATTAAGTCAATTTTAAGGATCCATGTAATGAGCAGATGCATGGAAGTTCCCAGTCAATCCTTGTCTATAATTAATTTTGTCTCTGAACTTGTTTAATTTATGGTGAGAGTGGTTTTCGGGATGCTGATATTCCAAGGATCAATGTATCTTAAAGGGGCAATTAATCAGATTTTTTAAGGGATCAGTCAAGTATTTATTGATGTGCTTCACTGCTCAAGCATCCTAAATTCTAAACAGCAAATGAACCCGTGCCATCACAAGGTCTGGATGAGTGCAGACACCAGCAACTATTATCAGCTTTACTCTTTATCCCTTCGGCTTTTGCCATTGACACCAGCAGCTGACATTCTCTGTTGATGGTATAGAAGTGTTTTCATACAATATGGCGACATATCAAACTGTATGATTTTGATGGTTTGTATGGCATTCCAAATTGTTGCAGAAATGTAAATGATCCATTATAATTCAAATCCAATTTATTTTTACCATTATTTTTTGTTTACTGTTTACACGAATGTAGCTTTTAATCCTTCCATAGAGTTTAATGAGAACATTAAATAAATATTGAATAATTACTCGAACACCAGATATCAAGTAGGCATGTTCTTGATCTCTGTATATTGCTTGCTTATGCCGATTATTTGAGGTTTATTTGCTGGAGTGGGGATTGTGGAGAAAATGCTTTTATAAATTTAATCAAAAATAATATAAGATGGAACATTTCTGAGCAGGAAAATGTCTTCAATTTAATTGTTTTGGCCTACATTTTGCAATCCACTTGTCACTTCCCAACAATTCCCAGTTTAGTAAATATAACCCCACTTAGTAACATAAACACAGGCCTCCCAATAGTCCCGATTTAATCAGAAATGTCCTAATTTACCTCCATCCCGATTTTGTTCCCTGGTGTTCTTGAATGACGAAAACCAGGGAACTCTCTTAGGGCAGCGGATGACTAAACTTGTGAGCCATGTGCAGCATACATTATGATCAGGTACTTCGGCGGCACACTCTGCAAGTTCCTCTATGTTGGGTGCTGGACAGGCAGGCCCATCGGTGGGCTTGTCCTCTTTGGGCATCTCCGGTGACATGATTCGCACTGGTTGCAATGTCCCCTCGGAGCCCACACCCAGTCCAGATCTCATACCTCTCGTACCATAATTTTGGGAGTTATTCAAACACATTATGGTTTATTCATTAAATAAGGATTGCTAAACTGAAAACCCAATTTCAAAATTAAAGCTGGAATAGGCGACTTTGGTTATAGATTACTTATTGACTCTTTTGGCCTTACGTTTGCTGTTCTTGCTTTCAGTCCACCAAAATTCTCTAGTTAGTGAAAAAATTCTTTAGTTTCACAGAAAAACCTTCCCACAAGTTCACAATTTCATATCTGCATAGTAATGCATAAGCAATGCTCCTTATATCTGGCTATCAGCTTAGTTCTGGCTTGGCTAGTTATCCAAGTCATGCTTATTAGACCATAGGAAACGGCTGTTTGAGACCTGTCTACTTGAATTCTTATCACAGAATGCGGAATTGTTGCTTTGTTGATTCTTCTCCGATGGCATTGTGTTGTCTTCCTTTTGAAGCACAGTTTTATATTACACCACAGAAGGAGGCTGGTGGAGAGAGCTCAGAAACTGGAGAGCCCCGGAACGCTGACATCTGTAATAATTAGAAGTGATGCATGTAGACATTAGCTGTAAGCATCCCATTCATTTACAAACCAGTAAATGTGCTCTGGTTAATTCCTAACAGGAGTGCATCCATGCCCGTTCAACATAGGCAGTTTGTATATACACTAAGAAAGAGTCACTGGGGAAGATATATTATCGCGAAAACTGTTTTAAAAGTCAGTCTAAATCGGAAAGTGACTCTGCCTCCTCTTAATATTTGCCAGAATGAATCTGTCGCTTGGGAACTGAGAGGTTTCATTGTTAGATTCTTTCTTTTCTTTTCTTTTTTGCGTTTGCATTTTTTATAACTATTCCCGGGTTAAAACAGTACGCCCTTCTTATCGCAGTACATTTACAATCAGTCTGAAGGACACCGCTGTATTAAGATGTTTATTGTGTTTTTTTTTCCCAGTGTTTTTACTCTTTTCGTTTTTGTGTTTCGATTGTTGTTGTTTTATTTTTAGTGTTTGTTAGTTTTCACTTTCAGTGTGTAGATTTTCATTGAGCCACTTTATTCTTCCCGTTTGCACTGGCATTACTGAAGTCAAACCTCATTTTGCAGAGTTATGAATAAGAAATGTTCGGTGAGGCCCCCAGAGGACATCGCTTCACAATCCAGTGTCCTTGGCCCAGAAACTGGGGGAGGGAGTGTATGCACTTTAGCAAACTCTGGCTATTTAATAACAAGTAGGACATTTTAACTGCATGGCTCCCTGCTCCTCCACTCCCTTGATAAATATATATCTTCTCTTTTAGCTTAGATAAGTGTAACCCTAGGCAATTCTGTTCTATACACTGCACACAGCTGGCTGTGTCGACAAATAGCTTTATTAGTACCTCCAGCCTCAAGAGCTGTGGAAAGAGATTGAAGATACACAGAGTTAGGCTAATCCTAAAATTGTGTAATTTACTTCCTAAAACCTTAGTTTTCTTTCTCGCTACCTACTACTTACCTCACTGTTTTACTGTACACAGAACACTTTTGTAAGAGAGCGAAAACCTTGGGTGTTACAACTTTTTATAGTCTGTGGAATCACTGCCACTTTGTATTCATTACATCATTTTGTCAGCCTTTTCTGGAAGGAGGCCATTTTTTTAAATAACACTTTGGTGACTGTAAATACTCATACAAGAATTTTTTTCTGAACCATTTCGGCACCACCATGGTAGATATTAGTTGTAAAATAGTCAACACTTCTTTCTCTTGTTTTATTCTTAAACTTGCCTACAGTTGTATTGGCATAAACGCACCTAGCTGGCATGACACGGCATGCTTACACCTATAAAATTAATTTAACGAGGTTTATGCTTATCCTGCAACTCAGTCTGCTATCCTCTAACCACAAGTGCTGGCTGTCACGTATGTAGTACCCAAATATATTTTATTATTCCCAAGATTGTCTTGGTTTACACTACATAGCCAACAGGAAGCTCCTGTTGACCCATTATTATAAACACAGCTGGTTTCACGGAGTACAGAACTCACTTTATTGGTATATTAGTATTTATAATTATCACTGAAACATGAGTAGTCTGGTTTTACAGAACAGGAACAAATTAGGTTGTAAGGTTGTAGACAGAACTCTCAAAATCTAGTATCACTGTTTATTGTTATTCCATTTGGTGTACCTTACACTGTGGAATTTTTTTTTGCTATCTAACAGAATGTTAAGAATAATGTAAGGAGGGGAATGTGTTCTGCAGTGCTTTTTTACGTGTTTGGTTATAGATATTTATTGAAAAATTATTATTTGATGTTGGCACTCTATTCAGGGATTGGTGCGGGCATAGATGTCACCCTTTTGGAATATAGATATTTATTGGTAAAATCCCTATTTAAGTTTGAGATCTCTATTTTACCCCACATTAGGTGCCGAAGTCTTAGGACTGAAATTCGCCTTGATGGAAAGGATTAAAAGCTCTTCTGACTTACCATTTCTGTTTAATCTCGAAGCTGTGGACAATGTTGTCATCATAAAGATAGAATTGCCTCAGTCCTCACTGTCATTTTCTCAACTGGCAGGTCTCATTTGTGGAACATGTGGCATCAAGAACGAAGACTGTGGCTTTGTAGATATATATATATTTTTTTTTTTTAACTATCTATTTACGCCCTAATCGTTCAAACTCTCAGTACCAGATATTATACTTGACTATATTATCACCGTAATCCCTATCACAACCTCAAATATATTTACTTACCGTAATTACTGACAATTCTTTTAGCAGTGACTAGGAAAATTATCTTGCACACATGGACAAACCTGGTGCTTCCTATTCTGTAACTGTCCAAATACAAATTGTGTTTCCGTTTCTGTATGGAATGGCTTGACGTTTGTACTACTCCAGAACACAAATATCTAATATCTTTCAATTATAGACCTCATATATCCTTTTCTATGACCAGTTCTTGGTAAATGAGCAAACCTTTACTCAATATACCAACCTTACTTTAAATACTTGGCCAGTACTGTGACCCTTTTCTGTCTCCACTTCTCCTCCCCCTAATTCTGATTCATTTGTTTGCTTGTTATGTTTTTAGTAGCTTCGACTTCAGCCATCGACTTCATGTATCATTCAATACTCAACTATCACTATACATGTTTGTACCTAGTGTTTAATTTGAAAGAAAAGGAAGTTTAAAAAAAATTAAATAAAAACATACTATGTGAAAAACTGCAAACCCAATACCAATGTATATGAAGATAAAGGAGTTAAAAAAACAACCCCCAAAAAACCCATACAATGTGAACACCTAGCACCCAGTACTAATGTATATGATGTGTTGCTACCTGACGGAACATATTCTTCTGATGCTACAGCTACAGCCTACAAAGTTTCCCTTCTCGTTAAGGCGAAGATTTATATTCCATAGCCCAATTCACAGCTCTACGTACTCTTTTATCTCTGACCTTGCTACCAAATACTCTCCAGCTTGAATCCTCCACTTCTCACAGTCTAAGGCTCTCTGTTACTCTCAAAAAATTCCCCTACTCTCGCCCACAGGACATTTCCCAGCCTGCATCAAATCTTCAAACTTCACCGCCATGTGTTCTGCCTATTCTCATCTACTTGAACTCTGGGAGTAATTCCATTAATCTCAATTCCCATCTTTCATTGTTGTTTACAATCTATACCACATTATGTAATCTTTCCTTGCCCTATGGCCTGTGTCTAGGTTACAAACTTTACTTGTTCCTGTGTTTATATATCCCTTTCTCTTGTAGATTTTTTTTTATGAGGGGGGGGGGGGGGATTCTCTCACATGCGACAGTAATAACTTATAACATGAATTATAAGTACATAATTTCATATGCCAGTCATTTATATCTTACTGAGAACCATGTATCTCAAACCAACATAAGTTTCAGATCCATATTCATTTTGCATACGCTTTTCAAATGAGTTAATATTTTGCATAAAATTTCAAAATAATTTCTAAAATATTAAAATTTAAAAAAATAAAATATTTATATATACAAATATATCAAAAAAATTAAAATATTAATCTAAATATTAAATTATTGTAAACGTTAATCCAAAGAGTAAAAGAGTTTGAAAAGCTTCTCCAAAAATATTAAATAAGGGTCTTAAGTGGGTTATAATTAAATTTTGGAGTGTTGGATTTGTGGGCATTTGAGGAAGGACTTTGATTTTAAAACTATTTTAATGATCTCCAAAATCTGAATAGAAAACTATGATTCCTCTAATTAATGTATTAGAAATATAACATTCTATATTTAGGTACAACAAATTTTATAATACCCATCAAAAAGAAGCCCTTTGAGTCTATAACCCTTGTCGGGGGACGATTTCACACCCCTATTTTAGATAATGCATGTAGGGATAAACTTGTGGCATGATGTAAATAAAATGTCAAACTGAGCACTTCCTTGATGTATCTGGTCTGCTTTCCTAATCCAAGGTTTCTTTGTCCATAATCTTCTACTTTCCATACTTCACACTCTAGAACAGGAAGCTCATTTAAACTTGTTTTTGTCCATCTATTAATAATCTGCCCCTTAAAGGTGCCAAGATTCCATATAAAAGCAGCACTAATAATAGCAGCTATTTAAAAGTGTTTATGGCCTGCAGATGAACATATTAGAATGACTTCCTTAGTTTTGAAAAGTAGAATGATGGCATTCTCAAAGAGTTTTGGTCTTTTACGCGAACTGACAAAGTGTTATTCTCTTTTAATTTTGGAAGAATATAAATCTACATATGTGGAGTAATGAAAAGCAAAAAACAAAACGAAAAAAAAACCAAAAAAAACTAAACAGTAAAAGTTTACATTTTTGTACCAAAAGTTTGCTGTATTTGGCTAGACTCATTGGTGTTTATATTTGTTGGCAAACATGTATGGCTGTAAAAAATGTTGAACATTGTCCATAACACCATAGTGAACAATCATATAAATATAATGTTTTAAGCTAAAACTCAGAAACATTTATGGTAACTCACAACCTTTTCGAATATAGTGAAATCTCTTTTTTTTCACAAAGCATTTCTGGATCCTTCTTGGCTGCCAGGTAGCGAAGTGTGATTTTATTTGTGCCCCTGACCCAGCATCACATACAATTTTTTAGGAGCATATATCCTATTTTACAGAGATTTGTTGACACTTTATAAATAATTATAATCATAATAATGTTGCATTCTGGGAGGGACTTCACGGGATTCACAGTGAGTAGAATGTATGCATGGGATTACTTCATCAGATGGCTGTGAAGCCAGAACCAGTAGTGGTGATAGATTCATGTTTGAAAAGAAAATATCGACTCACCTGCACATACATGGAAAGATGAAAGTATTGGGAGGCTGTCCCTTTGTGGATAGCAGTCCAAGTGGCAATTTTATCAGATGGTGACTAAAACAAAAACAAAAAATCCTGGCGAATTAACTTTGTCTAAGGCATTTTGTATCTTTTAGCAACCTGCGGCTGTCTTTTTCGGGTAAAATGTCACGATATGGGGATTGTAAAATGAATAGTATTCAAGCTTTTTTAAAAAGCAATTATTGTAGCACTTTCTGAAGTTTTTGCCCTTTTTTTCTTTTTTTTTTCTATTCAACATTTTAATTAACGTTTTGCCATTCAATAATTTTAATAGGTTTACAGTTGTTTCTAATCTTAATTTTTATACCGTTGGCTTTTCAACAAATAAAGAATTGGGTCATGTCCTTCAACATCACCTTTAAGTCTCGAGGCAAATATTTTTAACCCTAGCGTCCAATTAAATTTATTGAAAAATAGGACTTGTGGGTAGCGTGTGTTCTTTTCATACTATTTCAACCTGTTGTGAATATTGCAGTGTGTAATGCTAATGTGTATTTGTGCTACTTTTGAATGTCATGTATTATTTTCTTAAACCATATCATCAATTTCCTCCACGTTCCTCTTCAGGTTAGAGTGTGGCGATATCTCAAAGGACGTGAAATTGTGACCAATGAGATCTTGCTGGATGGAGGAAACAAGGTAATGGTAGGAGGCTTTGGAGACCCAACCATCTGTGATAATCAAGTGTCTACCGGAGATACACGGATTTTCTTTGTAAACCCAGCTCCACGCTCTATGTGGCCCTCCCACCGCAATGAGCTTATGCTGAATTCCAGTTTGATGAGAATAACCTTGAGGAACCTGGAAGAAGTGGAAATGTGTGTGGAAGGTAAGTCATGTTCTTTTGAAATTTGTTGTAATTAGTTGTAGTGCTATTTAGATAGAACAGTATTGTCTATACCTAATTATCGAGAACAGCCTGTGTTCTCTCTGTTGCTTATTCTTTAAACTGATTGATTTGGTTTTTAATCATCTTTCATATTATTAATATGTGAATAATCCTTTAATGGCTAGACATTAAAGGCTTGTGATTTTTTTTTTTTTGTTAAGTAAGCTGTGAGTGATTGCTTAGCTTCCTAGAATTACCTTCATTTATTCTTGGCAAATGCTCTGGAACCAAAATGACTTATAGGGACTTCTAGGGGTAAGTGGAATATATTATCATTAAATATGTCTATACCTTTTAAACAGAGAAATGTTCTGAATAGCCTTCTCTTGATTCACTTGCAGAACTGCAACAGCAGCATTGTATGGGGCAGATAAAATGGTCAGATGCAGATAGGCTTTAATTCGAGTTATTCAATCACCCAAACTGTACATCAAATAGAGGTTACGGGTGTTAGTTAGTTCAGCTGTTGGTACACTGCAAGACCCAGAACTGATTAAAGGGGGATTCAGGCAAATTAAAGCCAATTACATCTGGATGATCAAGGCTGGTCCATTCCTTTAACAGGAATTGGATTATGACTTTATTCAAATTGGCATTATTACTGCACAGTGATTTTTCAGCTCAGGGATGGCTACCCTTGGCAGTACACATGCATGTGAGCAACATTTCCTATGCTGCTGAAACTGATAAGAAACTAGCTTGGCATCAAGTATTGCCGGTACTACAGTGGCCTCCCTGCACTATACATTGTAGCAGGAACTGTTGGTACGAGACAAGGAACTGAAGTGTCCTTAGACTGTTCATTTTAACTAACTCTCTTTCGCAGTTCAAAAGAATTCTCATAGTTTTGAGTGTTTTATAGACTTTTCGTACAAGTTGGTTCATGATTTCATATTCTTTTCAACGTAATTGTTGTAATGCGGTTATCACTAAGAGCCTTTGTGTAACAAGGCTAACTGTTATTCATCTATAAATACCCATTTTTGTGTACAGCAAAAGCAGTTAAAACCCGACGCTGGAAAAAAATTGATTCTCGAAGAAGTGATTGCTTAAAAAACAAAAAAAAAAACGTTTTCCCCGTTATAAGCCTTTATAACAGCTCTGTCCTTCGAGCTCTTCGTAGAAAGATAATTGGACAGTGGGGTGGCATTGTTTCTGTAATTCAATGTTTGTTCTCGATTGTTCTCCTGGGAGGAATTTTAACATGAATAGTTCCAAACTGGCCGTTGGCAGCATTCTTTTTTCTGAGCCTATTCCCAGGGGGATACAACACACCTCGAAATGAGCTTTAAACTGCTCTTATTAGCCTTACTAAAATGAAACACGGATTCGACAAGAAAATAGTTGCAGATTTCTTTAAAGAGAATTATCAGCACCATGACCACTACAGCTCAGTGCACTAGTTATGGTTCTGTTATTCTATTGCCCTGGTTTATGTCAAGTGGTTTCCCAGTGTGTTGTCAAAAACTGGGGCTCTCCTGCAGCCCCATCCCTTTGCCTGCTTGTCTGGACGATGCTTGAAGACTATTTGCACCATAACCACTACAATATGCTGTAGTGCCATAATATTTTTAAATACATAATAATATTGGAAATTTAATGGCATGTTACAAACTCCTTCCGCTGATGACAGCTGGTTTTATAAAAGTGCCGCAACTTTATTATCCGCAATATATATTTTATCTGCATGGTGAATAACGTCTATTGATTTTCCGAATGTAAACTAGGCTAGCTTCTTACAGGTAGACAATACCGACGGGTATACCATCACCATGCTTGTTTAAACATTTATCTTGAAGGAGTTTTGAACTGCAGCGGCTTTCGGTCTACAGCTATTATAATGCTCTGCAAGCCTGCAACTGGAAAGGAATTCTGGGATTTGTAGTTCAAGAACATGTGAGCAGTGTACAGAACATCTCGGGGAACCACTGCTCTAGAGATGACTGGCTTTAATTTAGATTTACTAACATAGTTATACTAATAGAAATCTACTCACCTAAATTTTCCATAAGCGTGTATTAGTTTAGTCTCTCTTGCCGCAGACGAGAGGGCTGTGCACCTAAATAAATAGTCTGTTACAAAGTATGTAACCTTGTTCTCTGTGCAGGGAAAGCACAGTTTCCTTCTAAGCTAGACGCATTTCCATGGGAATCGTGGGGGTTGACAATCTCTTGGGTCATCGAGCTGCCTTCAATAATCGAGACGCAGATGTGGTCATTTCTTTGCAATGACTTTGAATTCCTAACACTGTCTGACATAAAGACAAAACAATCCATATTGTTAGCTTCCGCTGCAGTCCATATAAATCTAGGCTGAAAGTCACTATAGGAGTAGGGCAGGATTTGGATGAAGACCTAAGCTCCGATCTGTCCTGCTGTTGCTACATTGTCTTGAAGTGCACCTGCCGTTATAAACCGTCATGGCTTAATTTCACAATGTGCGGAATAGAATTTCACCTTTACATTACGTTACAGAATTTGAAAGCAAATGTATAGTTAAGAAGTTATCCCATATTTCATTTATTGACCTTCCTTTTACCAGAATGCTGTTGATATACAGCCATCTCACAAGTGACCATGCAGCACCCCTTAATATATAATGTGCACAGGCTCAGTAAGAATGGTGGGTCATCAGCGTGATTTGTGGATATGGCAACTGGGCACTTACCGGTTGTTGTGGTTTTAATTCAGCAGACAGTATTTAGCCAAATATATATTTTAAAGCTGAATTATATCTTCGTAGGATTTTTAATATTATGTTTATTTATGCCATATATTTTACAAATATGTCTTTGAGAGGTTTGAAAAATATGCGTACATGTAGAAATCCACAACACTGTATGTGCACTGGATGTACCCCTTGTGATGTGAAGTGCTACATGTTTAATATACATTTAAAAAAAAAACAGAACATGATGTCTCAATATATCATTCCATAGACGTAATGATTTTTTATTTTTTTTTCAGCGCAGCATGTAGATACCATTTATGCCCATTTGATAGTGATGTTATTATTTTAATATTTATATAGCGCCAGCAAAATTCCATAGCGCTGTACGATGGATTGTCATCCATACATATTTCGTGTGTTTTCGTTGAGGATCAAAGGAACCGTTGGATCTTAAGGTCATTCATAAAGTGTTACACCTCTCTGAGATACAGAATAGAAATACTTTGAATTAGATACTTTTACCTTCAACTTGTGTTAAGTGTGCCCTAAGGTGCCCTAGGGTAGGGCTTATAATTTGTAGTCCGATGCTACTCGCCTGGCCTTAGAAGTTACTTGCCCCTGAAAGGCATAGTATAACCTCCAGGGATGGATTTCTACTCTGGCGGCGAGTGGATATTTTGTACCCTGTCCTAGGGTAAATAAATACGTTATTATTTCCAGACTCGGCTGTATCTATTTCATTTACCTCTGAAGCATTAGCAGCTCAGTTGGCCCTGCCAGACAAAAAAAAACAGAAGCACTAAGGTTTGAACACATACTTGCTGGGGAAGCACTAATTACTGAGCCATCATATCATCTAAAGTTAATAGTTTGATTACGTGTTAATTAGAGAATACTTAAAAACCAAAGAGTCTGGGATTAAGGCTCTCTACTCAAGAAACGAGTTGGACTTTTTTTGACCTAAAGGTTTACTGAACGCCTGAAATTAATTTCATCCTGTAACCAGTGGGATTAGACAGATAACGCAGCCCTAGTATGCTGGACTGTAACAAGATTGGGATCATTGTAACTTTACAGCTGTCGGGCTACAATTTACATTATCTTTAGACAGCCAGAGTCTTTGTTGTCTAACAGCAAATAAAAACTACAAGTTGTTCAACCATGGCTTTGTGTCTGTTATGTCTTGTGTTAGGGTTTAGACCTTCTTCAGCACAATTGTATACACTTCCAAAAGTGGCCAGTTTTATAAACAAAGTGTGGTTCTGTAGTGACGAGGTGCAGAATGTGAGCAGGTTTACAGAACCTGGGGCACACATGTCTATCAGATAGGTGATATATGGAGGGCGGAAGAAAGCAGTTGAAGGTGAAAACATGGTATATGAACAGATTAAGCCGTAGAGGTGGGAGTCAACAGTTCATGAATACTCTGTTAAAATTCCTAGAATTCTCTACTTACTGCAAAAAGCCTGCTTCTTTTTTTCCCCTCTGTCTCAGCCCTCATCTCTATATTTTAAATTGTTCAGATATCTATGCTTTTTTTTCTAAACCTCCTCTGATACTAACCATTTATAAACATTTATAACAATTATTTATATATCGCCAACTTATATTTAGAACAAGCCAGACAAATACCTCTAACATAAGAAGTTTGACAGACAAGAACCGAAGATAAAGAGTGCAGAACGTGTTCCATTCTTTGGGGGTAATAATGTGTTAGACTGTTATGTTACACTTCAGATTTAAGGCCGCATATTACATGCTATTGTATTACATTTCTGGCAGATTATATATTTATTGTGAAGGTACATGGATATACTGTCGCTAGAGTAATTAATATTTATTGTACGTGCACGAACATTTTGTTGAAAATAAAGTATAAACAAAACAAGGCTGCAATAAAATATAGAAAAAGAAAGCTTGGAGTTGGTTCACAAAGCTAGGTGTTGTTAGAGAATTGATGTAGGAATTACACATTTTTCAATTACAATTATTTATATAGTGCCATTATATCCCGTTGTACAGTGCTACGGCATTTGATGGCGCTATATAGATAATAAAATAATAATAATAATAATAATAATATCATAGCCCCATTGGTACAATTCTGCAATGAATCTAATTTTTCTAGCACTGCTGTTGTAGCCTGTAATCGCAGTTATTGTGTCAGTATGCAGAATTCCCCATTTAGCGAGTAAACCCCAAATGGAATCTTCACAACCATCAACACCACCATAATTTAAGCTATACTATTTTTTGTTGCAAGGAAAATTAAATACACTTGTGAAAGTCACACAATGTTCTTTAGAATTAGAAGAACTTAAAAGCTGGACAAAAGTTCTCTTTATACTTAAATCGCTTCTTTTTTTGTGGCCAGAGCACATTTTTTTAAACCTATCATTTCCTCGCTCGAGTCTTGAGCTTGAGTAACTCTTAGTGGAAATCCAACATACGTTCCCTAATCCTGTCATCTTATTTCAATTATCCCACATCCCATTGAACTGCTTCTTTTCTACGGTGAAATGTCCCTCTGTAATCTTTGCCTTTCATATTCTCTATTTAATCACGAAGCAGCCTACCCCCACCCTCTCCAACCACCCTCAACCACCCATTTACTGGTAACTCAAAGCGTTTCCCAGGTTTTACAGGAATCTCTTCCTCTGGTTTCATACTTAATGTCTCGTTGGAACTGACCCGTAACATTTTTGATCTTGGCTGTTTTAACTGTAGGTCAAATGTATCACCTCTAGAACATTATTACTGTGCATTTATTGTTGAATATTTAAACTTTGGTAGATTACCGATAAGTATTTTGAATTATTCTTTGAATCTTCCTGTTTTCAGAAATTCATGACAATTAGTATGTAAACATTTGATTCCATGCCATGACAAAATGGACAGAACCGTGATCTATGGGTTCTGTTCTAATATTTTGTCAATAGACATTAAAATAATCTAAAAATGTCAAAGGTATAATTGCTCTGAGATGATAAAACTCTTATTTTCTTAAGGCAAAGATGATTACAATGTTTCCTTTAATTATGGCACTCTTGCTGAATACACATTGTACATTTTACAAACAAATAAGGGTGACGTGGTCACTCATGTGTGTATACTCATTTTCAATGCAGATGGAACTAGAGTATTAGACCATACTGCAGCTGCATACATATTTTTTTGTTGTGAACCTGGCTGTAGGTATCTAGACACATAGAATTTTGGTTGGCTAGTAAAACCCCAATTAGTCTTTCTGGTTGCCTGTTTCCTGGAAAATCATTCAGCTTTGATTATGTCTCTTGAACAAGATACCTGCGTTTCTCTCCCAAGCTTTTCTGAATTCTTTCATTGAATTGATTTCTGCCACCACTGCTGAATGGTTATTCCATGTATCTACCACATTTCCTGTAAAATTCTCCGTTTTTTATTTTGCGTAAAAAAGGAACATCTACCTTTGCTCTGATGCAAATATTTGTGTCTGCTACAAACGAGACATACTTTCAGGTCTTTTCAATAAACTCTGTATTTTATTAAATAATATTATAATTATAATAATAAGATTAAATTCACAAAATTGAGGCTAAAAAAGCTGAGTTATCTCTAGAGCTGAGTTTGAGAAAATCAACAATTTTGCCTCAATTTTGTGATTAACATTTAATTTGATACAATTTGGAGTTTCTAATTATTAAATTAAAAGGACAGCTTCCAACATCAATCCGAGAGGAGAAATTAATCATTTATAGCTGAACATCACCACATTTCTCTGTCGTCCAAACCTTTGCCAATCCTGATGTCCCTTTTGCCAATCCTGATGTCCCTCTACAACTGGTGCAATTGTTAGAGACCTCACTGTCTCCATCGTAAAGCAGAAGTTTTAGTAAGTTTTGTTTTTTAATGGATTTTCCTAAATCAGTTATGTTTTGAATCTTCTAACTGTCTAAGTTTTAGAAATGGAACACTCGTTCTCTACAGCTGTGGAATCAGTTTCCTCACTTCAGATGTAAGACTCATTGGTAAAAAAAAAAAATACTTTTCTATTCATTTCAGGCAGTTTTATAAAGTGACATGAATTCCACAATTTTCTAATCATGCGGAACAACTCCAGTAGAAATGATGGCTTGAAAATATCAGCTATTGACACTGCAAGCCAAAATCTCAGCTAACGCGGTATTCTTGGCTTTTTTGAGATGGAGAGAAATATTTTTTTTTTCTCGGTTTATATGTATATTATATCTTTATTAAAAAAACAAAAAAACAATATATGTTTCTTTGTTCAGTCTTTCCTGCCCATTCATGCCTAAGGACATGCTCTGACCGGAAACTGTAGCCATAGGACATGATTCATTACTTCATCAGATCATCATGTTTACATAATAGTCATAACAAATTATTACAAGAATGTACATGTCATTTGGGATGATAAATCACCAGTCACTCAGACCATTGTCACGTGTCAGTTGAGAGTATCCTTTTTCCTAGAACATTTTGTTTTAATAAAATATCGACCGTATGACAGCAATGGGCTCAGATTTTTATTGGCCTTTTAATTTATAAAGCTTTGATAATTAAAAAAAAAAAAGTTATTTGTTTTTCTTTATCACCAGATAGTTATATATTCTTCATCCATCTTGATTTCATCCCTTCTAGATAACCAGCAATAATGTCAGTAGGGCACATTTGTAAACACTTTATTTGCCACGGCTCTGTTCCATGTAGGATAACTTCTCCTGTCGTTAAAGGATTAGATGCTTTTTACAATAGCTGTTGCCTTTAATAATGTCAAGTCCAACTGTACCTTCTGGATCTCTCCAAAACTCCGGTCTGTCTCAAAGTTTATTGATTTTCCTTCTTGCCTCAGGGGCAGTGACAGTACAGTACCAGATTTTATTCCATCTTCCAGCCTAATGCACCAAGACGTTTGATAATAAGATAGAAGAGGTTATTAACTGTTCTCACTTTTGTTGGGTTCTACCTTTGTCCATACATCGTCAAGGGCCATATAATCATTCTATCTCTTAGCCTTTTTGATGCAAATTTATCATATTCTCCCCCATCTCTTGTATTTTTCCCCAGTAATGCCAGTCTCAATGTCCGTCTTTAAAATTACCATTTGATTTGTTTCTTCTGGCTTTCATCTTTGTTAATTAGATGTCAATGTTTCTCTACCATTTTTCCTTCCTAAATGAAGCTATTTTTGAGAATCTCAAATTACCAAGTGAACGTAACTCTGTCCACCAACTGGGTAATGGGCTCTGGACAAATGCTGGCTTTAAATGTAGATGAATACGCTCCCAAAGTACCTTTCAACTTCTGAAGACCATTCAACAAACTTTATGAATGAGCTGTCAGATAAAAAAAAAATCAATCAAGTAGTCTTTACTGAGCACAGTAGACAAAAAGTCACATCAAGTGAATTTTCATGGGCTTGTGTAAGACTAGACTGTCCAAGCGGTGGTCTTCTATTCATTATATACAATGTATCTATAAAGGCTGAAGGCTTTTTGAACTAAGTAAATAAAAAGCCCACCATTGAAGCTACAATGTCCCAATAAATAAATAAAAAAAAGATGGCTACTAGCGTATTTTTGATTCAGTACATGCAGTGACACACCTTCTCTCTACATTCCTGAGGATCTGTCTGTTTGGCACAAAGTAAATTGTATAACTCTGTCTTCTGTAGTCATAGAGATGGTATTGGAACAATTTTTACTTTTTTCTTTTTTTTTTTTTTCAAGAGGCAAAGTCTATTGTGCCTTTTAGACATTTCAGTGCTGAAAGGTGATTCATGAGAACTGAGCAAACAATGCTTTAAAGGAATGGGCTAGCTATGATGTTATTGCTATTGAAGTGCTTGAGCCCAGTTTAAATCTGTATTTAACCTCTTTATGACCCTAAAAATTGTAGGCGCCAAATTAGACCATAATCTAGGTAGAAAGATATTAACTCTCTCTCTCTCTCTCTCTCTCTCTCTCTCTCTCTCTGTGTCTCTCTCTCTCTCTCATATATTTTATACACAAAGTATAAGAAGGAGGTATATAGATTCATTGTAAAGCGCTACGGAATTTGTTGGTGCTATATAAATATAATAATAAACATAATAATGTGAATATTGAAAAGGAAACTTTTCTGTTTTTGACTGAATCCCTCCCACATACCATAAAATCTTTACCCCATCGTATTTCTCTTTTTTATATGAATACCACTAGCAGGTATTCCTCATCTTTACAGGATACATTACGTTACTGGAAACATGTTAAACTACATTCAGTTTTCTAGTTCATTGGTTTTATCAAGTATTGAGTAAAGGGATAGGATAGCTGTAGCAAAATATGATGCTGTTACATATCATTTATTTTATTAGTTAAGTGGAAGTTTGACAAGTCAGTGTCTCCCCATTCATAAAACTGTCTTGAAAAAGTTTCTTTTCAAGCCAGTTTTATGAATGGAGAGTCACTGATTGGTTAAGAGCGCCAGCTGACCACTCTAAGCCAACCAGCGGCGCCCCTGCCCGGCAGCACTCTGCGTTTTCTGAAACTGAGATTTAAAAGCCGGATGTCACCTGGGGGACCTGAGGATCGCTGCTGTAGGCATCCTTTGGGGTTAAACCATTAAAAAACGGTGTAACCCCTTAAGGTAAGAGTGAGCCCATGGGGCCAAAACGTTGCTTTACCGTGTTCCTGAATAAAGTCTGATTGGGACATGATTCTGTGTACCCAGACTTCTTCTTGGGTGTTGGTTTGATTGGGGATGCACCCTGTCTGGTGGTACCTTAATTCAAGGGTCCTTATGGATTGGGATGTGCGATTTCACTCGGGATTACTAAAGATCAAATTGTATGAAATTGAATACAGAAAAATCTGGATTAGCCAAGGTGTGTGTGAATAGAGCCGAGTTGATTTATTTCCAAATCAGCGGGGTTTTCTTTTGTTTTTTTTTACTTTGGCAACTTGATTTTCAGTTGACTACAATTCTGTATTTAGTGAATAAACCCCCTACACACTTTTTTTTTTAGATTGAAAGCTTGTCTCAATAGTAATTCAATTCCTAATAATAATATCATTAATTTATTATGACATAAGTGATTCCTAATATTATCACTAAGCTATTTTCCATTTCCTTGAATTCGTACATTCTTTGTATTATTTTAGAAACTGTCAGTAGTTCTAAAACAAGGCCTGCTGCTGCCATTTACATTCCAGGAGCGTCCAGAAGTCTAATCTCAGTAAATGTAGTGAAATAAAGTGTACACATGGAAGGCCTTACGCTCTATTTTGTTTACCCTCATTCATGCAATTCTCCTGAGCAATCAATCCCTCCCATGGCCTGGACACATCAAGACTAAATATAAACACAGATGGATGTGCTTCTGTTATACACATCGGAACTTACCCTCTCCCACATGTTGAGATATATACAGTTCTCCATATAACTATCCTGCTGTAAAATGAAAGCTTTTGTTTGCATAAATAGTTATTCCAATCATCATAACTGCAGCTCAAGTAGCGGTTATGGTGCCAGGAGTACCCTGGCCTTGTACCCAGTAATTGGGCAAACCATTTAGCAATGGGCTCCCTGGCAGTCTGGTGACGAAATTCTGGCTTCTGCAGAGTTGCAAAATACGCGGCGGAGATTGTCAGCTGACCACTCTCAGCCAAAGACTGACATTCTGTTTTGTTAGAATTGACAAGCCCGGAACTGATGACACCCTAATGACGTTTCACCTCCGGCTGCAAAGTGGTTAAAATCGGTATGTACAGCATTATGGACACATTTACCATTGTACAGCGCTACGGAGTCTGATGGCGCTATATAAATAATAAAATAATAGTAATAATAATTTAGACACCAGGAACCATGACCACTTCAAATCACTGAAGTGGTCATGGTGTTTGGAATACCCATTTAAAGACGAACTGTCACGTGTTCCGTGATAGTTAGACTGGGTTCTAGGTTTGAAAAAGAAAGTGTGAAGCAGCGGATCGGTCTTACTGTTTTACATTAAATCTCAGATCCTTATCATGTGCAACTGTTTAAACTGTCACTGTGATCCTGGTTACAACCCGTGTACAAATAAAGCATCAGCGGATTTGGGAGGAAGAGGGAGATCAGCATGCAAGTATCCTTATCAGGATTTAGGCATTGCCTGAAGTGGCTGGAAGGCTCATCAAGAGCTGATCTTAAGTTTTTTATTTGTATTGCATTTTTTTTTTTTGTTTATTTTCATGGTATTTTACCAGCCGCAATGTACTGAGATTCTTCGCGATTTGATGTATGTCCTGGGGAGCAGTTACAATGATAAACGCATGAATCATGTTGGAGATCTTGTCTCTCTATACTTTCTATTTACGCTAAGCATAACTGTCTATTTTATACATATTGTAGAAGGTTTTTAATGCACTTTGCGATAATCCAGCATTTGTGCTATTGATGGCCATTAATGTCATCGTTGTCATCGTATTAGAGCACTTTAAATGGTCTATGTCACAATGATATTACTATTCATTATTTCACGACCATAAAATCTTTATGAAATACTCATGTTAACTACCCCAGAATTTTATTCAAATTATCTGTTTTAAAGGACCACTATAGTGCCCCCACCCTCAGGGTCCCACTCCCGCCGGGCTGAAGGGGAGAGGAAGGGGGTTAAACACTCACCTTTCTCCAGCGCCGGGCTCCCTCGGCGCTGGGGTCTCTCCTCCCTCTTCTAATGTCATCAGCTGAATGCGCATGCGCGGCAAGAGCCGCGCGCGCATTCAGTCCCTCCATAGGAAAGCATTCTCAATGCTTTCCTATGGACGCTGGCGTCTTCTCACTGTGAAAATCACAGTGAGAAGCGCGGAAGCGCGGAAGCGCCTCTAGCGGCTGTCAATGAAACAGCCACTAGAGGCTGGATTAACCCATAGGTAAACATAGCAGTTTCTCTGAAGCTGCTATGTTTACAGCAAAAAAGGTTAAACCTAGATGGACCTGGCACCCAGACCACTTCATTAAGCTGAAGTGGTCTGGGTGCCTATAGTGGTCCTTTAACTATACTTTTTTCTGAACAGCTCCATATGTGATCAAAATGTTGTGGATCCAGTTTGCCTATTCCAACCTAGAATCCCTAAAATAAGTTTAAAGGAACACACTGGTGCCAATATTTATAATACTGGAGTGTTTTGTAGAATTTCTGTAGCTTTTCCCCCCTCCCTTGTTAAAAAAAAGAGATTGCGTACTACTTACCTTTCATCCAGTGATGAGATGGGGTCCTCGTTGTTTATTATGATTCTAGATTAGAGTTGCACATTTCAGAAACAGGTTGGTGGACTGTAATACCTTTTATTAATCATTCCATGGGATTACATTAAGTGGAAGAACCATTTGTAATGGAAAATAGTGGAATATGGAGCACAATTTGAAGTTGATAGCGTAAAAGACTAAGGGGGTAACAAAATCCATGTATCCACTACCTTTTATATAAAAGGTAGTGGATACATGGAATAGCTGTCCAGTGGAAGTAATAATGGCCTGGGATGTACTGAAAGTAAATTGTGTGTAAGGTTTATGCTTAAAGACTAATGAAGGCTAATTAGATCTTAGCTGCCATCATATTCTGTCTTTCCTTGCTCATATTTCCTCCTGAAACCACCATTCCCCTATAGTGGTTATATCTACGTTGTATCTAAGAAGTTGTTATACTTTGAAGGCAACGTCTGATCTCTACTCTCCTGTGTGAGGTTCTTTGCCAGGTGATGATTGGAGGCCACCGCTGATCGGAGTAACGACTTCTGCTCCACCATAGTGAGAAATATACCCTGCTCCTGTGAAGTGGGAGCACACTGCTAGAATGGTGCTTATTGTGAAATCCCATTGACACCTTTGTGTTACTCTCTTTTGTCTGCTCCTGTAAAGAAGCCCCCTTTTCCTACCCATCCTTTCAGATCACGTAACATGTAATGAACCCTGTTGCTAAGTAGACAATTGGCAGTTTTACACCATCCACCAATGTGTGAAAAAAAAAAAGATTATGTCTTCGTATGGGTTGTTAAACTTGTCTTGATTATTTTCCTTTTTGCAGTATTAAAACTATACCTCGCTATCTATCTGTCTGTCTGTCTGTCATGTCATTACCTATTTGAAACCAAGAAGTTTGAACTTGAAGCATCTCAGTCTATATTACCATGTGACGATCTCATCTGTAAACCTTCAGTGGTTTATCAACATTGATATTGAAGTTCAACTTACAAAATTGAAGTTTAAACAAATCAGAATTTAAAATAATAACAGATTGTTGTAAATAAGTTGTAAATGATTTCCCTCTCGGATATTGTGGTGCACATTTGGTGGTTTGTCAACTCGCGATTTAGTGAATAAATCCTTTACATTTCTTAGCAATTCCCTTCGTGCTATAGTGCCTGTCCAAAGGAGCCGCGGGTCTTTATTTCATATCTTTCTATAAAAGTGAAGTGATCTCAGCTTAATTCAAACAGAGACATCATGAAATTCAAACAAGGGCTTGCGGTTTGATGAAGTTCAGTCTGAAGTTTTTGTGTTGGCGTCCGGAGCTGACATGCTCAAATGAGCAGTGTTAAAGGAGAGATAAAACTAGGGCCAAAAGAAACATAGCAACACTTGATGGGAAAAGTGTAAAGAAATGTATTGAGAAGCAGATTAAACTGGAAAAAAAAAACCAACAACTGTAGACACACTGAGTGAACTACGAAAGAAAATATTCACTTGCTACTGTAACAAAGGATTATATGCAAAAGATGTATGTGGCAGAATTTAGCAACCTATTGCTTAAAGAATTCCCTACATCGTTATATATTAACATTAGTATAGTTTACGTTTGATATCACTACTGCCACCTGTAAAGGCACAGCTTAGGCATTTAATGCAGATACAATTGCATTTCCCATAATTCCTATCTCATTTCAGAAAAACTCTTGAGTCCTTGTTAGATTCTTAGCTGCCTTATCTCGTCGACACGATTTTCATGAATATGAGGAATCGTTGAAATATTAAGCCTCTTTGCATAAAGGGAGGGATTTTTTAAAGGAACACTATAGTCACCTAAACAACTTTAGCTTAATGAAGCCGTTTTATTGTATAGATCATGCCTCTCATGTTTTACTGCTCAATTCACTGCCATTTAGCAGTTAAATCACTTTTTTCTGTTTATGCTGCCCTTGCCACACCTCCCCTGGCTCTGACTGACACAGCCCGCTTTCCATCAGATGTAATTTACCCTAAACAATTTTATCTCTTGCAATGGAAATTGAACTTTAATCACATACAGGAGGCTCTTGCAGAGTCTACCAAGCTATTAACATAGCAGGGGATAAGAAAATCTAAATTAAACAGAACATGCAATAAAGAAAGGATAAACTTTAGATGACTCTTTACAGGAAGTGTTGTGCAAGTCTGTGCAAGGCTGTGCAAGTCACATGCAGGGAGGTGTGACTAGGGTTCATAAACAAAGTGATTTAACTCCTAAATGGCAGGGAATTGAGCAGTGAGGTTGCAGGTGCATTGTCTATACACCAAAACTGCTTCATTAAGCTACAGTTGTTTTGGTGACTGTAGTGTCCCTTTAAATATAAACTTTTCAAAACGGTGCCACACATTGCTAGTTCATTTGCTAGAAAAATGTTGTTGATTTTTCATACACTTCTGCTTGTACATCAGTTCTATTCACTAGGATTATACTATTGTGTTTGCTGCTCACATGTTTTTTACATTATTTTTAATTGCTATGTTAAATAGATCGAGGATGTAATGATCTTTGACATGAATATGATTCACTTTTTTTGGATTAACAGATATACACAGGTAATATCTTCCTCTTCCTCTATAAGTTGTAGGTAAATAAATCTAAAAGGGAAATATGGAAAGTCAACAAGCTATGCACAATGATAACATTCCGTGTTTACATACTTAGTGGAAATTTTATGACCTCGTCAGTTATGAATAAAATATAAGGTTAGATATTTGTTCAAATAACAAATCCACCCGGCTCTGACGATGCCAAACCTTATGTTTTATTTACGTGGTTACTGAAGTTGACAGGTCTCTCCAGCTGTCTGCTCCAGGCCAAGACTTTATCGGCTACTTTGTAAATAATAAATTGAATTCTCATCGTGAGTTTAGTTGTAACTTTAAAGTATGCATACTGGAATGCCTCAGAAATGAAAGTGCGAGTTTATGAGGCGGCAACATCTACAACGCCTTACCAAAGGTTCCTCAGATGTTGGATATGACATCATATCGCAAGCCAAGACTATTACAGATAACATGTTCTTATCTGTTTTTATAAAACATGTTTAATGTGACTGTTTCGTTTTAGTTTGTAATTAGAACTCACTTTCTGTTTGAACCTTGCCGTTCCGCTCAGCATAACTTCTTGAAATGGGCTAAGGGTTATATTTTCTCAATAATTTATTGTGGCGAATTGGAAACCATTTTGAAAAATCAAGGCTAATATGTATATTGTTAAACTCCCCTCATACACACATGGTTTGATAAGATAATGGAAATACCTCATGACAAAGGAGTTTAAAGCCCAAATATCTACTTCTCAATTATTTTTTCGCCTGTACATGCCTTCTAACATTTCAAATGGACAGATACGTGCACTTTAAAATCCAGGAGTGACAGCGGGGGTTTGGCCAGGGCTGGGGCTGTCCTGATACATTTATGGTGACTTAGTAAAAGCAATTTATGCAACTAAAATGTAATATAGGAATATAAAAATGTATCTTTTTCTTCACAGACTGATTTCTAAACACATTTATTGTAGTTTAAAGACACATTACTGGGAGTATTGTTGCTGTGGAGCTCTGTTATACACTCGGACACACCAACAATATGGAGCTCCTAGAAAAGAGGGACATTAGGATATAAAAGAGGGACACAGGGATTTGGACCTGTTCCTTCTGAATAGGCACCGTACGCCTGTATTGAAGAGATTAAACACCAACCAGTGTAGCAGAGATTCAGAACCTTCTGTTTGTTGTAGGAGGACCGCAACCCTCCCAATAATATAGGAGAGAAATGTCACCTCATCCCAGTGTACGAGAGACCAGACCCTTCCCCCAACATGTTTTCTTTACTGTAGGGAGCAAACTTTTCTTCTTGAGGTAAAACTCTCGCTCTATAATCATTCTTTATCAATTCGCCGTAAGACACTTCAGTACTAGAGTGTCAGTGCTAATCTCACCAAACTGTACTTCCAGCCACAGGAAAACTGCTTTATGAAGTAGAAAAGCTGATTGGCTCATGCACTCTAGTTACCAATTATATAAACAAATCCTTGCTTGAGGAAATGTAGTCTTAAAACATATTTTTGTTACAAATTGGGTAATTATCCTATAATGTGTATTCATGACCATACATCACAAAGAGCAACCTGGTCAATGTAGCCCATTATCCTTTCCTATTTCGTTTTTTTTTTTTAAAGTAACTTTGATTGCTTTAATTGCCCGCCTATTTACCTTGCTAAATATAGCCAGACAACAGTAGCCAGTCATTCCTGTTGATTGGCAACACCACAAATAAGCAGTGGCGGACTTTTTGTTTTGTGCCTAGAGTTGGAAGTTGGCTACAAAACCGCTCTCACTGATATCTCAGTACTGTAACTTCATTATGAATGGGTGTTTTGTAACATTAGCACCTGCATGTGTAAAAATGCACATAATTTGCTGAAAACGTCACTTGTCTGGAAATTCCGCTACAGAAAAATTGAGAAAAAACACCTGTAATGCTTTAACTTTTTTTGTGTGATCCTATTTTTCCTTATAAATTTATATTACAGGTTTAGCAAATGACATGGCCAGTTCAGTCAAGGCACAGCCAGGGCACACGTTGCAAATGAGGATGAAAAATAGTACCATTGCTTTAACCTCTTCTCTGTATGTTTTCTCTATAGTGACGGCTGGGGCAAAGGACAGAGCTTATGATTTACAAAGATTAAACAATGATTTACTCACCTCACTGGTGTGAATATAAATTAAAAATAAAGAAATATATATATATATTTTATTTTATTTTTGTTTGGTTTTTTTGTTTAGAGTAAGAGCTTTTATTTGCCTTGGTGTTATGTTTTAATATTTATGTATGTATATATGTATATATATATCAATAAAATGAAAATATACATATAATTATACATATATTTGTGTGTGTGTGTATATATATATATATAAATAAAAAAAAATACCGGCACTCTAGGTTTTCTTCTTCCAATTTATTGTATGGTTCCCAGAATGTCAACGTTTCAGCTCCCGGTCGGAGACATGTGTCCTGATGAAAGCTCCGACCGGGAGCTGAAACGTTGACATTCTGGGAACCATACAATAAATTGGAAGAAGAAAACCTAGAGTGCTGGTATTTTTTTGATTTTTCTGTATCTATTTGACTTGGCACCGGGGATTAAATTGTTATTGAGTTGGAGTGCAGGAGCTTTGCTTCATTATATATATATATATATATATATATATATATATGCTGTTTTATATATTCATGTATATATTTTAAGGATTTTTTTTCGACAGATGTGTAAAAATATTGACAGTAAAATGATTTGGATTTTCGATTTATTTGTGGTCATTCCAAAACTTCCTCAGTCACCTCTTGTGAGGCAGCATCCAATTAACACAGCGGTGACCTACGAAATATGGCAGCAAGGGTGATAACTGGGCGCTTAGAGGGGACAGAAGGGCTCAGCAAAGAGAACAAGGGAAATGTCACCACAATACGGGCTCTGGTGCATGAAATAATAACTCATTCAAGACGGTGCAACAATAGTCAAACATACGTTTTTATCTGTGCAATACGTGACTTTAATGCAGGATCAAGGGTCTTGGCTTCAGTGCTGTGAAAAGTGAAGCTGATCTAACAAGCATAGACACAGCACGATATCGCAGGAAAAGTCATGTCTGTGGCGAACTAAGGTTCTGATCATTCGGAAGTTCATATCTTAGAATCTTGCTACATAATTGATTTGCCAGTTTAGTGTGTCTGCTTTTTGCAGTGATATACAGTTTTAATGAACATTGCCAATAGTTTTGTAAACTAGCAAAAAAAAATATAGTTTAAAAAAAAAAAAAAGCCTGAAATGGTCAAAGTTTGCCTTAGGGGTGTTATAGATTAATGAAATTGCTAGTAAGTCTATGGATCAAAATATATATCTGCTGTTTGCTTTGTTGCCTAGATTAGAATGTGAAATTACTTGAATGTTAAAATGTAGAAGCCAACATGTTTGTAGTTTACACTAGTGAGGATTAAAAATAAACACATTTTTGTTACGCAATATGTCTAACTTTATTTTTGTGATTAGTATATTGTAAAGATACAGGGGTTTGCTAAGGATTTTGATATTGTCTTTAAACAAAAAACAAAACTATTCTCATATATAGGATCCTCTTCAACCTATCGTTCCTGAAAGGTTTTTTTGTAATTGTCCTATTTATAGTTAAAACACCCCCTCTTATAATATTGTAAAGCGCTACAGAATCTGTTGGCGCTATATAAATGGCAATAATAATAATAACAATAATAATGTAGCTGTCTTTGGGTTTCTACTAACAAATAAAAAAGCAGAGATTCAACTTCTTTCTTGTAAAAAAGGTAGGATTTTATGGCCGATGTTAATGGGTCCAACCTGTAAAGCATTGATTAGCTGAAAGAACTGGGCTACTCCAGTGACCTACATTCTCCCCAATAATCACTTTACAACCACGGACTTGGAGGTCTCTGGGCATCAGAAAGATCCCAGGTTTATGTTAAACCACTCTTAAAGGTTTGACATAATACAAGGGTTGGTACAAGAACACTCGTTGTAACATACCTATTACAGCAATTACAGGAAAAACTCACTAGAGATTTGAGGAGTCTAAACTTACTGTATTCCCGGACTTATGTCGGTCCACCATTCTCTGGCGCCAGTCATTGATCCTGGTTACAAGGCATCTACAGCATCACGGTATTGGATATCGTTGGGCTGTTCCAAGGGCTCTATTGGTTTTCATGATGGGACTAGACATTGTCTGGAACATGGCTCCCAGATTAACATTTTCGTGGAAAAATAAGCCTTTTTGGTTTGGCCCATGACGTTTGGCCAGAGGGGTCTACACCATGTGTGCTATGTGTCCTCCATCAAACCATTTCTCTCAAAGTAGGGACCCGACCTAATAAATGCTGCACAGATATGGTTTAATTAGCAACTTCATCAACAGGCTTGTGGGGAGCCTCAGTGGGCCCAGCTGTAGTTAAAAGAGATATCACCTGTTTACTTTTACAAATTGTTTTATATATGATTTTATTTTTGTTTAGACTCAGTAGTTTATGTATAACCCGCATAAATATTCTCTATTTGGTCACCGCATGATATTTACATATTGTATCTACTTATCTTTATTTTCTACTTGCACTGTGGGGCAACTAACTAGAATTTGACGTAATGAATTAGTCAGCAATGTATTCAAACTGTGGTTCAAACTATATAATCTGTATCTTATAATCATAAAATGAGGCTTTATTTCACTCACTGATCTGGTATTTTCCAACTGAGAATTGCTTATTGTACTTGAACAGGACCGGACTGGCCCACCGGGATACCGGGAAATTTCCCGGTGGGCCGCGGCACCTGGGGCTGGGCTGACAGCCCCATTCAGTGATTAGGCTTCTGTGATCCCGGCCGGCCATGTGCGAGCTCTGCGACCGCACAGAGCCCCATGGGAGCAGGGGGAGCCAGGCAGTCGGGAGGCGGGGCTTAGCGTGCGGTGGGGGCGGGGCTTAGCGTGCGGCGGGTGTGGAGCTTGTGGTGTGGCGGGGGCCTGGCTAATTGCAGCATGGGAAGCAGGAAGGAGTCCCTGCTTCCCCAACACCCAGCCTCCAGGAGCTCCAAGCAGGAGGTAAGAAGCAGGTCAGTGTGTCTGTGTGTGACTGTGTGTGTGTGTGACTGCCTGTGTGTGTGTGTGTGTGTGTGACTGTCTGTATGTGTGTGTGACTGTTTGTATGTGTGTGTGTTACTGTCTGTATGTGTGTGACTGTCTGTGTGTGTGTGTGTGACTATCTGTATGTGTGTGTGACTGCCTGTGTGTGTGTGTGACTGTATGTGTGTGTGACTGCCTGTATGTGTGTGACTGTCTGTGTGTGTGTGTGTGACTGTCTGTATGTGTGTGTGACTGCCTGTGTGTGTGTGTGTGTGTGTGTGTGTGTGTGTGTGTGTGACTGTCTGTATGTGTGTGTGACTGTCTGCCTGTGTGTGTGACTGCCTGTATGTGTGTGTGACTGCCTGTATGTGTCTGTGACTGTCTGTATGTGTGTGTGACTGCCTGTATGTGTCTGTGACTGTCTGTATGTGTGTGTGACTGTCTGTATGTGTCTGTGACTGTCTGTATGTGTGTGTGACTGTCTGTATGTGTGTGTGACTGCCTGTATGTGTGTGACTGTGTGTGTGTGTGACTGTCTGTATGTGTGTGTGTGTGTGTGTGTGTGTGTGTGTGTGACTGTATGTATGTGTGTGTGACTGTCTGCCTGTGTGTGTGACTGCATGTGTGTGTGACTGCCTGTGTGTGTGACTGTCTGTATGTGTGTATGACTACCTGTGTGTGTGACTATCTGTGTGTGTGTGTGTGTGTGTGTGTGTGTGACTGTCTGTATGTGTGTGTGACTGTCTGCCTGTGTGTGTGACTGCCTGTATGTGTGTGTGACTGTCTGTATGTGTCTGTGACTGTCTGTATGTGTGTGTGACTGTCTGTATGTGTCTGTGACTGTCTGTATGTGTGTGTGACTGCCTGTATGTGTGTGACTGCCTGTATGTGTGTGACTGTCTGTCTGTGTGTGTGTGTGTGTGACTGTCTGTATGTGTGTGTGACTGCCTGTGTGTGTGTGTGTGTGACTGTCTGTATGTGTGTGTGACTGCCTGTGTGTGTGACTGTCTGCATGTGTGTGTGACTGTCTGTATGTGTGTGTGACTAGCTGTGTGTGTGTGACTGTCTGTATGTGTGTGTGTGTATGGCTGTCTGCCTGTCTCTGTATGTGTGGATGTTTGCCTTGGTGTCAGTGACTGTCTGCCTCTGTGTGTGTGTGTGTATGTGTGTGTGTGTGTGAGCATCTGCTAGTGAGGGAGCCTCTGTGTGTGTGTGCGTCTGCTAGTGAATGAGCTTGTATGTGTGTCAGTGAGCTTGTCTGTAGGGATCATATGTGTGTGTGTGTTAGTGAGCTTGTCTGTAAGGAGCATGGGTGTGTCGGAGCCTGTCTGTGGTGAACATGTGTGTACAGTGAGCTTGTCTGTAGTAAGCATGAGTGTGATCGTGAGCTTGTCTGTAGTGAGCATGTGTGTGTCAGTGAGCTTGTCTGTAGTGAATCTGTGTGTTAGTGAGCTCTTCTGTAGGGAGCATGTGTGTGCCAATGGGCTTGTCTGTAGGGAGAGTGTGTGCGCATCAGTGAGCTTGTTTGTAGTGAGCGTGTGTGTGTGACAGTGAGCTTGTCTGTAGTAAGCTTGTGTGTATCAGAGTTTGTCTGTACTAAATTTGTGTGTGTGCCAGTAACCTTGTCATTGTGTCATTGAGATTGTCTGTCAATGAGCCTATTTGTGTGCATCAGTAAGATTGTCTGTGTCTGTGTGTGAGTATGCCTTACTGTATAATTTAATTACCCTAAAAGAACTAATGTTTTGAATTAGAAGAAGAAATGTATCAATAAAAAATAAATATATATATATATACTGTTGCATCACCAGGGCTCCAGTATCCAGGCAATTGAAATAGTTGGCTATGGGGATACGAAGCAGCCCTGGAAAAAAATCTATGCCAGACCCATAAGTCATTGTGCTATGTAGGGTGTGTGTGTGTGTGTATATATATATATATAATAAAATTAAAATAGTTGGCTGCACTCTCAGATTTCCTTAAAACTTAACTTTTATAGAAATATTTAAGAAAAGATCAATGTTTCAGTCCCTCTTGTGGACTTTCGTCATGATCCTGATGCAAGTCCTCAAGAGAGACTGAAACGTTGATCTTCTCTTAAATATTTCAATAAAAGTTACATTTTAAGGAAATCCGAGAGTGCAGCCAACTATTTCAATTGCCTATATATATATATATAGGAAACACGGGGGGATATATATATATATAGGAAACACGGGGGGATATATATATATATAGGAAACACGGGGGGATATATATATATATATAGGAAACACGGGGGGATATATATATATATAGGAAACACGGGGGGATATATATATATATATATATAGGAAACACGGGGGGATATATATATATATATATAGGAAACACGGGGGGATATATATATATATATATATAGGAAACACGGGGGGATATATATATATATAGGAAACACGGGGGGATATATATATATATAGGAAACACGGGGGGATATATATATATATAGGAAACACGGGGGGATATATATATATATATATAGGAAACACGGGGGGATATATATATATATAGGAAACACGGGGGGATATATATATATATATATAGGAAACACGGGGGGATATATATATATATATATATATATATAGGAAACACGGGGGGATATATATATATATAGGAAACACGGGGGGATATATATATATATAGGAAACACGGGGGGATATATATATATATATAGGAAACACGGGGGGATATATATATATATAGGAAACACGGGGGGATATATATATATATAGGAAACACGGGGGGATATATATATATATATATAGGAAACACGGGGGGATATATATATATATAGGAAACACGGGGGGATATATATATATATATATAGGAAACACGGGGGGATATATATATATATATATATATATATATAGGAAACACGGGGGGATATATATATATATAGGAAACACGGGGGGATATATATATATATAGGAAACACGGGGGGATATATATATATATATAGGAAACACGGGGGGATATATATATATATAGGAAACACGGGGGGATATATATATATATATATAGGAAACACGGGGGGATATATATATATATATATAGGAAACACGGGGGGATATATATATATATATATAGGAAACACGGGGGGATATATATATATATATATAGGAAACACGGGGGGATATATATATATATATAGGAAACACGGGGGGATATATATATATAGGAAACACGGGGGGATATATATATATATATAGGAAACACGGGGGGATATATATATATATAGGAAACACGGGGGGATATATATATATATAGGAAACACGGGGGGATATATATATATATATAGGAAACACGGGGGGATATATCTATATATAGGAAACACGGGGGGATATATATATATATATATATATAGGAAACACGGGGGGATATATCTATATATAGGAAACACGGGGGGATATATATATATATATAGGAAACACGGGGGGATATATCTATATATAGGAAACACGGGGGGATATATATATATATAGGAAACACGGGGGGATATATATATATATAGGAAACACGGGGGGATATATCTATATATACACACCCTACATAGCACAATGACGTATGGGGCTGGCATAGATTTTTTTTCCAGGGCTGCTTCGTATCCCCAGTCCGGCCCTGTACTTGAATGCCATTTATATGCCTAAATAAGAAAGTGCAAATTAAGACAAGAAGATAGTTGGAGTAACCCTTTAATGAACTCTAAAAACAGTTACTTAATATGAGGCAGCAGCTTATACTAAGCAAATAGTCAAACCTAGGAAATGTAATGATTTTGGTTTCCACAAAAGGAATCATAGGATTAAATAGCAGACAAATAAGAGACATGACATTATTAAAAGAAGACATAGAAATATGAACACATGGTTTTAATTACCTAGCAGAAAAGGCATGTTGGAGTCAATATCATAGCCACTCAGGTCAGCATATAATGCCTTTCTGGAGAAGACTAATTTAAATACGTCACCTTTTAAGTCTAAAGGGACAAGCAGACCGAATAGAGGAAGGGCTTGTTTACAGTAAGAGCAGTAAAGCCCTTTAATCCACTGCCCGAGGAGAAAGAATTGCCTCTGGATATATTTTGGCATGTGTGGGTAATCATTGACACAATATTTAAACAGAGGTAGATGCAGGATTAACCTGAGTAACTCAAAAGGAAGTAAAGAAACTCCCTCTCCCCCTTTAAATAATACGGGCAATAGCTTAACCCCTTAAGGACCAAACTTCTGGAATAAAAGGGGATCATGACGTGTCACACATGTCATGTGTCCTTAAGGGGTTAAAGGGATGTCACAGCAGACGTTGCACATTGAATAGGTTGTGATGCAAGTATGTCCGCTATGTCTGGTGTATTCAGCTTAATTAGCTATTCCAATCATCATATTTAATGAATGGAACTGCTACTAAGGGCTGGACTACAGTATACAGACCCCTGAGACCAGAATGAGAGCCTCCTGACTGGGACTTTGCTGGTGATTTTGTCTGTAGATATTTCGCATCAACAGGAACTTTCAGACTTTAGCCCTTTGGGAATCAGTGATTTGATTTACTATAATTAAAAGCTGGTCCCTATTTTTTCATGTGATGGAAGCCCTTTTTAGTTAGCATTGCTGCTCTGTGCAGCCCTGCTATTATTAAATAAGTGGGATATAACATGTCGGTTTAGGACCAATTATTTTGATTGCATGGGTCCTTAAGAGGTTAAATAAATAAAAGCCTCTACAGCTCTATTGCTTCTAGATGTGTCCCTAATTCTGCATTTCAGTTACAGATTAACTGCAATTTACTGTTAAAACCAAAAGCTTCTAGTACTGAAATAACTACAACAATTTCTTGTTAAGCGCCAGAGATAACTGGGTCTCTGGAGTTACCAGATGTTGCAGACTTGACATACGACATCCGCGAAGTACCGAAGTCTTGCTCCTTTTGGATGAGATCTGGTTTCCAACTTCTGTAAATTCGAGAGACTCACAACTGTGAAGAAAAGTATGCATTGTATATAACATTGGCACCCCATGTAAACCTAATCCCAAACAGCTGCATTGCCTGATTGTACGCCTACCCTGGGGCATGTTGGCACCGGTACTCTGCATGGTATCGTATGGTTACTGTATGGTTAATGGATTAATGGTTTGTTTCTTTTATCTCCTGCCTACCATATGGAGTCATATGGATAAGACTTAAAGGCCGGGACTTTCCTTTATTCTATTTAATTATTAAGTCATTCTTTTCTACTTTATAATTTTTCACATTGTAGAGAAGGTGCATTTACCAGTCAGATCGTTGTACGCACCAAATAGCCAAGCACCGAGAATAGTATTTATGCATCTGCTTTAAGGTGTGTGTTGCACGTATATGGATGTGTTTGTTTTATCATAGTGTTTTATTCTGTATGTTTGCACAGTATATAACATCTAGTACTTTACTCATAAAAAAACCAAACAATGTAATGTGTAATATCTAGGAAATTGCTTTCCATGGAAAGGATTACTAAAACTAATCCCTGCAGCTCAATTAAACCTCCCATATTTATGGTTATTCGTAATTAGGCACCGACATATTCTGCAGCGCTGCATAACAACTGAATTTTTTCAACACTTATTTGCAACAGGAGAAACGTAACATAAAGAGGCGGCGAGGTTCCTGCTCCAATGCACTTTCTGCTGTAGAATTAGACAAAATGTATAGTGAATTTCTGTTTATTATGCTCCCACAATGCTTAGCCAGCCCTGTGGGTAAATGAGTGTTTAACTGAAATGTAAGTAGCCTTTATTCCAGCTAAATAAATCAGTTGAGCAATGACAGGGATATCACTTTCAATTTGTAGTGTAAAAGCTTCTTGGTCTTAGGAGAGATCTGACTGCCATTCTGGGGTCAAAAGGGATTTTTTTTCTAGTTTGTAGAAAATTGAAAGCTTTTCAAATTGGGTTTTTTGCCTTCTTTTGGATCAACAGCAAAAACTGATGTGAGGAAGGCTGAACCTGATGGACACATGTCTCTTTTCAGCGATGTAACTATGTAACTATGACTTGCTTAAGAAACCCCTGAGTAAGTGAAAGCAATCACACTAATCTAGTTTGTTGAATTTGTTTAACCAGGTCAGTGACAAATCTGGTTGCTTGTTACTTGTATCTTCCCTGTATAGCAGAGCGATCTGTCACATCTCTCTTGACGCAGTCAGTGGATGTCTTTATTCTGAAACAGCTTAGGCTCTGCTTGTGTTGCCTTGGGCCTCTTTCCCTAATGTGACACACCTCATTCAAATATATCATCTCGCTCTGAAAAACTCAGCAACCAGAGTCTCTTTATAGACGGGCCAGTATCAACTTGCCTCCTGCTCACCTTGCTCACAAAAGGGATTTAATTAGAGCTAGCTGCACAGCTACAGCTTGGGCCTTTGAAGGAGGGACTGCAATTTAAATTGTTAGTCTAGTAAAATTATTGAGTACACACTGGGTGGGGGGAGAAGGGCCAACTTTATTTTGGGTTATTCACTAAACAATGAATTGGAGTTAGTTATTATTTTTAATATCTGTAAATCGCCAACATGCTCCGCAGCGCTGTACAATAGGTGGATCAACAACAAGTAGTTGCAGCAAGACAAGTTGGACGTAGAGGAACAAAAGCTGGACGTTCAAGGACAAAAGAACCTGCTCAAACAAGCTTACATTCTAAGAGTTAAAAACTGAAACAAAACATTTAGAGCAAAATAGCTCTAAATGTTGGGGGGGGGGGGGGGGGGGGGGGGGGGAGAACTCCTACACACCTATAGTCTCTCCTTTACTCTTTTAAGCTTAATTTTGCCATTCAGTTTTCAGTTTATTTACAATATATAGTGATTTAATCTATATTCTGATAGGTGAAATTTTGGTTTAAGCACTAGACCTACAATGTAATCTTCATAATAACACCAAGTCTTTGGAATTCTGTGTTTTTTTTTTTTTTTGACGATCTAAGATGGTGGCACGATGAGGGTACACCATCAGGTAAGCACAACTCACCTCTCCTGTACAATGAGCCACCATACACTAAGCTGCAATTTTACTATTGGGGGTATCTGCAAACTAGGCAGAGACCCCAGAAGATGAAAGAGTCACTTTAAACCAGAAAGACTCTTGTATTCACTGTTGATGTGTTTTATATCCAGTTTTCACTGTTAAGTTAGGTGAAACCATAAACACGTACAGTGACCGTATGACAAGGAATAAGGTCAAATCCTAGCCACTCTCTCTAAGTCCATTGTGTCAACTCCATTCCAGACCTACGTCTGTCAGTGAACAGCCTCTGTGCAGATTCTGTTTAGTTAGCTCCTAATGGGGTCCTCAATGTATTGGAACTGTCATAAAATAAATATGCTTTTTTTTGTTTCACACACCTTGTCCCTTTAAATGTGAAATTAAAATTGAGTAATTTCGGGAAACAGTATGGCACTGAGACGTTGCTGACAGTGGGATTTGAACATTATTCTGCAAATGTCAGAAAGGACCTAGCAATTGCAATCATGTTGAGATTTTGTAATAACTGTGAGCGTCGGTAAGGAAACACGGTAAAATAACTTTTACCTAGAAGCAAAAGTTGTTTTTCAAAGCAACTCCAACAGTGTGAAATTGCTATATACCTTAGCAGATACATGATTGAATGGTCAGCAGGAGTTTCTCGTACTTACTGTAACATGGTTATTCACTAACGTCTGAATTCCTAGAGATTTAAAGTGAACTCAAAGTGAATTTCACATTTTGGGCCAAACAGCTGAAACTGAAAACTACTACGTCTTGGCCTGAATTTTGAAATGAGATTTCAAATTGACTTTGAATTCCCACCAACTTACACTTTAGAGAATAACCCATCTTGAGATTCTTGTTCTCAGTCTATGTGGGGGAGGGGGGTCGTGCTACTAAACCCTGTTGATTACATATGAAAATGAGATCCTTTCATTACACGAAACAGTGAGCAGCTGTCATTGAATCCGCCTTTCAGCATGCTATTCAGACTTGTAAGTTCCAGGCAGGGGTTACAATCTGCAATAGAACTGTGTAGATTGTCAGTGTCGACCAGGAGTCTACTCTTATCAGATAGGCACTGGCGTATTCTCAGAGTAGTAGGCGGAGTTTTGACATGTGGCATTGCCTTGCTTATGGTTACAGACCCACACACAACAAAGTGCTTACAGTTTGTAGGCAAACCATTACACCGTGTTGTATTCACCTAAACCTGAAACCACAACATGTTTCAGGGTAATTAAGATATTTTTTCACATCCAAAACGCTCACGGCAAAATATGACCAAGTTTGATTTACTTCAGGAAAGACGTTACAACTGCTTTTCAGCTATACTATATATAAATCTTCCAAACAGTGTTCCACCACAACTCCAAAAAAGTATAAATCATTTGCTACCCGGTGCTCAGCAACACGTGTATGCAAAAATAGATAACATACCAGCACTCTGGGTTTCCAAATACAATTCTTACCTTATAATATCAAAAATTCCATAGGTCGACGTTTCAGTCAACGTTTCAGTTCTGAGGAAAGTCCTGAGGAACGTTCCATATATGAACTGAAACATCAACCTATGGAAGTTTTGATATAATCAAGTAAGTAAGTAAGTGCTGGTATGTTATATATTTATTAATTCATTATCCAATGAAATTATAATTGTCTGGCTTTGGTCCTCAGTGGCTCTATATGAAACTAGTCTCTATGTATAACTTTATTTTTCTGGATTGTGCATTAACGGTGTCAAGTTGAACATTGACACACTTATACTTTTGCCTTTTCTCCAAGAGGAGAATTTGTCACTTTAGGGGACAAGCAAATCAGTGACATCTTGATTTCCCTTCTTAGAAAAACCAAAAGGTCATTATCACATAAACCAATTGTGGCCATAAAACCCAGGGCCATAAAATGAAATCTACACAATGATGAACAAATAACTGAACTAAGTGGACAACAATTAAGGCTTTACTAAGAGGCAGAAATAGCCATTTGGTGCCATAAAACCCCCTCGGAGGAGGGATGTGACTCCTTACAGTTGACAAATGCATTTCATTGATCTCAATGCTGCGAAATTAGCTAACAAGATGCAGAGTATTCTAAGTAACCGGAAAAAATATTTGTGTGTGTTAGCGTACATTAATAAAATAAAAAATACACTGTGTCATAACCTCAAAGGTGGACGGACTGTATATTGTAAATGTACAACTATGTTAATTTTTTACATCGATCCATGGTTCAGCTTTGTGTCAACATATTTAACATTCCTGAACTGTGCATTTTTCCGATGCAGTGTAGTTTGTGTACGTATATTATTAGTGTATACTTAAATAGCTATGACAGCTTCTCCAGAGCAAAGTAGCATGAATAATGAAAACAAAAACATAGTTTGATAGATGCAAAGGTACATACGGGGGTATTTTTGTACTCAACAGACATAGCTGAGCAACATATGAAGTATTATACAGTGGTAGTACACATAAGGTTTGCAAAATATACTGTGCAAACTCACTTTGTGTGCCAAAAAGGCAGAAAAAACGCTTATTACCACTACACCTGGTACAAGCTAGCGGAAAAATGATCCCACGCTAAGGTTCAAAATATGCCTTTTGAAATACCCTGGGATGTCTTCTTTAAGAAATGGTATGGCTTTATGGGGTATTTGGATTATATAGCCTGGTAAAATACTCTAAAATGGGACATGGGCACAGCGTAAAAATTCAAAATTTGAAAAAAAATTGAATGGCTGTGTCCCAAATGTGCCCCTCCGATGTCCACATATACCTGGCAAAGGTACATACGGGGGTATTTTTGTACTCAGCAGACATAGCTGAGCAAAATATGAAGTATTATACAGTGGTAGTACACATATGGTTTGCAAAATATACTGTGCAAACTCACTTTGTGTGTCAAAAAGGCAGAAAAAAACGCTTATAACCGCTACACCTGGTACACGCTAGCGGAAAAATGATCCCACGCTAAGGTTCAAAATATGCCTTTTGAAATACCCTGGGGTGTCTACTTTAAGAAATGGTAGGCCTTTGTGGGGTAGTTTGAATTTAAAACCTGCAAAGATGCTTGGAAATTGCACATAGGCCCGGCGTCAAAATTCAAAGTTCGGTCAAAACTGATATGGCTTGGTCTCCTATATGGCACTGTAGCTTCACAAAATAGTGCCATAGACATACAATGGGGGTGTCCTTTTACTCAGAAGACTTAGCTGAGCATAATTTGGGGGGTTTGAACTTAGTGGCACACACGAAATATACAAAATGCCCAGCAAAAATGCAATCCGTATGTAAAAAATGCACAAAATTATTTTTTACCACATACTTTGGCATGTAATGGTAAAAAAATGGGGGCATGTTAAGGCACAATATGCACCTTATGAGATACCCTGGAGTGTCTTCTTTTACAAATGGTAGGCCTTTGTGGGGTGTTTTGAACAGTCAAACTGTTATAATACCCCAAATGGAAGCATAGGCTCATTAAATCCGTCTCTCAAAATTCTACTGTGAATACTGAAAAGGACAGGTCTCCTGTATGGCACTGTAGCTTCACGAAATAGTGCCATAGACATACAATGGGGGTGTCCTTTTACTCAGAAGACTTAGCTGAGCATAATTTGGGGGGTTTGAACTTAGTGGCACACATGAAATATACAAAATGCCCAGCAAAAATGCAATCCGTATGTAAAATATGCACAAAATTATTTTTTACCACATACTTTGGCATGTAATGGTAAAAAAATGGGGGCATGTTAAGGCACAATATGCACCTTATGAGATACCCTGGAGTGTCTACTTTTACAAATGGTAGGCCTTTGTGGGGGTTTTTTGAACAGTCAAACTACTATAATACCCCAAATGGAAGCATAGGCTCATTAAATCCGTCTCTCAAAATTCTACTGTGAATACTGAAAAGGACAGGTCTCCTATATGGCACTGTAGCTTCACAAAATAGGACCAAAGACATACAATGGGGGTACCGTTGTACTCAGCAGAAGTAACTGAACACATAATAAAACTTTGTACAGGAATAGCACACACCAACTTTACAAAATACACATGAGAAGTTCTTTGTTATAAGTTTGTGTGCGAAAACCACCAAAAAACACAATTTTACTCCAATATTTAGCAGAGGTTGGCGGTAAAATGGCTACGTAGAAAGTGTCAAAACAACCTTAGGTAAATAGCCTGTGGTGTCTACTTTATATAAATATATACTTTTGTGTGGCAATTTTGTTTTCTTTTATGGCTATTAGGCTTACAAGACAAACATACCAAATTCTAAAATCGCTCCACATAAAAAGTTTATTTTACTCCTTGTGCTTTGTGACCTGTAACTACCAAAAAAAACTTAAAATCCCAGACACATTATATATTCTGTAATTCAGAACAACTAAATGAATTTATTTTTAATTACTTTCCTTAACCTGCACTAATTATGTACACATTATTATTGCAAAAACTGTAAAAAAACCACACAAAAATTATTTTTTTTGCATATTTCTGTATTTTTTTTATAATAAATAAGCATTTATATATATATGTGTTACATCAAATTAAAGCCCTTTCTGTCCTTTAAAAAACGGTATATAATATGTGTCGGTGCAATAAATTAGTAAAATGCAAATTGCAGTTGAACGCAAATAGCAAAAAATGCAAAAAATGCCGTTGTCATTAAGTGAAAGACAAGCTTCTGAAGCTCTGTCCTTAAGGGGTTAAAGACACGTGGCTGGGATTATTATTGTGGTGAAGCTCTGTTATACTCTTAGACTCACTAACAAAATGGAGCTTCTGGAAAAGAGGGGCATTAGGATAGAAAAGGGGGACTGAGGAATTTTCTTTTTGAAGTTATTTCTCATTTTGCCATTTACTTTATTTTTTTCCCTTTCTTTTCAATGCATTGCTCTCTCCCTCATGTACCAACGGGCAGGAGCCTCGGCCCCAAGCCAGCTCTGCATTCCACTCATATCTTAGACAGGTATGTTCCAGTGATATTAGTGAGTGATGTTAGGCTCCTTCAGGTGTAATGTTTCCAGACCTCGGAGGCACGAGGGGCGGCGTTTGGTTTTTATGCCCTGACACTGTAGATCAGAATAATGCAATCCTTGTTTATTGTGGCACTCCTTGCCTGCAGGCAGTGCTTTATTTCACTCCAGGAAATCTGGGCTCAGGAATGGTTCCGTATGACCTTGCACATGGGGTTTTATCTTCCACTGAGCATCAAAATAAAGCTGTGTGAATGTGTGTATAGTGTGTGTATCGGAAAAGGTACATGAGTTAAAGATCTCCCCCTCTTTCTCTCTCTCTTTGCCAGATTTATTAATTGAGGCAGCAACAGTTGAATTGATAACATTCTCTTACTAAGCTAAAGTCATAACGTGGCTAACTTAACATGGCCTAAATTTGTTAGCTTGCTGTTTGGTGTTTAGTGAATAAACCCAAAATAGTTTTGCAATGCATTCAGCTCCCTTCTCCAAAGCCCCTATAAGCAAATGTCGACTTCTTGGTTGGTCCTCTCCATCCCCCCAATTGCTACAATATAGAGCTTCTTCCCTGGGGGACACACCAGAAAATGCCAAATCTTCCCGAGGCCTGCAGTCTCTAAATTAAACTCTTTCTCTTATCTTAACTCAAGTCCTAGCTGTAATGAGTGCTAATGGTTCTGTTTGTTTATGTTTTGTGTATTAAATGGTGTATTAAATGTGTTACCTTGTAACAAGATGGAATTGTTTGAGCACCTAGAGACGCACAAGAGAAATATGACCGTATACTTTCTGGTGAAACATTTTCTAAATAAATAAATTCATATATTATTCTAGTTTAGAAATATAGAGATATGTTTGAGTTTTTTTAAAGCAAATTTTGTTTTCTTAAATATTTCAAAATCTAACCTACTAGCCAGGCCTAAAAGTTCCTTGATTCAAATAACACAAATGGGTTGTTTTCTATGTTTTGTCCACAGCATGGAGTGTCCACAGTAGGTGTGTGAATACAGGGATGTATGTATTTGTGTGTAGGATCAGTTTTTGTCTGGATAAAAGTGTGTATTTGTGTGGAATGTCAGTGAGTGTGTGATGCAGAGGTTGTGCATGTGTGTATGCAGGGGTGTCTAGGTATGTGTAAGGTCAGTGTGTGTTGATGTCGAAATGTATTATTATTATTTTATTATTTATATAGCGCCATTACATTCCGTAGTGCTGTTATTGCCACTTACATAGCGCCAACAGATTCTGTAGCGCTTCACAGCATTATAAGAGGGGGTGATTTAACTATAAATTGGACAATTACAAAAACTTACAGGAACGATAGGTTGAAGAGGACATGAATGTGCCGAAGTGAATTGAACCCTCTTTCCCATACCCGTGCCACTAATCCTTTTTCCTTTTCATAGTAAGGGAGGTATTGTGACATATGAAGAGCTGGTGACATTTAAAAGAAGAGGAGACAGTGACACGGAGGAGAGTAGGAAATTGTGTCAGTGGTCCCCACCCATCTCATGGTCTACGCGGTTTTCTGGGTCTTCTGTTTCCTTAATTCCCATATCCCTTATTTCACTTCCCCTGCATATAATATGAACCAATTTCCTAATTTCAAGTCCCCACATGTTTTTACATTTTCCCTTAATCAATTTATCAGTTAACTTTATTAGTGTATGCTTACCTATGCCAGCTCTCACGTTGCAGTAAAGTGCCATGTCATATCTTCGCATCCTGCTTTGCTGCAGTGAGCTGCCATGGGCTCGTCGGTGATTGGAATGGAAGGCTGACCACGCCCAGCACTCTCAGCCAATCATTGCCTAATTTGTATACATAAAGCAGAATTGAAAATGAATCATCATCCAAGCAGCAGCGTAGTGGCCGGGAATCCAGTACTGGAAGTGCCAATATTCATTGTATATGCTTTGACAAAAAGCAAAAAGACTGCACTCAAATATTACTTTCACCATAACCACTACAAAAAATAGTTTTAGTGGTTATGGTGCCTAGAGTGTCCCCTTTAACCTAACAGAACTACATCACTGTCAACATTCTTTTCATTCGACTTGCTTATTCACTATTTTTAACAGTGTTTTTAGCAGTGGAAGTTTTAAACTTTAATTAGATCTCGAATGCCTGGATAAGTCACCCCTTCTCTGGGGAATAGACTCTCTTTAGCATGTGAGTTTCAACGACTGGTATTACTTGAAGGCCTTTGAGTTTCTGTCAGGAGGGATTAGAGAAGCTGTGCCCATGAAGAATGGGCGACCATGTGTTTCCTTAGAAACTTTTCATATTAATCCCGGCCTTGCTCTTTAGGGACGTTCCCGAGCCCTTCATACTAAAAGACATTGAAGTTGGGGAGCTGGAATTGTGCGAGTCTGGCTTTCCTACTTTTCATCTAGCGGTGTAGGATCACGGCACTGGAATGCAAGATATATAAGATAATTTGCAGCAGCGCCATGCTTGTAATACTTTGTATAAATTTCAGAGATATTAGCACTTAAGAAGATTAGTCCGTGTACAATCCCAGCTGCGTTAAACACTTTTATAATAGTGCACGTCTGAAATATCTAACATCACAGCATGATAGTGTCCTCACTCAGCACGTACATTAAAGAGAAAACGGCCATGATTTTTACAAGTTTGGAATTTGCTGTGGATTTTTTGCGAGTTAGTATCAGTGGAGTGGTAGTAATTATTTAAAAAGTAAGTATAATAGAATGTCTGCTCGACCTTGAGTATTTGTCAAGTCATAATGGACTTTACATTATTCTGCATAACAAAAGGGAGGCAAACAAGGAAAAAAATTAGAATTTTGCCTAGAAAATTGCATATTTTAGAGCATTATAATCAAATTGGAAAAAATTAAGGTAAGGTAAGTAAATAATGGGGTTTAAACCATTTATTCACCGGGGGAGAGGGAAAGCAGAGTGGTTACAGCTTTTTAATCCTGGCACTTATAGTATCCCTTTAACAGGACATCTAAGCACAATAACCACTACAGCATTTTAGTGGTTATGGTGCTAGGAGGTTGCCAGCTGTATCCTACAGATTCTGTGTCAGTTATTTGGACATAGGTCATCCAGGTATCCCATAGATCTTCCAGGTACCTACATCCTGATTCTGTGTCAGTTTTTTTAGACATAGGTCTTCCAGGTACCCACATTCTGGCCCTTTGCTTGTGTAGATGTCACGGATTGGATGAGAAGGTCCAGTTCAGTTTCCATCTAGTCAGTGCTGTCCAAATCTGGTATTAGCAAACAAGGAGCTAGGTTTTGAGTGCCCAGGGGATCCTCAAATGTTGTCGTTTTTTTATAAAATCTTTGACTCAGAACCAGAGGACAACACTCACATCGTATTAACACCATAACTACTACAACAGGATGAGTGGTTATGGTGTTCAGAGTGCCCTATTTAGTGGATATGGTGAATTCTCCATCTAGGCAATTGATGGCCCTGTTCACAAGAACTTAAAGGGACCTTCTAAGCGCCATTACATACCCCCCAACATTGTCACATTGGGGCATGAGGGATCAAAGTCAGGATAGTGAGACAGGTCCCGAAAATTAGGACTGTTCTGCCAAAATCGGAATGGTTGGGAGGCCTGCCATTCACACTACAGTTTATTGAATAATCATAGCGTTGTAGTGGTTATCCTGGTGCATTGGGATTGGGATTACACCTATACAATAAGCTGTAGTAAATACGGTGCCTCAAGTGTCCCTTTAATATCTTAAAAAAGGCGATGCTACATACAGACTGTATATGTTTGATTAGATACAAGGATTTTAAAAATAAGGATTACCAAAGACTTGGATAGTTCCCATTCTGTTGTCGCACACAAGAAGATTAAAATCCATAGATCATGCAACATGACTGGTGACAACAGATTTTTGGAATAAAGTTGGATATTAGTTTAGGTTTAGTCCACTAAAGAGAAACATTTAGTAACTGGAGAACAAAATTGCAAAAATAAATCTCTAACTCAGCTATAGTCACAGGTTGGCTACTTTAGTTTTCATTTTGCAATTTTACAATTCGATTTTCAGTTCATTACAAATTAACAATTTGTACTGCACTCACATTTGAAGAGCCCTTGAAATTGTTTAACAGAGACGGCTACATTGAAATATTTAAGATTTATCGCTGGCTGTGCTCACAGTCTTCTTGTCCCATCAAAATCACACAAAAACAAAAGTTGTCAAATGGTCGCATGTGGTGGGAGTTGGAATTCACAGGAGTTTCAGAGGTTTTGCTGGCGAAACAAAATACTATAATGGAGGAGTGGAAAACTGCCAGTGGTCCTCGTGTGAAAATTAAGTATGTTGATAGTTGAAGAATAAAGGAATCTTAAACTTCTCATGTGATTTTCTTCATTTTAATCAGCTTATTGTGCGGGGGGATTTAAACCCTGTACTGACTGTCAGAATTAACTTCACCTTTTAAGATTGGAGAATAGTGGAAATCGAGTAAGCAAATAAAATGTTTTCACGGTTGGGTGATTATAGGATCCTGGTAGCCATGGCACCTAATTTTTGACTACTGATGCATAACTTTGTTTGTGCTGTTTTGTATTGCACTCTTCATGTGAATGCCTTCCTAACTCCTAAAATGGACCATGTGCTTTAGATAATTTACATCCAAACTTTTGTCATATATTAACCCCTTAAGGACCAAACTTCTGGAATAAAAGGGAATCATGACATGTCACACATGTCATGTGTCCTTAAGGGGTTAAACGTATTTCCCTTCCTATAAAACTCGTGAGATATGTTCATAGATTACAATACTACGAAATGTATTTGAACAGTTACCTAATGATATCCTTCTCTGCTCATGTGCGTGCTCTGTGCCTCCCGTGTGCCATCTCCACCTCCAGCAAGGACCACTAGATGTTGCGTATGTGTATTTTTTGTTTTTTGTATATGAAAGAGTTTATATGAGTTTTTGTATATGAAAGAGTTTGTATATGAAATAGCTTAAAATTGATTTATTTTGACTTATCAGTAGTCAATAAGCTATTGTTAACTACCTTAACTACCTTAAAGGGACACTATCATCATCAGAACAACTACAGCTTAATGTAGTTGTTCAGGTATGATCTATAGCTCCCTGCAGGCAATCTAAATCAGAGAAAATACAGTGTTTACATTGATTGATAGGAATACCTCCAGTGGCCGTCACTCAGGCGGCCACCAGAGGGACTTCCTATGATGCAGGGCCCTAAAAAGGCCCTGTACACGTCAGATGTATTAAAATACGTCTGACGTGTGCAGGAGAGAGAAGGCACTGTGTGCGCGCCTTCTCTCTCCAGCCTGTCAGCAGAGGAGGGGGGCGGGCAAAGACCGCGAGCTGAGCTGTCAGTCAGCTCAGCTTGCGGCCGTGCACACTGCGCGCATGCGCGGTAGTGCGCTCAGGACTTCAGAGGGCGGCATTTGAAGTATGTGCGCATGTGTGGCGAAGCCGCGCATGCGCACAAGGGAGCAATGATGCTTCCAAATGGAAGCGTCTGATTGCTCCCTGCTCGCGCCCGCCTATTTCGTCATTTTGACGAAATAGGGGGCGCGGCTTCACGAGGCTCCCGGCGCTGGAACCAGGTGAGTAAAAACTGCTGCCTGGAGAGTCCCTTTAACTACCTTAATGCGACACTATCGTCATCAGAACAACTACAGCTTAATGTATTTGTTCTAGTGAATATAATTATTCCCTTCACGCTTTTTGCAGTAAACACTGTCTTTTCAGAGAAAATGCAGCGTTTACATTAGAGCCTAGTGATACCTCCACTGGCCACCCCTCAGATGGCTTCTAGAGGCGCTTCCTGGGGCAGTGCTGCACAGTGTGACTGAGATTCAGTGTCTCCACCCGCTGCATGGAGTGATTTTAACACTATAGGGTTAGGAATACATGTTTCTTGTTCCTGACACTGTAATGTTTCTTTAAAGTTAGATAGCACGCGATAGCAGTGATAGGCAGAGAGTTTTGAATGAGGGGGGTTAATTCAGGACGGCAGCCATTGACTTATGGCGCCATAACCCCTACGGTGAGCTGTAATGGTTATAGTGCTTAGCATGTGCCTTCAAAAGGAAATCATAATGCAGATTAAGGAACAGCGCACACATAAAAATACATTTTTGAGTTTTAGCAGGCTACTTACAATCACCTATCTCAGCAAACAAATATGGTGATTCAGTTCCACCATATGGCCATATTGTGTTAATCTCCTTCACAGTACCGCAATGTCGGTAATTCCTACACTAATTCCAACGTGGGAGACAATTTAGATAGTGCTAGTGTTAAATAAGCCAAAGTGTATTCAAATCAGGGCTGCCCAACAGGTAGATCCCCAGATGTTGTAGAACTACACCTCCCATGATGCTTTGTCATTCTAAATGCATTATAAAAGCATGCAAAGCATCATGGGAGTTGTAGTTTTAAAACATCTACCTTTTGGGCAGCCCTGATTTAATAATCTGTTTGTAAGAGCATTGAGAATATATATAATTCAAAATGAATGTGATAAACACAATTACAAATAATGAAGTGTTGAAACTAAACATTTAAAGTGATAGTGCTTTAATGTATATACTCACAATGTATATATTATATCTGCTCTATGAAAAAAAATAATAATAAAAGTGACATTATTATCCAAAACCTACTCAAATATATACCTATAGTCACCTCCAAAGGGGCCTCTGAAGCTGGGGGGCTGGGCAGGGTGCACAACCCAAAATGAATCTGGTCCGGGTCCCAAACTTACATAGTAAAGACAAAAAGGAATTGGGGCATACCCAGAACATGCATTTTGTAGGAATGTCTAAATTGTGTCTTTAAAAAGAAGACATACACTAAATCAACCATAGCATTTAAATTGGGAGAATTTCAGGGTTATTCGCATGAATGCAAAGTTAATTTTTTATTTTAAGTCAACATCGCCAAACTGAAGACAAAGCTTCCTTGGACAAATGTTCTAGTTTCACCATTTGGTCTTAAAATGTTTAATTCACTTAAAATTAAAATTCATTCACACATTAGTAAAAAAGCAATGCCTGTGGTAAGCTCATGGAGCAGGGCCCTCCACCCCTCTATTCCTGTACGTCCAGTTGTCTGGTTACAATTACATGTCTGTTAGTCTACCCATTGTACAGCGCTACGGAGTCTGACGGCGCTATATAAATAATAAAATAATAATAATAATGTGTAGCTGAAGAGGCAGTAACAACATGAACGGCACTGATTTACATAACAGGTGTCAAATAATACAGTAATAATTATCCCAGGTGACTTTAATGCATAGGAGAATTCTGCTAAGATATAAGCATATCATTATCCTCAGCGTAAAATAAGATCAAAGGTTCAGAATTTTAAACTTGTGGCTTTGAGAGAGGCTTCATATGTTGTTCCTTGCAACTTCTCGGTTTGATGATGTTGCTGTCTGAAACCTATACCAGAGGTGTCAAAGAGGTGTCAGACTGCAAAGCTCTCAGTGTTTTGTTCAATTACAAGTCCTGTTATGGCCGGCTGAGAATGATGACGATATCATCTTGTAGCTGCAGTTTAACATTTTCTTATTTAGGGTATCATGATATCCAGCAACCCACCAACACGGCGAGTCCGTAGTTGGCAATGATTCCCAGCAGTTAAACATCTGCTAAAAAAGTGCACTTAAGAAATTTCACAAGTGCTTTACCGTGATCAGAAAACTAATTTCTTGAAATCCTACAATAGAGTTCTTTCATTTTTATTTTTATTTTTTAAATCTGTATATAACATATTAACCGCTACACTTACACATTTATGAACAGGTGTTTGAATTGAACAATTTGCGGTATAAATTGCGGTATGAATATGCATTGTACATATTTTTTTAAAGTATGGATGTGAATTGATTTAATGTGTCTGCTATAGTATTATGGGATGCATAAGAATGCACTGTATAAGAAAATGCAGAATATTAGACAGTACAGAATTGGAGAGTACAGAAAAACAGTAAGTACATTATAATAATTACCTTACCTGCTCCTGACGACGGCATGCTGACACGCCGAAACGAGTGTCGAGCCTTTCCTTTTTTATCCACTACAATTGGTAGCACTTTTTATTTTTGCACTATGAAGTTTGGGTATATAACTATTATTATTATTATTTTTTCTTTTGACTTGGATAGGCAAAGTGGCTTGTCCAGGGTGCTGAGGTACATTAGCGGGGATTGTTTTAGGCATTTGGGTTTCAATTTTTAAGGCCCCTTTTTTCGCTTCATCTCTCCTTTAGCTTGTGTTATTGTCTGTCCCTCTCTGTTGCTCAGTGCTCTAGGGTCAAAAGAGGTTTTAGTATCCTCTCTCCCTTTTTCTCTCTTTTCATAGAGAGTATATACCTCTGAGCACTGTTTAGACAATGGTCCCCTTTGTTTCCTAGTCTGCGTATCTGTATTCCTTAGAAGCAAGAAAGGTAGGGCCTCCCTCCCTGTGAGTTTTTTTTTGGTCGTCCCCCTGTCTAGGACCCCTATCCTTCTTAGAGTCCCTTCTTTTCTGTTTACATTATAATAATTATCATTAGAAAGTAACTGTATATCATATACGGTGCTGGAAGGTTCAAAACAACGGATAATATTTTATTTAGTTAGTAAGTGTAGATAGTGCACTATTAGGGAGTGCAGAATAAGAGTAGGAAATGTTTAGCAAGGACTAGTAGTGTATAATGTTAAAAAGTGTATAATATTAAAAAGTGTATTACTGGGAAGTAGAGACTAATAGAGAGTGTAGAATATGAAAGAGTGTATAACTATGAAGTAGAGACTAATAGAGAGTGTAGAAAATTAAAAAGTGTATTACTAGGAAGTAAAGACTAATAAAACGTGTAATATTGGGAAGTACAAAGTAATATAAAGTACATTATTACTAAGTGAAGACTAATAGGAAGGACAATAATTGGGAGAAGAGAATAAAAGAAGTTATATTTTTAAGAAGTAAAGACTAGCTGAAAATACACTATTTTGCAAACTGGGAAGTTCAGAATAACTGATTAATAAAGGGATATCGGTGTAATTAATAATAGTACAGTATTGCAGGGTAATGGACCATAAGACGGGACATAATAAGAACTGGAAATACAGTATCGGAAATGTTATAAGAAGTTTATACAAGCTCAGGATACTAATGAGAAATATGATATTGAGTAGGAAAATCAGAATGTATCCTGTAGGAAATACGATATCGATAAAGGATTGTATGCTGGTTAAAGTAGATTATCCATGGAGTAATATGGAATTATAATGGGATAAATGGAAAGTGAAGAGAAAATTATCCTCCACAATAGAGCAATAATATATAATAAAGTGTTAAACGTGAACTCCCATGAGGGACATATCCCCTTAATTACATAGCTTCATAAGTATAGACAAGCATGGTGGAAAATGTCTATTGTGTCTTTTAAGGAGATAGAGAGCCTCGATGTATAAATAATAACAGTTGCAGTAAGTGTGCTCCCACAATGCACAGCTCCACATCCCACAATGCTTAGCAACAGGTGCAATACATTTAACATTTAAGTAGCTCATTTGCTGGTGATTTTTTTTTAACAAACTTTTTTTTTTTTTTTTTTTTGTTCACTAAATTCATTTGTTCGAAACTAAAATCCAATTAGCAAAATTCCTGATGAAACTACCCAGTTTTGACTGTAAAGCTGAATGGGGGAATTCTTTTTTCCAAATTAGCTATTTTTGTCTAAATTTTGTAACTATGTTTTTGATTCACTATAATTCAGTGTATTGCAAATATGTGTGTGTATGGACCACTTATATTAATGAACTGCTTCCAGAAAAGATTAATTGAATATTATATAAACTGAAATGTTAAAATACTTAAAATATTTAAAAAATGAATCAATCTGGAGTTTTTTTATTATTGTCCATTCAGTTTGTAGTTTTATTGCAATGTTTTCAACGTGACTTAAGCACATATAAAAGGGGGCAACATTTGATCATCAATAATACGGTGAAAACCAATGCAGGATATAATGGAGCCAACACTTTGATTTTTTTTTTTTATTTAAAAAAACCCAAAAAAACGCTCTACGCTCTCTCCGAGACTGCAAAGAATAGCAGCTTTGTATTATTCATATGGGAGTCGGAACGGATGACCTGAGCTCACAGTATAATGCTGTCCCTTCCTGTCCCACTCACCCCATCCTATGCAGGGGCTCTGTGTTGATGATACTGCATGGAGTTTTGAGCTTTGAGTGCGATAGAACTCACTCCCTGTCTCTTTCAGACATAGGTTGGCACCAAAACATTCCCTTCTAGGGAACATCTTAATGTGCTTTTCAGAGCCCTTGGGAACGGGGGGCAGGGAGGCAGGCTTCTTCACTGTAGCTAATGTGCTTGAAAGTCTCATTCTTATATCCCTTTGTTACTTTTTATACCCGAAACAAAACCCCTCCGAGGACTCAGTCTGACAACATCTATTCAGTCTTCCTGTGCACATAAGCTGTGACCGTCACAATGTGACCTGCCTATAGAAACTGTGTGAATCACTGTCCTTTTAAAGTTCCAAATAGAACACTTGGAATGAGGGAGAAAATGATTGGGCACGTCTCATGCAAATTAAATCTGTAATGAGAATATATGGCAATAACCTTTCTCGGTTGTATGTCGTTTTCAGTCTTTATGGTTGCTTTCATTCGTGGTGGCGACATTCACTAGGGTAAAATCGGAAGCAAGGTTATAAATATTGCTTAATTTTTTTTTTTTGTATGGTGGATCTGATGTGTTTGAAATTAAAGTGTTTTTAAAATCAGCGCATGCGTTCTTTGGTTTATTTGATTTTCATATTTTGCATAGATTAGCATTATCGTACACTGATAGCTCCATTTGTTTCTGTAACATGCATGTAATACAAATTTCCTTAGATATCCCATGTGTCCTGTCTCGTTTTGGGCAAACTCCCTAAACAAGCTTCGAAAATAAATTCATATTTAAATGAACATGACCTTATAGGTAAACTAACTGAGCTAATCTCCACACATGCTCCTGAGATTAGTCACCTCATCTCCTTGAGTTTAAACTTCTTTGCATAAACACTGAGCATTTTGTATACCTTCCAACAATCCTGGATCTGAAGGGACAGTCCTGATATGAAACCCTTTTCTATTGTCTTAGAAGCAGGACCCCCAGAAGTAATTTAAAACACTGCATGAGCATGCTATTAAACCTGGTCGTATGGCCATTTGAGCGTATTTGGTTTAACACTCCCTTAGTGTTGTAAATCAGCACTCATATATGCTTGCTTTACGCTCACTACTACAGTGCATCGTGGTGATTATGGTACAAACAGTATTAGCCAAGAGTGACAGTGGAAAATGGAATGTACCAGGCTATGCACTTTAAAAACAAAACAAAAAAAAGGGACACTATAGTCACCAGAACAATTACAGCTTATTGCATTTGTTCTGGGGAATAGAATCATTCCCTTCAGGCTTTTTGCAGTAAACACTGGCTTTTCGAAAATGCAGTGTTTACATTACAGCCTAGGGATAACTCCACTGGCCACTCCTCATGTGGCTACTAGAGTTTCTTCCTGGAGCAGTGCTGCACACTGTGCAGTACTTCCATTCAGTGTCTCCACCCTCTGCAACTACACAATGAACTTTCCTCAAAGAGATACAGTGACTCAATGCATCTCTATGAGGAGATGCTGATTGGCCAGGGCTGTGTTTGGCTTGTGCTGGCTCTGCCACTGATCTGCCTCCTTGACAGTCTCAGCCAATCCTATGGGAAAGCATTGTGATTGGCTCACATAATCACTTCTGATTATGTCAGCCAAGCAGGCAGATCAGGGGCAGAGCCAGCAGCTGCAGACTTGAATACAAGTAATATTTTAATATATTTAAGAAGGCAGGTGGTGCCAGGTATTGGGAGGTGGGGGGGCCAGGGGCGGAGGGGAGGGGAGACGCACTAGATGGTAGTTTTAACACTATAGGATCAGGAATACATGTTTTTATTCATGACCCTATAGTGTTCCTTTAAAAACGGTATGTAGAAAAATCAGTTGGACTGCACCCATAACTATAGCTGTAAGCTGAAGTAGTTAACAGTGATTAGAATGTCTGTTTAAATATTTGTATTATACCTGTTTTTTCATCTGTGCATGCTCTTCTGTCCATTTGTATGTAGGCCAGGACTATGTTCTATCACATTAAGTTCCATATGGTTTTGCAATCTTGTTACATGGCCTCTAATGCGATATATATACTCTTGACTGTTCACTGACAGCTGCTAATGTATTGTGAGCAGCATGAAGCAGTATCCTAATTACCAATATAACATATTCTGTGTGAAATAAAGCGGACGGAATGGGATGTTTGTAAAGTTAATTTTAGTAACCGTGTTGGTCTGTGGCAATTTTTTGGGGATGACTGCTTTCGCTTTCCTCATCAAAGCATTATACATTAGAGCACTTGGTTGGTACTTATTTAAAGGCAGCCTGCTGTTTAATGTGTTTGAAACAGGTGCCTACTACATTTATTACTTTGTGATGCAAATCTGGCTAACTCATTGGAAACATGTGCAAAACAATCTATGTTCTTGAATTCTTTATGATTTTATCAGCCTGATCCATCATCCACCTATCCAACCACCTATCCATCCATTAACTCAACCCATCCAACCAACCACTCACATACCCACCCATCCATATATCCACTCACATACCCACCCATCCATATATCCACTCACATACCCACCCATCCATATATCCACTCACATACCCACCCATCCATATATCCACTCACATACCCACCCATCCATATATCCACTCACATACCCACCCATCCATATATCCACTCACATACCCACCCATTCACATACCCACCCATCCATATATCCACTCACATACCTACCCATCCATATATCCACTCACATACCCACCCATCCATATATCCACACACAAACCCACCCATCCACCTATCTACCCATCCACCATCCACCTAACCAATCACCTATCCACCCACACACACTCACCCATCCATCAAATCCCCTTTCCACCCATCCATCCATCCATCCACCTATCCATCCATCCATCTAACCTCCTTTCCAACCATTAACTCATCCAACCACCTATCTACCCATCAACTCAACCCATCCATCCGCTCACATACCCACCCATCCATATATCCACTCACATACCCACCCATTCACATACCCACCCATCCATATATCCACTCACATACCCACCCATCCATATATCCACTCACATACCCACCCATCCATATATCCACACACAAACCCACCCATCCACCTATCTACCCATCCACCCATCCACCTAACCAATCACCTATCCACCCACCCACACACACTCACCCATCCATCAAATCCCCTTTCCACCCATCCATCCATCCATCCACCTATCCATCCATCCATCTAACCTCCTTTCCAACCATTAACTCATCCAACCACCTATCTACCCATCAACTCAACCCATCCATCCGCTCACTTACCCACCCATCCATCTATCCACCTATCTACCCAACAACCCATCCACCCATCCAACCCCCTTTCCAACCATCAACCCATCCACCAATCTTACACATAAACAGTATTAACATGCTTGTGTCAGTGGGTATTTGTGTTTCAGTACATTCTCAACATGGAGACCAAACATTTGTTGCAATTTTTTGATCTAGCAATTTAAAGTTCCAGTAATTTAATTATATATATTTTTTTCCTTTTTCCTGTTTTCCCTCATGACATCAGTTAAGATTTTTTATGGGCAATATTAAATATATATATATTGTACCCTGTGTCTTCTCTGCCGGCCAATCTTTTCACCCATCCTCCCATTCATCCATCCAGTTCTTGGAAAATTGAGTATTCACTTCATTGAGCACGCAGTTTAGGAACTCAGCATGTTGCCCCCAAATGGGTAGTAAACTGTCCCAAATCTAGATACGCTGGTGAAATGCAAAAGTACAAAAAGCATTGGGTATGGCAACGCCGATGCTGTTAAAAGGTTAATCTAGTATTACTAATTTTGGCTTTAGGTCTTTTTTAGTAAACAGCAGAGGTAATGATTATCTGGTTTTCACTTCTCACTTTTAAACTCTTGATTCCACTTGGCATAAAAAGTGAGTCTGCGAAAAAAGGCATGACATCCTGAATCGTTACATTTACATACAGATGGTTCTGCAAAGTGTCTTTAATAGTATACATATATATTTATTTTATTTTATTTTATGTTTTTAATGACTTCTGCATTATACTGTATTATTCGTTATAAAGTGTTAAGAGCGGTTATATGGTTGCCATTTCTAAAGTGTAAATATGAATCACAATTCTGTATATACCTTATAAAAGACAAGTACAAGGTCAAGGTTGGAAGCAGAGAGCTCCTGATATTTGATCACAATAGCACTGAGTATTATATATTATAAGTGATGGCGCATCGGAATAAAATCTTTTATTAAATTACAATTAATTATACTTCTGGAGAAGTACATGGAGTGACATATGTCCAGCTTTGCTGTTGTTGCTAACGCCCAGCATTCAACGTCTTCCAACTCGGGTCTGTGAATGATGGGCATTGTAGTCTTACATCATATCCTGTATGTATTACGCAGGATATACATTTAAATTATGTTTAGCTGTGAAAAGGTAAGGCTGATCGATTTGTTTGGGAAGATATTGAGCTTTTTATCACCTACTTGTGTAATAGTTTTAATTGGTTGCTTCTTATTAGATGGTTTCCTGGTATTTTTCTCACTTGTAGCTTCTTTAAAAATGTTAATATAATCAGTACCGTGTGTGGCGTATCTCCCCAGGCTATTCATATATTGAATAGCAAGAGAACTGCTATAAGTGTGATGCTTATGATATAACAAACATGTTAGTGTCAGGAATACCTTTTTATGTTTATTTTCATGACCGTTTTATGAATGAGAAGCCACTGATCAGCTAAGAGCATCAACTGACGGCCTATCAGCAGCACCGCTGCCTGATTCTGCAAGAGCCTTTCGTTTCCCCATTTTGAGAAAAAAATGAAAGATTAAACAGCAGGAAGATTCAGCAATGGAACACAGACTTTGGAGTTAAACTGTTCGAGAACAGTTTAACCTCTTAAAGTGAGACAGCCCAAGGACCTCCTTGCACCATAACAACTTAATATTAATGAATTTTCTATGGTGCCCAAACTGGTCCTTCAAACAAATTATATATCCCTAACCTCAATGATCCTAAACAGCCCTTAAAGTACATTTCTAACCCCTTTCAAACTGTTAATTGTCTCACTCTGATGTTAACCCCTCTCCAACCTTACCTCCCTGGACCGTATCCAAGCTTCCTCTTTAAGCAGAATTCACTGCACTGTGTTGGTGGTGTCATCATATCTCTTAAGATTCATCCAGGTTAAATATCATAGGAGCAGTTATTGTCTTCACATCCACCCTCTGGTGCTGAATTGTATTACAAGTATATTATTTTCATATACTGATATGGCTGTCCCAAAACGAATATTCCATAATTTGCTTTTGCCAATGGTGGCCATACAAATTGTTTGAAAATTATCCTTAAGTTACATTTATATTTTACTAAATAATAAGCCTAAGTCGCCATCTTGAAAAAAATTCAACAATTAGGCTATTTTCGCGTGAAATCGAAAACTAATTTCTCAACCCACTCTGGCACAAATAATTCCCTTTGAATGCGTGAAATATAGAACAGTTGCTGGCTATAACTATAATCGCAAGGCAGGTAATACGCTTTGCACGATAAACTGCTGTGCGAAACCACATTAAATAAATTGCTACACATGGTTTTTATCCTGCGAACAAGAGAGAAACAGCTGGAATAAGTTATATCTCCCCTATGGTGATTCCCACTTATGGTTTGAGAAGAAGGAAAACAATGAGACTTTTATGTAACAGGTCAACGTGCGGGAGTTATAAGAAACAGATCCCTAACACTGCGGGATCCGTTCTACTGGATTCTATTATTTGACAGCCTCCTTTTAACTCTAAAAATGGCAGAAGGAGATGTGATAAAAATTTCCTGGCTGTTATACGTTCAAAGACAAGTGATTTGTTAAAGGGTTTACTCATGAGGGCGATAAGAGATTGGCGCTATCAGACTTCCTTACTCGTGTATCCAGTGATCAGATCCATCTGTAGGGTCAGAGGGGATACATCTGGAACATTGCTGCAGACATGAGAACTAATCTGGAGGCTGGAGATGGATGAAGAGAAAGGAAGAGAGGGGGTCATCCTAGTATTACAGCCAAGCTGAGTGCTGTGTTTAGACATGTGGTTTTTGTGATTTGAAAAAAAAAAAAATTCTCGACTCTATAGCCTTGTCCTTGGCAGCCCTAGCTGCTTGCGTTGTAATTGTTTGAACTGCCCTTCCATTGACGATATGTCCTCCAGCCTGCTATGGCAAGACAGCTCTGAAACATGCAATGCCATTGACTGAAAATTGAGTCAGGAAGATTAACTGGCTTAATCTCCTGAGGCTTCTATATCTATGTCCAGTTCTTACGTTCCTCATTACACCGAGGTTTTGTAATAATATAATCCATATAGCTGCAAACACCAGATATAAATAACTGGATTCACATCATAAATCATACCCTGCGCTGTGCATCCCTGATTATCTAATATATACTTTCTGTTCTAGTGTGTGTACTGAACACAATATATTTTAACTAGTATATGTTGTATATTTTTGAGTTATTTTTTTTACCAACTTTTCTGTTTTGGCCTTCGTTTTGCAACTTATAGTTAACTGCCCATGACTCGGTAAACCAGATAGTTTATGTACGTTGGAGAACAATGAGAAGAGAAATTTAATGCAGTCATAAAAAGCTATCGGTTAGTAAATCACAGGTATGCATCCTTTAATGCATAGAGGCCATGTTTTCGTGTCTATTTTTCGTGTCTCTATTTATCGTGTCAAAAACGCCACTTGAATGGTAACCAAAACAGATCAAGATGTCCCGTTTTTCACCAGTGTCTTTCCATGTGCCACCTAGAGTTAATTTTGGAGGAACACCTTGCTTCCTAAGTGAATATTTATTTCTACAAAATATTTAAAATCCTTTTTACCAAATACTATATGGTAAATATTCAAGCCTGTCTTCGGTTATTATAAATTTGAAATGCCATGGGTGAACATATTATTGATATTGTGACTGTATTGCCACCACTGCAATGGATATGTAATTTCACTGGATGCAGTGGACCACAGAGAGAGAAGAATGTGCGTACATTCGACTCCTCAGTTATGAGTGAGATAGTGAATGAAGAAAGATAAAAGGGATGAGTTTTTGCTTTGTGTGACATACGTGACGGAATGCCTCTCTCTGATACATTATGTATAAGATTTACAGTCAAGCTGCTTTTGCAATTATCTGAAGAAAGGGTATAAATGACCCTACTGTTTCTTGCTACAGATATATCAAAGTGCCCTGTGGAATTTCACTCTTCTCTAGTGTTGAAAGTGAAGCTGATAATGGATGGACACCCACAGTAATAGTTTATAATCTGTCTATGCTCTACTTTAATATATGCAGGAAGGAAGCTTAAAGTCAGTGGACAAAAGGAAGAATTGGACTATCTAGTGCTGATTTACCGAGTAAACCATAGGATTTTTATTGGTTGGGGGGGAGCATGTTTATCTGGTCTGCATGGTGGGCTTGGACTTGTGATCACATGAGCTTTCAGTGGTATTAGAGACGTTTTGGTTTTCCCATCAATGAAGGTAAGCAACGTGAGTATTAAGAGGTGGCATGAATTCTCAGCATTCATGGGGCAAAATAATTGCATGTCCTTCTTCATCATCATGAAGTTCATCTTTACCATGTTTGAAACAACTTCAGCTTTAATATGAAAGCCTGTCTTTATTTAAATGATCTGGATGGCCTGTGTAGCAATAGGTGATTATCAGACAATTTGACCATATTTATAGACCTTCACATAGATTCTCTGTGGCTTTAATTAGTTGCCTCCGCACAACCAGTTGGTACAAATGACAATTGATACAAAACATTCTTCACTGATACTATTCTGTGGATATGTTGTCTTTTGATGGTTTGAAGAGAAAAAAAAGAAACTTACTTGGAATTATTTGAACATTACATATCATTAGACATCAAGGGGGAAACTAGGGGCTGAAAGGACGCCATACAAGTTTGAATTTTAAATAAATAAACGAGGACAACATTTGATCTTATGGATTTAAAAGTGAAGGAGACAACATAAAGTTTCTTTCTCGGTACCTTTGAACTTTTACAGGTGTGATCTAAGAATTTATGGGGGTAAAGATGACCAGTGTATTTTCACACTGATCCTCTGAAAAAGTCACTAAAATAGAGTATACATTTTTTTGAGCTTTGAAAGGCTACTTTGCCAAGGTTCATTTAAACTATGAGATCAAAGTCATGTGGGCTCCCTATAACTCTGGGTGTTGGAAAAATCCTGTCTATCAAGTAACATGCGTTTTCTCTATCTCAGGTGTATTTCAAAAGGCTGAACAGGTGCTCTGGATCTTCAAAGCTAAATGGCTTGCTTACATTGTGTGCATCTTCCCAAAACATAGCTCTTTAAAGAGATGAAGGCTGTGATGACATTGCAGATACCTCCCTGGGCTGTAAATATATTGCTAATCTTCATAGGATGGGTCCACAGAGGGACATTGTTTGCACTTTTTTTTGTTAAAGGCTTGAATCAATATTTTTCTTCCTCTGAGGGTAAAGTTCAGTCCTTTAGCTTTTAAACAGTCTTTTAATCCCCTAATCTTAAAGCATCCTACAGATTTATTGACAGGGTCCTGCAGCCTCCTTTTAAACGTGACCTTTTGAAATTAAATATCAATTGCTTCCTGTTAACTTATAGTGTAACATCTTTTATTTCACAGTATGGTACACTATTACATCAACTAATTCACTAAAGGAGTTCTTTTATTAATCTGCAAATTATTTCATCTGTGCTTTTTGATAACTGAATTAGCATATTATAAGGCTATAAAAGAAAAAAGGGGACCATTTGTAACCTTATTAGGTATAGAAGAACAATATAGTGTTAGGAACACAAACATGCATTCCTAACCCTATAGTGTTTTAAACACCAATTAGCCCCCATGGCACCCCTTTCCCCCCCCACTACCCCATAAATATAGTAAAATCCTACCTTTATTCCAGGCTGCTGGCTCTGACCCTGATCTACCTCTTTGGCTGACATAATCAGAAGTGATGATCTCGGCCACTCACAATGCTTTCCCATAGGAAAGAATTGCATTGGCTGAGATTACCAAGGAGGTGGGGCAGGGGTGGAGCCAAACACCGCCATGGTCAGTCAGCTTTTCCTTATAGACATGCATTGAATCACTGCATCTCTATGAGGAAATTTCAGTGTCTCCAAGCAGAGTGTGTAGACACTGGCAGCACTGCCCCAGGAAGCATGTCTAGTAGCCATCTGATGAGTGGCCAGTGGAGGTGTCCCTAGGCTGTAATGTAAACACTGCCTTTTCTCTGAAAAGACGGTGTTCACTGCAAAAAGCCGTAAGAGACTGATTATACTCACCAGAACAACTACAATAAACTGTGGTTGTTCTGGTGACTATAGTGTCCGTTTAAGTACAAGATAGCATGTTCTCAAATGATGGAGGCTTTGAAAACTATTACCTTGCATCACTGTTTAGTTTCATGGTATATAATTAAAGAAAATGAAACAAAGTTAAAGGGACACTGTAGGCACTATAACCATTTAATCTAATTGGATTGGTTATAGTGCCTGGAATCCTGTGTAACTGCCCCTCAATTCAGTAATAAACCATTTCCAGGCAATTCAATACTAAATAAGGGTTCCTGGCTACCCACAGCCCCGCCCAAAAAGGAGGTATGACTAAGGCAGAGATGACACATTTCCTTATACTCATACCCATTGATACCGCAAATGGGCCCTCTGATAGGCTAAAGGCAGTCAGCTGTCACACTCATCCAATCACAGCTGCCCATTGCTGATCAGGCTAGTACTTTCTCATTAGCCTATTAAGCACAGAAGGGATGGGGCTGCCGATACTCTTGTTTAACATTGAAACTTAAAAACATAAAAAAATTGGTTAACGTGGAATGAAAGGGTGGCACCTGGTGTCCCCAGAAAAGTTAACCAGTTATTATTATTATAATTATTATTATTAATATTATTACTGGTATTTACTGGTATTACAATGTTATCAGAGGGGGAGATTTGATACATTTGATAACTGAGACAATTACAAACACTTACAGAAACTATAGGTTGAACAGGACCCTGTTTAAACCAGCTTACTGTTCAATGAGAGAGAGCAAATACAGTGCCTACAGTGTCCCTTTAAAAACAAATAACATATTTTGTAATTAGGAAATATCGATATAAACATTGCTGGCTCTTGAGAAAGCAGTAGTGTTCAAGGGAATAGCAAACAAAATAAAATTGGTTTTAGTGCATGTCATAATATAAGGAAATTCTGCTTCTATATTGCTGTTCCCAATGAGACACAAGGGACGCTGGTTAGATACAGATGTGGGATAACTTTACAGCCAATTTGCATAAATATTTCGCTTTAGGAACATCTTAAATTTGAAACATTTGCTATATTTTCAGCTAATAGTAATACTTACTATCAATATACAGTTTCCAGCACAGTCCTGGTATATACCACTCTCGTAGCTTACTGGGGGTTTACACTAAACAAAGAATTGTAGAAAATCAGCACAATAATAGTAATGTTTAGGTCACAATAACTGATTGAATATACCAGCAAGCAATCCATTTCTTGTTGCAATCTGGCAGTTAATGTGGTAATATACAGAAATATATTGCAGTTTATTACTGTACCAGTTGAATATACCAGCAGGTGCTTGTTGCAGCCTTTTCGGGTAATTAATGGGTTAATATATCACATTATATTATTGGTTTGGTGATGTATGATTGGAATATACCAACCAGTGATCTTTGTTACGTGTTGTAGTCTTCTCTGGCTAATAGTGTGTTTGTATGAAGATTTATATGTCACAATGTATCCGAGGAATATGCCGTCAGATTCTATGAATGGCATACAGCATGCCATTCATTGATCTTTTATTTAGAGCTGTGTTTGCTGGCCGTGGACATGTTTTTATATGGAATTCCGTATTATATGACTGGACTGTGTCAGGCGTGATCAGTTGTTGTTTCATTAGTAAGCCTGTGTATTCTGTTTCAAAAGAATTGCTGTTTATCGGAATTTTGTGCAATCGTCAGGTAGTCAGAATTCTATAACTTCGAATTGCCATGTGGAAATATTACAAAACAACCGGAAAAAAAATATATATATATATATATGACTGATGCGAATAAAGATGTTTGAAGGTTAGGAGACAGCCACTAAATGCTGAGTCACTGGTCAAGTGAGAAATAACATAGAAAACGTAGAATGTGACGGCAGATAAGAACCATTTGGCCCATCTAGACTGCCCAATTTTTTAAATAAGTATTTCTAAATAAATGACCAGAAAAGGGGAAAAAGGTTTTTTTTTTTCTAATGGATTTTCTAACTGTTTATTCTTTTATTTTCCTCTGTTGGTCACTGATTCGCCATTGACAAAATGGAAGCGCCAGATTTTTTCAGACAAATTGATTAGGGCGAGCTGAATTTTGTTTGCCTTGCGCAAGTCTATTCATTAGTATGTTTCGAAGTGGATGCTCTACTCCAGGGATAGGTAACCTTTGGCACTCCGGATGTCGTGGACTACATCCCCCATAATGCTCGTACACCCATAATGCTGGCAAAGCATCATGGGAGGTGTAGTCCTAAACATCTGGAGTGCCGATGGTTGCCTATGCCTGCTCTACTCTAATGAATCCATGCTGAATGGGAACTTTGTGTTCTCATCCACACATCCTGATTGAACCTTGTTAACGTTTCATTCTGTGAGCTGTGCTGCTCTATGCCTTATTTCCCCCACGGAGTAATAAATTTAGGGCATGGCAGACCATTCTGCAAGCTTAATTTCAGCTACTACTTGCGGCAGGGGAGACTTGTAAAGCAATCCACTTTAATTGTTATCGATTTCACTTTCAATTTTCCCTTTTGAAATGCAATTTCTTTAATCTGTCTTGTGCTGTGCTGGTGAAATACAAATACCATGAGCCAAATATATTATAAATAATGAGTCTGTGGGTATATAATGTAACATTTAGGCCTCAGTAAGTATCACCGCAGCTTGCAATAAGGGGAATAATTAAAAAAAATATTTAAGAAATGTTACTTGTTCCTCCCAGCCATTCAACGCAGCTCATTATTCTTCATTTAAATGCCATCGTTCATTACTTGTCAGGTAAGTGGATAGTATATATAATGCGGGATTGACACCTCTAGATGGGGGTATCTCCACCGAGTCTCTAGAAGTGTCAGACATAGGAAATATACAAAGACAAAGTAGTCCTCGCTTTAACACACAAACTAAGAAAATACCATACGGTTGTAGAAATGTGAATAACTAAAAATATATATTTTGGGGGTGTCCTCAAGCTCCTTCACATTTTATTTCTGTTATCTTACCCCTTGTGTCTCTCTACCCCATTCCAGCTAGCATGTAAGCTCATTGAGCAGGGCCCTCAACCCCTCTTCCTGTGCATCCAACTCGTCTGGTCTGATATACTTGTCTTTGTCCACCCATTCTGCAGCGCTATGAAATTTGTTGGCGCTTTATAAATAATAATAATTACAACATACTTAAACGTAGGATCCATGGTCAATCTGTTACTCCCACCCTCCCCGTACAAGCTGCATGGGTCTTCCTAAACTGAAAGTTTTGGCCATTCCTTCACACAATAACGTATTAATCTTTCGGTGGAACTTCACTCAGTCACTGCTGACATGGACAATTAACATCCTCCGTGACTATATTGTAACAGAGCTTCACAGGGATTCAGTTCTTCTTGGCAATAATGACTCACATCAGTAATGGCTTTCTTGCCGTCAATATCCATACTTTAAGTGACTTGCAGTTCTAGCAGCAAGAGTTTCTTCGACTCCGGTGGAGACTGATTTCTTGGAATAATTCCACGGTAGTTACAACATGTATCTGGTGTAACATACCAACGCTATGCATATCTTTGATCTAAACACATAACATAAGCTCCTACATTAGAAGCTGCCAAATCTTTGGTTTACAGATGATTTATTGTGTTCTTGTCTGTTTAAAGAATCTTTGGTATAATCTTGATACCAGCCTATCACTTATCTTTAAGCTCACAAGCTTTTGCACATTTTTGGAATCCTGAACATGTTGAGAGGGCTGCACCCTGGAATTTTTTTTTTTTAAAGGAACAGCAGAGGCAAACAAAATGTTTTGTTTAACAGATATGGAACAAGCTACAATTTTGATTCATGCCCATTAATATCAGTGTATAATATGGAGATTTTAGTGAAATTATGATCAGTCCTTGTCTATGATGATGAGACTTACCCTGTCTAAAATGAGGAAGCCTGGCCTCTATATGATGATGGACTTTAGACAATCTGTAACAGTTGCTAGCCTGTTTATGATGATGTCCCAAGTCTGTCTATAGCAATGGACCCTAGCCTGGCTATACTGATGGACCCTAGCATGACTATGATGATGGACCCTAGAATGTCTATAATGATGGAGCTTACTCTGTCTATAATAATGGTGTATAGCCTGTCCCTGAAGATGGACCCTTGCTTGTCTATAATGATGGACCCTTGCTTGTCCATAATGATGGACCCTACCTTATTGATAATGATGGACCCTAGTCTGTCTATAATGATGGAGCTTAGCCTGTCTATGAATATGGACCCTAGTTTGTCTATAATGATGGATCCTAGCCTGTCTATGACAATGGATTCTACCTGGTCCATAATAAGGACTATTGCGTATCTACCCTAGTCAGTTCATGAAATAGTTTTTTATTATTTTGGATAAGCTTTGAAAATTATCACAATCTGTTACAAAACAGTTTCCAATTTATTATCTACAGAAGTCACCCTTAAAGTATATGGGATTTTTTGTAGATAAACAATTCAAACATTTCCAACAAATTATGATCATTTAAAAAATAAAATAAAAAATCATGTCTTAACATGAATGCAGGGATCAAAGAGTTAAATAATTGCATGGAGTCCACTTAATCTCTATTGATTTTATGATATTGTGGTTTGGAAAATGTTTGAAGGAATATAGTATTCTTTGTGATCCATATTTGGTTCCCAATAAAGGCTAACAGTAACGTACTCATGCAGTTAGAAAATTGTTCGTCCTAAATAGTTTGTACACAAAGGTTTGATTCTTTTACACTATCATTGTCTGACAACGTCCACTTCAGTGTTCCTGTGGCAACGTTTTCCATTTACTGGCTAGAATCTTGCTGTGACTCTGCAGCCTTTAATATTTGACTGGTCTCCAAGGCTGCAAAGCTGGATCTCAGCCATTTTTGCTACTTGTATCTTAGAAGTCTTCAGAGAGGGGAGTCATCTGGTGTGGGGTGCCTCTCTTTTGATGCTGAGAAGGAACGCAGGAGATATGCCACATTCAAGGTGGAGGGATCACCTCAAAGAAAAGAAAAAAAGATTTTGGCACATTAACCCTTTAAGGCTAACAGGCCTTCAGCAACGAAGGCCGAAAGCTTTGATGAATAGATACATGGAACTAAAAAGTACAATTTTGACTTGTCTGTTATTGCATTTTAGCGATTCTGAGAGGTTTCTGGTAATGAGAAAATTGAGCATGCATAACTTAAATAACTTATCATATCTTGTTTCTCCTAGAATCCCCTGTGTTCTAGGGTTTGTATAAATATTTTACCTCCTGCCGCCTCTCCCCCAGCTGCTGTTTCATGCTTGTGCCAGGGTTATACTTCCTCCTTTGTTGTTAAAGGATTTCGGCAGTAATCCACATAACTATGCTCAATTCTTTCATATGGGTTTTGTTGTTGCTAGGGGGGATCAGGAAATGTCAATATATCAAATGTAACAGACTTTATACTAAACACTTAATCTAAAGCGTTATAGCAGAAGTAAATTGCCCTTCTGGTATGATGGGAAATGTAGTTTACCTTCGCTAAAATATACTCAGTTTTTGCCTATTTCCATAATATTAGAGACTAAAACTCGATATCTAAGATATACAGTGATTGTTACTATAATGTACAGTGAACATTTTTCATGTTTAAAACGACGAGAAAATAATGACTGTGTGCGAAATTGCTGTGAAAATAAAGCTAAAAAGACAGGTATGTGTCATGAATACAAACATCAGCATCTCCTTATAGAGATGCATTGAATCTGTAAACTGTGCATCACTGACCCAGGAAGCACCTATAGTGGCCATGTGAGTGACTACCACTAGGGGTGTACCAAGGCAGTAAGGTAAACACTGCCTTTTTTACTCTGAAAGGGCTGCGTTTGCATTAAAAAGCCTTCCGGGACTGACTATACTGACCAGAACAAACACATTGAGCTGTAGTTGTTCTGGTGACTATAGTGTCCCTTGACTGCTGACCCATATAAACCTCCCTTTGCCCAATAAATACACAACACCTGTATAGTGGATAAGGGCAACGGCCACAGCTTTATTTAACTTTTGAACCAGCATTAACTTCCAACTCTCAGCTGACATTCATCTTCCAGCGCGATCGGCTTTCTCTCACGTCAGATCCTGCCTCGCTGGAAGAGCACACCGTCCTTCCGCCGCCATCTTGAACCCGCCGACTCTCCACCGATCCAAGCGGCAGCCGCCTACCAGCAGCCCAGACAGGCATGGGTAGACCTCCATCCGCAGCTCCCGTTTCGTCTCCACTGCCCCCGCTCCATTTGCCACCGCTCCGCCGCACCGGACTGGGGGGAAATGCGCGTAGGAGGTCTGGAGCTCCTGGGCCTCCAACCGCCATCATGGACCTGGCCGGCCTCCGCCACAGCATCCCTGCCACTGGTCTCCTGCAATCCGCCAAGGACCCGGTTCCATTCACCACCAGGTATGCCTGTGGCACTTCAATCACAGCCTCACGAGACACCGCAGCCATAGCCATGAATGCTGTAGCTCCTTGGAAACAGCGAATTAACTGTAAATAAGTAAAATTTGCTTTTCTTATTGATGTAATATATATATATATATATATATATATATATATATATATATACACTCTCCAGGAAAGAGCTCCTGTCAATTACACTCCTTCCTTTGAATTGGTAAGTGCCCACACCCAGACTCCCTTTTATCTGTACCCAGTTTTGCAACATTGTTTTCTCCTTGATCCAGCCCCTTCCTTGGGCAGCAGTCATGCTTCCCTTCCTTGGCAGTCCAGGGAATTTCCTTAACCACATCATATTCTTTTGATTACAATCATATTAGCAGTTTTAACAAATAATGGAGTCACACTCTGCGCTTTTATTGATAAAACATCTATTATAGTTTTATCACCTAGGAGAAGGTATACATTTTTTTAACACTTTGCCGTAATTTCAGAGATTGACTTAAACCCCCTCAATATTGAGACTTGACAAAGATGGAGAAATGTGTTCGGGACATTTCTTTAAGTGACCTGTAACCCAACATCGTATGGTAATTACAACAACTGACTTTTTCTATAGTTTTATGACACTCCCCTGTGTCCCTGTAAAACCTTCGATGGTCCTAAAGCAATTGCAGGCGTTTTATTAAGGCAGCAATAACGTTCTGCTCCTTTGTGAATGATGGGAAACAAAGATGGCTGAGCTGACCAGTCTGTCCAATTTCTGTTCTGTTGCAGTGACATTTAAGTGATAGGAAATAAAGGCACAAGATAAATCAAGTGATTAGGTGTTCATCCGTTTTCATAAGTCACACCAGTTTAAAAGGGTGGTCTTTCAATAAAAGACACATCACAGTAAAAATGTAGGACACTTAGACCAATTGATTCCTGTTAGTGTTCTTTTGTATAAAGGTTTTTTGCTGCCTTTTTTTCTTTTAGCCCTTAATTTGTCCTATGCACCACTTTTTATATTGTATGTTAGAGTAGCATTGCCACTTGCTGAAATTTTACGGGGATTAGTTTAGTCGAAACTCCGACTCGAATTATACTTTCATTTAAATTATTCACAATACTTTTATCAGCTCAGGTTTGTTTAATGGATTTTTATATTGAGTGCTAAAGGCACAAACTAAATGATTGATGCAGTAAAATATATATTGTATATGCTTGCTTTGTTTGATGATGGAAACCTACTGAGGCATTTTAGATGAAAAGGATATAATAAATGCGGTCTTTGAGCTGTGATGTATAGCACCTTGAATCTCTAAACATGATGACTTTCAAATGAAATCTGATTGTGATGGAAACTGTGCTTGACATCTGCGCGGGATAGGTTGTATGATATTTGGAGTGATAACCAAGCAATGATCCATGTGGACTTCTGCTCCCAACACGCTCAGTCACCATTAGTTTTCTATATGTTCTGAAATCTAAAATTATTCATTTCTTACACGTTAATTTCTTTTCAAAACGTTTTTATTTTTGGTAAGTTTTTCAAACTATTACGCAAATGACAATAAACTTCAAACATAAAAAAGGGAGGGGAAAATAACAATAAAACAGTTGGAAAAAAAAGGAAAAAGAAAATACAAAAAATAAAATTTAAAAAACGATGGGTATATCCCATCCATAAGTATAAAATCAAACATTATACTTGTTTTCTTGAGTCAAAAAACGTAGAACACATCAACTTCATGCTACAGACACTAAAAACTTAATTATGGTAGTTTAAAATATTACAGTCAACATTGTAGACTGCAGACAAATATTGTGGCAAAAGCAGATGTCTGTCCGCACCTAAGTCTTGCGGCTTTCTTCCAAACAATACAGGACGTAACCGCAAACAGAACAAGCGAGAAAAGTCAACTGTGCTTTTTACCTTGAAGAAAGTCATCCCTACAACTTACTTAAGGCATGAGTTTGTAGACATAAAACAGCAATTCTGTTTTTTTCTTGAACATAAGATTTCTCTATCACTGTTTTGAGAAGGAAAATTGTGACCTACCAACAATTAATGATTGCTTGTGTGGGGTCTCGGAGAGCGTTGGACTGTGGGCTTGGATATACAGGAATGTTGGAGCTAAGGAGGTGTCTTACAATTATTGAAGGACTCTCACGCTATTCCTGTGGAATGTAATCGGGGGATTCTTGCCATTCTCTAAGTGTCCATTAGACAATGCCCAGCCAGGGAGCATTGTGAAGTCTCTGCACCCCGCGCACTTTCTTTTTGAACTTGAGTTAGCCTTTTGTTTTTTTTGTCATAGTCCACAAGACCTCTCTCGCCCAGAATTAAATGTAAAGGACAAAACATGTTCTGTTTGGGTGTTGTTAACTATGCATGCGGCGGGCCCTGGTATTGAGTAGGAGGAAAGGGAACAAGGTGCCTTATTGGGTGTATGGGAGTAGAACTGTTTAATCTATCCCAAAATTCATGCACGAATGCCCCAGGCTTTAATTTTATTGTAGCATCTCATTGCATTCTTTACATTGGTGTCAGAGTTCAAGATCAATGCAATTCAGCAAAGGCTGGTCATTAGCTCACACATTACTCAATGTGTAGTAACAGTCAGTAATACAATATCCACAGGAGCAAACTGTATAACTGCTCATGGGATTTCTTCACTAAACAGCAACCGGGTGAATTGAAAAATTTCTTTTTAATTTTGCCAAATTGACAAGTATTTGTCACGTACATTTTGCTGATTAGATTGACAGTGGAAAATCACACAAAAGGAAATGCAATACGGGCTTGCATTATGTCCTAAAGGGACACTAAAGTGCCAGGAGTACACACCTGTATTGTTCCAGTCCTTAAGTAGGATGATTCCCCCTAAAAATAATAAGTAAAGAGTTTTTACTTACCTTTTTTTTTCATTGCCAAGGCTCCATCGGTGCCCCTTACTTCTCCTGCTCTCACTGCGTCATGGAGGAGGAATGGCCTTCTCCGGGGTTGGTCCAATCCAATGCTCTTCATAGATGAGCATTGGGGACGTAATATGCATGCGCGTGAGTGCCACTATCAAATTTCCCCATAGGAAACCATTGAATCATTGTTGTTCTATGGGGGCTGCAGCCTCGTAAGTTGTACTCCTCTACTGCAGCAGGAAGCACCTCTTGTGGCTGTCAGTGTAACAACTACTGGGTTTTTTTTTAACCCCACAATGTAAACATAAGTTTCTAAAACACTGCAATGTTTACGTTGCAAGGTTAAACCTCCAGGACCACAGCACCTAGGTCACTTCACTATGGTGAAGTGGCCTGGGTCCTTTAATAGTAGAAGTTAACTGGTCACTTCATCACCTATTGTAATATAATAAAAGGATAATTTATTAAAAATACATACAAATATATGGATGCACATCTAGGCAATACCCCTCTTTTTAATTAAATCTCTCTGCCAATCCCCGTTCTTCATGTTTGTTTGATTTTTGGGGGGTGGAGGGGGAACGGTAGATGCTGTATTCTATTAACATGTGCCATTTTTCCATGGTTTATGACAAACAGTTATCTGTAACTTTCCTTCTAAAGGACAAGGGTTTGGGGCTAAGGTGCAAGAGGTTTTAGCATTTTACTTGCCATCCGACTGTCGTGCAATGTTCTGCAGCTCAGTAAACCAAACCGCCAGATAGTCTGTTAAATCCAAACCTGCACTTAATAAGAGTGCATTGGGGGGTCACTGGAGTAAGGTCTCCCTCAAGCTATATCGTCAGGATAAGAGGTCTGAGGATGTGTGGATTTGGTCCTAGTAATGTCTTTTCTCTCTGTGGTCCTTAGTATTTCACCAAATATTGCTGAATTGTGAGTAATGAATTGCTGTTTGGAGAAAATCAGCCCAGCAGTCAAAACGTTAAGGTTCATTGCTTTAATAAGGCGTGGACGCCTAATACATCTGTATTCCCTCCTTCTTTAATTCATTTCTTTTTAGGCTGTTCGTCCATGAATCAGTACGGCTGCTGCAGTACGACCTTGGCATACTGCGGCAGGAGCGAGCCCTACGCAGCTTCATTAGTCTAAGTGCGATCAATATAGTCGCCTCAGCTATTAGGAGAGCTCTCATTTTGTTATTTGTCTAGTTCTGCTGGTGTGTCCACTTTCAGACGGAAAACTCTATTGTTTAGAACTGGACCATCTCCCAGCCCATGGCAATGAAAAAGATCTTGCTGACAGCTAAATTAATTGTAAAACTATATGTCATAATAAATGAACAAGTAACCAATTTAAACAGAACTCTTTATTCACATGAACGTCTGTATATATTATAAATATGTTTTCCTCTTTGTAGCAGCTTGACTCTGTTATATACCTTAAAAGCTCAATATACACCATTTAGTGTGTTTGGTTATGTCATTAAGGATAATGGGAACAATTAATCATTTGCATAAAATGATAGTTTAAAATGATTGAAACTGGAAGGATTCATTATAGATTTTGCTAATTTACCACTCCCTGCAGTGTAGATGTTTTTACCCTGTCTGTGTCTTTCAGAGGGCAGTTTGTAATATTTGACTGCAGTTTTAGACAACAAAATAATTTACAGTCAATAAGTAGTGTTTTCATACAGTTTCATACAGTGTGTTATAATCCCACATATAAAGTGCAATAGTTTTGCTAGAAACCTTTTAGAAACACTTATCTTAAGTTCTGCTATAGATGGCTTCTTTTCCTTTCCTTAAAAAGAATTTAAATAACGCAATAGTGTAAACATTTTAATTTTGGTTGGATAAGATCCTAAAATTGGAACACTCACAATCTTCAGAGCTAATGGACCTAGCTCTGGTTTGACAGATCTGTGGGTCTGTTTGGGCAACCTCCCTCCCTCCACATTTGGAATGTAGCGTAGAGGGTTCTTTATCTTGAATATTCTTGTGAAGATAGGTCAGGAAATATATCATGTGTATATAGTATAATATTGTTAAGCAACCAGATACACTATGTCTTTAAATATATTGTGCTCACAAGAGTGGAGCCTGTTGTATGGCTCATTTTGACAGCCTTGTATTGTAAGGGACCATACACCTCCTCGATGGTATGCAGGAACACTGGATAAACACAATTATATTAAAAAGCATATACTTTAATAAACGTAATCAAACAATATAAAAACATGCTCAAATTAAAAAAGTACTTGTCTAAGTCCAATACAATATCCAGATTTTGATATATCACATCTACTAAATAGAGCTCTTTGCGCATTTACACTTTGAACAAATTATTTAGTAAATGGTCCCATATTTATAACAATGGAGACCATAAGCAATAACTACTTGTATCTGCTGGGGTAAAATTGGTTTTATTTTAAACTGTTTTATTTGTTTTGTTTCATACATCCCAACAGTCCTTGATCTGGTGAGACAGTCCTGATTTGGGACCACTCTTCTACCTTTTTAGATGCCCTAGTCCTGAATAAAAAAAAAACAAAAAAAAACTAATGCAGGTCTCTTCCACAAATTTAAGAGCACTTCCACTGCATTGTTTGCATGGGCAGCTCTGACTCTCTAAGTTATCCGTCAGCTGCCCAGCATGCATACTGGACCGATATATCCCCTTTGCAGGAACTGCCTATCACCTGTGACATGCACTGCATCACTGGCATGCCCTCCACCTGTCCTGACCCCACCTGTCTAAATTCCATATCCATATTCCATATTGTTGATTGAATGGCATTGTGTGTGTATATTAAAGTATGCATTGGGTTAGTTAACGAGCACTTCTAATAATTAATTCTGTTTTGGTTTGTTTATGCTGTACTGTTTGTTTTCCCTGATTGTACATGTATATGTTGGCGCTTTATAAATACCAATAATAAAAATAATTGCCTAGTCTGATTAGATTTTTTTTTTTTGTGGCCTGATTGGTATTTACTTTCATGCACCACTTGCTGTCACAAGCTGTCCCTGCAGCGTTCACAGCCCTGTACATGCACCATGTCCATCAATCCTCTGTGAACTGAAAAATGGATAAACGTTAAGGAGCAGTAGTTTAAATTTTCATTACACTGTATACACTTCATCTATTCTCTGACATACACCTGCACCCTATGAGTTCATCTGTAAACACTGTGCTCCGTGTTTACATTGCTGGAGTGCTGAGCCATGGCTCCCATCTCCCTTATCATAAACAGAGCAGTCATCACGTGGCGGGTGTAAGCACTGTACACGGCCCAGCTGCTCCGGCGTTTAGTAGGCTTGGCCTGAATGGTTGGGATTACGGACATACTTGCTTTAAACCATGCCTCATTCTCTTGTGTCCAAAGAAAACTCAACCCACTCAAATTCCAGATGTGGACCAAACGGATTTATATTTTTAGGTCACGGTTCATCTCAGACAGGTGGACGTATTCTATTAAATTGTTGCATGGGTATTGGATTTCAGATTGGCCTCGTAAAGCATCAGTCATTGTGTGATGATTATGAGAGCTTTTAATATAACCTTTCAGCATTGTATCAATTCTGGCTTTCCACTGCTAATGTTAGAAATGCATTAATAAATCGCCTTGCTATTATGCTCTCTGCATCGTAACAAGTACCACTTAGAGCAGTGGTTATGGTGCAAAGAGATTGTGGGCGCTGTCCCATGATTTTTTTTAAAAATCATTTGGGAATGATTTACCGAATTAAAGTCTCTCTCCTGCACACAGAGACCACCTATTCTCAGCAGCATCAATATCGTGGACATTATAGCTTTGCATTAACAATGGCAGACATTAACAAAGGTAGTGATAGGTTGAGAGCTGTTATGTCACCAGAAATTTCATCAGAATTCGACTTGTAATGGGTTCCTATGAAGTGTACAGAACCGACGCTGTAATTATGCTGTTAGAGGGGGTTATATGATTGCCAATGAACTGCAGTTTTAAAGTGTAATAATTTTATTGACAAAATTATTATACAAAGCTTTATTCCTAACACTATAGTGTCCCTCTGCCCCCCTTCCTGACCATGTAAAGGGTTAAAAAACCTTTAAATTCTTACCTGATTCCAGTGTCATTGTCCCTCAGTGCTGGGTCAGGCTCCTCCATTGATGCAACACTATCCTATGTGGTTTTTCAACACACTGTGCATGAGGACGTCCAGCCTCGTTTCAAAGACTCAAACTACGTAAAACTTCAGGAAGTACCTCTAGTGCCTGTCTGGTAGCGAGCCACTAGAGGAAGTCTTAACCTTGCAATGAAAACATTGCCGTTTCTCTAAAACGACAATGTTTTTTTGTTTTTTTTTCGATTGCAGGGTTAAGGGAACATGGACGCTCCACCCAGAACACTTCAATAAGATGAAGTGGTTTGGGTGCCTATAACATAAAATTTCATGAGAAAATGTGAGCGTATTCGTTTAGTGTCAGTAAGACTAGAAAATTGCTACAGTAACCAATTTGAATGATGAATATGACATGTCTCTTCCAACAATAGGGAACCCACTAAAATTCCATAGAGCCTCTGTTTTGCGTGCTCCACCAATGGATTAAGAAGCAGTGATCTAGCATGGAATGTCTGCTATCGAGTTGATTATCTTTTCTTTCTGGTGTCACACAGGCAGCACCTAATATTATCGTTTAGAAAGCACCAACATATATAGAAGCTCCATGCAAAGGGCAAGAAGGAAATCAGGAATTGTGATGAAAAAAAGATAAGCCTACAGGAACAAGATGTGACAAGGGTCCTGCTAAAAAAAAGTCCAAGGAAATGTTAATTTCTCTGTTTATGGGAAATCAATAATAAAAGGAAATTGACCCGGTCGGGTACATAGAATAGTAATCTCACAGTACTGTTTTATGTCTGGCACATGAAGGGATGCTATACTCATTTTCCAAACGTATCATAAAATACTACAGGGTAGCGTTTATGTGGATTTGCCCGTGCAATATTCTCCGTAATGCACAGTGTGACTGATGCAGCACAGAGTCGATCAGCTCAAAGTAGTGCCGTGACAGTATTCACCATCACTGGGAGCATATACCTGACACTTCGTGTTCATTATAGGTGCAGGGTGTGCATCAGAATGTTGTTTAGGGTATGTTTTATCCCATCTGGCTGTGCAGCACCACCTGTTGGTTGCAAAAATCATGTGCACTACCTGAATAGCAAGGCAAGTTAATTTGCATATTCAGGTACATTTGCATATTATGGTTTATGCAGGCAGGGGACATGTTTCTTGTTGGTCTTTGTCTTCCTCACCAGTTTATAAATATTGCATTGTATTATTATGTGCCTGTGTGAAACCCCAATTGATTTTGTTATGTGTATTTGATTGAGTATGTTGCCATAAGTTTAATGTAAGGCGGATAGGGGCTAGTCCTGAGTGTAAATAAAGTATTGTGTGGTAGTTCAGTTCAATAGTTGGTGGACTTGCTTGCTGGCTGCACTATCCTCTAGCCCTGGGGACCACAAATGCTATTTGTGGACAGACAGAGGGGTCAGACAGAGTGAGGGGTCAATAACCACCTCTAAGATAGAGCACGGGCAGAGGAGTCCTGTAGGTACCTGTATGGAAGGAGGAAGCATTATCAGATGGGGCTGCGCAGTGAGACCAGTTAGGGTAGATATAGAATGACCATGGTCTTAGCAAGGATCCCTGTCTGAGGTGGCAGTCCCACATTCCCAGTGGCATTCCGTCACAAGTTCAACAAGTTTCCACGTGCCCAAAATTAGACTTACACCACTATTTGCAGCAGAGATCATTTTAACTCAGGTCTCCCCCAATAATGATATGGTTGGAGAACTAAGCAGACAGGAACAGCACACTTTTGTCACCCCAGCTCCTCTGACAGCATAAGACTGATGGAAGAGAGTTTGAATTAATGGAATCAGCTGTAAATATTAACATATCCCTGGAGGTGTAACACTCACCAATCTCAGGCAGACTGGGTTTTGCATGTTCCAGCACTGACCTTCCATTAAATTGACCCTAAACTCGACTGACATCACTTAACCTGTCAGTCTGTCTGTATGTGTGTCTGTATGTGGGTGCAAGCTTGTTATGTTACCCCATATAAAACCAATCAATGCCCATTATACAGCGCTACGGAATTTGCTGACACTATATAAATAATAAAATAATAAAACCAATAAATAAATGTAGCTTTGTACTAGAGAAATAGGTGGCAAGTGTAGGTCACCACAGTCTGCCAGAAGAGGTCTCTCAAGACTATACGAAGAACAATTGTGTCCTCTGCTGTGCTGAGTATTACACCTTTAAGTGGAGTCTTGCATGTTATTTTTGATCTTCGGTGCATATAAACACGTCTTATTATGTAGCAGAGGCTCTTTTCTGCTTTCATTCCATTCCCACTGGGACGGGCAAGCACTCTGTCGTTCCCATGGTGTATATGACATGAACAGTTAACCCAGTTTCCCCTCAGTATGGCTGCTAGCCTCCTTCATGTTCACACAGCTAGCTGGCGCTGAGGTAAGATGCTGAGTACCTTCTGTTAAAGGGTTTACGCTGTGGTCTTGTCATCTCTATTGTTTAATTTATGTGGCTCTTTCAGAGATACATCGTGTCCTCAAAAAGAGTCATAAATCCTCAAGTTATTAACAATGCAGGCGGCCAAGAAACACGTAAAGGTCGATACATTTCAGCTTCTATTAAAAGGGCCAGCACTTACTTTCATAGCTACGAGCAAAGCATTCTTAATGACAAACCCACAAAAAATACAGAAAGATTAACAATTATACATTTTCATTCTACCAGAGTATCATGAGAAAAATTAGTAAACATGCACAAAATTTCTTGTCTGAACTTTTTCCAGGTATCTGTTATGTGCCATTGTGCTGATTGATATAAAACTGTAGTTTGCATTCAATCCTCAGGGTCACGAGTTTATACCTGGTCGGGTTGAGTTGGTTACTAATAATAATACTTTTTATATATACTTCTATCCCAAAGGCCGTAGATCTTCACTTAGTGTGTAAGTTGTATTCGATTCATTTCATGAGGACTTTTTGTTATCAAGCTGTTAAAGTAATTGATTTTGTAGTATAGCAAGCAGGTTTTCAATGCTGTTTTTATTGACTTTGACGTTACCTGCTGTGCCGCTTTACATAGTAAAAATCTTGTTTGCCAGATGATATCTCTCATTTCATTTTGTGATTTGGACATTCTTGTATGGTTCCCTGATTCTGACATGCTCACGTGACTTGCTGTTAGGCAACGTTGTAGGACAAATGCTGGATGAGGTTGTCAGTCAGCCACCTTGACAACTATTTATTATGTTGGGACGAGCGAGGCTAGACTATCATCAGATAGGACACAAATGGGGATTTGGGTCATCCTGACAGATTCAATGACACACTAAATGCATTGTGTATAAAGTGTGGTGAGACCTCACCTCTATTTTAGGCCTGATCAGGTGCCATACGATTTTCTGCTAGCCAATTAGGAAGCCTCTGTGTTAGTGGTATGTTGGATGGATAACGAACATAAAGGAAAGGGTATGGAATTAAGGCCAACACTGGATGAAGTGTTAGATAGCTGCTTTCCAGCCAACCAGTGAACTGTTTTGATAGACTAAAAAATAAAAAGCATAGGGTAGTATTAGCATCTTTATAAAATGTGGTCTATTTTGTGAACCATCTACTTGATGTAGGCATTTGCAAATGTAATGAGTATGGTGATTTAATACAATTAAAAACGAGCAAAACGAAACTGGTGTAGGTAACTGTTTAATTCTGTAGGTTCTGTTGCTGCAAGATAGAAAATTGATTCTCTGTCCTTTTTAGAAGATGTGCATATAAATGTATATGGATATACATGGTTTCTGATGGTTTGCTATAGTATATTAATCACCAGTTTTCATCATTTCATACATGTCACTCATATCAAAATGCAGGGCTGCCATTACAACCTCCATGGATGAGCCCCTTAACATACTTACACACATTCCTAAACACAGATACTCACAGGCACACTAAAGGGTACACAGACAGAATAACACACACACAAACACACATACATAAAGATGCTAAAACATACAGCCAGAAAGATAATGCCAGACAATCATTCTTATACGTACACATACACGATCAAGGACGGTGCAAGGATTTTTGGGTACACAGGCAAAGATGATTTTGGCGCCTCCCCCGACCCACCCTAAAGCATCTTCACCTGTGTGCCCCTTAACCCACCTTTTGTTTCTTATCCCATTTTTAAATGTCTTACCACTTTAGTGTATCTTTTCCCCTATTTTTACCCATTGTGTGTCCTACACCTCCCTTGTGTATCTCTCTTACAACCCCCCTTTATGTCTTACTCCCCCATCCCGTTTGTGTGTCCCAGCTCCTTTGTGTCTTTAACTCTTACTAGCTCCTTTGTGTGTTTCTCTTTCACCACCAACCCATCTGTGACTCTTTTTCCTCATCTCCAGCCCCTCTGTGTCTATTTTACCCCCAGCCCTTTTGTATTTCAACACCCAGGCCCTTCTGTGTGGCGCTTTCATCCCCAGCCCCTCTGTGAACTTTCTCACCCCCAGGCCCATCTGTGTGTCTTTCTCCACCCTCATGTCCCTCTGTGTGTCTTTCTCCCCACTCAGCCCCCCCCCCCCCCCGTGTGTTCCTCTCTCCTCTCCTCCATGTCCCTTAGTGTTCCTCTTCCCCCCCTTACCTGTCTCTTAGTGCCCCTCCCCCAATTCCCCTTTAAGGAACACTATAGTCACCTAAATTACTTTAGCTAAATAAAGCAGTTTTAGTGTATAGATAATTCCCCTGCAATTTCACTGCTCAATTCACTGTCATTTAGGAGTTAAATCACTTTGTTTCTGTTTATGCAGCCTTAGCCACACCTCCCCTGGCTATGATTGACAGAGCCTGCATGAAAAAAAAAACTGGTTTCACTTTCAAACAGATGTATTTACCTTAAATAATTGTATCTCAATCTCTAAATTGAACTGTAATCACATACAGGAGGCTCTTGCAGGGTCTAGCAAGCTATTAACATAGCAGGGTATAAGAAAATCTTAATTAAACAGAACTTGCAATAAAGAAAGCCTAAATAGGGCTCTCTTTACAGGAAGTGTTTATGGAAGGATGTGAAAGTCACATGCAGGGAGGTGTGACTAGGGTTCATAAACAAAGGGATTTAACTCCTAAATGGCAGAGGATTGATCAGTGAGGCTGCAGGGGCATGTTCTATACACCAAAACTGCTTCATTAAGCTAAAGTTGTTTAGGTGACTTTAGTGTCCCTTTAATGTTCCTCTCCCTTCTCTTTTAGTGGTCGCCCCCTACCCCAGTGTTCCTTTTCCCTTCCCTCCCCTGTACCTTAGTGCCTCCCCCTTAATATTCCTGTCTCTCCCCCCAAGTGTTCCTCCTCTCCCCTCCCTCTTTTTTAGTGTTCTTTCCCCATCCCATAGTGTTCTTTCCCCCTCCCTCATAGTGTTCTTTTCCCCCTCCCCTGTCCCATAGTGTTCTTTCCCCCACTCCCCTGTCCCATAGTGTTCTTCCAACCCCCTCCCCTGTCCCATAGTGTTCTTCCACCCCCCCTCTCATGTCCCATAGTGTTCCTTAACACCCCTCTACCCCGTCCCATAGTGTTCCTTACAACCCCTCCTCCCCTGTCTCATAGTGTCTCATAGTGTTCTTTCCCCCCTCCTCTGTCCTATATGTTTCTCCCCCTGTCCCATAGTGTTCTCCCCCGTCCCATAGTGTTCTACCCCCTGTCCCAAATTGTCCTCCCCCATCCTATAGTGTTCTCCCCCCCTCCACTGTCCTATAGTGTTCGTTCCCCCTCCCCTGTCCCATAGTGTTCTCCCCCAGTCCCATAGTGTTCTTTCCCCCCTCCCCTGTCCTATAGTGTTCCTTACCACCCTCCCTCCCATGTCCCATAGTGTGCTCCCCCCATCCCATTGTGTTCTTTTCCACCCTCCCCTGTCCCATTGCGTTCCTTACCACCATCCCTCCCCTGTCCCATAGTGTTCCTTACCATCCACCCCCCTCCCCTGTCCCATAGTGCTCCTTACCATCCACCCACTCCCGTGTCCCAAAGTGCTCCTTACCACCCACCCCCTCCCCTGTCCCATAGTGCTCCTTACCACCCACCCCCTCCCCTGTCCCTTAGTGTTTCTTACCACCTCTAACCCGTCCCTTAGTGCCCCTCTCTCCCTTGGTTCCTGGTAAGTCTCCTACCTTTATTTTAGCATGGCTGAGCGGAGCAGACCACACATGAGCACTTAGTGAGCACTTCCTTTCAGTCTGGCTGGGTACAGGAAACATAAGTTCCTGTACCGCGGTGGGCACTGCTCCGCTCGGCCATGCTGCACAGAGTGCCTGGCAGGGGGGAGCATTGTGCCCACATCTCCTGCCGGTCACTCTGATCTAGCGCCCTCCGGGCCGGTGCACCCTAAGGCAGCCGCTTGTGTCGCCTTATGGATGCGCCGGCCCTGTACACCAGACACACATTCCTATAAACAATGCCCCACCACAGAGTTACACACACTGAAAAACACATAGAAATGCACTCACACTGAGGAACACTCAAAAATATATGTATTAAGCCACCCTCTTGATACAAGAGGGTGGCTTAATATCAAGTAGCGGCTTAGTATTAATATCAAGGGTGGCTTAGTATCAAGAGGGTGGCTTCCTTGGGGTCCAGTTGGGATGTGGTGGTAAACGTTGATGACTTCTGCGCGGTTTCTTCACAAACTTACTGTGCAGGAGCAGAAAGGGAGTAATCAGCACCGCAGAGGAATTCTGTGATGTGGTCAGGTTAAGGAAGGGAGTTATATCTCCACAACTGGATTACATATCTCTACAGAGTTCCTACCGGGCCCTTTACTGGCGTACTGGCTATAAAATCCTTTTGGCGACCCTGTCAAAGGGAGTAGTAAGAGAAAATATATAGTTGATAACCTTAATTAAGTCCCTAAATTATTTTTCTTTTACATACCCTGAATTCCAATGTCTTCTTTGGATCTCCAAGACAGAATTATATTTACGGGCTTAATTTCTTTCCCATGCCTTTGAGGATACCTTATTAAAGTGCCTAAATGTGTTTTATTACTTTTGAAGAACGGACAGACGGAACATTCGCTACAGAACAGAAGGTTAATTTGAAGAATACCAGTGACCATCCTAACAATTACTTTTCACTTATTCTCTAAATTATAAGATTAGTAACATTAGCAAATCTCTTATTCAGCACTAGATGTCATACTCAGTATTATGTGTGGAGATGTCGAGGTCTAAAGCTGGGGACATTGCTGCAGTGGGTCTAGTTAGAGATAACGTGTAATACGTAGACATTTCATTCTGGAAGCAGTGGTCCCTGAGTATGTCTGGCCAAGAAGTCAATCTAACATGCGGAGTATAGAATAATATATCATAGATAGTACTGAAAAGGAAGAGGCTGGAACAAGTGGACAGAGTATGTTGCTGAGCCTCAGGATGGTGAGGCTTAAAGGGACATTTTAGGCATTGTGTCTGCTTCATCTCATTAAACTGGCTATATCTATATCTATATGTCTGGAGTCCCCGGTATGGTCATTTAGTTAAGCATTAAGCAGTTTTTAATGTTTTAATGATAAACAAGAATCCCCAGCAGCCCATCTCCTCTGTGCTTCTTTAGCTAATGAGGAAGTATTTGCTTGCACTGCAATGGGAAGCTGTGATTGGCGGAGAGTGTCAGCTGACTGCTTTTAACCTATCAGAGCTCCAATTGATAGTATGAATGGGTATGACAACAAGGAAGTGTGTAATCTCTGCCTTGGCCACACCTCCAGTAGGGGCCGGACTGGGGGTGGCCAGGGACCTTTATTTTGTGTTAAACTGCTCTAAAGTGATTTAACACTGAATGGAGAGAGAGTGACAGGAGACTCCAGGCACTATAACAAATTCAAAGAGATAAAATGGTTATAGTGACTACAGTGTCAATTTAATGTGGAAAACCTCAGAGACTACTCTACGGATAGTTAACATCATAGCCAAGTGTCACAGGTATTGGGAAAATGTAGATCAAGCTATATCATTTACCCAAATGTTTAACTATATAATATATACGTTTTTGGCAACAAACCACATTAAAACAAGGGATAACAGATGAATTTGTCTGGTATAGCATAGTGTTTGGCTGGGATTCAGTCATTGTCATGATTTGGAACAAATACATCTTTGTGTGAATGTGTGAAAATAGCACCTAGCCTTCTGTGGCAGATCATAAGTTGTCTCGTTTTAGCAACTCAGACGGTGTCAGAGATAAGGTACATCAAATCTGAACATGTATTACTCTAAATCTATCATAAACAGAATTTATTCATATTCAACAATGTGGGAAACTCAAATTTTTTTATTTTTTTTTATATAAAGCTAATTATTCGGTCTTAGTTAATTAAGAACTACATTTCCCAAAACCCTGTATTTGTCAGTGAGCCGAAACATCATCTGTATCCCACATTAATTGATGTCACTAAAGAAATATAAGAAAATCTATGATTCAATTAGCAAGTCAAATATCCATTAGAATAAAATCCATAGGAGACTAGGCTTCATTAGCTTGAGTGCCTGTTTCTTGGAACAAATTACATTAGAAAGATACACGATGCATCTTTGTAACTGCTGCCTTCAAGGTACAGGCATGCGGTAGGGGGATGTTGTGCTCGAAGGAAGACGAGAGTGAGACACTTTTTTGATGGTGTAGTCTGGCTGTGATCTATTCTCAATTGGACCTCTCATCTTAGTTTTGGGATTTATCCAAGATGCAAGGTTTCTTATGCAAAGTATAAAAGCTAATACAGATAGTTTAATGCAAGTGATGATACATAGAATGGAGCTTGCAGGGGACTTTGAATAATACATGTGCAATTATTATAATGTATTGTGCAAAAAAAGAACATGTTCTGGCTGTCTTGAACGAGTGCCACTTGTTACAGTGAAACAATTCATCATTGAATAAACAATCAATCAATGATAATATGGAATTTGTATTTATTAATACAATGCATTTATTAACTATGGGTATATCTACTAAACAGTGAATTGTACTTTTTTACCCATTTGGGCAGTGCAGTGTCCCTTTAAATATCCTTTGTCGCTGTGCACGTAGGTACATATATATTCTATCACATTGAGCACTAGGAGTGTGTAGGTATCTGATGGTTTGTCTTTGTCTGTGTGTTACATATACATTACTTTATCAAAATAGGCTTTTCCTTTATCAATTATATATCACCATTATCAGAATTCTAAGTATTTGCTGCTGTGCATTTTTTATTTTTTTTGTTAAAAACCCAGCTTTGTTTTTTGGAATATTTCGACACAGTTTTATCTGATACTCGTTGAGCGAAATTACGGTCATGACTCGAGTCCCTGTCCTGTGGAGTGTTCATTGTGTCCTACATGTGACTCTGGCAAAGAGATTTCTCTAAAGGGGAAAATGAATTTTAATGAAATCTTGAAAGACTTAAAAATTTCATGCTAATTTTAATTATTCAGTGCTGTCACGAAGCGTCTTTAAAGCTTTGTTAAAAATATCCTTCTTTTGGTTTCAGAGTGATTGATTAGCATTTTCATGCACTGATGTTGAAGAGAAAAGTTTAGCAGTCTTTAAAAAGTTGTTCTTTTGAGCCATTAGGAGTCTTAAACCCTTGCATATTATTTTGAACATGCCTAATTGTATTTTTAATGTGAATTAATGATTCTTCATACATTGTGCCTGTTTCACTGTCACTGGAAATGGCTGCTGGGCAGGCCGCCCTGTTGGGATACATTGGTTGTGTTGCAGAACATGTTAGAGATCTGACCTGCTTACACATAACAGCAGAATTCTTGTAGTCTATGGATTTAAATGAATATCATTAATGTAGCTGACTGTTACCATCAAACGCGTCAGACCAATAACTCAATGTTTCTTAAATGTTACAAGTGACTGGAAACCTGACTCCAGATTTGCAGAGAAGGACTAAGATCCCATGGGTCCCTAGGCAGGATTACAGGTTAATTCTTCACATTGGTATGGTTAATACGGTCCTGGTTCTGGGGCCCCTGTTTATCTCCTGTACCCTAAGCAGCTGCCTAGGTTCACTTTATGGTTAAAAATTAGGGGTGTCAAATTCAGCACAGTAGGGGTTCCTGCCAAAGTTTAGGATATTTATGATGTATTTACAAAAATAAAAGGGGGTTGCACGTATTAAAACCACCACATGTCTGTGGCCCTTAAGTCTGCGGTTCTCAAACTATGGTGTATGGTTTGTTGGTGATGCCAAAGGGCCTTCATAATGGTTAAAGGCATGGAGTGTGACAAAGTGTGTATGTACACGGCCTAAAATTGTAGTCCTATGTAACTAGCCAGGCCTTAAAAGTTACTCGCCACTGCAAGTCATAGTATTCTTATCATGGATGAATTTCATAGTGGCCAGGGTAAATTCTCACTTGCCAATGGATCTAGAGGGAAGTGGATGTTTTAAGTGTGTGTATATATAATATGTGTGTGTTTTTGTTTTTTTAAAATAAATATGTGTACACAAGGCAGGAATATGAATATTAATATGTTTTCTGTCTAGGATTTTGCATTAAACTATGTATTTTTTTTTTTACGTTTTTGACGGTAATATTGCCTTTCTAAATCGGTCCAGAAAACTCGAGAACCTAAGCTCTACGTTATACACCAGAACACGGCAGGGTTCCATTAGAACAGTAAATATTCCATCCATGGAATCCATCACTTTGCATATCCCATAAACAAACCTTTGTTTTAAGTCTGCCATTCGTCCAAGACGAGTCTTCCTACGAAGAAAATGTCTACCTAAAAGAAATGAAAAAGCAATACGAAATAGAAAAGGTATATGCGTATGTTTCACCTGTTTGACTGATCTGCTGCCAAGTGGTAACTGAAGCTGAAACAGAACAGAGATGCTGCAAAAGTTTAATTGATCTAGGTCTCCTCTATCCTGCTGGGTCTGTGATGATTCCTCTTGTGGACATCAACTGCAGCCTTCATTTCCCCCCTGCTGTGCTGCCTTCAGGCTCGGATTTCATTTAAGCCCAGTGGACAGATATGTAGCAATCAGCCTTGTTCTTATCTCTCCCTCCTCCCTATCGGCTTCATGCAGCAGCAGAGGCGACCCAAGACTACAAATGGGTCCTTTATATTTCTAGCTGTCAAGAGAATGCTAGTCCTGGAGATTTTCCCAGAGGGCAGCATTCCCTTTTAAACATAAGACACTATTGTGCAGAGCCACAGACTGTGAGATTGGAAGTACATCGAGGGACGTTCTGGACAGATACATGTCTGAAGACATGTTGGGCCTCTCACAGAGTTCCTTAACCCCTTGATTGCAGGGACACAAACACCTTGCTATTTCCTGGGTTATGAGAATATATGCACATATTAGCAGTTGGTTCCAAAGTAAGGAAATGTTTTTACATGTGATATCTGTCACACCTGTGCCATTTTGTCAGCACATCTTAAAGCCATTAGGATTTGATGTCATGTAGCCTACCAACAAGAATATGATGAGTTTTGGTCCAACGTAGTTGTGTGTGCACGCATGTGTGTGTATATTTGTATACATGTTATATCAATATGAGACTTGGCACTTTTGTAGCCACTGAATAAATAATGTATACATTGCACTTGTTATGTTTATAGCACACTTACAGAACATTGTTTTTCGATGACAAATATTATTTTATTATATTTATAGAATAACATAAAAGTAAAAGCTGCTAACGAGGCTTGGTTATCTGATCTGTGCACTGAAAAGGCAGTGTTTACAATGCCCAGCCTGCAGGTACAGGCTATGGGCCCCAATACCACTATTCTAAGCTGTGATACTAGTAATGATACTATAATAATAATAATAATTTGCGATTTTTATAGCACTTTTCATCCCTGTGAGACTCAAAGCACTTTACAAATAAACAAACATAAAGACATAAAAGTTAGGAGTTTCTTAAGGTCTGATGAGCGGACTGAATGCCTGATGGAAGAGGTGGGCCTTTAGCTTTTTTAAAAAAGACTGTAAGGACGGTGCCTCTCTGATTGTGCACGGTAAAGAGTTCCAGAAGGTAGGGGCAGCGTGGCTGAATGCCCTGGAACCTGAGTCTGTCTTTATTCTTGGCACTGATAGGAGGGATTTGCTGGCTGACTGAAGTCAACGGGATGGAATGTAGGGTGTCAGGAGCTCTTTCAGGTACTGTGGGCCTTGTATTGTTTAAGGCTTTGAAGGTCACTACTATCTATCACAGCCCTTGAGATAGTTTGCAGCATGGATGTTAATACCACAGGCAGTGGTTGTGGACTGTGGATGAGATTTATAAAAGTAGGTCAAAGTTCTAAAAGGGAAGCAGTCCCCATGGAAACCAATGGAATGCTCCTGTAGTTGCCATGGTGATCACCCCAATTTTAGATCTTTGCTCCAGTTCTAGAAGCATCAATAACCTCTGTCCAATTTTGCTTTTTTATTGATCAACCAATTAAAACTGCTGGTTAAAGCAGTGGTAACATTACTGTCTTAAACCTGAGAAACCCAGGTTTCAATCCTTCTAATCATAGATTGAAAGTTTGTTTTAACAGGTGTTTGAACAGGGCACTGCCTCGTCTATATACTCTATAATTATCAAGAGCTACAGAATATACGGGCGCTACATAAATGCCAATAATAATGAGGTGAACGATTACTGACCACCAGCACAGACCAAATGATCAGTTCAAGGATAACGCCAACCCTTATGCAAACAATTTTTTGTTTTGTAGAGAAGTGATTGAATCGTTTTGCTCGGAGCCCATGCTCACAGTATGAGATGCGGTGGGGGGAGATTTTAATTTAAAAACAAAACCTATTTAGGTTACAGAGGGGAGGTGTGATGGAGTGGGAAAGAGAGGAAGGTAGCCTTCCCCTTGTATGTGCTCGGTCTGCAAGTGGGAAGATTTTTACGTTTGTTGTCCACGCACTGTGAACTGACAACAAATGTCAAATTTGCACAGAATAGACATAAGGCAGCTCAGAACAGGTGCCCAAGTCACATGTACAGGGCTGGCAACTAACCCCCGGCACATATTTAAACATAACATGTCCAGACTTGTACCACCATGACCACTTAAAATCACTGAAATGGTAATCGCGGTTGGAGTAACCCATTAAGCAAATCACGATACCATGTGTAAAAACTGATTATTCTATTAAATATCCACGAAAATGTTTCATTTAAACCTCAGATTTAGAACAACTTTTAAATGTAATAAAAACTAACAAAAAATAAAACCTGTCAATCACTTTTTTGAAAATAGTTGCTTGTTTTTTTTATCTGTTTCCTAGGCTGTCTAGACTGACAAGATTGATGGAAGATTAAACTGTTTTATTTGCCTTTGGGCATTACAGTGTCTGAATACTTTGGCATCAAACAGTTCAGTGATGCCAAAATTTACACCTCAAATTTTTGTACACTACATTTCCCACGATTCTCTGGAAAATACAGATTTCGCAAACATCCGGAGTGCAAATCACAGACATCACTAAAATAGACGATAAAAGGATGTCTGAAGAATTGTGTTGTCTTTTCATGTGCTACGCAAGCCATGCCATTTTCTTTAAAGTTAACTCTATATCATCAATCTTTTCCAATATCTCTTCCTTTTTGCTCCTCCGATCCTTGGTTTGTTTAGATGCAAAAAAACTCAATTTCTCCTCCACCAGAGCTTCTAGTCCCTAATGAAGAATTTCTCAAGCTGCATCTGGTTTCTGTAACGGTTTGTGTGGTTAAATAAACCACATGCACAGACTTCAGACCACATTATTTACTTCTCAAAACAATTTATATTATAGCTTGCCACTGTACATAGCACACTACGGCAAATTACGAAGAACCTCTCCATCGGTGGTCTCAAACTATTCATTATTAATTAGTAAAGCATGCGCAGATTTAATATGTTTGACATTCATGAACAATTAAACATTTATTTCTCATTTATAATACTGTTCCCATCTTAACTAGTGAACATTCTTTTTAGAGCTTTCCAAAACAAAGCAAATGCACAATCAACTGATGTTTGTAGGATAGTAGAGGAAGGAATTATTACATTACTGAGAGGGTAGTGGATGCATGGAATAGCCTTCCAGCTGAAGTGGTAGAGGTTAACACAGTGAAGGAGTTTAAGCATGCGTGGGATAGGCATAAGGCTATCCTAACTATAAGATAAAGCTAGGGACTAATGAAAGTATTTAGAAAATTGGGCAGACTAGATGGGCCGAATGGTTCCTATCTGCCATCACATTCTATATAACATTGGTAAGTGGCTTAAATTTGAACGATAGTCTTATACGATCTCTAAAATAGAGCCAGTGTACGAGGTTCTTTAAATCACGTTCTGGAGCTGTAGTGCTAAAAATGAAAAATACATGAATAAATGTAGATATTTGCCTCCAAAAATTACAGTTTTTGAAAAAAATGCAGAACTGCAATTTCGGTAGTAACATTTTCAAACACCTGGAATTTCTATTTTTTTTCATTTATTGAGGGTTCTGTAAACTTCATAATTCCGATAAATGTCTGTCAACTCATGAAAGTAGCTTCATTCATGTTTTTTCATGAATGGAACTACTACAGGCAGATCTCCCTCGTAAGTACAAACCTGCTATACAGCTCTATCATAGAAACCTTAGAAGTAGATAAATATATTTTGTTTTAAATCATTGTTATGCAGTGAATGCTTTTTAAGTTCCTAAAATATCCATTATGGTTTTAATGTGGTTTTGTTATGTATACATTATCATAGAAAATATTATAATGGAGGAAAACAGCACTTGAGTAAAGTATAATGTAGCAACGCAGCAACAGTATCTCGTTATAGGAACATGTGAATTTCATCTGCTTTTTTTTTTCTCTCATCTTTTTCTCCTGTGTCACGGATCTGTCAAAACACACTGTATGTTATGACTATCTATAAACATAAATAGTCCCCCCCCCCCCCCCCTCCCAGTGTACAAACATCCAGTCATACGTCTGCCGTCTAAACTCTAAAAGTGAAGGCATGTTTTCATTTCTGACTATCTCGCAAGCCATTAATGTTTCGAAGCCTGCTCTGGAATGCGGCTCTGGATTTTGGTTCCTGTCTCCCATGTATACCTGTCATCTGTCCATATGTCAGTGTGGGAGTGTGAGTGCACATCTTTCTATTACCGACTTTAATTATCCTGTCTAGTTAGCCAGAAAATGGATAGTGCTGGCTAATGAAACCTGTCAAAGGCTTGAGGGGGGTATTGATGTTTAAATAAATAAATAAACCAGGCTTATTTATTTATATTTCCAAGTGATTGGACTTGCTGCTCACTTTAAATGAGAACGCGGTGTGTTCCCTGGGGGTGCCTACATGCAGTCATTTATAGGCAGCAGACAATGGCATGCCATTTAATGAGAATGTGCTGCTGTGATGAAAGAGCCCTATGGAGGGTATTAAGGCCCATGCTCGTTTCAGGGGGCCATTAACACTGTATGGTCTGGTTGGGGAGTTAAGAATATCTATTCCATTTCCATATCACTTCCACCTCCATCTCTGTTCTTTAGGCCTCACCTCACACTCATACTCATAGGAACAGCTATAGTGAAGCTCTGTATTTTTTTCACCACTACCCACCCACCCTTCCCTCCTCCCGCACACCCAGGTTCCCTCTAAATATATAGCATTCTGTTCCAGCTTTTTGAGATTCTCACTCAATTACCTCTTCATTCCCTTTATATTTCACCAATAGTTGCTTCTCTCTGTTAACTCTTTCAGCCATCACCTCCAAACTTTCCCTGCTACCTCTTGTCTCAAATCCCCATTGTATCCTTAAGATTGTAAGCTCACGGGCCATCTAGCTAAGCACTTTGTATAAAAGAGCTTCAATGGCTAGTTATCAGCTTACGGGCAGGGATCTTTCTGCCTCTTGTATTTGTCTATGTATATTTTACGTTCTCCACTAATTGTACAGCGCTGCGGAATCTGTTGGCGCTTTATAAATACCAGTAATAAATAAATAAATAAATCTCAAACACCTGGATTGCATTTTCCTACTACAATGGTCTGGGCCTCTGATAAGGAGTGGTTGATTTACCCATGCATGGCAGTGCTGGTTTTGGGAGAATGTGATCATACATCACTTTCTCCCAATCTACACAGAGTCGATCACAATGCAGAAGACCTGCATCAGCTCGCTCCTAACTGCACCAGTCCTGCTTACACTCATGTACACCAACCTGCTCCCATGTGCTCTAGCCTCTTCTCCAACTAAACCCCATAGAACCCACCCTCCTGAACCCAAAAGGTTTATTTCTCTATGTGTTTGTATCTCTGTGTGCATGTGTGTTTGTACCTCTTTGTATATATCTGTGTGTTTGTCAGTTGGTGTGTGTGTGTGTGTGTACCTCTTTGTATATATCTGTGTGTATGTCAGTTTGTGTGTGTGTGTGTGTCAATGTATGATTATGTTAGGCGGGATTATGTGTATGAAAGTAAGTGTGTGTGTGTGTGTCTGAGTGAGTAAGCACATCTATGTGTGTGTGTGTACCTTTTTGTATATATCTGTGTGTAGGTCAGTTTGTGTGTGTGTGTGTGTGTGTGTCAGTGTATGATTATGTTAGGTGGGAATGTGTATGAAAGTAAGTGTGTGTGTGTGTGTGCGTGTGTGTGTGTGTGTTTGTGTCTGAGTGAGCACATCTATGTGTGTGTGTGTCTTGGAGTGTCTGTATGTTTGTGAGCTGGTATCTGTGAGCATATACCAGGGGAAGCACGCAGAATGCAGTTGTAAGGAGCCATAGAATTCTGGTCTCAGTCCCTGTGCTTGAACTGTGTGCTCCAATAAGTGTATTTTACCTGATATTAAAAAGACACACTGGTAACCCTAACCACTACTGTTAATTGTGCAGGTCACGGTAATGGGTGCCGTACAAACATATGGACAAATAATGCAGGAAGTGAAATGTCCTCATTGTGATATCACAGGTTAAGGTGTAGGCTTTGAGCTTCCTGGAAATCATCAAAAGATGATCTTGTGGTATTCACATTTTTTTGACAACAAAAGTATCTGCTGAAATACGAGGAACTGAACTAAGAATACCTTTCAAATGACCTAATTACTATTATTTGAACTATCTGCTAATCATACATGGTAATTTCATTCATAATATTTTTGTAAGGGTCTGTTAACCCTGTCAGTGCAAATTACACACTGTGCACATCACCAAATCGATGTCATGCAGTCTCCACAGGGTCAAAGATTTAATCATTTTTAGAACATTATAGTTCATCTTGACTATGCAATCAATGGCGTCGATTAAGCTTTTCAAGTCATTTAATATTTTGGGCAATCTTTTAAATTGCTTAATATGACATTAATATATTGATATTATTTATTTGTTTTATACATTGACATATTTTTTTAAGCTATTAAATGTTTTTTGATATTTTAATATTTTGAAAAAAAATAGTTTTAAAAGTTTGTCTAAACATTTTACATTTTTGAAACGCTTATCCAAAATCATTAAATCAAGGCCTATTTGAGATAATATTTTTCCTTGTTGATCACTTGTGCAGTTAATGCATTTCACTACATAAATGTTACTGACGAACGATTTTTCTGCCATTTGAAAAAATTGTTTTCAGTTCACGGATCCCACTATACACAATGACATACAGTATTACAAGAGCTTTTGTAAATTAATTTTCCAATTTTCTTTCGTACTGGCCATATTGGAGTAATCAATAATCATTAGCTCAGATATCACATTGCCTAGTCTATCAAAGCTATTAGTTTTGGCATGTGTATTTATACGTTGACAAATTATACCAGTCCCGGGAGAATGACCAATATTACCAAACTCAACTGACGTGGGATCGGACGAAGGACAAATCGTGATGCCTGCGTTACTCTATAAATTCCTCTCTGAATAGGGCTAAAAATGGTAACAAAGTTGCAAGATCGCAACCCCATCAAGGGAGTTGATGAGTTCCGTTCGAGACACTCTCTTTGACTGACGTCTCTAATTGAGTGCCCTTCGTTTAATTAAATGGTCTCTTGGGCTCTTTGGCATATGTTTGTACTCAAGTTTGCTGTGTTATGTCAAAAGAGATGGCTGATAGTGGACGTATCCTTTGAGATGTTTAGTCAAGGACACAGAGTTGTGAATACATATTTTATTTTTTTCATTATCTCTGTGCAAAACAATTTGAATTGGGTTTTTCTTTTTTATATTAAATTCAAGGGTACTCTGTATAGAGTTATTGGTAATTTAATTTAATAATAAAAACTCAATATTAGAATACTTGGGTAAAAATCTGATTATCGGTATAACTTTGATAGAAAGAAAGTTAAAACAGTACATTTTTATAAATTGCACAGAATAAAATTCTCAGTCTGTGTCTTTTATCGTATACAGAAGATAGATTTTTGTTTAAATAATGCTTTTTCATTATTTTACTGTTAGTGCTATCTAATGCCCTTAAAAGGACATTCTGAACAACATTTTGCAGCTTGCTTTAGCAGTTTTGTTGTCTAGAACAGCGTTTCCCAAACCAGTCCTCAAGACCCACCAACAGTCCAGGTTTTGTTAGTACCTCCATTGGAATAAAACAGGGAAATCCATAAATCCTGAACTATTGGTGGGCCACGAGGACTGGTTTGGGAACCTCTGGTCTAGAATATTCAGGAGATGTTTCCCCAGTTTATTGGCAAACTGTTTAAAGGGACACTCCAGACCCTTAACCCCTTAAGGACCAAACATCTGGAATAAAAGGGAATCATGACATGTCACACATGTCATGTGTCCTTAAGGGGTTAAAGCACTTTATGTGTGTAGAGTGTATTTTTTTGTTTTACCATTTTACAAAAAGTACAGATTTCAATAGAAATATGCACTTTTATGAATTATCCTTGTTACACCCCCCTGGCTATCAATCAGACAACCAGTCATGTTACTTCCTGGTTTGTTAGCGCAGTGGAGAAAAATTCATGAGACAACAATTGCCCAGAGCACCTGCCTTGCAAATACTTCTCATTGAGTTGCATTTGGAAGTCCGTGATTGGACAGCCACAGAAGGCCTGGGCTGGGAAAGAAGGAGAGGACTATATCTATTAAACAGTGATTTTTATTTTTGTACTTTGTATTTAGTAAGTCCCTTTGCAAATGTTTTTCACATTTACCTGGGTTCTTCCTGGCACCCAGACCCCTGGCCCCCTTCTTGTCAGCATTGATCGTGCAAATTTACACTCTCTCATTATCAATATGAAATTCATGCAATCTAAAAGGCTGTGATTTCCTGAGAGTGTTGGGGGTGAGGGAACCTAGGATGGGGAGCCCAGCATTTACAGCCAGTCAGTACTAGTCAGTACCATCTGGGTTGAAAGGAGTTGTCCCTGAAAATGCAGAAGAGTTAATTTGTATTATGAATGTGTTTGAGGAATGAAGATCCCTGGTTTATATTAAACTGCTCCAAAACAGTTTGACATTAAAATAGAGATAGGCGCCAGAGGACTCTTGGCGATATAGCCATTACAGCGAGTCATATTAGTTATGTTGCTTTGAGTTGCCCTTTTTACACAATCTCTTTTTTCATTTTTTTCTCATTCCGTTTTTGCTCCCGAAAATTTTGTTTACTTCTTTACATTGTTTTGTTTTCAATAAAGGTAATACAACCTATATTGGCAAACATTACATCTGCCAAAAAATAGAAAAAATGTCAGCCTTTATGAACATTTTATGAACTTGGCTGTTTTGGCTTCAACGTTCTGAACAGGTTGTTCTGTCTTGCTAGAACCTACCGTTTATATGACAGACCTCAATTTCTTTATTTTTGTTGTTTTTTTTGTTTACAAAAAAATACACATAAATTAATAAAAACAGTGATATTCCTGACTGATTCAATTCTACAGCAATCTAGTCTTAAAAAACATCCCCACCTTACAATTACAGCCTATCTACAAGATCTCATATCTGTAAGTAAGGGCCACCCTCACTTCCACTATACCAAGTTCTAAAATACTGACTTTTGCCGTCCCTGTCTGCCGCGACTTGTGCTAAAACGTACATTTCCTTTGTAACGTAGAACGTCAAACAGAACAAAGACACAAACACAGAATGTGCTTGTTTGGTGATAAGTGTTCATCGTTTATTGGCCGAAAAAAGAAACTGGGTAAATTCCCAGACACCTGCTGTGAACATTAAACTTGATATTTCTTTTATTCGCTGCTTTTTCCAATTCCTGCTAGTTTTTCTTTTTATATATATAATTATTCTGTGCAATGGATCTTTTTAGGAGGCTGCCATTGTGAGTTGCTTTCTACTGCGACGTCCAATGGAAAGCCTCCCGTGAGATTGCCAACGCACTGCATGAAAGACCTTGTTGCTATGGCACCCTTTAAAATGCAGACATTAATTGCCAGCAAGCGAGCGAGCATTGCCTCAAATGTCGAGACCTCTCTACCCAGCCGGGAATGCAAGGAGGTCTTTCATCATCCCGATTTTTTTTTTGGGATGTTTATTCATTCTTCTTTTTTTAAACTTTACTCTATTGTTTTGTGAATGTGTTTTCAGAATGTTCTCTTATGTGTTTCATGAAGTGATATAAGGAGTTTGTGTCATGCAAAGGGTATAGGTTAGCTTGAGACTATAAATGGATTCATTCAATTTCAAGAGCCTGCACTCCATATTGAGTCATGGATCTAATGTGTGATTCAATTCAATGTGGATCCAGTGGAGTTAAAACAACAAGGTGAAAAAAAAACTCAGCACAAAAACTACTTGTCTGCCTAATGCAATATGCAACTGGTATTTTTTTTTTTTAACTCATTATGTTTTTTTTATTAACTCATTAAAAGGGATTCTATAGTGCCAGGAAAACAAAGCCATTTTACTGGCACTATATAATCATACAGTGCCCCCTCCCTTGCCCCCTTTCCTACGGTGCTGAAGGGGTTAAACCCCCTTCAGTCACTTACCTGAATCCAGTGCTGATGTCCCTCGGCGCTGGGTCAGGCTCCTCCCATGCTCCTCCCCCGCCGGCGTCAGCAGGGGAGACCTAATGTGCATGCGCACCAATGCTTTCCAATTGGGAAAATCTGAAGCTGGAGGTTCTCAAGTAGAGCTTCATGCAGAGCCTCATGCAGAGGTCCATTTCAAACCAGGAAGCTCTGTAGTGGCTGTCTGGTAGACAGCCACTAGAGGTGGAGTTAACCCTGGATAGTAATTATTGCAGTTTCTCAATGACTGCAATAATTACCTTTGTAGGGTTAAGGGACATGGGGCATTGCACCCAGGCCACTTCAATGAGCTGAAATGGTCTGGGTGCCTACAGTGTCCCTTTAAGCAATGCCCTACCATTGATCATATTGACCAATTATATATTTTATTGAATACAGAGATAGTAAGTTTGAAGTAACATTGTCTTTTGAATACCAGCACCCCCATTCCACCATAGTAGGGGGTGTTACAGTAATGTAACACATACCTTTTTGCTCTGCCTACCTCTTGCTCTTTTCCCCAAGCAGGACACCCAAGCTTACCCAAGCTCTCCTAATACGCCGGTGTTTTGGACCTCATTGCCACACGTTGGTGTCAGAGCAGAATGACATAAGTCCCTCTGTTCTTATTTTCTCAGAGCAGAACGCAAGACGCTGGGGGAGTATTTACAACAGGTTCAAAACGTCTGTAAGACAAAAAAAAAAAAAAACACCTGTAGGACGTCTATCCAAAAAAAATAAAAAAATAATGCCTAAAAAGCAAGCGCTCCAAATGTTTTCAACAATTTTTTTGTTTATTCCCCAATATACATAAACAACAGGAAAAACAAAAAGCCAAATAAAAATCTCCCTTACATGTTTCGGACCACCTGGTCCTAAAGACATATGAGCGAGGTCTTTCTAGCTCCTTTTAACTACTTCAAATCATGGTTCTTAGAGTAACCCTTTAACTACAAATATCTTGCAGTAAGGTATTTTTGACACAAATTATATGCTCAAATGTTTTATTCCTCTATTAATATTTAAAGAAACTTGAGGCTAAAATTTAAAGGATTCCTAAATCAGACATGGGACTTTTGATGATGTGACTCGGGGGTCCAGCTTTGGTCACCCTCCGAGCAGTGCACTGCATGCAAACCGTTAATTTCTCTTTGCATTTCTATGATGACAGACAGGGGGTCTCCGATCAAATGGAGACTTTCCCACTTAGCCAGCCACTAATACCACCAAGTGTCCCACACCTAGAACTGGCAGAGTTTCCTGTTCGAGGTGAAGCCAGCCAGAGCTGCATTCCTATTGAATCGTACATATTTTGTTTTCTCACTGACAGACGGTAATGATACCTCCAGAACAGTGGGGTGTTGAATTCCAGTAAAATAATACAATTATCTGAAAAGTATTACATACTAACCCACTTAGGCCAAAATAATAGCTGTTGTAAACTCGTTTTTGTGCCACTTCCACACTGGTGTTTGTTCATTTATCTCCTACTTGTTCCGTCGATGCTAATTGCACTCCTTTTGCTACAGTATCTCTTAGTATCTCTTGAACGGCGGAAATTAAGGATGTTATTCCAGCTGTGATCACAAGTGTGCCAAATATTTCCAGATGAGGCACATGTAGTAGAAGAATAGCAGGCCATTGTTTTTATTATTTTTATAATGTATTTATGTTTAGAGCTTAGGCATTCTGTAGAACAGAAGATAAAATGCGTAATGGGACTCAGTTTGGCAGATAGAGATAACGGAATGTCGTGAATAATGGGGGAACGGGTCTTTAGATCACCGTATGATGCTGTCAAGTCTGAGAAGAATGCAGATTTGGAGCTACTTTCTCAGATTGCGTTGGTCCGGAAGCTTGTGGCCATGTGGTTTGTACTTTCTCATCTCAACAAGACAATTGCTGTTCTTTTTTTTCCCATCTCTAGCAATTAACTTTTATCTGTCAACAGAGCAAGGGAAAATTCTTATTTTTGCTTATATCTAAAGCAATTTTGCTTTGGTGGAATCCAGGCTAGAATCCTTCTCGTTTGCAATCATGTGGAAAGCCTAGATGTTCTAGTGGAACAGTGTCCATCTCCTGGGGGATTTATTGAGTTCTCTGAACCCTTAATGATATACAGATAAAAAAATTTTACAGAGACAAATTATGTGAAAATCAGATAGGGAGAGAACGTGACGGACCGCAAAACTAAAAGGGTTTATTTACTAAACATTAGCTTGCCATGATTTGATAACCAAGTTACAAAAGTTAGGCCAAAGTAACTGAGTTTGAACTATAGCAAAGTTTGGAACATTTTCAAATTGTCTAATTTTCTCTAATTTCTGTCAAAGACTCTTCACCGACCTCAACTCGCTGTTTAGTGTCCCTCTTTGACAAGTTCAGATGTTGGAGGATGACCCCCAGAACACATTTGCGAAAACCCCAAAGCGACACAGACTTGCTAAACAAATCCTATCACACCCAGATGACACACAGTTTGTCTGTCAAGCAATTAGTTTCTTCTGGCATCTGTGATGTATAATTACAAAGATTGTTTAGTATTAACGCTCGGCATAATATTAAAATAAATCAACGCGTCCTCACATGGCCTGACGCACAGAGGAAAGCGGGGGAAGCGATTTAACCCCGGGGGGGCTGAGATTAAATGGCCGCCTGGATTTTTAACCAGGGCTATGATGTTTCTTTGAGTTGTTTATACTGACAATGTTCCCACAGAGATGTAAACCTGTCAGATGTTGCATATTTTGGCATGACAAGCCCAGGAAGGAAGAGATCTATTACTAAGTGAAAATACAAATAAAAACACATAATCAGTACAGTTTAAACTTTAACTGAGGCTACAGTAGCTTAAACTATATTGAAAAACTCTTAAAGCATGTGACAAATGTATTTGCATAAAACGTAATTAAATTTTAATCAGTTCCTGTTCTTTGGAGTGTCTGCACTTGCCGTGTAAATTTAGCATTGAATGGGTTTTTATGTAGGCATCCTGGCTCTCCCTGCTGAAAGGGTTTACCTGCAAACAGTAGCACTGATGAGTTGCAGTTGGACACTGTTTGCTTTACCTATTATTATTAATATTATTGTTACTGATATTTATACAGCGCCAGCATAGTCCGTAGCGCTTTACAATATTATAAAAGTAGGAGATTTAACAATAAATGAGACAATTACAAAAACTCACAGGAACAACAGGTTGAAGAGGAGCCTGCTTAAACCAGCTTACAGTCTATCACGCTACAAAGCGACGGTACAGCATAAGTAGCCGTTAAACCGTGCGCTTATCATTATACAGCACACTACAAGTAATGATAAAACAGCAGGATTGTTTGTGCGACTCTTAGAAATGTTGTTCGTAAGAAAACTAGCTTTATCCATTTTTAATTACGTTATGTATTCACTAATTACAGGATTGTAGTCAATTGAAAATAAAAAATAAAAAATTCAGACTAAAAAAGCCGAACTCTGACTATAAATGAATTTGAGAATGTTTTAATATCTGCTATTTTAGCCTAGATTTGACATCATTTTTTTTTTTTTTTTCAATTTTCTACTGGCTGATGTTTGGAGGAATAAACCCCAAGTGATACTAGACACTTGGGATGTAAATGCAGTTTAAACCTTTAAGGAACAATGAAGGTGTCTGTAGTGATAACAGTCTGTGCTTTAAGGATCCAATTCCATCCTTGTGTTTCGGCATCGGGTATACAGATACAATATAAGTAATGAGAGCATAGTATAGCAATCGGTCCTTAAGGGCTTACATTATTATTATTATTATTATTTATATAGCGCCATCAGATTCCGTAGCGCTGTACATGTTTTACCATTAACCTGTGATATATTTTACGTTTATGTATTGCACAGCTTAATAAGTGCAAAGGGGATGGACAGATCTCAGGTCATTAATAAGAAATGTTACAAAGTTGAGGCCATAGGCCCAATTTCTGCATAGTGTTCTGTATGGCAAGGGGAATGTATTTGAAAGAGACTGTGGATGAAATAAATATAAAGACTAGTTATAAAGGACCAAGGTGCTAAACGTGGAGCAGTCACAATGAAAACATCATGTTTCTTCTGTTTGCCCATTGTTAGAACCTTAACCCAGAGTTGCTGTGTTTATAACTCAATTGATTCCTAGACCTTTACTGTTCTCTTTGCACTGATCAATGAGTATTGTAGTCGTGTGGTTTGATAACCTGTGTCACAACTAATTCCTTCTCTTCTGTTCTTCTTTAACGCAATCTGCTTTGTGCAGAGCACAGGAGACTTAGCGCTGGTAAGTAACAGGCTATCACTGAGCATCTCACCGGTTCATTCCTTTCATCATGCGTTTCATGACCCACGTTTGCAACTCTCCTGATTGCCATCATTCACTTACCTCCCTTATAGTCATGCAGCACAATTCTATCATGTTGTACTTTATGCTATAATATAATTTGTCATTGTGTTTATTTCCCAACAGTTTAACCCATTAGTTCCAAAATAGATTTCTTGGATTGTTTGTGTTAAATGTATATGGCACTCTCATTACATGTAGGCAAGTCTTTTGTTCGCTTGGTTTTAAACAGTTACAAGATCTATGAGATCGTATTTGTTCCTTAATGCTGTCCTGTTTGTAAGTCCAGAAGATGCACAAGGGAATCATTTCTGACAAATTAAAAATAGTGTTTTTGCAATGTCCTCCACCACATTAATTGGTCACTATAGGCACCAAAACAACTTTAGCGTAATGAAACAGTTTTGGTGTATAGAACATGCCCCTGCAGTCTCGCTGCTTAGTTCTCTGTCATTTAGGAGATAAATCACTTTGTTTTTGAACCCTAGTCACACCTCCCTGCATGTGACTTGTACAGCCTTCATAAACACTTCCTGTAAAGAGTCATCTAATGTTTATCCTTCCTTTATTGTAAGTTCTGTTTAATTTAGATTTTCTTATCCCCTTATCTTGCTAGACCCTGCAAGAGCCTCTTGTATGTGATTAAAGTTCAATTTACAGAGAAAGAGATATAATTGTTTAAGGTACATCTAATTGAAAGTGAAACCATTTTTTTTCATGCAGGCTCTGTCTATCATAGCGAGGGGAGGTGTGACAAGGGCTGCATAAACAGAAACAACGTGATTTAACTCCTAAATGGCAGATAATTGAACAGTAAAATTGCAGGGGAATGATCTATACACCAAAACTGCTTTATTTAGCTAAAGTTGTTTAAGTGACTATAGTGTCCCTTTAAAGTGTTAAAGAAAAGTGGTCCATTTATAAATATTAGTATTTTTATTGGATCTGGAACAGATACTTTGATTTGGGGTTGGAGTTTTAACTATGTTTAAATTTGCAAATAACAGTTAGAATGATTGATTTACATAATTAATTAATGTATGGTGTAGTTGCTTATGTTGTGTTACAGAGGGGCAAAACTATGTAACTTTGTATATTAAAAAGTTCGGCACTACAAAAATACCAACGGGGGGAGTAGAGCCACACACCCGAACAAAAGGAAATTAACTGGTAGGTTACTCCTACACACTTAGCTCTGGGTTCTGGGCATAGAGTTATCTCATAATCCATCGTACAGCGCTACAAAATTTGCTAGCGCTATATAAATAATAAAATAATATTAATAATACCTTTGTGTGCTTACACTTGCTCAGACAACTATGGAGGAATTCTGTACGAGTTCACTTCCAGTAGTTTCTCCAGAAGTGACATAAACGTGCATAACTAACTCCGGCAAAGCATGTACATTGCAATAAAAATGAAATCTATAAAGAATTAAAGGGAAAACAATGAATGCAAATAATTGCTACCTTTTATTTAGCTATTTGGTTGTGTTTTAATTCCTGTGGTGACAATTCCTCTTTCAACATTTGTGAAATAATTCTCACTTAACCAGGTGTGTTGCTAACAGAGTGTCTTAATGGATGCCAACAGTATGTCTTTTATAAAAGGCAGCTATGGCTAAAACGTTGATCCCCCAGGCCCCAGCTATGTCAGCCTTGCGGTTGGCAAAGCATCATGGGAGTTGTGTTTGGAAATAGTCAGAGATCCATTTTTTTGTCCACTTCTGATCTGAAAGATGGCTGACAAATATTTATAACATTTAGGAAACAGGTGGGGCTCTTTCGACTTTTTTATGGGCCTTTTTAAAAAAAAAAAAAAAACATAAAATATTCCAACAGTTGGACGCTAGCAGTGACCTTTTCAGGAGTCACTGCTCCCTCGAGGTTTGAGAAGTTCTGGTATAAGTCGACCACCTCACTTTGAAGGATCCTTGAGGAATTTCATTGCAACCCACTTGATAAACCTGATTGGAACGAGGTGCTTGGATTGCATGTGCCGTCTGATTTACAATGATCCTGTTTTTCGGGCCATTATTAGGAGCTGATTTGAAGTTTGCTGAATATCTTATCTAGTGCAAAAACTAGTGAGAGTTTTCATAATGATGGCAATCACATTTCAAATGATTTTTAGTCTAGACTGCCTGCAAAAAAGATCTTCTATGCCATTTTATTTCGATAACTCTACGCTGATTTTATTTTCAAATGTTCCGTGAATTAGCACACCGAGAGCTACTTTTAAAATAAAGGATTGTTTTTTTGGTGGTGTGCCGGCAATATCAGTGGGTCTTTAACAGAAAAAAAATAGTATTGGTGGGTCTGCGACTTAGTATCAAGGCACCTGTGACATTTTAAGAAACTCCCCTTCTAAATAGGGCTTTATGTATATGTTTCACAGTGCAAGAATTAAATAAAATTGCACACCGACCTTTATTAAACTGCAGGTTATGGGACATCAAAATATTTTATGAATTATTTCTACACATTTTAGCTTTCTATAAAGCAGGACGGTATATGTTTTTGTACCATGTGAAAACACATTTTGTTTTTATGTCATTATTTTTTTAGGGAATAGATTTTCGTCAGTATAAATACCCTAAGAATTACAAATAATTATACCTCCACCAGTTTAGTTATTAAATGTTTTAAGTGGCCATTCCAAACACCATGATCACAGTATTGGTTATGATGATATTAGTTATCGGGCAACAGAGTATTTGCATTTACTGACATACGGTAAGTGAAACTTGTGAATTATACATGTGTGCTCCTACATCCAATCACGGGAAACCATCCTAATTTGCATCAAATGCCTTTCAACGCCTTTGCAAAAAACATTTTATTCTCCTAAGCAAATGATACGTAACTCTTAATAAAAAAATAAATAAATAAGACTATGGCCTAATTTACGATGTGACAGTTCATCTTTATATACAGTTTCATTTGTATTCCAGCCTGAATACCAGATACTTATATTAGGAGCTCCAATGAGTTCTGTAGCAGATTATTTTATTTAGAATTGTAGGTATTTTTTTTTAAAGCAATACATCATTTGGAATAGGCTTGTCATGGGTGAATCTATTAAATCATTGATGTGATAGAGTGTAACCTGCAGTTGACATGCAAGCCCATAGCTCATTAAACTCAGATGCCCGTGTAGCCACTGCTAAATTTTTGCTGGAAATTGGTGTTTTTGTATCAAATTTATTAATGCATAGTTGCATCTTCGCATTGGATTGAACATGTGTTCGAGTATATTGATATATAAATTCACCTATAGGGTTGCACAGAGAAGCCCTGTGCTGCCCTCTTTTGGCAGACTAGCATACTGAAAAGTTCCAAACACTACAGAGGAATTGGCATCAAAACACAGTGGGGTGTATTCACTAATTACAATAGTGCATTTTTGGACTGAATAGGCAAGATACGAAAATTCTTCCGGATGGCTCCTTGTGTCCAAAGTTTATCTTTCTCAATTCAATTCAGTTGCTTAGTTAATGTTTCTACTCTCTGTCTCTTAGGGACTCATTAAATGATACCTTACGCTGTTGTTTTGAAAACAAGTACAACCTTCTTCGTAAACTTTGAATAGTTAGGAATAGATCTGGGAATTTCGAGTTTTCGACCAAAATAGCCATAGCAAATATTGCTAATGAATCTTTGTTTTCAGTTTGGTCTCCCAAAATCAAAAATGTTCTGGACAGTTTCACCCAGATCACAAATGAGTGAATACTTGATGGTGGTGTAGGGTTTCTGCTTTCACCCCACTTCTCCTTCAAACCTCTACCCACCCCGCCTTCCCTCTCTTTTTCCTCCTTTGAAATTCATTCAGTTCGCTTATTTAAACCCTTATTTGCAAACATTGCAGTTATTTACCAGCCCCCTGATTCTCCTCGTCTCTTCCTTGACCATTTTGCTGCCTGGCTTTCTTACTTCCTTTCAAGCAATATCCCATCCCTAATTCTCTGGGATTTTCCATTAACCCACCCTTGTCCTCAGTAGCCTCAAAACTTATTTCAATCACCTCCTCCTTTGGTTATCGCAATGAGCTAATTCTCCCACACACGTAGCTGGCAATACCCTAGATCTTATTTTTTCAAATGCATGCTCAGTCTCCAATCATAATACTCCATCTCCTCTATCAGACCACCACCTACTATCATTTGTTTTTGAGTGCCCCCACACCCAATATCCTCAACCTAGTCCCCCTCAACTCAGGAGGAATTTGAATTCTCTTGATCTCCAGCAGCTCTCGACTGATATCCATTCTGAACTGTCAACCATCTCTTCCCTCTCTGGCTATCTCCTCATATGATGCTACCCTCACCTCTGCCGTAGATGCTGCAGCCCTACTCCAACCACGCACCTAAAGGAGGGCACGCCTCCAACCGTGGCACACTAAGTCAACCCGCTACCTGCAGGGATGCTCCCGTTCTGCTGAACGCTGCTGGAGGAAGTCTCACACCTTTTTTTCTACACTATTTTCTACACTATAAATTTGTCTTGCAATCATACAGCACAGCCCTCACCCTTGCAAAACAGTCCTACTTTTCCTCTCTCATTAGTTCATGTTCCCGCAATCCTAGTCATCTCTTTAATACTTTTAACACTCTTCTCCGCCCTGCTGTGGCCACCACACAAACTAACTTTCAGCTGATAGCTTTGCATGTTACTTTACTGACAAGATTAAACAGTTAAGGAATTAATTCTTCCCCCCTTTTTCCCTCTTTATCTAAACCTCACTTGGACCATACCATCTCTACCCTCCAAGACTTCTCTCCAGCTACTGAACAGGAGGTAGCTGCACTTCTCCTTTCCTCTCGTCCCACCACTAGTCCGCCTGGTCCCATCCCACCCCACCTCATCAGATCTCTCGTCCCTTGTCTGGTGCAGTCGGTACCCGTCTGACTTGCTTCCTCAATTCCAACTCTCTCCTTGACCCTCTTCAGTTTGGATTCTGCCCCCTCCACTCTACTGAGACTGCTCTGACTAGAGTTACAAATTATCTAATTGCAGCTAAATCCAAAGGCCACTACTCCATACTAATTCTTCTTGACCCCTCTGCTGCCTTTGACACTGTTGATCATGGCCTATTTCTCCTAACTCTTCAATCTCTTGGCCTCTGTGACACAACCCTCTCATAATTCTCCTCCTATCTCTCCCAGCACTCCTTCAGTGTCTCTTTTTCCAATGACACCTCCTCTCCTCATCCTGTCTCAGTCGGAGTCCCTCAAGGTTCAGTTCTTGGTCCCGTTTTGTTCTCTGTCTATACTGCCTCTCTTGGCAAACGCATTAATTAATTTGGATTCCACTACCGCCTGTACGCTGACGACACCCAGATATACCTCTCCTCCCCTGACCTCTCCCCTGCTGTCCTACAACGTGTCCACAATTGCCTTTCTTCTATTTCTGATTGGATGTCCTCCAGCTTTCTGAAACGCAATCTCAATCAAAAACTGAGTTTCTTATTTTTCCTCCTCATAACACTGATCCTCCTCCTTCACTCTCCCTGCAGGTTGACGGTACCTGCCTCGCCCCATTATTTCAAGCTCGCTGTCTTGGTGTCATTGATCCTGGCCTCACCTTTGCGCCTCATGTCCAGTCTGTTGCTAAAACCTGTCGATTCCAACTTAAAAACATTGCACGCATATGCCCCTTTCTTACGCAAAATGCTACCAAGGAGCTTGTTCATGCTCTAGTAATCTCTTGAAATAGAACAGTAAAAAAACAAAAGAAAGGGTGCGCCTTGCCTTTTATACAGAAGTTTATGTATAAGTAATAAGCATAAAATAATTACAAATAAAGTCAAGAATAATAGTCCACATGTAAGGGAAGTTCCTGTAGGACAACGGTGTTTCGTCTTAGATGTAAGTTGTATTTTTCAGTGCGCCATATGGAAAGAAGAACAAAAAGAAAGGAAATCCAATGGTACAGTACGTAGACATAAATGGATGTATTAGAGTATATAAGTTTTACTCACAATTTCCAGAGCTAAAATCCAGCTCTGGTATGAAATGCGTGAAGTGGAATGATCCCCACTCAAGGATATATGGAGTAACAACTTGAAGTTCAGTGGTCCAACGATGGTTTCAGCTGAAAATAAAAAGATAAAATACATAGTGCTCTCTGCTTTAACTGGAGTATAAATTAAAAGAAGGTATAAAATGTACTCACAATATATTGAGCAGGCTTATACTGCTCGGTATGTAGCGTTTGGGTGGTATAATCCCCACCTAAGGATTCTTTTGGCGTGTTCTTAAGATGGTAAAATCAAAGAAGTCAGGTTAAAAATAAAATAAATAACTAGAAAAAGGAAAATGGCAACTAAAATATTTAGGGCCAAAATTCCTTTATTATAACAAAATTAAAATATATAAAACAATCTCTAAACGCGTTTCGCCAAAAATAGGCTTCTTCAAGTAGAGTGTTTTTTTTATTGCACTCTACTTGAAGAAGCTTATTTTTGGCGAAACGCGTTTAGAGATTGTTTTATATATTTTCATACCATACGCATTTCATACCAGAGCTGGATTTTAGCTCTGGAAATTGTGGACCAAAGTCCCTGCATCTCCTGCACTTGGGAAAAAATGAATCTACAATACAATAATAACAGACATAGCATAATACTGTTGATATATAAGAAAGAGTGGAAGTATAGATAGTAGTTCACACTCACAAACCAAATTTGATTGTAGGCATATCTTATAAAACGATGTAAATCTCAAGGTTGGTGGACCATCATAGGATACATAGAAGGGAATAAGAAAGCAAAATAGTGCAGAGTATCTTGGTAAAAAATTACACTTTAATAATAAGGCACACTTACAGTGTTGTAGTGGCAAACAGGCATATAAAATCAACCGGTCTCAGGATCAAGTGATGATTTTCAGGATCAAATTTACCCGGTCAGAAGTAATAAAAATAAAAATAATAAAACAGCCTAATCTAAACAATAAAAACTCTAACACTATCAATCAGCCCTACGCGTTTCGTCCAAACGTCCTTGGACTTCCTCAGGGGCAAAAGCGTCCTTCTGTGTGTAGTGCACTTGGTAGTGGTTAATTGATGCCATCTCCTATAGGTAGTAGGTGGTTGTTCCTGATGATATATCAAATCCAGGGTCGTTCCTGTAGTAGGTCGGTGGTTTGCTCGCTCGGGACCCAACAGTCTCTTCAATGGCCCTCTAAGCACTTTGAGTGGTGCAGCATTTAAAAAAGTTTTACGAAGGGATATATAACTGCCATGCCATATTTTGGGAGAAAAATAAACTTATTGGTGTTTCCTGTGAAATATTCTTTAATGACTGTTTCTTTAAATGCTTATAGGGAAAACTGGCTATTTTTTTTTTTTTTTCAAGGTTCTAAATAATCCCTTCTCAGCTGAATGCAGTAGCAGAGAGGGATGCTTTACCCCATAGTGAGGGCTTCGAATACAGATTTTAGGTCTTGCCCTTTGGGAATAGTAAAGTGGTTACAGGAGCCGCCTGGCTGCCTTACAAGACAAGTGAATGTAAAACAGGCACGCACATCACAGCATACAAGGCAGGGCACAGCAGGTTACCAAAGGAGTCCCAAATGTTTCTAAAATAAAGAACACAAAACTTACTGGTAACTATGAATCCCTTTTACTGGCTACCTTCTGGCTTTGTGCTGCTTAATCCTATGTTATCTAAAAGAAAAACTAAAATGTATATTTATTTTTAATAAACTAATAGTATTTAGCTTATCTCCTCTCTATATTATGGTGATTTTAAAGGACCACTATAGTCACCCAGACCACTTCAGCTCAATAAAGTGGTCTGGGTGACAGGTCCCCCAGGTTTTAACCCTTCAGATGTAAACATAGCAGTTTCAGGGAAACTGCTATGTTTACATTGCAGGGTAATCCAACCTCTAGTGGCTGTCTTCCTGACAGCCTCTAGAGGCGCTTCCTCGACGCTCAATGCGAAAATCGCATTGAGCACGCAGAACGTCTATAGGAAAGCATTGAGAAATGCTTTCCTATGGGCGTTTTTAATGCGCGCGCGGCTCTGGCTGCATATGCGCATTCCGCTCCACTCTGGAGCTGACGTCGGAGAGGGAGGAGAGGTCACCAGCACAGAAGGAGCCCGGCGCTGGATAAAGGTAAATGTGGCTGAAGGGGTTTTAACCCCTTCAGCTCGGTGGCAGGGGGGCCCTGAGGGTGGGGGGACCCTAAGGATTATATAGTGTCAGGAAATGGGTTTGTTTTCCTGACACTATAGTGGTCCTTTAATGTATAATAACTTTAGCGAGCTTTAGGAGCTTTCTGATGATGTCATTCACATGCGCCAAAGCAGGCATGAGCAATCATTAGAACACCTGAGCTAAACCTGTGCATATAGTAGTGCGGGTATGTACATCAGTACCCACCATACTTTCTCCTCTTTGATTGAATTATTCTATGATGTGAGCACTGAGGAAATAAGTCAAAGTTGGGAAACGATGCGTATATTAAAAATTTTAACATTTAAATAAAAAATTAAATTTTATATAAAACTATTAGAAAATTTATAGCATTGGCCCTTTTTGAAGAGCATTATTACAGGAGATGTGCCATACCTTTGTGTGGCTCTCTCACACTACGCTCTGCTTGTTAGCCATAGACAATAGTCTAATGCTTTATTCATAGGCATAAACTTGTAGGAAGGGGATTCAGAATATAATAATCAATTTCTGTTCTTTATTTCCTGAGGACAGGAGCCCAGGGAGAAAAAATAAAATAAAAAGCACAAAACAAACAACTTGTTGCTTGTGACGTCTGGTCCCTTTTGTGGGCCTCTTTAATTATGAATGTGTTCTTGTGTGCATGATAATGGATAATGCCCACAGATATTTGAATAATACATTGTGGATGGCTTGGGTGTCATCCGACTGTTTGAAAAGCAAAACGTGCGATCAGTAGACATAGGGGTGCCATTCGATAAAACTGTCAGAGCATGTGGAATGGATTCATCAAAGAGAAACGTATTCAACCACTGCTGGAAAAAAACAGACAAATTACAAATTCCTTTTCTGCAAACACTTAAAATGTGCATTTAACAAGTTTGCTTAAAGATGGGGTTTTTAGCTCAGCATCATCACATCAGCTACAATTCTGTCTCAAACTGTGAGTTGTTTTGTGTTTTGTACAGAATACGATATGTGGATCAGTAGGCATCCATAGTGTGCATACACACACACATTAATTCCTTACACCCAAACAGGCATGCAAACAACTCCCAGATCTTCTCAACGAGATGTTCAGTAAATAATACGGACTTCAGTATTGCACACAAAATAAAATGTAAAAATAGATGGTGAAGAACGATCTTTCTGTCATATAAAAAGGATATTTTATTGCACTCAACGTATCTCAACTTCTAAAAAATAATTCACAGCATATCAAATACAACTTCACTCAATCCAATAGAACCTGTGATATGGTCACGCGCATGTGTTTCGTCCTTCAGACTTCCTCAGGGAATTCCCATAAGACAAATTTATGATAGGTATACAAATATAAAAATCAAATGCACCCATTGTACAGCGCTAAGGAATTTTGCTGGTGCTATATAAATAATAAAATTAAAATAACTGAGAATATCCATTCAAACACTTTGCACACACCATCTTTAAATCCCACTCCTTCCCTCTTGATTGGTCAGGTCCACTGATTTCTGGCCGGTCCGGTTCAGTGTGGTACACTGGAGCTATGATTGTTGTCCTGTAAGGTAATTGATCCCTGGTGTGTAAGTGTAAGGAACTTTTTATTTAATATATTGCTAAATCAACAGTGTATTAAATAAAAATTTTAAAGGAAACACATAAGTGGGCCAGGCAGAGTATAGGGGCATGCCTCCCAACATTTCAAGTGGACAAAGAGGGATGCTTTAAAGGAGCACTATAGGCACCCAGACCACTACAGCCTAATGAAGTGGTCTGGGTGCCAGGTCCATCTAGGGTTAACCCTTTTTGCAGTAAACATAGCAGTTTCAGAGAAACTGCTATGTTTACTTTAGGGTTAATCCAGCCTCTAGTGGCTGTCTCATTGACAGCCGCTAGAGGCGCTTCCGCGCTCCTCACTGTGATTTTTACAGTGAGAAGACGCCAGCATCCATAGGAAAGCATTGCACATGCTTTCCTATGAGACTGGCTGAATGCGCGCGCGGCTCTTGACACGCATGCGCATTCAGCCGGTGACAGAAGAACAGGGAGGAGAGTTTATTGTAGTTTAAAGAAACCTTACTAGTATTATTATTGCTGTAGAGCTCTGTTTTGCACGCAGGCACACCAATTATATGGATCTCCAAGAAAAGAGGGACATTAGGATAGAAAAGAGGGACAGCGAATTTCGGCCCAAAATAGAGACTGTCCGTCCTAAATAGGGACACTTGGGACATATGCTGTAGTGACACCACTCTTATTTACCAGCCACAGCACTGTCAAATGTATCAAATCTGGTCAGAGACATGGCTGTCAGATGGGTTGAAGTCCTCTTGATGACACATACATGTCAAATTAAAGTGAATAGCAGGTTCTGTGTCCTGAAAGTACTGTAATTTCCCATGAAATAATAACACATGTCAGTCACAAAGATGGGATCACTCTTCACCTCATTGGATTAAGTTCCATGTATTCAGTTAAAGGACCACTCTAGTGCCAGGAAAGCATACTCGTTTTCCTGGCACTAGAGTGCCCTGAGGGTGCCCCCACCCTCAGGGACCCACTCCCGCCCGGCTCTGGAAAGGGGAAAGGGGTAAAAACTTACCTTTTTCCAGCGCTGGGCGGGGAGCTCTCCTCCTCCTCTCCGCCTCCGTTCCTCCCCGTCGGCTGAATGCGCACGCGCGGCAAGAGCTGCGCGCGCATTCTGCCGGTCACATAGGAAAGCATTCATAATGCTTTCCTATGGACGCTTGCGTGCTCTCACTGTGATTTTCACAGTGAGAATCACGCAAGCGCCTCTAGCGGCTGTCAGTGAGACAGCCACTAGAGAATTAGGGGGAAGGCTTAACTAATTGATAAACCTAGCAGTTTCTCTGAAACTGCTATGTTTATAAAACAATTAGTTAACCCTAGCTGGACCTGGCACCCAGACCACTTCATTAAGCTGAAGTGGTCTGGGTGCCTAGAGTGGTCCTTTAAGGGCTGTTCTAAGACTCCAGCCTTTGATTTCTTTCTATCGAACATGCTGACTTCAACAGTACAATGCTTCCTCCATATGCAAGAAGTGATATAACTTGGAAAACAGGTAATAACCTGTGCCAGCCATGCCAACCTAAAATCTCTCATCATCACTGGAAGCTCAGTTCACTGGCATCGGGTGTGCCAAGCATTGACCTGTGCCATAATATGATGGCTGGAAACACGTTTCAAAGACCCTCAAAAATGATGCATTTGGCATTTAGTAGTCAGAGTAAATCTGGAAAAGTTTAAAGGTCATTTTAAGTACCACAATGGCTTAGCAGAGAGTACCCTGCTTCCTATTCACCTGCTATGTTTGGCTTATAATGATGTGTGCAGTTAGAAACCGTGCGCACAGAACTGTGATCTGGGCTGTAAATAGTCTGATAACGGCCTCTTAATGACTGCTTACAGCAGATCCACTCATTATATTTCACGAGTGGAAATGAAGTGTAGCTAAACCTCCACTAGATAGAGATTTATAGGATGAAAAAAAAACCACATAGGCCAAGGAGAAGTGACGCCTGACTGATGGAGCTCTGTGGCACCGGAGAGTATCAATTTATTTTATTATTTGATTTCATTGCCTTTTGCATATTTTTACGCATCACGTACATTAAAATGGGATGCGATTCCTGTCTAGTGTGTTTTAATTGCTATATTCATTAACCATACATTTAAGATCTATATGAGCTAGGATCATATTTTAGTTAACAATGCTGAAATAGGCAGAAGATGAGAACAATACATTATGGTCTAACAGTATCTACCCACAATAAGATACATTGGTAATTAGATACATTGAATGACCAACATCCAGCCAACAAGTAATATGAACCTCTACACACTTATTTTAATTAGTATCTGCTGTTCATTTCTAATTGCAATATTCTAGACTATAGAACAAATATTATTGATCAATCATTTAATCAGCTCATATTTAAAGCCTCCACATAATTAACCCTTGCGCTGTTGAGTGTTTTCAAACATTTGCCGCAGGTTGCTAGCACTGTCAGGGGGCAAGTAGTTCTTCAAATTATCATTAACTTGCAAATAGCGAGTGAACGATAGTTTGCAATTCCAGTGCTTTAGATTGGTTCAGATTAGTTCGGAAAAATTGTGATCTCCTCGGTCAGAACCAAAGTTACAGAGTCGATTGGACCGAATTATGACCACATTTAGCTTTACTAAATATGAGAATTGCCATACGGTCGGCAGCCCACACAGGGCAATGGCTGATGATGTCACACTCTGCGCAGGTAGGGAAGCAGGAGCCTAATGGTCATATTGTACCTCATTCCGACCAAAGGTGTATGAACATGGCAGTGGGATCTAGTGTTCTGTGAAAGTAGGGACCAGATTTTCAGGTATTTTTATATATACTTCATTTAAAAAAAAAAGATATCTTTATCATTATATGATGCATGAATTCTTCTTCTTCTTCTTCTTCTTCTTATTATTATTATTATTATTATTATTATTATTATTATTATTTAAAATTCTGGTGACAGTTTAACCTCTTAAGGACACATGACATGTGTGACATGTCATGATTCCCTTTTATTCCAGAGGTTTGGTCCTTAAGGGGTTAAAGTGACAGCTGTTTTTGTTTTTTTAATACCTCTGCATTCATTCCGTGGAATCCAAAGACTCTGTATGCTATATAAAACCACTTCAATAACATCTTGTGGTTATGGTACTTATAGCAAACCTTGGGGAAAAAGAATGCCTACTCCAACCTTGGGTGTCCCATTAGTTCCTAGACTTTAATTTTGTCTTGATGAATATGCTAGGGCAATGCCTATCTGCATCTTATTAGTGTGTGTTCACTATTACTGTGAAATTGTGGTTCAGCAATAAAGCTAAGATGCCAGAGCAAGATACATGCGTGCATTAAATTAAACAATATATCTATTCAGTTTATGTATCTATTAGAATGTTTACCAAATACATTAACCCCTTAATGACACAACTTCTGGAATAAAAGGGAATCATGACGGAATATATCCGTCGTCTGTCCTTAAGGGGTTAATGTATCTATTAACCTATTTTCAAAATAGAACTCGGCTAGAACCTCATTCTCTAGGTTAGCCACCAGATGTCACTATTGCACAAGCCGACATTTGAGCAGGTGTTCGTCAAAAGTATTAGTCAAAGGTGAATTTTTTTGCTCTTCTCGGTGTGTACAAAAAAAGAATTCAGAGGCCTGCTGTGCAGAGTGAGGAATAGTTATCCTGCTACATTCGCCTGAAAATACTCAATTATTCTGAGCAGTGAGCTACTCATCAGAAGCACCATTGGATCCCAAGTAAAATGTAGTCTTACAATCATTGCTTAAATGACTGTTCTGAGTCATGTTCAGATTTGGTACATGTTAATATTCTGATTAATCAGACAACAGGTAATGCATTCGGTGTCGCTCCACAGGTGGCTGAAAGGCATTTCCATATTTTTCCCTGCAGCGATTCTTTGTATCATCCCTCCCCAAACCCTCTCGCTTCTCCCAGCAGCGTTCATTTTGCGACACTTTATGATTTATCCCACCCGGCCCTCGGTTTTCTTACCAAATCCGGTGGGGCAAGGCCTCTCTGGATTCCAACGTGCCGCCATCGCCATGATATCTGTCAGGTTGAGCACTCCCTACTTCCCGCAGGTATAATTTATTTTACTTTCCAGCTCATTTAAAGCAATTTTGTGTTCCAGGCATTGCTGTAATGAAAATGGTTGGGGTTTTTTTGTTGCAATATTGAGCAATTTTTAGTTCCAAACATCTAAAGAAAGCCTAAAGCTTCTTGAGATTGAATGGCAGGTAGCTTTCCTGTGTTAAAGATACATACGAATAAAGTATTTTAATCATTTCACTGGACTCTGCTTATTACCTTGTCACTGGGGCACCTTCGCTCATATGGCATCAGATATCATCTCCCTGGAAGGATGTGACCATTGTGCCTCCGCTGTCAATAAAGCTTTGAATCCTCTGTGTTTTCTTTTATATCCTAGAGAGCCATGTACCTGTTTCAATTATTTTTGAATTCCTTAGCTTTATTAAATTCTATCATCTCGCGGTAAAGGGTAAGCCGCAACATATTTTCTACCTGTCTCTCCATGAATATGTACTGCTCGGTATCCCCTCACTAACTTCATCACAGATGGGATTTTAAAGATAAATTCATCCCTAAAATAAAAATGAACTGCTCTGTTCTTCCTTGTTATTTTTTTTTTTAATTTTTGTTCCTACTCTCTGTTAGTTGAGGCCATTTTATAAATATACACACAGTGTCTGAGAGCATTAAAATGCAAACAGATAATTGTTGATACATTAAAGGAACACTTTAGAGCTGGGGAAACTAGCATGTATTCCTGATACTATATAGCAGGCCCCCCAACTGTCCTGATTTAAGCAGGACAGTCCCAATTTTCAGGTCCTCTCCCACTGTCCCCGATCCATGGGGTTCGTTTTCCAAACAGTGTTGCATGAGTTCATTATTAGATGTGCTCTTGCTATGTTCAGGGCAAATGGACCCTGCATATAGCAATTAAATAGTGCCCCCTGCAGGGTCTCCCTGCGGTTGCATCACGGTTGCCCACCCCCTTTTCCTCCCTGTCACTGGGGTCCCCCTTCTCAGTATATAATAGTTATATATAATAGCACAATGTAAAAACTGGACGTTTTTTTTTACTTATCCAACGTATCACATGAAGGAAAACGTACAGTTTTCACCATTAAGTATCGTTAAATGTATATAATTTACATTTTTGGTATCTCTCTCTATCAGCGTTCTATACATAATTAAATTATATATTAATAGTAAAGTTGCTCTTTGTTCTAAATTAATGTGTAAAGTTTTTATCACAGGTTTCAAATAAATCTTACTTTGCAGTGAAGGTGTTAGAATCAAAGAATTATAGCTTCTTAAGCCCTCTCCTTATCATGGTCTTCTCATTATACAATCTCTGTTTTCAATATTATTATATCTTTCCTGTTTATTGAAGTTGACAGTTTGTCTGGAGGAAATGTTAATAAGACTTTTAAGTAAAGTGCAGATTAGTCAGGGAAAATAAATGACGGCACATGGTTCCGCTGCTTAGATAGATTGAAAGCTCTGATTCAAGGACTATATTTAATCCGTAACCACAACCACTATAACAAGTCTCCATCATCGTAAAGGTTATGGTGCACAGAAAGTCTCCCTGTCCACAATGGATTGTAGCTGCACCCATTTAAAAAAAATTGCTAAACTAGAATTGGGCACAGTAGAAAAATATTTTTTTCACCTGAATTGATTCGACTGGAAAATTTATTGATTCAGCCTGAAAAATAAATTTGGTTCAATCAATCAGGATTAGTCCATGTGGCATTTCAGCTTAGAAAAGTTTTGTCCATGCAACATTTTCACGAAAAATTATTTGGATTAACCTATATGGCGTGAAAATGTGCTACAAAATTATACATTATAGTATGTGTATATTTTTCCATAGGTCTATATATATATTTCTGCTTCTCTTTTTTTCCCTCTGTTGGGCTCTCCCCACTTGATATATATATATTTGTAGTCGGGGACTAAAGCCGTATTCATGACAAATTAGATATATGAGCAAGTTGGTTGTGGTGTGCCGAAACCGACGTATCGGGTAGGCCTGTAATAAAAGAGGGCAAAAAATTGAAGGAAAATAGCTTTATTACATATCTTTGCATTGCACGATTCATAAAGGCTTGTCTCAACTCTAGCTCTGGTTGTGGTATGTATCTAGAATACACTGCGGATTTCCAGCGTCCTAATCTTTTTATGATGTGAACAGGGACAATTTGTCTAGAAGCAGCTGATGCTGCCCCGATTCTGAATGAGTGTCCTGTAAAGGCATTCAGGGTGAGTCCCAGCCTAGTTAAGAGGGTTCTGATGTACGTTATGAATTTAGCTGTAGTGAGTGGTTTTCCCTGCAGTGTAAATAGGAACATATTAGGTTTAGGCCAGTGAATGATAACCTGTAAAGGTCTAGCATTTTCACCAGGCACCATTTATTGTCTGTAGGATAGTAACTTATTGGTGGTCCTGATTGATTGGTTTTAGTATCAATGATAGAGAGAATGTAGTGAGTGTTTGTTTAGATTTGATATTTTAAGGTAATCCTGGCTGGATGTGATATTATCGGTTGTAAATTCATTAGGTCGTAAGAACCCGTAAAATGCCAGGTAAGCTGCGGTCTTAATGGTGAGGTTCGTATTCGGTTCGAATGGTTTAGTGTCTAGTAAGTCGGATAGTGCTCGGAATTTGGGGTCGTCTATGGGTTGTCTTTTTGCTGTCGTGGCGTTACCTAGACGTTGTATACCTCTGAGAATGTTCTTCACAGGGTATGAGGACATACACCACCATATCTTAAGTGCCTATTGTAGTACCAAAGTACTAGGATAGGCACTTAAGATATGGTGGTGTATTCCAGTCAGGTAAAGTTTTATAGTGTTGAGACAGAGTTTTAAATTGAGGTGGCAAAAGGAGATGATTGCCGCTATAGAATTCAGTGAATGGACGTCAGTAATTTGATAGTCGGATGTAAACTTATTGTAAACAGCAAACGCCCTATTGGATACTTTTGAGGTGTTGACTGAGAGGGCAGAGCTAGCCAGAAATCTGATGTGTACCATTGGGCGGATTAATCCAGGATTCGATTTTGGATCTTGGATCTCCTAACCATTAATCATCGTTTTCCCCATCATCTAATTTTTTGTTGCGCCCAGAAGTAACTCCGAATCACAAAACAAATGAAGCTGTTCATTCATTGCCCATTGTGTTTGTTTCACGACACGCTCACATAGCGTTTTACAGTTATAGAATTTGGGAGAACCGCCAGTCGCCCAAACTTTGTACAAATCCCGATTCGTTTGAAATTGAATGCACAAGTCTATTGTAAATCAATCTGAACTGGTTCATCTTCGGGCTCTTGTGTCCGTCACCATCATTTTCTCTGTCAATTACTTGTTATCCATTATCCCTGTTCTACAATTCCAAAGCGCTGCGGGAAATGTTGGCGCCATAAGTTAATATGAATTAAAAGGACACTGAATGGCAGATCAGCTTCCCTCCAGCTTTTTCAGCAGTACAGCTCCAATGATTCTGTTGTGGTTGAAATGTTGTATTTCACTAATAACCTCACCGAAAGTCACCGCAGAGCTTAATGACAACATCCCCCGGTGTTAATCAAACTGTGTTTGCCACTTAGATGTCTTATCGCAGTCACATATTGAGATCATAGCTTTAAACATTTTAAGTGGACATTTCCATCTGATCTGAGATTTTTGTGATTTCCCTTGGTAGTCTGCCAGTTAAATGTTTTGCATAAATAGTGTCAGCGATAGAAACACAGCAATAAATGCGATATAAAGGTCTCTCCGTTTTGGATTTTATCATCTATTTTAATGCATTATATATATCATTATAAAATATGAATTATTTTTAAAATGTCATTTAAAAATAGACACTCATCTAACCATGTGTTTCGTCTTCCTTCTTTGTCGGACCCCAAACTGCATTTTACCCGTACAGGGTTAGCAATAGGCGTGAAAAGCCCATCTACGCCTTGAATAACCATTGATACCAACTGGCGAAGAATACAGCAAGTCTTGCATAGAAATAAATGGGAGTCATTAATATTTGAGCAGTTCAGCCATATAGTGAATACGACATGTACATATAATGCGAACGTGGATTTTATTCATTATCCAAAGGGCTGACGTGTAGAGTTGTTATTTTATTTTTTTTTGTGAATCCGCCCCAAAATAGTTTGGTAGAAAACAAAGGGGCAGCACTTAATACTCTGCAGTGGTTATGGTACTTTGCGTGCCCCTTTTAGTTGGCTCCTCACTGCCTCTAATTTTTGCCAAGCCCTGTGTCACTTCAATAAGAGCCTGAAGAATGAGCTCATTCGTAGTAGTTCTTAAACAGTATCATCGGAGACTGCGTACTATTGCAAAACTGTAAGGTATTCATTTCAGACTAATCTGTATTCTTCTTCCTCCTCTTCCCTTGTTTTGTTGCTTCTAAGTCTCCCTGGCCTCTTCTCAGCAGGGGTTAAGTTCGCTACTCTGCCAAGTGTTAAATGAAAATAATTAGAATCTAAAGTGGGATCTGCCCCCCACCTCCCTCCCATTCGGATGCCATTATTGTCAAGTAAATCGGTACGGTGTAAACCTTTAAAGAAAGGGAGGGGGACAGTAGGACAAAGCACTCACGCTGAGCACTCTCAGATATATATCAATTAGCGAGCTGCGCATGTGAATTTTTATACGACAGAAGACAAAATACTTCAAAATATGTCCAAAATCAAATATCAGAAAACATTGCTTCTCGGCTCTCCTGGCATGTGTTTGTATGTAGGTTTTGTTTGCAGTTTGAAAACATTCGCTAGCAAACACCAATTACTTCTCATCTCGCTAATTGCCCTCTTTTCTCCTCCTTCCATCCTGCCGTCGCTGCTCTTGCAGTGGCACAGTTCCCGGCTCGGATATTTATAGATATCAAAACTCCTCCTTTATTTTCCTCCTAGATTCTGCTGTGGTTCCTTGTTTTCATACATGACATTTTAAAAAAAATGAAAATAAAAATGTCACTGTTTGAAATCTTCTGTTTGTGTCGTCGCTTAGCAGTTAGAGATGTCCCGAACAGTTCGCCGGAAACTATTCGCCTGCGAACATAGCTTGTTCGCAGTCGCCACGGCGGGCGAACATATGCGATGTTCGGTCCGCCCCCTATTCGTCATCATTGAGTAGACTTTGACCTTGTACCTCACAGTCAGCAGACAGAATTCCAGCCAATCAGCAGCAGACCCTCCCTCCCAGACCCTCCCACATTCATGACGAATAGGGGGCGGACCGAACATCGCATATGTTTGCCCGCCGCGGCGACCGCGAACAAGCTATGTTCGCCGGCGAACAGTTCCCGGCGAACTGTTCGGGACATCTCTATTAGCAGTTCTGTAGCTTTCTGGGCAGAGTGGATGGCCTGCTGACTTAATAACTAAAAGTGCATACGTGCTTCAATATAACTCTCATATGAGCAAGAAAATGTAAAAAACTAAATCTGATTGTATATATATCAAACATCATGTTTTAATCTGGCAAGTTTACTACCTACCAAAGTTGAGATATAAAAATTGTGCTGCACCTGCTTTGGACCTCATCTTCAATACAATACAATGGATTTGAAATACAAGTGGAGAAGACGGTAGAATGTTGAGATTATAGATGCATGTATCACAGACCTTTTGTTACAATGTTGAAGTGATATAATGTTATATGAAGAATAAAATAAAATACGTAAAATATTAATCTGCATATAGAAAAAAGCCAGTGTGTTGTTAATCTGGCAAATTTAGTACACATACCAAAGCTGAGATATAAAGTATTCGATGATGATGATGATGATTTATGTCTGATATCCAGTGCAGTGGTGTTAAGTTTAAACATTTTACTGCATCTTTAATGCGTACAAGACTTGTGTAACATTTCTAAAGTTTTTCAACACTTAACTGTTTGGTTGTGATGTAAAAAAGGTTAAATTGTGATATTCAATGTGATAGACAATATTCAATTCAGGAGGAAAAATTGACACACACAGAATTAGAAAATTGAATTTGCGTTAATGTTGGTTGCTAGGTCTCAATTCTCGCAACAACAGCAGCAACAACAAGAACAACAACAACAACAAAAAATGGCAAAACAAAACTATATTACTGTTCATAAACAAAAGGTATAAAAATGTGTGGAATTTAAACTTGGTCCCTGGGCATAGTAACAAAGGATCGCCTGATACATGCACTGTGTGAGCACAATACAGAGTCTCGGCACCGTGTGAGCCGCAATAGCATGGAGACATGATGGATAATCATTCTAGTGTTCAAATCCCCCGGATATTCATGGCCAGAACAGTTCTGGAGAGGCACACATAAAGCCAGACCCTCAGGAGATTCTGTTTTCTCATTGTGAATTTCTGCTTGCCCATAAAACAGGACTTAGAGCCTCTGAGTAAAATGAGCCATTCGGTCCCAGGGCTGGTAGATTTGTAGCAGCATTGCATTATATTGATACGTTTACCACTTAGACAGATGTTGGGGATGTGATCAAGATTAGACAACTTTTTATTCTTGTTGCCTCAGTCATATACTAAAGTATGTCTATTTTACCACTGAGCCTAAATTAAGTCATAAAGTTGTGCTATTTGTTACCTTGTGGCAGGAATGACTGCACTCATGTTAGACTGAGACCACTAATAAACAGGCACTCTTAAAGGGTCACTCCAACCATTTTTTATTATTATTATAATTTTTTAATGTATAATGTCTTATTGGGCACTAGTCACTCCCCTACCCCACTCCCAACCTTAGGTGAACTGAAAACACGTAATAAATAATTTGTAACTTATCCAGGAACCCAGCCCCGGGGAAGCTCTCCTTGCTGTCTCACATGCTCCATCTTGGAAGGCAGTGAGGAGACCTTCCCTTAATGGTGGAATGTTGCACATAAAGATTCCTTCCTCCATGACCAATTCTAAAAGAAGAAGTGTTCATGGAGGTTGAAGTAACCCTCCAATGTCCAGTTAGTGTGTGATAAGTGATGTACATCAACCTATCATGGGTTGTCTCCTCTGGTCCAACTATGAATTCTGGGTCCCGTCACTGAGTCCACCCAAGTTTGAGAATGGAAAATTGCCCAACGCCATCAATAAAATTAGCAATTGACAGAATAATACTTTTTTTAGTCACCCTTTGAGGTATCATCTCCAAGAGGTATTATTTTTTTATTTTTACCTCAATGCTAATGCCATATTGAGCGCTATCAATAACTTGTCATGCTACAACACAAATATTCAGTTTGATAACCACATTTAATTGTCAATCTACCAAATTTTCTTAGATGTGATATGATTTGTACAAACGCATATCCTAGCAGGGAAACTTCTGTAGGTGACAGTGGTCCTTAACCCCTTAAGGACCAAACTTCTGGAATAAAAGGGAGTCATGACATGTCACACATGTCATGTGTCCTTAAGGGGTTAATGTGACTGTGCGCCTTGGGCAGTGCTTTATATCGGTGAAAATAAGAACTTTTGCTTTAATAAATCTAACAACCTTAAAACCTGCTATCACTACTAATTATAACATTGTTATACACAACATGAACAGAACACACATCTAGCACATAACGCAAACATCACCAAAAACATCCACAAGGCAGTAACAGAGCCTACGTTAAACAGCAAGCAACAAAAATCAGATTCTACATACCTCGTTAAGCAGATCTGAATTAGGCAAAGTTAGCATGGCACTATAAACACACCATGTGGCGAATGGGACAAATACCGAAACTGGATAGCCATACTAAATTTATCTTCTTCATTGTTCATCTACGAACCAACCTTTCGGCTTTGTAGATTTTAGTGGCGGGATTAGACAGTCTGGATATAATACTGTATAATAATATTTACAAACACCAAAATAGGGCAGGTTAGTTCAAATGCTTCCAGGTTAGTCAACTATAATGAAATGGTTAAAGGTTGTGAACAATTTTTAAAACACAAATATATTAAAATGGTAAACTGTTCGGCGGCTGCAAAGGCAAAGATAAAGCCACATGATACAAAGCGAATAACTTAGATCACATTTGGCCTTTTGCACTAAGTCTCCCCATGAAATTAATCTGATATTACCTTTTATATGATAAATCTTTCGGTATTATTGACGGCTTTTAGAATAGATTTGTAGGACCGAGGTTAGGATCACAGCTTCTTTAAAGATACATTTTACAGATGAGTGTATTTTGACGGAGGTGCGTTCATTACTTGGTACTAACGCAGTAAATTCACTGATGCAGTATGTCCAGATGTCACTGAAGTGATCTCACAATTGATTGTGTATCTAATTGGAGTGTCTGTATTCCTCAAAGAGCTGGGCAAGATCTTCCTTGCTTTACCGATGACTTAATGTGTCCATCTTCTGTTATTCCCCCCCCCCCCCCCCCCCTTCAATTCTCTTCCTATCAACGTCTCTAATGTGTTTATTTTTAAGCACTCTACCAGCGGCGGCAGCTGCCTCCAGCACGCAAACCCTCACTGCTGGTTTTATTCCTTTCTTGGGTAATTATTATTAATTTAGGTTTTTACAGCCCTGGGAGATTTAAAGCCTAGGAAAAAATGGCCCACCTCTGGAGCTTGCTACAAATGTAAAGAGCTATGGATTTGAAAGTTAAGTGCCATCTGGTGCTGGGGGAGGTGGGAGAAATATTTAATACTGATCAATCCCATGTCCTGCTACAAAAAGTCTGCATGCCATAGAGGTGCGATTCAGGCAAAGAGATTGACTATAGCAAACAGGTAGAGCAAGGCTAGATATTGCTCAAAAACCCTGGATCCAGTTTTTCTTAAATTAGACTCATCTGTTTCTTTTTTTTACAGTACAGAGAGAGAGAAAGGGTTAGAAAAAACAATATAAGTAAAATCACAGAAGGAATTAATTTTACCATTATGTAAATCTCTCTACCTTTTCAAACTTCTCCCTATAAGATTTATTCTCAGATAAGAATGTTGCTTGATTGGAATTGTTTTCACCAAAAACAATACGGCAGAGAAACCTTTTGAACCCCGTACAACTAACTGCATTCTTGTCCTATTTTATTCATACATTAAAATCAGATTTTTCCTTCCTCAAAATCCTCGTCACAGGTATTGAGAATTTTAATTGTCTTCTATTGAACTCATTGATCCCATGTTTATTGTCTTTGTTTGAAAAAGACTATATCAATTCTAAGCGATTATCTAATGGCCCACAACTCACTTCAACTAATTTATTTTTTTCTATCCATTCTCCAATCAGATTGTTTATACTTACTTTGACCTAATCGTCTGTTTCAAGTAATTAATATTTCTGGGCTTTGCAGAATGAACTGTTCATGGTTATGATACATTTTTATTTGGTTATCGTCAAGACTATGATGAATTTAATTAAATTGTGTTAATTAAAACCCCATGAAATGAATTCTGCCTTTTTGCTTTTGCCAGAATGTTTTGTTCTGCTGCATGTACCTGCATCTAGATTTGGTTTTGTGTTGCATTGTGGCACTTGAGCTTACCTGGCCAGTGGTTTCCAACCCAGTCCTGAAGAGACAGCAGTGGTCAAGAGTTGGCCAGTATTCCCATTGAAAGAGAACAGTTTATTGTCTAACTCGGTGTGCGTTGAGGACTTGGTTGGAATCACTGCTCTAGTGATTCCCTCTGCTTGACACAGGAATGTGATGTATAAATTTCATTTGCTAGCTAGACAAACTGGATTTAGGAAAAATAAATTTCAAGCAGTGACAATGTTTTCTGTCAAGATACAGATGGTCACTGTGACATGTTTCTGTACAATTTGCCATACAAAATATTATTATTCTCTCACTGATTGCTTTTCAAGCACCGTATAGTCATCTTGAACATCTCGTCAGATTTTTGAAAGTGCATTGAGACTGTCAATCTTTCTGTCAGTCTTCTTATATGTCCTTCCTGGGATCCTCTTATACAGACCATTCTTGGTCAGTCTTTTCCTTGTGAATACTGATATTATCTAAATCAATGGGTGTCTGCATACCTCCCAATTGTCCATTTTAAGGAGGGACAATCCCTATAGAGACCCAAATCCCTCTGTCCCTCTTTTCTATCGTAATGCCCCTTTTTTTCTATTTTTCTCACAAACCTTTTTAATGAAGAGGAAGTTCCGGTTGAGACAACGAATGCTTGTGTTTCTTTTAGAGGGCATGTCTGAAGTTTGCACATCTACATCACCTAATTGATGGAAACATTTGATTTCAATTACACCCCATGATTGAGATGGTTATCCTAGAGCAGGAATGCTCAGTACATACATCCCCAGAGCTAGTTTGAACATTTTAATGTTAAAAATATACTTTTGTTTTATGTCATAGTGTTGGTAATTGTCGCAGAACCTGCTTGGCATGTTCAAATGCGTCATGATACCATGAATCTAGGGCCTCTCCTTACGGATTTCCTCTGCAGACTCATGTCCTCCTGGTGGTCCCTCAGATGCTGGCCACTGCGCATCTGAGCCCATACATGGCTCTGGCTTTTCCTCCTTTGTTAATGATACCGCCATAATTGCGTCATCACACTGATGTCGAGCATGCATGTTTTGGGGTCACATGTGTGCAGCCAGCATGTTACAGCCTTCCTAAGGTTTTTTAAACTTTTTCTTGCCTTTGCACTGTGCTCTGTTGTGGTTTTCCCTTTGTGGTTATCTGAGAGTGTGCTTACTGATTTCTATTCATTGGCTAGTCTGACCTTGTCTTGTACCTTGATCATTCTCCATTCTGGTGTCCTAGACCTTTGACTTGTCTATCAGTTTACGTTACTCTCTATCTACCTGACCTCGACTTGTATTTGACTTATCTATATTGCGTTAAGTCTGGCCACTCTAAGGCCCGGTAATACGCTACATTTAACTGTCCCATTGTCCTTGGTCTTGTTAACTTGAGTTGTGCACGTTGGGTTGTAGTTAATCCTCAAAGTAATTTAGATCACGGGTAACCCCCCCGACCTCCAACCACCCTCCTCCCCGTTCGTATGAAAATACTAAATAAAAAAATATAAATTCATATATGTATATAAATCTATATATTTATATACTCTATAATCTAACACTTATTTCAGCACCAGGTCAGTCATTTCACAGCTGACACTGTCCACGGGCCATCTAGCTTTGTAGGGTTGAAGGTTGTTTAGAACATACGTAATTCATTTTAGTTTATTGCTTTATTTACTTAATTCTTCCACAATCAGATCTCTGGATACATGTCAGAAATATTGATTTGCATATTGATTATGCCCCATACTAATTATTATTTGGTGTGGGAGAAGCCTTTCTGCTGTCACTGTGTATAACAAGTTGCTGAAAAACGTACTGATTTCATTCTGTGAGCACTGTTTCAGGACCATTTCAATCCGCTCAGGTCATATGATGCTAGCAGGTGGTGAAATAAGCAGGTGGTTTAACACTTTGCCAAGAATATTCCCGGCCACTCGACATTGCATCTGTTATAGTCACACTGCCTGTGGCAGCCTATTTTATATACAATTGATGAGTCGTTTCCTATCAAAGTGCGTTTAAGTCTGGCTATGGCTCTGTAGAGAGATAGGTGTGAATTCCAATTTTATCTCTCTGCATTTTCGTTACATCGCACAGTGCTTAGTTCACAAGATATCACAATCTGCGTCTTTAGTACCATGGTTATATATAAACGCCAATGTCTCACTGCTTGTAAAGTATACTACATGTGATTCAGTGCAAATGAGTGTAAAAATATACCTGATAACACCATCCACAGCTGAAAATTACATTTAAATCTGTTCCTTCGAGACTATCATTGTAACGTTCTTCAATCGTTTAATGTATACGTTCGGAGTATTTCGTAGCACAGGTTTGTTTTGTTTTAGTTTTACTGTGTAACAGGGATACTTTATATGCGAAATACCTAAACTCACTTACCGTACGCCTTTATACAAACAGTTCCTGATTGAGAATTAGCTCTTCTGGGATTTCTCAGAAAAGCACATTTTAGATTGCATCAATAGCACAGTGTTTCTAGGTTAGTTAGTTTCAGCAAAACGTATTCTGAAAAATATCAGTTATAATCTATATATATATTATCGAACAGTGAGTAGTGTCTCTCCTAGTTAGCGTGAAACTATCCAGATTATCGGATATACACATTTTATTATTATACCGAGTTTAACACCTAAAGCATAGGAGCAGATACAATAGTCTGCTGCTCAGTGGAAATAATCAATGACGTTTCTACTTTACATTTTAGATATTCCCTGTTTTTCCCTTGGGTAATTCATCTGTGTACGTAAATTAAATGATTCAATTAAATCTTTCCCCCCCCCCCCCCTTTTTTTTTTTTTAAGAACATTACCATTCTCCACTAAAAGGATTGCTTTTAACAGAATTCTTTTGTTTGAAAAAAAAAAGTACAATCTTTTTTTTTTTCCCTCTGTGTGTTAATTATAATGAAGCACTTCCCGGTAATAATTCCATTGTCTTGATGCACTTATCCTCTAATTACAATGTATTGAAAAGGGGCTGTTTTATACAATGTCTTAATAAAGAGATCCATGTCTATGATGTAATCAGGCCACACAGAATACATGTTTTTATTGGAGGACTATTCCTAGGCTTTCAGATTTGTAGAGGGGCTCAGGTGGCGTGTGGAAAATGTATGACCATCAGAAGGGTCATGGACCAATCCAATATTTCTGAAATATGTATCCCTAGGGATACGGAGAGCATGACAAGAGAGCTGGTTTTCATCCCTAACCCTTGCTGCTATAGAAGAAGGAACAAAATTCAATCTTCCACGACTTCAGACACATACAAATCTTTTCAACATCCTTCAGTCTTTGTTACCCAGTCCTAAATTATTTCTATTTGTGGTGTAAAAATAGGTAATAGCAGAAAGATTAATTGGGTGTGGTCACTCTAGCCAGATCAGAACTCTATGGTGGTAAACATTTCCATATGTAAATACTTCCCATCACCCAGTATAGGAAAAATGTGTGTTCACGTCTTGGTAATCTATCGAGTGGAGTTTTAGAGATTAATATAAATTTATTTGGATAGCACGAGGCTAGTAGACTGTGGAAGTGAGCAGTTAACTATACTCCTAGAATGGTAACATACAAATCTCTTTACTGAAATATTCTGTAAATCACAAAGAATTTACGTTGATACATTATTTCTGTTAAGGGTCTTACAAAAACAAACTGATACGTAAATCAGGGTCGAACTGCTCTCAAGCTTAAAAATCAAGAGATATTGGAAGCTATGTCAAATTCAGTATATTTTCAGAAAAATATTTACGTTCCAATAACATTTTGCAATGATTATCCTTAAAAATTGCTATCTTTGAAATACTATTTTTTTTCCTTTCTGTTACAATATTGCAGAACAAAACAGAACCACTAGGAGGCACTCATGATATTGGAATATTTGTTCAGGAAAGCAAAAATGTTTTATCTGCGATCGTGACATTCATTTAAAACGATCAACATTCTCAGTTTTAGTTCGGTTTTTCAAACATAAGTTTACAAGGTTTCACGGTATCTTTTTAGCTTCAAAATAACAGATCTACTTTTTACATTCTCTATCGCTGCACTCACAAATTTCCGGGATATTCCTTTTTACCATTAGAAGAAGGATTGAGGAGATCGGCAAGCTGATTAAGGCAGCAACCAAAATATCTGTTCAATGATCTCTAGATTGCAGGTTGGATGTCTAACAGGATCAGCTCACAGCATTACACGTTTAATACTGGTAAAATTAATAACATTCCATTGAATAATAATATAATCTTCTGATAAGTTGTCAGTTGATCATAATTTATCTTCGCGAAGGAACGTGAGGGACAAATTTGATACTTTATGTCTGTCCTATAAAAACTGTGAGATTTATTATTAGTGTTTATCTTGCGTACAGCAACACCCTCCTACCAGTTTAAAGCGGAGCTGCTACTTCTCTGGAATAATACCAGTAAAACAAACATTACAAATTACATATAACTTATGTCAACCTTTTGCAAGTGATGCTCTATTGTCAGGTATTTATACAGTTACATTTAGCAAGTGACCTCATGATCCCATTAGAGACCAGGTGCATTTAGGACACATGGCAAATGAAGAGGTGAATTAGAGACATTGTTTTAATTACGTTTTCTCTGTATGTTTTTACTATGCCCACTGCCAGGTGCCTAACACAGAGCTTAAAGGGAAACGATAGTGTGAGGAATACAACGTTGTATACTTAGCACTATATTACCCGGTAGTGCCCCCCTCTGTTGCTCCCCGCCTAAATTACCCTTTTGTAATTTACCTGAATCCAGCGCCGATGTCCCTCAGTGCTGGGTCAGACACAGCCTCCACTCCTTGTCCTCTGACTCCGGCAGATGTCGGGGACCTAATGCTCTTGCCGGGCAAGCACCGTGATCGCGTTAGGATAACGCCATAGGAAAATATTGAATCAAAGCTTTCCTAAGTGGTTTTAGCTGATGCTGGATGTCCTAATGCACAGCGTAAGGACATCCAGCGTCAGCTAGGTGAACAAAAGTCGCCTAATGACCCTGTCTGGTAGACAACCACTGCACAGTGGTGGAATTAACCCTGCAAGGTATTACAGGGTTAAACTGACAGGGGCACTGCACCCAGATAATTTCAATAAGCTGAAGTGGTCTGGGTGCCTATGGTGTCCCTTTAAAATCATGATTGACAGGTAGTAAAGATGAAGACATAACGTATTGCAAGCAAGATTATTTTTATTGAGTTTTTTCTTTTTTTATGATATGGAAGGTGGGATATCATTGATTGTTATTATATAAGCTTATATTGTTATTCTTTTAGGATGGTTATCATCTGGTGGCTGTATTAAAGGATCACTGTAGGGCCAGGAACACAAACATGTATTTAGGTGGCTCAGGGCTGCCATCAGAAATTTTGGGGCCCCTGACACAGCTCAAGGTCTGGGCCCCCCGGTGCTTGCACCCGAGTCCCCCCCCCCTCCCCCCCTGAGTCCGCCCACAGGGATTCAGTGTCTGCAGGACCGGTGCAAGGATTTTTGCCGCCCTAGGCAAAAGTAAAGTTTGCCGCCCCCCATGTGACATCACAATGCCCCACCCATATTATCTGCCATGTTAACTAACACAGTGCTGCAGTGCCGCCGTGTTTACAATGAAAGGCCTGCAGGCTATAGACACCAGAACCACTACATTAAGCTGCAGTGGTTCTGGGGACTATAGTGTCCCTTTAATGTGAGGTAAATTAAAGATTAGTGCCACGAATAATATACTAGATTGCCTACTTACAACCAGATGAGGATGATGATGGGCTTCAGCTGCCGTCTGGCTCCACTGGTCTGGTGTAGAACAGGCTCTCTGGAGGCGGTTTGTAACTGTGGTCACAAAAATCAATGTTCTGGGAGAACGGGAAGCAGCTCCATTTTTTGAGGGCCCTTTACACAGCTCAAGATCTGGGTCCAAGGGTCCACCTTCATGTTCCACCAATGAGTTTGTTCACAGGGGTGTATGTGTGTGTGTGTGGGGGGGGGGGGGGGATGTCCTGATGTGTGTAAGGAATGCATTGTGTGAATCTGTGTTTGTATGTGTAAGGGCTGCAAGGTGAGTTTGTGTATGTATGGGATGCAGTGTGTGTGTCTGTAAGGGATGCACTGAGTGTGTGGAAGGGGTGCATTGTGTGTTGCTGTATGTAAGGGATGCATTGCTTGTGTCTGTGTGTCTGTGTGTAATGCATTGTGTGTTTTTCTGTGTGCAAGGGGTGCATTGTGTGTGTGTGTGTGATGGATGTCAATCTCTCCCCCTACCCCCGTCAATTTCCTTCTTCTCCCCCTCTCTCCAATTTCCTTCTTCTCCCCCTCCCTCTCATTGCCTTCTCCCCCCCCTCCAATTTCCTTCTTCTCCCCCTCCCTCTCATTTCCTTCCTTCTCCCCCCTCCAATTTCCTTCCTCTCCCCCCTCCAATTTCCTTCCTTTCCCCCTCCAATTTCCTTCCTCTCCCCCCTCCAATTTCCTTCCTCCCTCCCCCCTCAAATTTCCTTCCTCCCTCCCCCCCTCAAATTTCCTTCCTCTCCCCCTCCCTCAAATTTCCTTCCTCTCCCCCCTCCCTCAAATTTCCTTCCTCTTCCCCCCTCAAATTTCCTTCCTTTCCCCCCCTCAAATTTCCTTCCTTTCCCTCCCCCCCTCAAATTTCCTTCCTCTCCCCCCTCAAATTTCCTCCCTTCCTCTCCCCCGCTCAAATTCCTACCTCTCCCTCCCCTCCCTCAAATTTCCTTCCTCTCCCCCCTTCAAATTTCCTCCCTTCCTCTCCCCCCAAATTTCCTTCCTCTCCCTCCCCTCCCTCAAATTTCCTCCCTTCCTCTCCCCCCTCCCTCCCTCAAATTTCCTCCCTCCTTCCTCTCCCCCCTCGCTCCCTCAAATTTCCTCCCTTCCTCTTCCCCCCTCAAATTTCCTCCCTTCCTCTCCCCCCTCCGTCAAATTTCCTCCCTTCCTCTCCCCTGTCAAATTTCCTCCCTTCCTCTTTCCCCTCCCTCAAATTTCCTCCCTCTCCCCCCTACTCCCTCCCTCTCCCCCCTACTCCCTCAAATTTCCTCCCTCCCTCTCCCCCCACTCAAGTTTCCTCCCTCCCTCTCCCCCCACTCAAATTTCCTCCCTCCCTCTCCCCCCACTCAAATTTCAACCCTCCCTCTCCCCCACTCAAATTTCCTCCCTCCCTCTCCCCCTCACTCAAATTTCCTCCCTCTCCCCCCTCACTCAAATTTACTCCCTCCCTCTCCCCCCCTCACTCAAATTTACTCCCTCCCCCCCTCACTCAAATTTCCCCCCTCTCCCCCTCACTCAAATTTACTCCCTCCCTCTCCCCCTCACTCAAATTTACTCCCTCCCTCTCCCCCTCACTCAAATTTACTCCCTCCCTCTCCCCTCTCACTCAAATTTACTCCCTCCCTCTCCCCCCCACTCAAATTTACTCCCTCCCTCTCCCCCCTCACTCAAATTTACTCCCTCCCTCTCCCCCCCTCACTCAAATTTACTCCCCCCCACTCAAATTTCCCCCCTCTCCCCCCTCACTCAAATTTACTCCCTCCCTCTCCCCCCCACTCAAATTTACTCCCTCCCTCTCCCCCCTCACTCAAATTTACTCCCTCCCTCTCCCCTCTCACTCAAATTTACTCCCTCCCTCTCCCCCCCACTCAAATTTACTCCCTCCCTCTCCCCCCTCACTCAAATTTACTCCCTCCCTCTCCCCCCTCACTCAAATTTACTCCCTCCCTCTCCCCCCTCACTCAAATTTACTCCCTCCCTCTCCCCCCCACTCAAATTTACTCCCTCCCTCTCCCCCTCACTCAAATTTACTCCCTCCCTCTCCCCCCTCACTCAAATTTACGCCCTCCCTCTCCCCCCTCACTCAAATTTACTCCCTCCCTATCCCCCCCTCACTCAAATTTACTCCCTCCCTCCCCCCCACTCAAATTTACTCCCTCCCTCTCCCCCCACTCAAATTTACTCCCTCCCCCCCTCCCCCCCCCCCCCCTCAAATGTACTCCCTGACACCCGGCGGGCGCGTGAGGGAGCACTCTCCCTGGCTGAGTGCTTCCTCTTCAGCTCCCTCGCGCGCCGCGTACTGATGCCGGAGCCGGAAGATGACGTCATCTTCCGGCTCCGGCATCAGTACGGTGCGCGAGGGAGCTGAAGAGGAAGCACACAGAGGAGAGTGCTCCCTCACGCGCCCGCCGGGTGTCAGCAGGGCCAGCCTCTGGGGGGCCCTGAGGTGACCGGCTGCTGGGCCCCCCAGGAGAAGAGGCTGGCCCAGTGGGTACATACCGGGGTCGCAGTACTGAATGTGGGCCCGGACGACCTGAGCAGTCCGGGCCCCCCAGGACCGCCGGGCCCATGACAACCGTTGCGGTTGTCATGCCCTGATGGCGGCCCTGAGGTGGCTTGCCCTCCCCCCCCCCCCCCTTAGCCCCCTATAAAAGTTTAAAACTCACCTTACATCCAGCACCGCGCAGGTGGCTCTGCCCCCTTTGTGACATCGTCAAAATGGAGGATTTTTAGCCACTCCAATGCTTTCCCATTGGCTAAAGGGAAAGCATTGGATTGGGTAAAATCAGCACGTGGGCGGGGCCAAATTCAGTTTCGGCCAATCAGGACCTCCTCATAGAGATGCATTGAATCAATGCAGCTCTATGAGGAAAATTCAGCATCTCCATACAGAGTGTGGGGACGCTGAACGGCAGGGCTGCCTACTGTGCAGCACTGAGCCAGGAAGCCCCTCCAGTGGCCACCTGAAAAGGCAGTGTTTACATGAAAATGCCTGAAGGGAGCTATTATACTCACCAGAACAACTACATTAAGCTGCACTTGTTCCTGTGACTATAGTGTCCCTTTAATATTCCTGATTTTTTAATTATTACCCATTTTTTGTTCTATCTGAGCAATACATTTAAGATTTTCATGCATGTAAACTTTTTCATGTATTGCCCACTACTTTATGTAGATAATCTTTATATGTAGTTGACTATAAGGCTGTATTCAAAGCTATACAAGTGAATGTAATAAATAAACAAAGTATAGAACACATAAAAGACCGGCATGGTTATTTACTATACTGACGATTCTTCCCAAATAACCGAACTGGAGAAAAATAGAATTTATAATTCCTCCGTTAATTCGCAATACTTGTTATTTTAGCAAAAAATGTTCTCAGTGTAGCTCTATTGACCCAAAATGTGACATTGAGTTTGAATTTCATACATTTCGTAAATAGTCTTTTGGCATTTTGTTTAATAAAAAAAAAGTGCAAAATTACGATAAAAATGGATGATTAGTAAACATCTCACAACAAATAGGATATATCTGCCTACCTCATTTCCTCATTTGACCATGGCCTTCTTCCCTTTTTTTATAATTATACAGCGCTGCAGAAAATGTTGGCGCTATATAAATGCTGATAATAATTCTGCGATTCAGTTCTAGTCCCATTTTAGCTTTCTTAGATTAAATGTTACAATGTATTTTTCTGTTCAGAATAATTAGCTGTTTAGTTAATAATCCTTGCAGTGTATTTTGAGTCTGCCACATTGCTTTGAAACAGAACGCTGCCACATGATAAAACAGTATTTATAAATATAAAACAAACCAGATTGTGAAATGAATTGCGAAATCTCCCTTTAAAGCACGCATACATCTTTCTTACTGGGATTTTACCACGGCAATAGACTGATTGTGTGTTGTGTTAATATTTATATGGATAACTTTCATCCTGTTCAGCATACCATGAAGTGGGCTGTTATAGTTTAATTGCTGCCCAGACAGCTGTACAGTCTTCAGGCTGTAGACAGAGAAGCAGTGTAGTATGGTGAGGATGCCAAGGGGTAGCCACAACTTAAGTCACATGCTTTGCCTTATCAGTTTCAGGCACTTTGAACCAATGGTTTTAAATGAACTGCGATAACTTGATAGACTGTGTCTGATGACATGTCTTTAACAGCCAAGGCATGTTGAATCTGTACACATTGGCTTGTCCGAAATCCAGAGCTCTCTATAGAATGTACATGTGGTTCATTGGTCCAAATGCTTCTGTTATGAATTATATTCAAAATAAATATTAAGGAAGTATGTTTTTACCCAACATACAGTGTTTCTCACTAAATTGAGAACTCAAAGCATAGCTGTCTTAGAGACTGTTTCACGTTTGGCTACTTTAAACTTAAAGGGACACTATAGGCGTCAAAACTAAATGAAGTAGTTTTTGTACATAGATCATGCCCCTGCAGTCTCACTGCTAAATCATCTGCCATTTAGGAGTTAAATCACTTGTGTTACTGTTTATGCAGCCCTAGTCACACCTCCACTGACTGTAAATGACACAGCCAGCATGAAAAAAATTGTTTAATTTTCTTTTTTTTATAATTCTATATTTTTGCATTCCAATAGACAGTCCAATCACAAGCCAAACAGAAACATAGCATTTACAATAGGGTCACGACTAGTGATGTCCCGAACGGTTTGCTGGCGAATAGTTCCTGGCGAACATAGCGTGTTCGCGTTCGCCACGGACGGCGGACATATGCGATGTTCGGTCCGCCCCCTATTTTTTTTTTTTGTGGCCAAATTTACTAAAAATTACTTAGTATTAGTAAATTGTGCCCCTACTCGCAATACCGCAATAGTGCTGTGTAAAATGACAGAGCACTGTGATTGGATGGCTTGAAATCCATCCAATCACAGTGCTCTGTGTCATTTTACACAGCGTGGGAAAATTCCAAAGAACTTTCCCACGCTGTGTAAAATGACAGAGCACTGTGATTGGATGGCTTGAAATCCATCCAATCACAGCACTCTGTGTCATTTTACACAGCGTGGGAAAGTTCAATTTTCCCACGCTGTGTAAAATGACAAAGAGCACTCTGATTGGCTTAAACCAGCCAATCAGAGTGTTCTTAGCCTAATTGCAGGGCGTGGCAAGGCTTTATAAGCCTTCCGCCGCCCTGCAGAGCTCAGTCTGCGCGGAGCCCTCCATGGGTGAAGATGGATTTTTTTCCACAAAATGTTCATAAGCATTCCAAGACCCACAGTAATTGTGAGAAATCCCCAGGCTGTTATCGCTAGCACTATGTCTGTCCACGGCACAATGTTATATTTTTACTTAGTAAAACAGAGAACTGTAGAATAAACAAGAGAAAAAGCTTAAAGGGTAGCAAGAACATTGAACCAAGCTTCTGATTCCTCCCTGCCTCTGGTGCGATGTAACCGTCTAAATGGGCCTCTTTATCTATGTCGTATATCCTTTCCAGGCTATACGCTTAAGTCCATTATCTGTCGTCTGCCTAGTGTATTGAAATATGCCGCACTCCAGATAAAAGAGGAAGGGGGGTGTGCGGGGGAAAGGGCCGAAAAGGGAAAGTGAGGAGGAAGAGGGGAGGAAAGGGATAGGAATGCCGTCAAGTGGAACCCATCAGTAACATGCAAAAACATCCCGCGTAGGACCCTTTTGCGCCTCTTCCATCCGGGGGGCTCGCCCATTCCCCATGGGTGTCGTACCGGGGGCAGGGTTCGGGATTCTGATTACCAGGTTGGGAGAGTCACCCACCTCCCAGCTCCCACCTCCTTTGCCCCTCCGATCTTCCACCCACAGGAGCCTCCAACCCCCTGCACTGGTTAAAGCCAGGGCCACCTCATGAGTACTCAAAAGCGCCAAATTGTGTGTCATACGATCTACAGCCTATCTTTATAATTGTGCCAGGGTTCCCAGATTTTACGGAATATAGCAAGGGAATGATGTAGGGTCGCCGTTAGTTGGTCCATCAGGTGATTATCTTCTATTTTGGCCCTCACCTCTCCCAAGGCCAAGGGGGTGGGTTGTAGCCAGTGGGCTGCCAGGACTCGTCTCGCTGCTAAAGTGATTTTGTTGCATAATTTTTGTTCACGGTGGGTCAGTCCCTCTTTAGGCTTGGAAAAAAAAAAACAACCATGGGTCCAGCTCGAACGGCCAACTGAAGACCTCCTTAAGTAGGGTCTAAACTTCCCCCCAGTATTGTGTCAAATATTGTTAAAGGTTTTTACCTCTTGCTCTGTAAATTGAACTTCAATGGCTTACAGGAAGTTCTTGCAAGATCTGGAAGAATATTAACAGTGCAGAAGATAAGAAATTTGAAATTAAACAGAATGTGCAATAAAGGAAGTTTAAACATTAGATCTCTTTACAGGAAGTGTTTAGGAAGGTTGTGCAAGTCACATGCAGGGAGGTGTGACTAGGACAGCATAAGCAAAGTAATTTAACTCCTAAGTGGCAGTGAATTTAGCAGTGAGAGTGCATGGGGCATGATCTATAAAACAGAACTGCTTCACTAAGCTAAAGTTGTTTTGGTACATATAGTATTCCTTTAATTTCGAAATTCACTTTGAATTTACCTTGAGTTCTTACTTTAGTGAATAAGCCTGTACATCTAGGATGTGAGTGTTGAAAGTGAAACATGGCAGACTCCTGACACACACTACTGTTTTGTCACTTTAAAAATGAAAAGATTCAATTCTTTTGTCTTCTCTATCCAAAGGACCACACAGATAAATGCTACAATGCTGTAAATCAGTTCTGGGAGCTTGGATATAGACTTGTCCATGTCTTCATTAAGTGACTGCTTTCAAACTTGATTGATTTACCTCTGTTCCATCTAAGTATTATTATGGGACCCACCTAGTATTGAAGTAGTTAACAAATTGAACTTTGCTACATCCAGTTTGTACCGAGAATTTTTGGCCCCATAGTAAGCTATGGTTTGTGATTGTTTAAAGAAATGCTTCCTTAAGTGCTCCACGGCTATAAAAATAAAAGTACTTAGAGGGAACGCTGCGTATGATCAGGGTACATTACTGAGGATAGAGCTCTCTGGACAGGATATGCATGGAGCATCGGAAATAAAATGTATAACAGCCCATGTTCTACGTGCCTTGTGTTCTGATAATGAACTTCAGATACCAACACTCTCCTCTCACAGCCTCAAATTTTCACTCACACCTCTTTTCCCTTATCTATCAATTCTGGCACAAGTTATTACTGCCTGACAGCTGATCAGCAGCTCCTATGTGACCGAGTCTGTGAAATTTGTTCCTGACTTGAAAGCTACTGTTAAAACTGAACAATCTTGTTAACCCTTAGTGTTCCTGAGTTAGCTTTTATCACAACTTGCCTGTTTCAATATCGCCTAGATCCCATGCATTGCAATTGAAAGCACAACCCATGTTATTGACCTCAAGCCAACAGCCTGTCCGGGTGGAATATGTGGATAATTGTTTATTGTTTTTGATTGCAATCACTGTACACATCTACATTACATTGAGCTGGTAACAGGGAGACATTTGGGTAAGGGAGAGTTCTTATTATATTTATTATATGAAGTAATCAAATGACTGACATCTCAATTCTATACATTTAATTCATGTTCCACAGTGCTTAGCACTGTACGTCCAACCTACCAACCATCCACCAACCCATCCATTCATTCATCCATCCATCCATCCATCCACCCATCAACCCATCAATCCATCCACCCGCCACATCTATCCATCTATCCATCTATCGACACACCCATCCATCCAGCAACCCACACACTCACCCACAAATCCATCCACCCACCCACCCCACCATCAATCCACCAACCCATCCATCCATTCACCCACTCATCCCCCATCCATCCATCCACCCATCCATCCACCCATTATCCATCCATCCACCTATCCATTCATCCATCCATCCAGCAACCCACACACCCACCAATCCATCCACCCACCCACCCACCCATCCACCAATCCATCCATCCATCTATATTTTCACATAGGAAGCAACAAAAGAGTTGTGGTAATTATTTTGAAGTTAGCCTTGGCTGTCCACCTATGGCCCTCACTAGCTTACTAATTCTTATGGTGAAGTTCACATATCAGGTTGTCTCCTAGATTGGGAGGGGGCCAGTTGCTAGCAGGAAGGTTAGTTGTCTCTCAGCTTATCTTACTGTTTGTGAACGAGCACGTTTAGCATCCACTAGATTTGACAAAGAAGCAATAGATTTAATGCATATCTATTGGAATGATTTGATTGGTGAGACACGGCACTGTGAGAAGCATTTGATAGGACTGCAAAACGAGCCACAGTGATGTAAAAGTAGGCAAAAAAAAACTTCAGGGAGTACTTGGTCCCATCACTGGATGGGTAAGGTTTTGCTTTTAATTATTTATATTTTTTTAGCGAAAAGTAAGGACAGCAAATGCCAGTGAAAAAGAAAACCATAGACAACAAAATTAACACAACACTATGTTATGCTTGGGGTAATCCTTTAACACAAGTTCTAGGTGAGTATCTATATTTTATTCAATGGTGCGATTTCAGAAGAAGTGACAATTCCATCTTAAATTGCCAGAAGCAGATAATTAGATTTTCATATAACACATAGCCCGTGCTTTGTGAACATGAATGCACCTTCTCTGCAGTCCCATTAACCGGATGGTAAATAATGTTTCTGTACATCATTAAAGATGCACTAAGTAATATCACTGTTTTTTCCGGAGGCTGCATCACGTGAACGGAGTTAAACACATATTTACTGTTTGAACCGCAACTGGGAAAAGCTCTTTATGGATGATTTATACCCATAATTATTTTGCCCTTTATTGCTGTTAGTTTGTTTATGGAGAAACATTTAAAGTGACGCTGTCCCAGAAACGGTGATTGTGATTGGCTCGTAGAGCATGTAGACTAATCTATAGATTGTGCTGGCAGAATTAATTGACATTATCTATTTTTGCTGAAGATGTCATCAGCCAAGCCTCACATGGAAAATGAGCTGTTGCACGGACAGAGTGATTAATTAGTATTTAAGCTCGGGTTAATAATTTCACGCAGAAGGCCAGTCTACAGATCTAACTGATTTCTTTGGCACAATATAAAGAAAATATAGTATTAGGTTTTCTTCACCTATCCTTTGCCTCCTGTCATGGCCAATTCACTCTAAAGTTTATGCAGGCCAAATAAAAACTCCTTTTGATCTGCACCGTATACATATGTTCCTTTGACACCAGGGAATGAAAAGTGCTTCCCTGCATAAGTTGGAGTACATAGGTTTCCAAAGGGAAATGAATTAATCAAAGAGGAATCCCAGATGTATTGCTTTGATAAAATAATAAATTTCTGTCTTGCAGCTATGAATTTTAGCTATGGTATGGCAGCAATTTTAAATTTTCATGTACTGCCCAACAGCATGAAAAATTGTTATGTATCCAGTAAAACATATTCGATCTGGCCAACTATAAAATGACCTGGCATTGGCAGCCTGAATTGTTTATTCTGACGATGGAAAGATTTTTTTTATTATTTAAATGTACCAGGAAAGACCAGAAAATACTAATTTGCATAACGAGTCTCTGCCGTGCCAAATTAACATGTAATATACTCCTCGCATGAGAGGTCAACTTAAAAACCTACTTTATTTATTGCTCGTTATTAAAATTGTATGCAGATTCCAACGGGGTTCACTCACTGAAACATCAATTGCAGTAAATTGAAAACTGAATTGCTAAACAGCTGATCTCGAAAAATCTCCCAATTTCGCTTTCATCGCAGTTTGACCTGGATTGTGAAATTTGGTTTTCAATTCACCACCATGTGCTCTTTAGTAAATAAGCCCTTGCCTGTAAACACACTGATTTTACACAAGAGCCCTTTTATAATAAATATTACATCTACTTGCCCTAAATATCCAGGCAGTTAGAGATCATTGATTGCTTAAATATCTGATGTACAGATTTTATTATAAATAGCAATCAGCTCAGAAGGGAATGAGTCATTCTAAAGTAACATTTAATATTCTTGAACATTTTTCAAATGCTCTATATTACTATCTTTAAGTATTTTGCATTATGTATACAGTGTACTGAGTATCATATCTCCAGTCGTATGCATACAGGCAATGAGGGGTTAATGTACTATCTGCATTCTTTTTGACAGCTTCCAATATATACTGGTACATTGTTGTTGGAGGCTAAACTATCTCCTTTTATGTAGTCTAGACCCATTCTGCATGTATTGAATGCTGGTTTTTGTTTGCTTATAAATACTGGTATTCTCCCAAAGGAGCTGGGTAGCTGATGTTGTAACATATGTTCAATCTACCAATTTGATGCCACAATTAGAATGTCATAAATTAAATTAACTCCAAGCTGAAAATAAAATATTTTCGTCATATTTTAAAATAGACTTTGCCACAAATAATTTTCACCCCTTGAAAGAAGGGCAATTTACTGAAATAACATTAGTGAATTATCATTTGATACTGAGAGATCTATTGGAGATAAGTTGGAAGTGTGACGGTGATGTAATATTAGGGATGGCCAAAAAGGTAGATCTCCTACCTCTTGTAGATGGACAACTCCTATGATACATTGTCAGCTTTAAGAGATCTTCTTTTTGACCATCCCTGGAGTGGAGTACTAAAATAGGGACTAATAATATAGACTGGACAGAAAAATCATACTTTATTAAAACTGAGCAATAATTTATCATAAACTACAAATTACAGAGATGTTAATTTCACTTTCGTTGAATGATTTTGTCTTTCTGATGTGTTAAAACCAAAACGGGGATTGTGAGCCCACTTTTAGAGCTGTGAAGTAGACAGCAGCTCTGTGCGCTGAACATACACTACACATTGGACACAGGGCACGGTTGTTAGCTGAGATGCAAAGGTTCCACTGTTGGGTGAGGTTGAGTTGCATGCAGATGGCAGTGTTTAGTGCTTGCTAAATTTGCATGGTACATGCTCTGATCTCTCTGTGGCTGGAGAACGGTGTGTGAGTGTTGGTGAGGCAGTGCTTCCCCCCCACCCCATCCCCTGTCACATAGCTGTTCAACCCCCTCCCCTTCTTTTGCTTTTGTGTGCACATACAAGGACCCTGAGGAGGCTGTGGGAAGAGAATTCCCCAAAGCGTTTAGTCTTTGTCTTGAGCTGCCTGTCAGACTCTCTTTGCCTCTTCACTTCTACATATTTCCCTATCGGATGGAGAGGTGAAGCTCTGACAGAGCATAGGAGATTGCCCGCAGACCTATAAGAGTCCCATTATATGTTCTCTGCTGGAAGGAGCTAGGAGAAGACCTGTCAGATTGTGGAGACCCAGATCCCCAACTGGAACTGTTCACTTTGTTGGAATTATAAGGAAAAAAGCTTGAATAAGAGGAGTGCATAAAGTCCTTCCAAGCAACTCATCTTGCAAGATTCCTGAGACCGGACAAGTGAATTTCTAAAGGAGCCACAATAGTGAAACAGTAGTCCTGAAGCATCCAGATGCAGGCTGTTCATGTGGAAGCACTGCAGGTGAGACTCGGTTTACCTACACAGAAACTTGACTGCGTTTGCACAAACAAATGCTGTTCACGAGCTTGCACAGGGCTGTGTGTGCTGGTCTTCTGTCATACGAGCCCCTGATGAGACTCTAGTTATCTGCCAACCCTTCCCCCCACTACACATTGCCCCTCGTCCCCTTTCTCTCTTTATTGCCTGTGCCTGGGTGACTGATGAATGGTTCAGCGTTCTATGGAAGGACCGGCAATTGATGATCCCCAGGATTCCAAACTTCCTTTTTCCCCTCCGAAGGTTGAATTGAGTGGAGGTTGTTAAGCTGCCTGAGAAGAGTACTGAAGAATGCGGTGACGAAACCCAGTGTGCTGGTGTTAGAAGAAGTGGGGGTGCTACCAAGATGAGGGGGTGTCACAAGCAGCTCTGCTTGTGAAAAAGGACTGGAAGCAGGCAGGAGGACGAAGCCGAAAGTAAAATTCAATTTCTCTGGAAGGGGAATTTCTAAGAACACAAAGTGCTGGAGACAGTTAGAAACAAGAAGCAGAAGTGCCGATAAAGAACCTTTCGTGCTATAAAAAGAAGGGACTTTTAAGCTTTTAATTAATCTGTGCATGTTGCAGAATGAGAAGTTTAAGCCTTACTGCATTCGTGCTGTGATATTTCAGCAGCAGGAAGGGATCATACTACCTCAGTCTCAGAATGAGGTACCAAGGCAATTTCTAACACATACCTATTATTCCAGTTCTCTTCCTCCATAGTATTTTTTTGGATACAGCATCAGCAGAGCGTGTACCTGTACCGACATTCTTCACCTGGACATCCCTGAGCATTTTCACATTATTTAATGGCCTAAGGGAGTTTGTGCATAGGCATCTTTGTTACCATTTTATCTTCAAGATTCTGAGGGTGTTTATGGAAGGTGTAATAGCTCATGGATGTACAGCATTAATTTTCCCATACGGCTTTTTGGAATGGGCTGCTTGAACTTTGCAAAGGCCAACGTGTTTGCGAGTCGACTGAAATTTGTGCTTGACAAACCCCAGAAGAGAAAGTACCCCCATTAATCAACGGTGGCCTTAACCACGTTGACCTTGATCCGAGTGTACCATGGTGTCCTAACTGGGGGAAAATATTGTCGTTTTGACCGGAAAGGAGGTTTAGAATGTTCTTCCTCTGTATATTAAAAGGAATATCTCATTTGTGTGTTGGGATGGAGTGTACAGCTGGATAGAGTGTTAACTTTGTGGAGACTATAGAGAGGACCTCACGAACAAAGCGTTTGCCATGACTGGCTGCCACTACCCTGGTCCGTCTAATGAGCGGGACCGTATCTACCAACATAAAGTTTCCTTGGTCGTGCGCTATTTTATGATCCCATGTAATATATGCCTGATTCTCCTTGCCACATCCACGCTTGGATTCGCCGTCCTCCTTTTCCTCAATAACTGTAGGTGTGGCCTGTCCTTAAACGTTTTATCCATCTGTTTAGCTGTCAAGCATGGTAATATAGAGATGCATGTAGGAGAGTTTGTGGACAATAGTTCAGGCTCAAAGAAATCAGTGCTCATTCATAGCCTTCATTGCCTGTTCTGGAGATGATTTGTGGAGTGCATGTGTGTGTAGATATATATCGTTATGTTGAAGTATATGCATTCACGGATGTTTGCTTCTCATTAGAACCCTAGGTTATCTCTGTGACGGGATTTGATGTTTGCATGGGAGGTGCTTCTTCACGGTTTACTGACCTAGTTTTCCTGGCCCAGTGTGGCAAGAGATCTTGAAGGCATTATATTGAATGAATGCTCATTTGCCTTCTCACTACAGACTAGGAGCTTAAGTGGTGGGGACTGGACGTGTGCGAGAGTCCAGAGAGGTTAGAAGGGGATCTCCACCCGAACTGCATTCCTTTCCCATCCAAAGCATTTAATCACTATTCTCTATTTAACAGCACTGCTGTTTGTAATCTCTTTTAGCAATGTAATATACAATCCTCTACAACAACACATACGATTTGCTGTAGGCATTGGCAAAATTAATCCATCCTTTTAAGTCTCATTAGTTTGGAAAATTGCAATTGTCAAAAATTCATTGACAAAATCCCAGTTGTCACAAAAGCCTATTATTTCTGGAAGAACAACTGCCATATTTACCATTAAAAAAAAAATGCAATGCTCATAAGACATTAAACTTAAAGCTGCCATATTTCATCAGCACTATATAGAGAAGCAGCTGTCAATGCCAACAGTCTGCACTGCAAAAGTCTTGGACATCCATGGCAAACATTGGCACTGCTGCCCCTTGGAGTCTCTGTGTCCTAGGATGCTTAGCCTTAAAGGCATGCTATAGTCATCAAAACCAATACAGCTTAATGTAGTGGTTTTGGTGTCTATATCCTGCCTCTGCAGGCTTTTCAAGGTAAACCCTGACTTTTCAGAGAAAACGGCAGTAACTCAGGCGGCCACTGGAGGTGCTTCCTCTGTCAGTGCTGCACAGTGTACAGCAATGACGTTCAGCGTATACAGCACTGAACATATGAGGAGATGCTGATTGGCATAGTGCAGCATTTTGCCGCGCATGCACAATAGCCACCCAATGCTTTCCTATGGATTATCTCAGCCATGAAGGTGGGGCTAGCTGCGACGAGAACGTGCTGCTTGGGAGAAAAGATGAGTAAAATCCCCTTTTTACTGAGATCAGACAGAGGGGTGGGCACCTAAACAGCCACTTCAGGACTATAGGGGTCAGGAATACATGTTTGTTTTCCTGACACTGTAGTGTTCCTTTAAAACTAGCTGAGCATGATGGGCCATGCAATCCTCAGCCAATGAAATTCTAGATCCATGAGAATTTTATATAAAATAGAAAAGAAAAAAAATCAGGTTGTCCTACTTTTTTATTTCTCGTCAGTAGTTGAACATGTTTTTTTTGGGGGGGTTTTAAGGAATATTTTCCTAGCAAGTTCAAATATTGCTTCAAATAAAGTTCATGCTACAATGTTTTATTTAGCATGAACAATGTTTTATTTAGTAAGCTATAGAATTTTTTAAAAACTTCAGCTTTAACACAGATTGACTATTTACATAGAAACATAGAATGTGACGGCAGATAAGAACCATTCTGCCCATCTAGTCTGCCCAATTTTCGAAATATTTTCATCAGTCCCTGGACTTATCTTATAGTTAGGATAGCCTTATGCCTATCCCATGCATGCTTAAACTCCCTCACTGTGTTAACCTCTACCACTTCAGCTGGAAGGCTATTCCATGCATCTACTACCCTCTCAGTAAAGTAATACTTCCTGATATTATTTTTAAAACTTTACCCCTCTAATTTAAGACTATGTCCTCTTGTTGTGGTAGTTTTTCTTCTTTTAAATATAGTCTCCTCCTTTACTGTGTTGATTCCCTTTATGTATTTAAATGTTTCTATCTTATCACCCCTGTGCCGTCTTTTCTCCAAGCTATACATTTTAAGATAATTTTTTTTAGCCTATGCAATTCAGTTGTACATTTACAACAATATTCTGCTAAGTTATTAACGGCCATTGGTTTAACTCACAGTATAGATTTAAGCTGCCCTGTGGTAGGGTATGATGTAGAATAGTTCTATAAGTCAAGGATGAATAATAATTTCTTGAGGCTGAGTCTTAAAGCTGAAATCATCAGTGGCCCATATTTTCATTCATTCTCTTCTACAGCCTAGATGCTTAGAACTAGGAGGAGCAATCATAAAACTGTAAAGTCAGTTGTATGTATCATTAGTGCACCTGTCATAGTATCTCATACTTGTTAATGAAACATTGTGTTAAAGAATGATTGTACAAATTATACCAAATGGCACTAACCCCACTCTATAGCTAAAAAAACAAAAGAAGGATTGGTGTATATTTAAATTAAAGGCAAAGGTTTAAAAATAATATCAGGAAGTATTACTTTACTGAGAGGGTAGTGAATGCATGGAATAGCCTTCCAGCTGAAGTGGTAGAGGTTAACACAGTGAGGGAGTTTAAGCATGGTTGGGATAGGCTTAAGGCTATCCTAACTATAAGATAAGGCCAGGGACTAATGAAAGTATTGAGAAAATTGGGCAGACTAGATGGGCTGAATGGTTATCTGCCATCACATTCTATGTTTCTATGTTGTCTTAAGGCAGTGATGACTAAAATAAGGAATTTAGGACTAGCCAGGGAACGTTGGATTTCTAATCCACAAATATCTGGGGTGCCAGTGTCCTATGGAATGTAAATACCTAAGTAATGTGTTTTCTTTTTAAATCCCAAATTAACTGAACGCGTTTTGCTTTATACAGTAATAAAATAGTAGCTCATCCCAAGAATAATGTAAGATTCTTTTTTTCTGACGTTTTAAATAACCTTTTTGTAATTGGATAATAGCGGGCAGAGATTACTGTTTTTCTAGCATTTTATTATACTGCCTTTAAACATATAAGCTCTTAGTGCCACAGCGATGACTGTGCACTGGCATTTTGCCTACATATCCCTCCTTCCTGCTGTGCCTGATAGAAGTTATTACCAGATCCCTCTATAACCAATGATATTCTCAGACTTGTATGGCAATATAATCTCATAATAAGCAAATGTTTTCCTCCTCTGCCTTAAACTCAATATGTCCAAGTAAAACTGATTAAAGCAGCAGCCAATCGCCATTTTTCTGTATTTTTCACAGCGGGGAAGTGCATTGTTCACTTGACTTTTACAAAGGTTTTAATAAAAAATGAAATAATAGGGCAGTCAAGTTTTTCTGTGCTTTATTGAGCACAGACTTTCCTGGTCATCTTGCGCATGTAACAGTTCACAGATCAGTGGTTCTCCTTGGTAAATCTGCTCGTACTGCCTTATTTTACTTTAAGGCAGTGATATTTTTGCAATGTGGGGTGTTCCCTCTAATCAGCAGCATTATATTGGCTTGCCAGTTTCCAAACCAGTGACAAGAGAAGTCAATCGGTATTTCTTGATCCTTGTTCTTTTTTAACCAGGCCATTGTTTATTTTGTTAGAAAACCCCTTATTTATTTCTTTCCTTCACTTAGCTTTTGGCTCGCACTTTGGTCCAGTTCATTACATGTAATATATTTTCTTTCTTAAAGGGATACTATAGTGCCAGAAACACAAAGCTGTATTCCTGGCACTATGGCTGCCATTGCCTCCTCCCCCTCCCCCCCTCCCTGCCCGTAATCCAGCGCCGATTTCTCTCAGCGGTGGGTCGAAGCTTCTCCTACTCCTCTGTCCCATGACGAGCAGGCTCTAATGCGCATGCACGGCTAATGCCGCGCGTGCATTAGACCTCCCCATAGGAAAGCATTAAATAAATAGTTTCTTATGGGTAAAAATCCGACGTTGGGTGCCCTCATGCAGAGCGTGAGGACGTCCCGCGTCAGATACCAGACCAAAGGTCCGTTCCAAACAATGAAACCCTTTGTTTGACAGTCACTGGAGGCAGACTTAGTGCTGCAATGTAAACATTGTAGTTTCTGTTTTGTACTAGGTGAAAAAGGGACACTGCACCCAGACCACTTCAATGAGCTGAAGTGGTCTGGGTGACTACAGTATCCCTTTAAGAATATTTTATGAGTATGGACCATCATCTCATGCAGTTTCGAATCCATGTATTGACAAATGATGGCTAATCGTGGTACTGAAGATGTTTGTAAATTGCATTTCCTATGATGTCCATCCAGCATATGCAGTGTTTGCAAAAGATTTCATGTTTCTCTATGAACCTACTGTAAACTATATATATTGCGTCCTCAACGGCTAAAATATAGAATCATTGTACTTAGAGCTATGTGGTTAAATCAATGTATCTGTTATTCTGACTGGCTGATCCTAGATGGTCTCCTGTTGGTAGCAAGTGCTGACTTGCAGAAAGATAAGTCCTGCGCTCACTCCCATCACTGGGCGGCTGCAATGACTACAGTACACATCAGCCCCAATATACATAGGGATTAAGGAGAGAGCGCAGGTAACTTGTTTTTCTTTGGTTTTTACTATATATTGGGGCTCATGTGTACTGTGGTCATTGCTGCCGCCCAGTGATGGGAGTGAGCGCAGGACTTATCTTTCTGCAAGTGCTGACTTGAACAACTGGATAGGATATACTTGGAACATGCTTTGAAAAAGGTTTATTTTTGCTGCATATTTTCTCTTTATTTATAGCCCCCACTACATTTATTTCTGTGATTTATGTTTGTATATGTGACTTGTTCCTTTCCAGACCATATATCCAGAAAAGTGAATTTGGGAACAGGGAGTCCATGGGCTGCAATCTTGGAGCTCGGGAGAATGAATGAGTAATGAATTTAATTAGGACAGGTTTTAAACTCTGCCGCTCCCCCAACTCATATTATTCTTTCACCGTGTATTGCCAGAGAATCCTATGAGTGATTTCTTAGAGTTGTAGGCCATTGACATCTGCAGGCCAGAGACTAGCATGTCTGATATATAGGGCCCGTGGAAAGATAAAAGCATTCTTTTGTTGTTAAATTATATATTTCGAATGTGAAAATGTAGAATAATGTCCGTTTTCGTGAACCCATCTATTTTGTATTAGCCACCAACACGCTTTGACTTTGTTTCTTGTTTCCCAGATAAACCAGGCAGCCATTTCCCGAGCCCGCAACCAACGCTACAGGATGGTGAGTACAAAGTAACAAAACAACATTGCATGGGTTATTACACCAGGCAGTGTTCATATGGCACACATATGACACATGGCTGTACTCAGATGGGATATGTGGAAGATAAATGTTCTGTGCTAATTTAATTCCATTACAGTATTGATGGGAGGGGTCTACCAGATGGTGGGATGATTGATTGATGTGTGGAGACGGAGGCAGGCAGTACTTCTTCCCCAGAGTCTCTAGTGATTTGTAATTTATTTTGTCAGCATTGTTTATTTTTATCTCTTTTGTAAAAAAAAGAAAGAGCTCCGTAAATCCTTTTACATTGGGGCAGTCCTTACAAGCCCTTTGTCATGGGTTAAAAAAATGATTGTATTACAGCTGTAACCTCTGGCACTGGACTATGAGTCTCATGACGCTCAGGCAGCTGAATTCTAAACCTTAGTGATTGCTATGAATTGACTTTACCAACTGTTTTTGTTTGACACGTTTTGTCCTTTTTCATTGCTCATTTTGTTCCTTTTGAGCATGACAACTTAGTCAACCTAATCAAGATTACGATTTTCGAAGTGTATTCCTGAATATACTTAATTCGTTCTAACGTGCCAGAGTGTGCTTTTATAGGCTTTAACATTTCATCTCCGCATAATGAAAGCCAGATTGCTAGCAAATGTATGGACAAGTGTATTGCGTTCTCCTTTCCCCCCAATGTTTTGGGGAGACCATGATGTCCACAGTGGAATGCTTTGCAGTGCATTGTGGGAGCATATATATATACTTCTTCAGGAAGAGTTAACATGTTACCCTTTTTAAAAAAAGATTTCATTTCAGTTTTTACTCTTTCAACGCTGATGGCTTGGCTCCCTTAGGGGTAGCAGTATTGGTAAATTGTGCCAATTATCTTCGAGGTGAACCTATTCTAAACTATGCTTCCCCACTGAATTGTTGTAATGCTATTTTCAGAGCGGTGATAGGTTGTGTACAGTCTGTTTGTTTGTAGACGCTCCCTAGTGGCTGTCTCTGACTTTAGTTTGCTTGTGCGCTTAGATGTTCCCTAGAGAGTTTTTTTGATTCTGTCTTTTTTTTTTTTTTTTTTTTTGGTGTTCGGGAGGTGGGGGGAGAGGAAGGGGTATCTTAAAGAGCCTACTGTGTTGTTTTTTTTCTTTGTTTTTCCTACTGACGCTTACTAATCTCACATAGGGTTTTAACATTGTAAGAAGAAGCAATATTGTATGTGTGTTTATGAGCTGAAAGCTATAGTGCTTGAGAACATTTTAAAGAAACCTCATCAGCGAGCTTGTGAATGAAAAAAGTATCCATGGCTCAATTATTGAAAAGAACAGCATGAAATTGCTCAATTGCCGTAAGAAAGGCTTAAAAAGAAAATCCTTCTCTGTCCAGAGCAAACAGTTATATATCTCTAAGAAAGAGGACACTTAAGGGCTTAATTACTGTGCCCAGTATGCAGTACCACTTAAAACTGGCAGTCAAATCCGCCTGGGCAGAGACCATACCCATAAAGTATTACTTTAAAGGTATTATGTACCTTTAAATATGTATGAAAGGGTTTTCTATGTTGCCATAACAATTTTCATGCCAATCAATATGCTGCTATAGGGACATTCAAGCTTTTAAAGCTGTAAGGATCCAGGAGGGGGCAATTCATTGAATTTTAAATAATCACTCAATATCCTCCGTTTAAGGCATTTTATTAGTTCACTGTGAATTGAATTGCAAAGTTTAGATTTTTTTTTTTTTTTTAAATTTAAGATATTTTTGTCGACAATTTGGAATTCTGTTTCAATTCAACGTTTAGTGTGCATCCGTGTGTGGTAGTAGAAACATAGAAACATAGAATCATATAAGGTGACGGCAGATAAGAACCATTCGGCCCATCTAGTCTGCCCAGTATTTAAAATACTTTCATTAGTCCCTGACCTTATCTTATAGTTAGGATAGCCTTATGCCTATCCCACGCATGCTTAAACTCCTTTACTGTGTTAACCTCTACCACTTCAGCTGGAAGTCTATTCCATGCATCCACTACCCTCTTAGTAAAGTAATATTTCCTCATATTATTTTTAAACCTTTGCCCCTCTAATTTAATAAAACAATAGAATAAATACTGCACCAGTCAACGAAATGACAACTTGGGATCAATCTAAAAAACACAAATAACATAACAGTGAAAAATGTATATATATATATAATGATAGACCCCTTATGTAGAGTAAAACTCACAGGATTTAGAGCCGTCTCAGGCTCTATATAATATGCAGGAGGGTGCCTTAAAAGGCTAAAACAATATCCTTGAGGAGAGCAGCACAGGATACAAAGTGCAGAATCCCAAATTTATTAAACAAATAAACAATTAAAACAGGGACAATAAGCAGTGTATAAATAGTATACTAGGCACAAAGCCTAAAAAACACCGCAGAGTAAATAAGAAAAAGTCCCAGATACAATACTTTGGTCTAGTAGCAAACGCGTTTCAACTCCAGCTGGAGTCTTCTTCAGTGCTTTTTTAAGATTTTTTTTTATAGGGACAATGGTCCCTTTAGGCAGTGCTGTATGCAGTGGCATAACTAGAGCTTTTGCCGCCCAGTCTTGCGCATACACTCACACATACATTTAATTTCCTGTGGCTTTATTGTTTTTGGCCCTTCCAGCCTTCCTACCTTTGGGAGAGGTAGTGTGGGCCCTGTCCCTGGGATCCAGTGGGGATCTTCTCCCTGGTGTCCAAAGGCTCCTGTATTTTCCAGTTCTTCACTGATCCCTATTGCGCTGTTCAATGATGCTGGGCTGGAGTGATGTCATATTCCGTCTCCCGGCATCACCACAGAGGACGCGCAAGGGTGCAGCGAAGAGCTGGAAGAACATCAGCGCTCCCTCGCCGCCTGGCTCCTCTCCTATCCCGGTACATTTATGTCCAGGAAAGCAGGTGCCTACTCTGTCTTGGTAAATAAGTGCCTGCTTCGGGGGGCACTCTAAGGTGTACACCTTCTTGGTCCCCTGTGACAGGCCATTGGCCCACTCCTCGTGGTGCCCCCCACAAAACAGTCCTCCCTAGCTACGCCACTGGCGATATGTTACGAGTTCACAATGCACTAGTATACCTCTCAATTGCCATAAATGCAAAGATGCCGTTTTTATTTAGATCCCTTATTTTACAGACCCAGGTTGTAATAAGTCCCCAGAAAGAGCAGTGTGAGCAAATTATTAAAGGCTCAAAAAATGATCCCAAAGACTCCCTGTACTTCAAAACCACTACCGTAAGCTGTTGTGTTGATGGTGCTTAGATTGTCCCTTTAAATTCACTGTGAATGTTTTCAGTGGAGCTGTCAGAAGAACTACCGGTCACTTTGGTTGCCAATATTCCCACACTCTCATCTCAAATGCATCCCTTGTTTGGAGATATGCCCTTGGCAGTGATCTCAACATGGAGTAATCTGATTGGCTGACTGCATGCCCACTTGGATGACACGTTCTCTTTTAGGGACTGTGACTGCTCTTTATCAGTGATGTCACCCCATACACGCTATGATGTCATAACTCCCAATCACAGGAAGTGACCTTTGCGCTGCAGATGTTAGTGAAGTAATTTTTTTTTTTTTTTTAATTGCTCAGGAAGTCTTGGGGCATAATATTTAATAACTTCTGGACTGATCATCTCAGCCAAGCTGAGCATCATGGGGAACGTAGTCCACAAACATCTACCATGCAAGCATTAGTAACCGCTGGTCTAGAATAATTATAGGATTCCACCACTTTCTGTTTATTATCTCCTCCGGCTGCTAAATGAGTTTGAGCATTCACTGCAATCTCTATTACCATCATTGCTAATGTGACATAGTTCCTAATTCCACTGTGAGTACGAATGTGTGTCGAGTGCATGTTTAAATCCAGGGGACATTTTTGCTTTAGGATGAAGAATCTACATCTTAAAATCTGCTTTATTAACATTATGTTTGATTTCAGAGGGTAAATCTTATTTTTCAACGTGCACACCCTGAGCGTAGACGATTTGCCAATTAATTTTGAAACAACTTGTGTTTCCTCAAAATGTAATATACAACAAAATCAGATTAAAGAGGAACTGTGTCTAATGAGATTTTGCATAAATGAGCAGTTAGCTAAAGTTACTTTTGGGCTGTGCTATTTTGTTTATTTATTTATTTATTTTTTTATAAACGATCTCCTTGGCTGGTGAGAAGTGCAGAGAGTGTTTTTTGGTCATTTTATATTTTAAAGCTTTATGTCCTTTGACTGTTGTAGAAAGAGTTTTGTTAACAATTGTAAGGGAACAATGTTGCCTCGTTCTTTTAATAGTAGTTCTGCAGCTTTCTATTTTATTTTATCATTGTTTTAACCCCTTAAGGACCAAACTTCTGTCATGTGTCCTTAAGGGGTTAAAGCACATCAGCTCCCTGAAAATCACTTCTTGAACAGAAACGGTTAATTCTTTCTCTCCCAAACCTCAGACAATACAAAATTAAATCTACAGGATAAACACTCACTTCAACCAGTTTACAAATAATTTTCGCCACCAGAGCTCTGTTTACTCCCTATGCATCGTGCAGAAATTCTGTAAATACATTGACAATCCCTTCTCCAGCACTGTATTGGAGCTACTACGGCTCAAAAATACAAGGCCGCGTTCCAGCAGCCAGGAAAGTGGGGAGCTTTGCAGGGGCTGGGGTGGCTGTCTGCATTTCCCTGTATAATATAATGTCTTGTTTTAACCAGGCTAGTGGTCTTACAACCAATATAATTAAATGTAAATACTTATGTATTAAACATTAGGATTAAATCACTTGTGGTCATGTTGTTTTGAGTAACCCTTTACAGTCAATATAAAAAAAAATTAAACATGTTCCCTGCTAAGCACGTTTAATTACAGCAAAGCGAGTTTTCCTTGCTCCTACTAAGAGTGTGTTCCAGTGGTGTGCATGAAGCTACAATAAATTTGACTTCGAATGGAGAGTAGGGTGGTTTAGACATTAACCACCCAACATTTAGTTCACTTTTACTTTCAGCCAAAATATGAAGAATTGTATCACAGCATTTTGTTGGTTGAATTCCAATACATAACATCTGAATTCAACGAAATAATTTTCTTGTTTCAACTGTGAACAACATCTGCTATGAACGTGTGGTGTCCTGCACTACCTTTGAAGACTGGACACATTTCTAGTTGGACTTTCTTTATTATGATAACACATAGACATGTTTTTTTTAAAGAGACAAGTACCAAAAAGCACTACATCTTCATGTATTAGTTTTGGTGCATAGATGGTCTCTCTGAGTAACAGCAATGTTTACATTTGGACAAAAACATGCATTCCTCCTTAAAGGACCACTATAGTGCCAGGAAAACATACTCGTTTTCCTGGCACTATAGAGCCCTGAGGGTGCCCCCACCCTCAGGGACCCCCTCCGGCCAGGCTGGATGGAGAGGAAGGGGTTAAACTTACCTCTTTCTCCAGCGCCGGGCGGGGAGCTCTCCTCTTACTCTCCGCCTCCTCTCCTCCTCTTATGCTGAATGCGCATACGCGGCAAGAGCCGCACGCGCATTCAGCCAGTCTCATAAGAAAGCATTTACAATGCTTTCCTATGGACGCTGGCGTCTTCTCACTGTGATTTTCACAGTGAGAATCACGCAAGCGCCTCTAGTGGCTGTCAATGAGACAGCTACTAGAGACTGGATTAACCCAAATATAAACATAGCAGTTTCTCTGAAACTGCTATGTTTATAGAAAAAAGGGTTAACCCTAGCTGGACCTGGCACCCAGACAACTTCATTAAAGGACCACTCTAGGCACCCAGACCACTTCAGCTTAATGAAGTGGTCTGGGTGCCAGGTCCAGCTAGGGTTAACCCATTTTTTCCTAAACATAGCAGTTTCAGAGAAACTGCTATGTTTGTGAATGGGTTAAGCCTTCCCCTATTTCCTCTAGTGGCTGTCTCATTGACAGCCGCTAGAGGCGCTTGCGTGATTCTCACTGTGAAGATCACAGTGAGAGCACGCAAGCGTCCATAGGAAAGCATTATGAATGCTTTCCTATGTGACCGGCTGAATGCGCGCGCAGCTCTTGCCACGCGTGCGCATTCAGCCGACGGGGAGGAGAAAAGGAGGATCGGAGGAGGAGAGCTCTCCGCCCACCGCTGGAAAAAGGTAAATTTTAAACACTTTCCCCTTTCCAGAGCCGGGCGGGAGGGGGACCCTGAGGGTGGGGGCACCCTCAGGGCACTCTAGTGCCAGGAAAACGAGTATGTTTTCCTGGCACTAGAGTGTCCTTTAAGCTGAAGTGGTCTGGGTGCCTATAGTGGTCCTTTAAGATCTTTTTATTGAAGATCTTTGTATTTGGTGCCATCACGTGCGTCATTATCAGGCCAAATACCAAGATACCGCCACTCTGGTCCCAGTTCCTCTCATCTTAACTGCATACCTTGTTGGGAGATGTCTGCTTGGCAATTCTCTACACAAGGACTTCACGTGTTGACTAACTGAAATGCCCTCTGCAATGACATGCTATCTTTTTAGTTGTGCTTGCCATTGCTTTGGTGACCTGTTTTATCTCACTTGTATGGCTTTTGGGGGCCCTGCTCCCTTCCCATCGAAATTTCATATCTCCCAACCTTGGGAAGCACTATAGATGCTTGTGAACTTTGTTTCCAGTGATGTTCAGAAAGTCTAGATGCAAAGGTGACACATTCTCAGAGCAACCATAATATTTAGTCGATGGACTAACTTCTGAAAATATTCTCTCAGCTGACTGAGCATCATGGAGCTATCAAACATCCACTTCGCCAGTATTAGGCACCACTGGTCTAGAATAATGATAGGATTCCATCACTTAGTGCTTATTGCCTCCTCAGCTGCTAAATTGGTTTGAGCAATCTCCATTATTGCTAGTGTGACAATGTCCTAATTCCAATATAATTAACTATGTGTGCATGTTTGAGTGTGTAAGGATGTTGGCTGTACATCAATGCTATGTTTTTTTACATCAATGCTATGTTATTTCAGAGAGTCTTTCTTATTTTGTCAGTGTATAAATCCTGCTCAAAGGGAAAAACTGCTGCATAAACCCATACCGTCGATCTTTGGCTAATTCATTTTGAAACATCTTATGTTTCTCCCAAATTAAATAAACAACAAAATTGCATTAAAGAGGCATTTGTGCCTAACTGACTGAGTAGCTAACGAAAAGTTAGCTGTGACTTGTGCTATTTATTTTTCAAAAACTCTCTGCGTGATGACACCGAACCTGGCTGGTGTGTCTCCATGAGATACATTGAACTGGACCAGAGATCATCATGATTGATGATATTACTGTACACAGGTCAGGCTACAGAGGGGACTGTCTCAGCTCTGCATTCTAGGTTACAAGTTTTTTTTTTTTTTTATGTTGTTTTTTACAAAGGAAGGTCTTGTAGTCTACATTAAAGTGACAATATAGTCATCGGTACAGCTTCATTAGTTGTTATGGTGTGTATAGTATGTTTCTGCAGCCTTTTTAATGTAAACACGGCCATTCAATGAAAAGGCAGTGTTTACATTACTGCGTAGGAACACTCAGGCGGCCACTAGAGGTGCTTCCTGGGTCAGTGCTGCACAGTGTGATGCTGATAGTCTCAGTGCTGTGTTTTTGGAAAGCACTGGATTGACTGAGATCATCAATTTTCATTATATAAGCCAAGGAGTTAGAGCAGGGGCATGGCCATCCGCAACAGAACCCCCAGGGCATTTGAAAAAAGGTGAGTAAGCTTACCTTTTACCTTGCTGACAGGGGGCCTAAATATCTCTATCATTGTTTCTATTTCTGACACTATAGTGTTCCTTTGAGAATAAATCTATAATAATTAATAATAAAATATAATTTACTTTTATTGTTAGAGTGTTCCTTTAAGTACCTACTGACCAGTAGCAGAACCTGGAACAGATACAATTTACAGATACCTGCAGGTACCATCTCCACTTCCGTTTAATACATTTCAGGAGTGTAGGTCTGGAGTGTACCACCACCAGAACACATCTCAATCCCCACTGCCCTTCTGCACAACTCTCTGATACAGACACAAGCATTATAACATGATATCATGTTCTCAGAACTTCAGCTGCTTATAGAGTTTGCTTCAAAAATAACAGGAGAGAGACTATTGTTGCCAAGGGAAACAATATTCTACTCCCTTGTTAGATGGCCAGGTAACGATGGGTTGTTTCTTGCCATTCTTACGGTCATGACTTTACAGAAACGACACCTTTTAAAATGATATCCCTCGACGAGGTCACCATGAGAAACCTGTGCAACCACGTGCCTCCTTTCCTATCGTCTTTCTGACCCCAGAGGAATAGAGAACACTCAGAAATATGTCATGAAACTCTGTAAGGAAAACGCAGCTCTGTGATACCTCTCTAGTGCTTTCAGTCTGTTATAGCAGGGCAGTAAGCCCTCCAGCTCTCCATCTGCAGCTATCCATGGTGCAGGAAATAGCCCGTCAGATACGTGCATCTGAAATAACAAAGTCAACTTGTACGACTTCCTCTTCAAAGCAACCTTTCTGCACTCCACCTGTCCTCTGCATATTGAGCCAGGGTCAGGCGCAGTTCAGATGTTCATTTGGGAAATAACATATTAATTTAACCATTTCATGCCAGATTGTGATCCAGGGCTGTCATAATATCCTAGAGCGTGTAGAACCTTTTGCCCTTACGGGGTTAATAAGTAATAGTAAGGGTTCTACTGTGAACATTACTGTGGAACACAAATGAGAAAGATCAAGCACCATGGGCGTAGGAACCCAAAAAAATCTGGGGGGATGGCATTTTTACTCGCCGGGTATATTCTTATTCCGTAAACTAGGAGTTGTTTATCCCATTGTACAGCGCTACGGAATTTGCAGTCGCTATATAAATGATTAAATAATAACATTAAAGGGTCACTACAAGGAAGGGGTTTTACTTACCCGTATACAGCGCCGGGATCCTCCTGATTAGAACCACCCCTACCCTTCCCATGAATATTAAAACCACCCATACCCCTTTCATGCACAAAAGAACCCCACCTACCCCTTCCACGCATTTTAACCCCCTACCCCTTCCATGCATATTAGTACCCCCTAACCACTTCCATGCATATTAGTACCCCCTAACCCCTTCCATGCATATTATAACCCACCCTACCTCTTCCATTCATATTAGTACTCCCCTAACCCCTTCCAATAATTTTTCTACCTCCCCCCTCCTCCCATCCATATTAGTAGCCCCCCTAAACCCTTCCAATTATTTTTCTACCTACCCCTCTCCCCCTATCCTTATTAGTAGCCCCCCTAACTCCATTTTTGGGGGCCCTTTACACAGCTCAAGGTCTGGGTCCCAGGGTCCACCTTCACGTTCCACCAATGAGTTTGTTCACAGGGGGTGGAGTGTGTAGGGGATGTCCTGATATTCTCCCCCCCTCCCTCCCTGTTTCTTTCTCCCCCCTCCCTCCCTGTTTCTTTCTTCCCCTCCCTGTTTCTGTCTCCCCCCTCCCTCCCTGTTTCTTTCTCCCCCCTCCCTGTTTCTTTCTCCCCCCTCCCTGTTTCTGTCTCCCCCCCTGTTTCTTTCTCCCCCTACTCCCTCCCTGTTTCTTTCTCCCCCCTACTCCCTCCCTGTTTCTTTCTCCCCCTACTCCCTCCCTGTTTCTTTCTCCCCCCTACTCCCTCCCTGTTTCTTTCTCCCCCCTACTCCCTCCCTGTTTCTTTCTCCGCCCCTCCCTGTTTCTTTATCCCCCTCCCTGTTTCTTTATCCCCCCCTCCCTGTTTCTTTATCCCCCCTCCCTGTTTCTTTATCCCCCCTCCCTGTTTCTTTATCCCCCCCTCCCTGTTTCTTTATCCCCCCTCCCTCCCTGTTTCTTTATCCCCCTTCCCTCCCTGTTTCTTTATCCCCCCTCCCTCCCTGTTTCTTTATCCCCCCCTCCCTCCCTGTTTCTTTATCCCCCCCTCCCTCCCTGTTTCTTTATTCCCCCCTCCCTCCCTGTTTCTTTATCCCCCCTCCCTCCCTGTTTCTTTATCCCCCCTCCCTCCCTGTTTCTTTCTTCCCCCCTCCCTCCCTGTTTCTTTCTTCCCCCCTCCCCTACCTGTGTTGTAGCTGTGTACTGTCCGCGGGTACAGGGAGCTTTTGTTTCCTGTATCCGGCGGACTAACAGGAAGTGCACACTCAGTGTTCACTTCCTTTTAGTCCGGCCGGGTACAGGAGACAGATGCTCCCTGTACCAGCGGACTATGCAGGGCTCGGCCACGCTACATTGAGGGAGTGACAGGAGGGAGCGCTGAGCCCGGGCAGAGCTGCAGCCGCCTGAGGCTCTCTGCAGAGCGCTCGGGCGGCTGCAGCAAAAGGGGGGCCGGCGGAGCTGGGGGGGATTTCCCCATTACCTGTCCCCGCCGCATGATTTGCTGGGGGGGATGCGTCCCCCCATCCCCCCCCGGTTCCTACGCCCATGTCAAGCACCTTAGGGTATATATGGATCATAGCTCTTCATAACCACTTTTATATGTCTGTGGGCTGTAGCTATTACTTGCTCATTGAGTTACTTTGTGCCATGAGGTCAACCCACATACGGAAACTGTGACATTCTAAGAATCGATCCCTCTAACGCTAGAGAATCCTGTTACTATACAATATGAAAAGAACAGGTCCCATGCACAAAACATGTTTAATAAGTGGAAGAGCAATATCAGATTTCTGCTTTGAGTGGATGCCACCTCAACCCCTCTGTTCCTGTGTGTCCAACTTGTCTGGTTAAAACGACATGTCTGTTTGTCCACCCACTGTAAAGCGCCGCGGGATTTGTTGGCGCTCTATAAATAATAACATAATAATAATAATATGACAACAAAGTGCTACGATTTTAAAGCAGCACTGTTGTATATCTTCCCATGGCTTCTGTCCCTCCTTAATGAGATATATGGACACCTTGGAAACACCAAATCAAAGAACATTTAGATGAGTCCAGGTTCCATGAAAGCACAGTGGGAATGTCAGATACACTATATTTTTCTAAGCACATATAGTTTGTGACTATATCCAGGAGCGTATGAAAAGCCCTACCCTGTTCTATGTGGAAACCGAGCTATAAATCAGTGTGGAATCCACTATGTACTTTACAAACTGCAGGGCAGCACAAGAAAAGTGTGGGCCTATTTTGGCTGTCCAGAATCAGGAAATGAAAGCAACATGCCATGAAAAAAAGCAGATAAGTTGGTGTACCATAGCTTCACGCTCAGGGTAGCATCGACCCGATGTTTTCTCCACACAAGGGTTAACGAGTAGGATATAAAAAGAATTCCGTTTTCATGCATGTCATTTAAATTACATCTCAGCAGGTGGAGTTTAGGTGCCTCTATTAACAGATTTATTTAAATTGGTTCTGTGTGGTTGTGCACGCATTAAGTAGCACCTGTCTTGCGTTAGCATCCAATTGTGGGTAATTTGAACACTTGTTTTTAATTTACGTAAGTTCCTTAAATATGTGCCTCGTTGGACCAGGTGCTTACATAATGGCACTGTAAGAACACATGGCTTTCACTGTCTATATCAATGAACCGAAACAGTGTTTGCCGTTCGGTTTTATTTTGCAGAATAGTAAACAATGGAATGAGATCGAACGTGAGGATATATCATGTAATTACGTGGCATTTGTCATGATTATTTTTCATTGACACTATATTTGCTTCACAGTACCTCATACGGTGCACAAATCAATAGATCTAATACCTGTAGTACTGTAAAGGCAGTTTAATTGCTACTGGGGTCTCCAGTTTGTCTCTGTTGTTGCACATATAGGAATGTATTACACCATTTGTCAGCCATAGACAGGCTTAAGCATCAGGGAGTGCTATGTCCAAATAAAAGTGGGCAATTCATTTTAAGGCATGTTATTGAGATGATGTCATTACTTGAAGTCTGCATAGGAGTGACCCCTAGTTATAAATTCGGTGCCGTACGTGCGCCATAATTATCCTTGACTTGCATAGGGACCGACCCTTGCTCACACCCTCGAAAAGCCTTAATTTGTTCATGTATAACATATATCTTCCAGTATGTGTGTTAAAAGCAGAAGCTGAGATGGTACACAGATTGCCAGCCTGTGTTAGCAAGCTGTATATGCCCTGCTGTGCTGGTAAACAGGGGACCAACCAGTGTTAATGAGGAAGGCATGTGCTGCTCAACTGGTAGGCAGGGTGCCAATTTGTGATTAACCAACTGCATGTGCAACATTTGTTGTTAATCTGGCAGTACATACACAGTCAAAAGCAAGTATTTCAAAGCTACAGATACGGGTTCCAAATCAAGACTGCCCTGGGTGAAATGGAACACGTGGCATATATATATATATATATATATATATATATATATATATATATAGTGTGTTGCTTGTATTTGGAACATTGAAGGAGTTGATCAATTACTTAATTCTTATTCCTTTTAATTTCAGGGCTACAAAACTGTATTATCTTTTAATTATTTTACTATATTGCTTTATATTTGAAAACAGAACTCAACAGGGTCTTTATTTAATACGTGTATAAAATCCCTTCTATTGATACATTTAAGGAACCTTGAACTTTAGAGGTGCCTCGGTAACATGCTTCTTTTGCACGTTTGTATCGCCCGTGTAATTTGTATAAGTCTATTTGCATGCGCTGTGTAATGTAATGTGCGTATATTCACCATAGCTGCTTAGAATGCTGTATCTCAAGATACTTTACATCGGAAATTCATTGATAACGATATTAATATAACTGAAGCAGCGCTAATATTTTTACTGCAACCACATTTCAGTGCTTCCAGCAAAACTTAATTCATACCCTGGGAGGATAATAATGCTCAACTCCATCTAGCTTTTCCTGATCTATTGTCTTAATATTAACGTCAAAGCTTTTAATTTCTTTTATCGAGTCTGTACAAGAATCAGGTATATTCTGTTCCTGCCAGTTACATCCCAGAACTTAATGAGGTTATTGCTGTATGATAGTACAGCTTGCTTTATTACATTTCATTTTTGTGACCAGACCTTCTGTGTCTAAGGCTGCAGCCTACTGTGGTCGGTTTAATTCCTCGAGTGTGTTCTCTAGCCCGGCCTTGTCTTACCTAAATGAGCAGGGAAAGACACACACACCTATTAAAAAAATAAATCAAGATAATTTTAGCTTATGTTTTAAAGGGATATATAAGCAAAAAAGAGTATACACACTAAAGATATGTGATAAAAAAAACGTACAACTGAAAGTGATCCCAGGTGTACCTCACAGACACATAAAGAAGAAGTCCTTCAGGGAAGAAGTCCTACATCTTATCGGACGAAACGCGTTGGATTTTCTCTTTATGGACCTTTGATTCGTATTTTATTTTGTATTTTATTATTTATGTGTATTTGGCTGTCTGCATATACCTGCTCCTGAATTTCCTATTGGATTTGTGACCACACTGTTTGGAGTTCCATGTTATATGGAGACACACGCTCTTTTTGAGATTCTTATATGTAAGTGCGACCAATAAATGTGATTTTTGTACTTTTTTTTAACAAACTTCACTATCTTTGATTGTCTTTATCCTCATATATTCCATGGGATGATATTCAAGCATATTCATCATACATCATACTACCCCTGAGAGGGTGAGAAGCCTGATTTCACGTTTGTTTGTGAGTGTATCTGTCGCCACAAATAAATATACACTCTATTTTATACTGTATTACGCTATGTCAGTTTCTTGATTTTTATACAGATCGGATTTTTATCTGATTTCAGGTTGTTTCAGATTTTTTGTATATATATTTAACGTATTCTGGGTGTTTTCCACTTTCTACTTGGTTGTATGTTTTAAAGGGACCCTCTACAGACATTTATTTCTAATGCTGGAGAGTTCTACTACTACTAATATTTAGGTTACTTATCTCAAATCCAGTGGCGAGGTAGTCTTTTGCCACAGGTCTGCTATGCCTCCAGGAGATCATCGCAAATGTGAATCACCTAGGCCAGCCCAATGCTTCTCATAGAGAGGCATTAAGGCCCCAGAGTGCCTGTGCGGAAACCAATGCACAGTAGAATGCTCCTCATAGAGTACTGCAAAGATCCCTTCTCTATGAGAATCATTGCCTTCTGCTTGAGTGAGCGCTCAAAGTGAGTAAGGAAGAGCACCATCCCGGATGTCTGAATGACTTCCAGAGGAGTACAAGTTTAGACATTTGGTATTTTTAGAAAAAAAGACAAAGGGGATACTCAGTTAACACCTAAAGCCCTGCAGCAATATGAGAGGGTATAGAAAAAAGCTCTATTTTCATATATTGATGATTTTCTATTGCTATATATGTATGTGTATGATGGCCATTATATATAATAAACAGCATTCATAGCACCAAACACTAAACCAGTTATACACCAGCAATAAAGCTTACAAAGGGTCAAAGAAAAAAAATTCTCAGCTGCGTCAGGCGGTTTTATATGACCATTCGATGCTTGCGCATTACGTGCGTACATATAAATTCCTTCACTGTTGCAAAAGAGCAAAAGTGCTTTAAACCCCAGCCAATCTCCGGAACTGTCAGTCTGGGCACTAAGAACAGAAGGCTTGACAATCCGGCGTGACGGCCTCATTAATTAGGAATAATGCAGCTTTTATAAACAAACAAGGTAGTTGCCTAGAAAACTTCTTTCTTCTCTGGCAAAACATTGATTTATGAAATGGCAGCTTGTGTGCCCCTCCCATCTTGGGTAGAGCATTAATACTGCTTGTCATCACACCACTGGCCCAGTAATTAATCCCTCCTGAAGTACTGCTGAGAGATGTCAGAACAGCCAGACAGAATTTAATTATCTTAATATTTTCATTTATTTTTGTGGGGGTTTTTTTTGTATGTGGCCTGGCCCAATTCTTACTCCTACTTTGCAACTTTTTTTGTCAATAGGTTTCCCGTGTAGAAAACCTACATACCTCAAAAATAAAACGTTAGATTGTTTGTAAGTGTAACAAAATAATTACGCATGCCTAATTTTGGTTAATATCTACTCACAGCTTTTTATTACCAGGGACTGTTCTGTACGTAGAGTGCTAGTGAGAGGCACACTTTGTGGTATGTGGCAGACAGAACCAGATCTATATGTCAGGGTGGATATTTAGGTACCCCCAGACACTAAGTACCAATGTGGGGTATGTTAATACCCCACATTGAGAATGTGAATGCTGTGTGTGAATGCTGTGGACAGTGTGTGAATGCTATGTTAAGAGTGTGAATGGAGAGGGTGAGGTATAATGATTTGGGCAGGGAGTGAATTCAGAGATTAGTGTATAATGCAGTGTGTAGGGTGTGATTTCAGAGTATGGAGTATTCATACTTTGGGTCGGGAATTAGTGCAGACAGTGGGATAGAATGATGTGTGAAATCAGCGAGTGTGATATGAATGATTTGTGCAGAGTGTGAATGCAGGAGGTGGAGGAGTATAGATGTTTTGTTCAGGATGTGAATGCAGAGGGCGTGGTCTGAATGCTGTCTTGTATAGTGTACGAATGCAGAAAGGTGGGGTAGAGTGTAAAATGAGAGGTTGGGTATGAATGTTGTGTGCAGGGTGTGAATGATGTGCAGGGCCGGACTGGCCCACCGGGATACCGGGAAATTTCCCGGTGGGCCGCGGCACCTGGGGGGCTGGAGGGAGACAGGGAGCCCTGCTCTTTATATTTTAATAATATTGCTTCCGACGGCCGCATTGTCGGTGCCGCCGGGTGGCCGGTCCGGTGGCACACTCTGAGGGTTTATACTTACCTTGCAGCCGGCGGCCCCATTTCCTGTGCTGACAGCTGTACCTGCTGTCAGTATCAGTGAGTGAGCCGGGCGGCCGCCTAAGCGATCCGGCGGCACACTCACTGATACTGACAGCCGTGCAGCTGTCAGCAGAGGAGGACTGAGGGAGGGGGCGGAGCTAACTACCATGCTCCCTCGCGGTTCCCATAATTCCTTGCATCTACACATCATAGAGTAATCACTACTCTATGATGTGTAGATGCTGGGAATTATGGGAACCGTGAGGGAGCATGGTAGTTAGCTCCGCCCCCTCCCTCAGTCCTCCTGTGACAAGTTAAGGAGGCACACAGAAGGGGAAGGGGGGGGCAAATAGAGGGTAAGACAAATAGAGGGGAAGGGGGGGGGGGCAAATAGAGGGTAAGACAAATAGAGGGGAAGAGGGGTAGACAAATAGAGGGGAAAGGGGCAAATAGAGGGGTTGGGGTAGACAAATAGAGGGGAAGGGGGCAAATAGAGGAGAAGGGGGAGACTAATAGAGGGGAAGGGGAGAGGCAAATAGAGGACATGGGAGTAGGCAAATAGAGGGGAAGCGGGGGAGACAATTGTTTCATTTTGTACATTTATATTTATTAAATATCACAACTTTTTACCACAATTACGGAGAAAAAAACTTTGCATTATTGTTCTTTAATACAGTTTACATTATAGAAACACAGGGAGAGGGGGGGACGACAGAGACTGAGGGGTAATAGAAAGACACCAGGTGGGGGGGGGACAAATAAACAGAGGGGTAATAGAGAGACATAGGGCAAGGGGGGACAAAGAGACAGAGGGGTAATAGAGAAACAGGAGATGGAGGACAAAGAGAGGGGTAATAGAGAGACACAGGAGAAGGGGACACAGAGACAGATGGGGTAATAGAGAGACACAGGGGATGGGGGTACAAAGAGACAGAGGGGTAAGAGAGAGACACAGGGAGGAGATGGGGAAGAGAGACACACAGAAGGTTTGTTGGGGGGACAAAGAGACATACAGTAGGGAAGGGGGACAAAGTGACAAGATTTGTGGGAGGCAACGCTGGGCTGGGGAAAAAGAGACAGAGAGTGGCTGGGAGAAGAGAAAGAGGCACACAGTCTGGAGTTAGAAAGAGACACACAGATGAGATTTGGAAGGGGAGAAAGAGACAAAGTGTCTGGGGCTAAGAACAACACAAAAGGGGCTGGGGGAAAGAGAAATACAGAGGCTGGAGAAGGGTAAAAAGAAACACACATGGACTGGGATGAAGTAAAAGATGCACAAGGGTCGCTGTAAGAGAAAAAAAAGGAGACAATTGGAGCCAAGATACACTAAACGAGGTAAAGGTAATAGACGTAAATTGATGTGATCCTGACAGTAATACACACATATATATATATATATATATATATGCATGTATATTGATGTGTGTATTAGTAACATATAACTATGCCTATAATATTTACACATATAGTAATTTACATTTATATATGCATAATACACACATAAATGTCATTTATATGTGTGTGTGTGTGTGTGTGTGTGTGTAATGAGCACGTATTGGCCCTGTCTTGTTGCTAGTTGCATACTCATGCACAATAACATATTCAAAGTGAAGAGCGCACCCATAGAACTTCAAAATTAACCAGATCACTTCATTTTTCTTAGTTGTGCAACTGCAGACATTTAGCATTTCAGTACCATTACTAAAATGTCCTTAATAGGCCAAAGTAGTTGTACTGAAACATTGATTACATGCAAATGTACGTCTACTTAAAAAAAAAGGCGCTATTTTGTTTATTTTGAAGCCCTATATGCGTTCCTTCGTTGGAGTAAGAGTTTTCAATTTCAAGTTATTTTTTCACCCTCTATATCAGCACACTATGCTGTCGCAACGCATTATTGGGCTGGTATAGAATTTTTTTCCAGGGCTGATTTTAGTTCCCAGTCCGCCCCTGATGATGTGTGTAGCAGTTGCATGTTGTATACAGGGTGTGAATGCAAAGTGCTGGAGGTAAGTATTGCCAGGTGCGAATACCCATTGGAATTGACACTCTAACCAATCAATTAGCATTGAAAGGCAAAATTGAAATATAATCCTTAAAATAGTTTTTACTATTCCAAGGTGGGCATTCCTGGCACAAAGGCTACAGGCTTCTCTGACTGCTGGAAGAGCCAGCCCTGGTGACAGGGCAGAGAGTTTAGATTGTGTCTTTATTATTTTGTGTAGATATATAGTATCTATATTTTCTATATTTATTTTTCTAGGTTTAATTGTCATACCGGGGAAATTTGGTGGAGAGTGCACCAAACTATTTTATCTTTCTGTGGCAGGTGAAAAACATCAAACTATGAGAAAAAAAAAAAACATAAAAAAACATAGGCATGGTAGTCCTATCTAAAAGGCTAGTGCCATACATGATATTCTTAATTTAGTGCTTTCCAGGAGATCATTGGTGCTTAGTTGGGTACATCAAAGTATCAAAGCACATCATCTAGTTTAGGCTTCCCCAAACTCCGGCCCTCCAGATCTTCCTGAACTACAACTCCCATGATTCTATGAATGAAATGAGAATCATAGGACTTGTAGTTCAGCAACATCTGGAGGGCCGGAGTTTGGGGAAGCCTGATCTAGATTAACGTACAGGCATTTCCAGTTATGTTATTGGAGACGCCTCATCACTCAGCAGAAGATGTGTCAACATGCCTCATTTTTGGGTACCTAGCCCAAAGCTACCCCATGTGACATATTGGACATTTTTGGTTAGAGGAAGTGGGTGGTAAGCCTGGCAGTTTTCTCACCTACGAGCAGGTGGCTACAGTCATCATATCTGCCCAGTTTCTTAATGACCTACTTTAAGATAGAATATCTAATTCTTGACTCATTAACTGCATTTGAAGTGATATAATTTATCCCCAAATGGTTAAACTGATCAATTTAGTCTTATTTAGTCTCATCTTATTTTGTTTTGTTTTATTCTGTGAACAAAAAGGAGGAGAACTAATAATTTTAGTTACTACTAACTTCCATGTTGGTAATTTTTCTTGAGACAATATTTTTCTTTTATCTTGAGACAATATTTTTCTTTTATCTAATTAATCAACAGAACCCCAAAATGAGTTTAAAGGTTGACTGTCCTTATCATACAAATTAATATGGTGGAATTACGGGAACCAAATGATAGAAATTACTGACCCCGGTTTCGTATATTTTATTGCTGAAAACATTGAAATGAGCAATAGTGCAGAACATTCCAATCTATGGGGCTAGCTATGTACCAGGAACAGAAGGCTTGACAATTTGGCGTAACGGCCTCATTAATTAGGAATAATGCTTATTTTATAGACAAACAAGGTAGATTAACCATTCTAAAAATCCCTACAAGCTAATTAATTTTACTAAAGGCTATCATTAATGCTGCTCCGTCAATAGATAATGTATTTACATAAATCATTTTAAAATAATATTTCCAGTAGTTTAATATTTTTTTTTTTTTTTTTTTTACTAATAAAGCTATATTAAGATTAGCTGTTATTTACCATTTAAATATACTACCATTTCTCATTTTGGTGATTTTTTTTTCTTGAAATGGTAACACACTTTTTATTAATACAAATATTAAAAAATATTTCTATATATTGTGGTTTTCTTAAATGGATGCAGTTCAATGCCCTGCTGGTCTATAGTAGTATTTGGCTGTGCCAATTCACCATTAAGCGTTTTGCTCAAGGGGTGCAATGATTCACCAATGTCTATAGCCACTGCCCAGATGTAGTCCACAAGATCGGGAGTGCCGAAGGCTACTTACCACTGGCCTAGCCATTGCACAGTGTGAACACCACACCATCCAAATATTTAGACGGACAATGAGGAGGCGAAATGTTTTGTGGTCAAATCAGTGGTTTGGAAGCAAATTTTGTCAAAATGCTTGAATACATCTGTACCCTTATAGCACCATAACCACTACAATAAGCTGTAGTGTGTATGATGCTTAGAGTGTCTCTTTAACGCACAACATGTATTTTGGGATTAATCAATCTCAAAACAGGTCTTCTCATAGCATTGATCATCGACCCTTGCCAATCCCTACTGACTATCCAGTATTAATACTGCACTACTGCTCCCCCTAAAATTGCCTATACCAATTGGAAACACCATAATTACTCCAACCTCCTGTAGTGTTTATGGTTACAGGAGTGCCTTGTCACCCTCACACAGTGATATGTCAAACCTCTCTAGAACAGTTTGACATGTTACTTGGGGCAGCTGGATGCCCACGATTGCAGGTCTGTTCCATTGAACTTAGCAGGGCCATACAAAAACATGATCATTGGCTGAAAGCGTCAGCTGAATGCGGCCATGGGCAACAAAGGGTCCCAGGTAAGTTGTCAAACCACTCTAAAACAGTTTGATAGATTACTCTGGAGGGCGCTTGAATGCACCTCTTACAACATATTGTAGCGGTTATGGTGCTTGGTGTACCCACACAAGAGCATTGTAAACCCGTATTCATGTAAATACTGCTTTTAAATACTCTCACGAGCATTCCAAATACGGTACTTGCTTTCCCTGGAATTGTGAGAAATGACTAGCGCTGATAGTGTTAATAAATCCTACATTTATCTAAGCCGTTGCTGGGAACTAAGACATGAAGATCTCTCTCAATTGCACGGGCTTGGTGCTAGCGATAGAGCCACTAACCGTGGAAAAAAATTGCATGAAATATCTATTATTTTTGGAATTCTTTGTAGTAGACACTTCTAAGAGCCTTATTAGTCTTAGGGAACACGGTTTCTTTACGGGTGGCGATACCTTTCATGAAATCAGCATGAAAGTTTTCCCATACATGCTATAATGTATACGCATTCTATGCCTCAAAAGCTTTTCACTTTGAAAAAGATGATTTAAATCCTTTCAGTGTCTTTCTGTTCTCTTTGCTGCCCTTGCAAAATAAAAGTCTTCACTATAGCGGCTCTTTTTTTTTTCCCTCCCTTTTGCTGGCTTCTATATTACTTGCAGCAGGGGATTCACATTATGAAGCCAGTAGTTCCTTATATAGAAATATATAAAAATAGCACATTACTTCTGGTCTTTTGACTACCTTGTCATATCTCTTGTTGCATGTTCCTCTTCACTGTACGTAAATGAATGAATCAATAACTAGACAGTGAGGGGGACTTTGTTCAAAGAATTAAACATGCGGGGGAGAGGCTCGATTAAATATATATACCCTGGAGAGTCATCAGAATCATTTAATTTATAATAAAAATAATATATATTTGAATATTTAATACTTTGCCATATGCATATCAAGAAGAAAAATATGACGGTATCATGTGCAAATGTATCCTTTTTTTAAAAAAAAATGTATGGAGGGTACAATGCGGTTATTATTTTTTATTTTGTTATTTATATAGCGCTAGCAAATCCCGTAGCGCTGTACAATGGGATTGCCATCCTTATTTTATTTTTTGCATGATGTTACAAGAGAGTTGGTAGATGTTTCCAAAAGAGAAATGGGTGGGATTTTTAAAAACATACTACGATCCCGTAGAATCCTAAGGAACAACAAGGATTTCAGTCATGTATGTACGTAGCGGGGAATGTGGTGCGACTAAGAGTAAGGAGACTACCCCAATTCTCCCCCCAATAATGACAAACAACGAATATTGGATGAAACAGGCCACAGCATTTATTAAACTTACAACTGTAGGACTCATCCAAACTTTATTCTTTTTCTTTAATTCAAATATAAATAAACATATAAATATATACATATACATACCATAATTAACATATCAATTACACTTATTGCCCTACAGCCTCCAACTTAAATAACCGTCCTTGCCAACGAACTTAACCAGGTGCCTATGCACCAAAACTTTACCCACTGGTGTCTCGCCTCCCCCCTCGTCCAAGCCAAAAATTCCCATCATCTTAAATGGTCTACCACCAGCCGGCTTTTTGCTCGGTGGGCACGTCCTATTCGGTAACTTAAAAGTTTACCTTAGAGAGCAGGGGAGGTTGAGACCCACCTTGTCCATCTCCTGACATTCCGTCTGGTCCCCAACCCTGTTGGCAAGGACACGCTCCCCGCTAGCTGTGACGGAACAAAAACAGAAAATTAGGGTGGGTGGGAGGGAAGATGTTTGCTGGCCAGAATCCCAAAAGGCACTGAGGTAAGATGATCCCTGCCCCACTACAAACCCATAACCACTCCCCTAAACACATGTAGCCAATTACTAGCACCATCCCCACACTCATACATGTGCCCTTGTCCGTTTAGCTGTGCTGACTCCCCAGGGCCTTTTCCTGGTTTATGTGAATGTCAGAGTGAGACAGAGCCAATGGATTTATTGCAAATGTGGGATATTAATGACAAAGAAAAGAATATGAACAGCATATTTTAATTCAATATCTTTATTATATGTTACAAATCAACAGGAATCCACCATTTACGTATCTGGAATAAAGACGGATCTCTGTAACTTTCTGTACAATGGAGTGAGCTCATACAGTCAACATATAGTGATACAATAGTTGTATTATGATCAGGGCCGGATTAAGAGCACACTGGGCCTGGTGCTGACAATTATGATAGGCCTAATTACGGAATCTTATTGACCAAAAACACTAAAACAGTCATACCTCCCAAGCGTCATGTATCTGATGGAGATGGTGCTGAAGGGAAACTCATAGGATGCGGCTATAAGAAAACACATACTCTATGCTAATCTCTCTCTAATTTATGCTTTCATCTTTCAAGTAAATCCATAACCCCTAACAGCAGTGTCCAGTGAAGCAGGAAGTCAATGGGCGGGGTAAAACGGTGGGCCATTGGTGCAAATCACGTGACCAGACCTGCTAAAAGGGGAGAACATGCCCAAAAAGGGGGCATGTCTGTCCAAAGAATTTGAAGGACAGCCTGGCATGAATGCATGTCAGGCTGCCCGCCAATCCTGCAGGCTGTCCAACTAAGGGCATACTATGCAGGCAGCACCCTGAGCTTGACATAAATGTGTCTAATGATGCGTTCACTCCATGCTTTCTAAGGACTGTCCCCTAGCACTCACATGTCCACTTGTCTCCTTACTTTCTTACTAGCAGGCAGAAGTTCCTGGTATATAGTCTGGGACAGAGAAAAGGTGTATGTAGTGAGTGTAGAAGAAAGGGGACATGCCACAGTGTTAAAAGAGACAAGCGTCTGCATTACCTAAACTAATTTTATTGTCAGCCAGTCCACACAAGTTTTGTTCCCATACATCCCTCTTAAGCTTCCAAACTTAAAGGGACACTATAGTCACCATAACAACTACAGCTTATTGTATTTGTTCTGGTAAGTAGAATCATTCCATTCAGGCCTTTTGCAGTAAACACTGTCTTTTCAGAGAAAATAACTCCACTGGCCACTCCTTAGATGGCTGCTAGAGGTGCTTCCTGGGACAGTACTGCCTAGTGTGCAGCACTGTCATTCAGTGTCTCCACCCTCTGCATGCAGACACTGAACTTTCCTCATACAGATGCATTGATTCAATGTATCTTTATGAGGAGATGCTGATTGGCCAGGGCTTGTGCTGGCTCTGCCCCTGATCTGCCTAGTTGACAGTCTCAGCCAATCCTATGGGGAAGTATTGTAATTTGCTCAGACCACCACTTCTGATGATGTCAGCAGACAGTCAGTTCAGCGGCAGAGCCAGCAGCTGCAGACTTGAATACAAGTTATATTTTACTATACTTAGGGAGGCAAGAAGGGGCCAGGGTGGTGGTTTTAACATAATAGGGTCAGAAATACATGATTGTGTTCCTGACCCTATAGTGCTCCTTTAAGCAAGAGTATGTGAAGAGTAGTTAGGGTTGCCACCTTTCTTGGAAAAAAATACTAGCCTTAATCATTTGTATAATCACAAGGAGTGACATCAGAGAAAATTCTGTAAAATCACCAACAAACTACTCACAGTTTGATTCTGCTGTATAGATGGATTGCTCCCAGTGTCTCAGTCTCGCAAGTCACCCAGTGTCTCAGTGTCCCTATGTATCACAGTGTCAGTGTCCCCATGTCGCCCAGTCCCCTAGTCTCCCAGTGTCTCAGTGTCCCCATTTCTCCCAGTGTCCCAATGTCTCAGTGTGTCCCAATGTCTCAGTGTGTCCCCATGTCACTAGGATACTGGGGACACAGTGAGACATGGGGACACTGAGAGACATGGGGACACTGAGAGACCCAGGGACACTGAGAAACCGGGGGACACATAGACATGGGGACACTGGGAGACATGGTGACACTGAAATATTTGGGGAAACTGGGAGAAATGGGGACACTGAGACACTAGGGACACAGACACTGGAAGATATGGGGACACTGAAACATTTGGGGACACTAAGACACTAGGGACACAGAAACATGGGAACACAGACGACACTGGTAGACTAGGGGACACTGGGAGACTAGGGGACACTGGGGGCACTGGCTGGGAGACAGACACTTGGGGACACTGGGAGACATGGGGACAGTTGTGGACATAGACATGGGGACACTGGGACATATAGGGACACTGGGAGACATGGGGACACTAGGCACACTGAGACGCTAGGAACACAGACACTGGGAGACATGGGGACACTGAACCATTTGGGGACACTAAGACACTAGGGGCACAGAGACATGGGGACACTGGGAGACTAGGGGACACTGGGAGACTAGGGGACACTGGCTGGGAGACAGACACTTGGGGACACTGGGAGACATGGGGACAGTTGTGGACATAGACATGGGGACACTGGGACATATACGGACACTGGGACACATGGGGACACTAGGCACACTGAGAGACATGGGACACAGACACTGGGAGACTTGGGGACACTGAGACACTAGCAACACTGGATGGTGGACATGGGGACACTGGGAGAAATGGGGACATAGTGTCTCTGTGTCCCAATGTCTCATTGTCTCCCAATGTCCCTATGTCTCACAGCATCCCCATGTGTCTCAGGATCCCCATGTGTCTCAGCATCCCCATGTGTCTCAGCATCCCCATGTGTCCCAGTGTCCCCTAGTGTCTCAGTGTCCCCATGTTTTCCAGTGTCCCCAAGTGTCTCGGTGTTTCTAGGTCTCCCAGTGTCTGTGTCCCCATGTGTCCTAGTGTCTCAGTGTCCCCTAGTGTCTGTGTCCCCATTTGTCCCCTAGTGTCTGTGTCCCCTAGTGTCTCAGTGTCCCCATATGTCACCTAGTGTCTCAGTGTCCCCTAGTGTCTCAGTGTCTACATGTGTCCCCTAGTGTCTCAGTGTCCCCATGTGTCCCTGCTGCCTTTCCCCCCATCCCTCTCTTACCTGAGCTGTAGAGCTGCTGTCTGGACTCTGCTGTGTTGCTGCTCCCCCACGGATCAGTAAGTAGTAGAGAGAGGCAGGGATATGCTGTAACTTCCTATCCCTGCCTCTCTCCACACACAGTGACCCCTACTGGCCGGTGCTGGTATTGCAGAGTAATCTCCATTTATTCTGAGAAAAATACCTGCATTTGTATTGCCGGTATTACTGCAATACTGGCCTGGCCAGGCAGCCTCAAATACCAGTCAGGTGGAAAACCAGTAAAATACCAGTCAGGTGGCAAGCCTAAGAGTAGTGTGTAAAAAAAAAAAAAAAAAAAAATTTTTTTTTTTTTTTTAAATGGGCCTATTCCATGGGCCTGGGCCTGGAGCTGCAGCTCCATCAGCCCCTATGTTAATCCGGCCCTGATTATGATCAGATATGACACTGTGATCTAGACAAAACACAGGAGAGGCGACATTTCCAACCCATTACATACATAGAGAATATGTTTTAATCGATTTTATAAAAAATAAAAATCAATGCATCCTGGTGGGATACATCTAGTTTTTCCAAATTAGAGTTAGGGGTACAACAAATTTTTGATGTGGATATCACATGTGTATACAGCTCTGTCCTGTCTCACAGGAACATTGTCTTAATTTGACACTATAGTCAGCAAAATAACGTTAGCTTAGTTAAGTAGTTTTGGTGTATAGATCATGCTTCTGAAGTTTCACTGCTCAATTATCTGCCATTTAGGAGTTAAATCGCTTTTGTTTCTGTTTATGCAGCCTGACACAGCCTGCATGAAAAAAATGTTTCCTTTTCAATCAGATGTTAACTTACTTTAGATGTTTTATCTCCTGTTCTGCAATGTAAACATTAATTACACACAAACTTCTCCTGCAGATTATAGCAAGCTATTAACAGAGCAGGAGATATAAAATTCTAAATGAAATATAATGTGCAACAAAGGAAGTGTAAACATGAGATGACTCTTTACAGGAAGTGTTCAGAAAGGCAGTGTAAGTCACATGTAGGGAGGTGTGACTAGGGCTGCATAACAAAAGGCTTTTTTTTTTTGTTTAGCTAAAGTTGTTTGCTGACTGTAGTGTCCCTTTACGGGGATAGGAATAGTTGGCCATCACAGAAGGTCTGAGAAATATGAGTCAGTGAATCTGACATCAACACAAGTAAAACAAATAGCAATCCTATGGAATGTGTAAAATATTTCCTGCATGAAGATTGTTTTAGACAACTCTTTTGACTGTAACTGCAGGAATAAATTGTGGTGTACCTGTAAATATTGCAAACACAGATTCTTCTAGTAAGGCATGTTAACACTCTTCCATACTGTAAGCTAATTGAACTGTGTGGGATTTGGACTCAAAGGTAATTGACTGAAATACGTTCAGATTAAATACAAGGTGAGGTAATGTCATAGTTTATGCATTAAATTCATGGTAAGGGAAGCTTATCGCTAATGGTATGCTTTATGCATCAGTGCTAGGGTCTTTATAGTTAATATATCCATTAGTCTTATTGCTAGTTACATTCACGAGAAGATCCATTTCGCAAATGATACATTGCAAGAACATTAACAAAAGTGAGGGATAAAACGGGCAGGCGTGTGGGATCTAAAACATGTAGGCTCTATATGCATGCATTTAGGGTACAACATTCTAAAAAAAAACAGTATTTTGCTGACAACAATGTCAGACGAAAGGGAATTTTATACAACGTGAAATGTTGATAAGCAAGTTAACATCATGCTAAAAGAACATCAGTGGTTCTGTTTTTAGTTTATTTTCTAGTCAACAGGTTCTGCTATCTAATTAAGTTCTGTTTCGGTGCACTCTGTCGGAACACAGCTCAGAGCTCGGAGCACTTGGCAAAGTACTTTGCTACTGAAATAACTTTGCTACAAGCATGTTGGCATGGGCTTGTTAATACAGATGCAGTGCGCAAAAAAAACTTTTGCTTCCCAAGGGCAGTTGATACTCGCAGGATCTAATTTTATTTAATTTTGTTACGTAGTGCTCATGTGCTAGTGGCACTCTTAGTACTATCAGGCCTTACAGGGGAAATGTCATTTCCCGGCACTTTTAATATCCTATTTACCTATTCACTATATTTTAACATGTATGTAGTCGACAGTTGTGAAAAATAAAATTAAGTATAAAAAATCCTCAATTCCTAATACTGTAATTGGAGGCTTCCATCTTAGCTCTCTGTCAGTCGTTGTTATATGGTCAATGCTTTCTTTCTGGCAGTCAACATAAAGTAATCATATGGAGAAGAAGAGAAATGAAACCAATGTTTCTATACCCCTCCTCTTGTACAATGTGCTCCTGGGCTGTGCCTGGGCTGAAATGGTTTGTGACATTAAAGGGATACTATTGTCACCAAAACAACTTTAGCTTAATGAAGAAGTTTGCGTGTATAGATAATGCCCCCGCAGTCTCACTGCTCAATTATCTACCATTTAGGAGGTAAATTACTTTTGTTCCTGTTTATGCAGCCCTTGTCCCAGCTCCACCAACGCTGACTGACACAGCGTGCATGAAAACAAATGGTATTTTAAAAGTTTATATCTCCTGCTCTGTAAATTGAACTTTAATTACATGCAGGAGGCTCATGCTATTAACAAAGCAGGAGATAAGTAATTCTAAATTAAACGGAATTTGCAACAAGGGAAGTGTAAACATTAGATAAATCTTTACAGGAAGTTTTTTTGAAGGCTCTGTAGTCATATGCAGGGAGGTGTGACTAGGGCTGTACAAACAAAGTGATTTACTCCTATATGGAAGATAATTGAGCAGTGAAATTGCAGGGGTGTGATCTATACACCAAAATTGCTTCATTAAGCTAAAGTTGTTTTGGTGACTATAATGTCCCTTTAACTGAAAAATCTTTAATATAAATTTATATGAAATTGGAGCATGACATGAAAAGAAGTCAACAGAACTTCTAGGTGATTTTTCAATGGTTTATTCAAGAGAAGTGACACTTCCCATTCGAATAAACCGAGTTCCAGTTTGTCTTATTGTATCACATAACATTGTTAACCAAGCAGACATGCCGATAATATGCCTATAGCATGTGCTGCAGTTTGTGAGCAAAGTCTTTTCCTTTTTCTTTTCTTATGCTACCAAACTTTTAAAACAATTTGCAGATATTTATAAAGATAAATAATCGAGCAATGGGGACGAGTAAGGAAAGATCAAACTGGGAAAAGTTGAATTGCATGGCAGAGGGGATTTTAAGGATGTGCCAGGTGAGATTGGGACCACCTCAGTCATGCTAGCAGGTTCTGTTTGTAGTGCAATTTTTTTTTATGCCTGGCACAAAACCTGTTTTTTTACGAAAAAAACTCAACAAAAAATAATTGATCATGTAGCTGTTGTGTGTTTTTTTTTTTTTGTTTTTTTTTAATTTAGAACATTGGCAAAAGCCCAACTCAAGGGGATACATGCATATCTGTATGGCTGCCAATGGTAGCGAGCATTGAGTTTGGCAAAATGCAATTGGAAACTGGGCTTTGAATTAAAAAAAATCAATAATACTGTGATCAAAATAACGTGAAACTGAGACACAGTGATTCAAGTTCCTGCAATGTTCCGATCTTCTGCCCTTCGTCAAATTTTAGAAAGTTCTAGACCTTTCTAATTATTGTGACATTGTGAACAGTATTTTATTCTCAGCAATATTATTTTATGATATTAATGATAGGTCTACGGTAATCTACTTAGAAATGTAACAAAATAAAAGTATCTTGACTACCGAATACCCTGTGACACAAGACCAGAACTTCTTTTTCTTACCATTGCTGGGCCCATCTTTTGTGAAAAGAAGATAACTGATTACATAGCTACCTTAACATTAATATTTAAAGGGAAAACCTAAGCACTTCAACCTCTATAACTTATTATAGTGGTTATGGTGTATCTGTTGCAGTCTCTGTTTTTTTGTAAAATATGTTGTTTGCCCCCCCCAATAAAAGGCCTATGCACCCATTGTGAACCCCTTATGATCTGTTCCCATTTGAATGGGGCAACGGGAATAATTCCTGAGCTCTCCTAGCACTTGGCGATTATAAATGCAGTTAATGTTTGTAGAAATAATGAAGAAAGGGAATTTCTCATTATGTCATTGGTGGCAGCTTTCGAAAATGTTTTGAGAAAAAATGATAAATTGCACAGAAATTCTTCTTGCACCATATCCACCATAAGCTGCTGTGGTTATGGTTCTTAGAGTGTTCCTTTAAGCGTGCCATAACTGGCCTATCAGTACAAGCACTTAGCCTTCTCTAACAGGCTAAACCCTGCTCGTCCTCTCTCCAGTGGGACCACCACAAGCTCACAGCAGCTAAATCTTCCACATGGTCAAGCTCTCACAAATCCACTTTAGCTGAATCATCTCTGTTTATGTTATACTGCAAGAGCATCTTAGCCCTTGAACTACATGAGCTTCTTCTCTCTCTGGTTCACTGACAGTGCCGTGATCATTGATTTTACTCTCTAATGCATTAGTAATCCATTTTACATTGACCTTCATATGAGCTGACAGTAAAAGTTGACACAGGTAGGAGATAGGTGCCTGTGGATCCCTAAATCTCTTTAAAGACCATTCTAATTTGTAAATAAAGCTAATCATGGGAGTTCCTGCAATCTGGCTTGGTAGAGAAATGGCTGAGACGTGAGTTGGCAGTCTCTCGAATCTCAGAAAAAAAATATTGTATGTCAACTAACCACGGCACATTACCTTGAGCATTTTCGTTACCAGTTCATGAACACGTTCTCTTTTTTAAATATTGATTTTATGAAACTATTATGTTTGCGTTATGGTGCCCATACTTAATAACAGGCACACCACAAGAAAAGTATAGCCCACCACATAAGCACAAGTTAAGTACATTTACACAAAGTTAATTCTCTTCGTATAGTGGAAAAAAATAGAAAAATTACAAATTACAGATCAGATTAAATTTTGTATATATTCCTAGAAAGGATACCCATTAACTGTACAGCTCTTTCAGCTCAGCCTCGAGATCCCGTGCAGCCGCGTGGTCGTGTATTCGAGGTAGGCCCCGGATTTGCAGCGAGCCTTCTTGCCCGATTTCCGGTACATGTAAGGCATGTGCCTGTAGCTCACCCCTTCCAGAAGATGGTGGGTGTTGTTAGGGGGTCCTCTATTAGGTGTTTTTTGCGTTCGGTGTCTGGAGCTCTGGATAGTTGCGTCTGCGCCCCTCTGGTGCTAAGCCCCACCCCTCTAAACAAACATTTTAATTCCTACACATACCTCTTTGCAGCCAGAGGAAGTTATGTATGTTATGCTACTGTGTGAAAAACTGGCTAAGTATCTTAGTTCATAGAATGAAAATATATATGAGCCACTAGTAATATTTTGCATCACGTAGCTGAAATGACATACGTTTAATCTTATGGAAGCGACCTGTAACACTATAGCCCAGGGATAGGCAACCTTTGGCTCTCCAGATGTTGTGGACTACATCCCCCATAATGCTCTTACACACATAATGCTGGCAAAGCATCATGGGAGATGTAGTCCAAAACATCTGGAGAGCCGAAGGTTGCCTATCCCTGCTATAGCCAGACCCATGATGATGGGGTCATTCTGTGTACTGATATTGTAGATCTTGTTCCATTTCTGTTGCCTTAATAATCTGACACCGAAAGACGAATTGGAAAGCAGGTATTCATAGCATCCTTTCATCTCAAGATCTGAAAAATAAAATTAGTCCTACCTTTTCTTTCACCCTCCATCCCTGTCGGAGGTGGCTTTCAGAAGGCAAAAGTGGCGGTACGAGTATTGCTGGAGTATAATTGTAAAGCACTCAGGGATTGAAAAGTGCCATATAAACTTGTAATTAGAAACATGTCACCATGAACTATCGACTACTTATTGAAGATATTTTGTGTCAGCTGTTATTTAGCTGCAACTTTATTTTTTTCTACTTTCGGTTCTGCTGAGCACTAATGCAAAGCAGCTGTTGGGGGAAACACGATATGAATGGAACCATGTGCCAATAATGTATTTTTATCGTTAAGTTAAATGGAAGCTTTCAGATGGAAGTCGTGCAATTACATCACCTACAGAGCTGCAAACGATAACTCTGAAAGCTCTTTGAATGTGAACGCACATGATACATTGACATTATTCTGTGTGTTTGCCAAAGAAGCTACATTGTACTTTTAGGAACCCGATTGGCATGGATCTGCTGATGAGTGAACTTTGACCCGTGTGTGAAAAGACTACACATCTTCAGAAGAACTATTTTTTTTTCTGTTTGGATTCCACTTTTTCCTTGTGATCTTAGTACATACAGGCCACTCCGTTTACATTGTGACTTAAATACTGTCACGATTCGGGGAGCCTAACACGCTAACAGGTCACACATAGTAAAGGGTGCAGTACCGGTCCTTAGAATGTCCGGGCTAAGCACACTAAGAATAGTCAGGAGACGAGCCAAGTAATGGGAGCCAGAAAACAGGAGAACGAGAAACAAGCCGAGGTCAAAGGAATGGAGAAAGCAGGAGAATCGGAATAACAAGCCAAATATACGGTAACCAGAAAGACACACAAGCAAATTGCAATACAGGTATCAAAGACCACAACAGGGCACTGAGAGACAGGAAAGGTAAGTATTTAAATCCTGTGCTTAATTCTGATTGGATAACTTCCAATCAGAATTAACAATCACACGTGGGGGATATCTATACCTCCCACTGTGATTACTGTGCTGTAGCTTTAACGCCGGGTCACGTGAGTGACCCCGGCGTTCAGATAATTGTGCCGGCTCCCAGCGTGCAGCGTTATACATGCTGCCGCTGGGAGGGGGGGGGAGGACGACACGAGCGGCGTGTCATGAAGAGAGGACGCCGCTCGCTGACAAATACTTTGCTTGAGAGACATAATACAAGTACATGTCTGTGAATGGGAAATAGTGATTAGGTATGCTAGGTATTTGAGAGAAAGCATTAGATATTGGCTGCTTTCTAGACATGCAATCAGCTATTTATATCACCCTAATTTGTGTGTTAAAGCTGCTCTCCATTTTTTTAATTTTAAATCTTATTCCTTATGCTTTATGTGTCTTGATGATTATGCAACCTCCCTTGCAATTTTTCTTTATATTTATTATCTTTTCATTCTTGGGTCGGACCTCAATGGGAGCAGCCATTTTGTGTCCACTGCCCAAGATGTCTGCTACTTGCCCTTCTGCGGGATTGATTGTACTGATGGATTGTGGGTAATTTTTTTGGCAACCAGAAAAGAACCTTGCTTTAAGCTGCACCAATTGTCAACTTTTTGGCAACTTGGCTGCCATGAATAAGGAAAAGTTGTCACTAATATTCTTAGTGTATTTTATAAAGATGCAAGCACTCAGGAATAGTATAAAAATAAATTCAGACATATATGGAAGCAGATAAACTCCTTAAAGACACTTCAGAAATGAAAGGGAATCATGACAGAAAATTTACGTCATGTGTCCTTAAGGGGTTTGACAGAATTTATTTTGGTAACAGACAGATCGAGAACACTCCAGCAATGAGCTAATAGGTTTGGCATATCACTGCCATACAAATGTGGACAACATTGATATTGTTAATGTGGAAGTGGAACATCTGCATTGGCAATACAACAAGCGGGGGCAGGGTGGTGGCAACCTCAAAGACGACGTTTTGGTCAATCTGCTAAAACAGTTTGATCAAGAACCAAGAAAAGCTTTCTACAATGGCATCTAGTGGTTGTGCTTAGACTGCCCCATTAGCATTACAGAAGATGGTAACCAGCAATATTGCTGATAAAATGTAACAATTGTAGATTAAATTATGAACAAATGCAATATTTATATACTTTTTATTAAAATCAGCTTAGAAACCTACCCTAGGTCCACCGAAAAGAAACGTGGAAATGGTTAAATATTCTTACCAGTCATGTGCTGTGCTTTATGACCTAGCCTGATTTGATGGTGTTTGCCATTAATTAAATGCATTGCTGACTGAGAAGGCAAATTGGAATGACATGCTGTGCCCATATATCTCTGTCACTGTGCCCTTCCTTTAAATTCTCATGACAGATGAGAGATAAAGGTTTGGGAACGAAGTATACGGAGCAATGTTTAATAGCCAAGTGTGGTAAGAAGAAAGAATAATCACTAATTAAATAATGCAGGAACATGAGACCTTAATACAAGCCAAATAAATGTCTTGTCTGTCCCCGTTTGCATTTTGTATTTACGTTCATTATTTATTTTAATTATTCAGTGAAATGTGCACTATAAACAGGAATATTAAACCCCTGGACAGCGGTTGTAAAGCAGGGGTTTTTATTTACTGTTTTACTGGTATTTTTAAACAATTTTGTAACAATAGGGGTTGAAGTTGGTAACTAGAAATTTAGAGCTCTGATTCGATTTCTCTTAGACTACTGCGATACTACTGTTTGGTGCCATTTTGTTTTCCAAGAAGATGGCCCCAGAACTGTAATTGAACGGCAAGTGTTATTGATGTGTCCCATCCCTCTCACCATAGGGAACACTTCAACATTCACCAGGGCAAGCGTTTGTTTAGAGTCCATGATTCAATTATTTTTTTCCGAGTTAATTGCCAAGAATACACAACTCCCAAGTATCCCTCTTTGTAAAGGGCAGTCTCTATTTTGTGTCAAATTGTTTCACAGCAATTAATGTTACCATAATATGTGTGTTTAGAAATTAGTCGGTGTAAATAAGATATCTTGGTCATCTTGAGTGCATTTTTTATTTTTAGAAATACAATAGGTCTTGAAGTCACTTAAAAATAATGTCTCAAAATGGCCACACTCATTAGCCTCACCCCCTGAAATAAAAGTTCACATTGTTTGATCACTTGAATTCTAATAAAAACACATTACACTTGTTAGTATAACTCTTCAATAATGAAATGTTTTTAGTTTTAGTTGTGCTAACTTTTTTTTATATCCAGGCACCATAACAACTCCATATCTGTATGAAGCTGACCCACCCTCTTTTAGCCCAGAGCAAACGTCCTCAGTGCTGGGCAGTGACCAATCACATGGTAATATTGTAAGAATACCTATATATGAAATACCATTTTTATTAAATGTACCCCAAATAACCCAAATTGGAATCTATAAAACCATATATGAAAGGTGAAATGATAAAAAAATCGATATGTACAACATTGTTAAATAATTAGATACTGGATATTTTAGAAAGTATATGCACATAAGCAAAAACGTGCATATTTAAAATAATATTATGTAGGATTTCCCAAACTGCAGTCCTTTTCATAAATCTCACACCTACTTTCTTTGAAGTAAACGCACTTTTATCTCCCATTGTCCCCTTCTATCTCCCATTTTCCCCTGCTTTTTAGGATAACAATAGATAAGTGACATTTCCAAATATATAATAGCCAGTAGGTTATAATTTATTTAAGTAAGGCAATTATCCCATAAAAATTATATAATTTTCAATACCATCCAGCATTTCTTAAGGGTGCTTCATTCTGTATGAATAAATGATGTGTGCTATTACCATGTGTATAGTAAATAGACTCTTTCAAGATACTTATGCTTTTATATGTTTTTTAGGGACCCATAATAACCACTAATATGTAGCATGTTGTGAGGCATGTGCCATCTGGCTTAATGTGTATCTGTTCATGATACAGGCAGATTACATTTAAATTAAATAGGAGAATATTTTTTTTTTTTTTTTAATTCTTTAAGTAGGAGAATATTTAATGAAAACGTGCAATCAGAATTGCTAGCAAATGTATTCAAATAATAATGATAAAAAAAAATCTAACCAGAGAAAATGCCCTTCCATCAGTTGACCGCATGCATGGTTAAGCCAAAACATGTAGTATGTTTGCATATAATTATTTGGTAGGTCAAGTATAGGGGAACTTTACTGTATTCATATTTTTTGCTGTCAATCACAGCAAATACAAATCATCCTCTGTAGTTGCTGTGATCATGCTCTGTAGTTGCCATGATTTTTATTTTTTTACAAATAAGGTTAAATAAGGCAGGAGGAAAACGGGTGGGAATTAACTGGTATAACACTCATGAACTTGGGATGGTGGTAGCCACTATAACACTGGGGGTTAAGTATTTAAGTCCGAAAGCAATAAAATATACCTACACAGTGATCACTGTAAATGTATATCTAGAAATTCAATTAAATCTATGTGTACAATGTGGACATGTGTCTTTGGCAATGAATATTTACCATGCGTAGCTCACTAAGTTAGCCCTGGCATCAGTGAACCAAGAAACAATGTAGAAGGACTTCCTTTGTGAATGTCTCACAGGTCAGCTGCCCTTGACACAACCAATCTTTGTCTGTCACTGGTAGTGGGAAAGGGGGTAGGGATACTTAAAATAGTTTAGCAATCTGTCGTAGATCCTACATGCTTGCTCTTAAAGTGGCACTGTCACTCTTGAGATTTTTTTTACACTTTGTTTTTCTCTTATTCTTATTAATTTAAATAAAATTTATTTTGATTTACATTAACCCCACAGTGCGCTATACCATGCATGTACTTATATGGCACTATTGAAGAAATACCCTAGGTATTCCAGGGGTGTAATTATGTTTTTTTTTTAAATTATGTTAGCAGCACTTTTTGCTTTTATGACATTTACTGGGGTGAGGAAACAAGGAACTGTCATGCTCAGCAAAATGACACTTTAGCTTTAAGAGTTTGTAACCATTTTAAGAACCTTTGCGCTTCTCTAAAGAGCTTGAAATCTATTTTAGATAATGTGAACTCCACTTAAGAGTCTACAGTCTGTTTTAGAACCAATGTGATTCTCTTCTAATGGCCTTGCAAACAACCTAGAGATGTTTTTGAAGTTCTCATACTGCACCATTTGGAAACTTTTTCTCTAGTTTCACTAGAAGCCGGTTACAAAAAGAAAAAAAAAAACTAGATCGTGAGACAGGGATATCAAACCAGTTGTGTCCTACTAGATTCAGGACTTTCAAAAGCTTTCTAGAAGTTCCTCCTCTGTGTTCTGTTTGTTTCCAGCCTTACTACCTGTATGTAACTCAAGACTGTATTCAAATCTGAACTAGCCCCCTCACCCAGGCTGTTTTACAGATCTCCTGTGGCTGCGAGGAATTGTTCCTTTACTTTACCGGCAACCTATTTGTTAAATAGACACCGTTATCCAGTACAAGTGACAAAAATGGTTATTCAGAATTTCAAATAATGAAGGCTTCTTATTATGCATTCGGTGGGCATTCGCTCATGTGGAATTGTAACCTTTATACAGAAAAAATGTGTTTTTTTGGTAATTTTTGCTTCATTCAAAAAGCTTTTGAATGCAATCGGAAGGTAGAAATTATAGATGAACTTACAATTATCGAGGTCTGCTTGCTTTTACTATACTTATATTTATCTCTATCAGACAGAATTGCAGATTTGTGATGATAACAAAATAAAGGAAAGCGTTGAAGAAGGGTTTGTATGCATTGCCATACTTTTGAAGAAAAAATTTGTAAATTCAGGTTGTATATCATGTTCATTTTCTTTGGGTTCTCTGGAATTTTTTCACTAAATATAGGAAAGAATGGGGTGGGTCTGTATGTTGCCATATTTTATTGCCAGGACAAAATCTTAAAATTCTATAGCATATCAATGTTGTTTTACTATGTTTAGGAGATGGATGTGAATGGCAAAATTGTTTATTTATTTATTTTTTTTTTAAATCGAATTCAGTTCAGGTGCATGATTAGAGATTTCTCCCAAATTTGCATATTCTCTTGGGAGCCATTCTGAGAGTTTGAGACTTCTATGCAATACCTTATAAAGTAAAGAAATTTTATAAAAAATAATAATAATATATATATAACAAATAACTCACCTTTACTTTCTCGGTGCTGCTGCAGCAACCTCTTCTTCGGGTTGTGTCATCCTGGTGTTGTGCCTTCTCTATGTCCGACTGGGATGGCACTGCACTTGTGCATGTGACGTCACGGTATGTTATGATATGAGAGCCTGGATGTAAGATCTTGTACCCGGAGGGCTTGGAGCCTTGGCTTGAAGCTACATGTTTAGGCCTTCTATTAAGTTTAATATTTGGTTCTGGGAGTAGGAAGGGTCAGGCAGGACTGCAGGCACCATAACAACTTAAATAAGACAAGTATTTTTGTTATTAAGCTATGTGGGAGGTATGCCATGTGTAAGATCAGTCAAATGTGTGAAAACTGAAACTTGATCTTTGACATTGTAGATTCTAGCCACACATCATAGCTGAAAGACAATGTGATTGGCTAAACTGTTGCAGCCTATCGCATTGCCCCATTTATGTCCCATTATAAGAAAAGGGAAATTAAAGAAATAATGTCAATGGCACAGGCACAAAATGCCATAATAACCTATAGAAACCTTCGGCACTCCAGATGTTTTGGACTACATTTTTCCCTTCATTCTTTGCATGGCAATATGGCTGTAAAAGCATTATAGGAGATGTAGTCCAAAACATCTGCTGTGCCGAAGGTTGCCTACCCCCCAGTTCTATAGTATAGATTGACTCATATCCTCAAACCCTGGTGTGTTGGTTGGCTATGGAAAAAGTTTGATGAACAGGATCATTTTTATTATTTTACCCAGTGAGGGTTCCACGTATTCGCTAAACATTTATATTTAGAGCCAGTTGTTTTAAATGTCACATTGAACTCTTCTTGGCTATTTCAGTTATTCTTGGTGCAACGAAAAAAGTTTCAGCATTCATTATTTCTTTATTCACTTTCAGTAGTCTAGCTAGAACGGAGAACGGATGCCTTATTCCTAAGATGAGGGATCATAGGCGCTCTTATCTCAACACTTGTAATGTGCCCTATCACCCCCCCCACCCTCCCCTTTCTCCAAGCTCCTTATCCTGAGCAGGCAGAAGCAAGCAGCTAGAAATTGATTTTATTTTAGCAGCTGGAGCGGAGCATTGATCCATTTACGGCTTTAATCCATCCTGTTCATGGCCCCAGGCCATCAAGTCTTTCCCTGCTGGCCCTAAAAAAAACAGATTGGAGAGAGAGGTCACATATTTGGAGCTTATGACTGCTCCTTGGCTTCTTGGTCTTGGGAGCAGGGAAAACAGAACAAAGAAGAATCTCAGTGAAGCATAAAGGCAAATGTAGACAAGAGGGGGCAAGTCGTATTGCTATATGAAATCATTTCCGAATCCGTACCTCTCCAGTCTCCATGGGTCTGGTATCAGACTTTGGCCACATGCATTCAGCAAACTTGCACGATATTATTAGGCAGCAAAAGTTATCTTTCTCTTGCATTACTCAAAGGTTCCCCCATTTCGAAGGAGATTTTAGCTTAAATTGTTTTCAGGCAATCGAATGTCAAAATGCCGGTTTCCGAGAAGCTGATGGTGATAACACGAAGACATGACATGATTTTCATTTGTTAATTTACATTTATGCAAATATTTTCTCTCGCCACTTATTTTTCAATTCACAGCCGTTTTAGGATTTGCAAAGCGTGGTGTACAAAAAAAAATGTGCCATAGCAGTAACCCAGATCCATAATAATGTATATTTCTGGGAGATATAGCAGAGAAAATTCAGTCTGCAACAGTTTTGAATATACCCAGAGGATTTCAAGATCCCCATCTCGAACGAGTTTGGCTGATTCTCTTTTTTGGCGTTCAGCTCATTATCTTCCGCATGGAATAGTGTGATTCTTTCAAAACTTATATTTAAAACTGAATTGGTTTTGATATGTTTTGATTGTCCACGTGTATCAGGTTCGGTGTCAATAACTGTGGGTCTTTAACCCCTTACCAAGCTTCTGGAATAAAAGGGAATCATGACATGTCACACATGTCATGTGTCCTTAAGGGGTTAAAGGTTAGGGTTATCTAAAGACAAAAAAGGTTTAGACAGATTTGAAAATTAAATATTTTCTGTGACAGCATCTATAGATTGTGCCTTTTTTCATCAGCAGCAAGCAATTCTTCCGTAAACTCGCCATTTCCACAAACGCAGAGGCAGCCATTAGTTGCCAATTGGACACACTGATATGAGACTACAATTTCCTTTTTTTTACAAAAACTGTTATCTACACTTTTCAGCTCATTTTAATTACTCCATATATTATCCTGAGGTTTACATGAGAGGCTCCCCAAACAAGCAGATAAAATAGTTATTCTTTCTACACATTTAAAGGAAAAGCCGAGGTTATGACAAGTTTTATCGCTATAACCGGAAGATTAACATTTTTTAATTTTTTTTACATTATTTATGTTGGGGTTTTTTTTAACCTCAAATTTGACTGTCAGTTGTAGAAAGTATCATCTTGGACAATATTGTACAAATGTGTCGGAGGTCTGAGCTGTCATATTCATAATAAATGCAGAAAATGTGAACTAGAATATACTTTGTAGCTTACTTATACAACGCCAAGTGAAATGGGCTGCTGAGAGTTGGCTATTCACCAAAATACATTTCCTAACCTATATTTCGTAAGCCATCTTTTCCCTTAAAAGTCATCTGTAAAGTCAACTATGCCCAGTTATTTCCAATATAATATTGCTTTACTTTATGTAATAGTATATATTTTTATTACCTGTGCCAGGTGCCCCTCTATTGGATTAATGACTGGGCAGTCGCTAGACTGACTGCTCACTGCCTAGTAGGCATGCCCGTACTCGCTGCACGGCAGGTAGGTGAAGGATGAAGGATTCAACACCCTTATACTAATATGGGTGTTTTATTGACCCCCATAGGCCAAGGGTGAGGGGGCGGAGGGGAATGGAAAGATTTAGGAAATGCCCCCTGTCGCTTCTATTTTTAAATATTACAATAAGAGAGCCGGCAGCCGCTAGCTACCTCCTTGTAATAACTAAAACGAACAAACGAAAGAACGAATTGCATGGAAGGAATTTTATCCAACAAGCAATATGTTCTTTGTTTCATTCATTGCAATTTGTATTCATCCATTTGCCGTACAGACAAATGAACGAATTGCCGAAATTCGGACAAAACGTGTTTGTCAAAAAACGAATGGCCAAGTCTCACTTTTACTATTGTTTACTAGAAAGTTGAGGTGTAGTGAGGCTCTTGCTTGATCACGCTTGCGCACTGTTGAATGTGCAATATTATGTGCTGACGTACACTTTCAACTCTTAACTTGTTTTTGATTTAATGGAAGTCTCAGTTTATTATCTCGTTGCTGCACTCTGTTTCTGTTTATTTCTACCAGCTCATCGCTGTATACCAGAAAAGGCCAACAGCTAAATACCCAGCTGTTTTAGAACTTATTTGAAAGTGGCAAAGCATCATGGGAGTTGTGGTTCTGAGATCTGTCATTTTTCCACCTCTGCCTTACTCCCTTCCTTTCGACTCTTTGTTTCTCTTTTTCCCCCTGCCGTTTGGTTGTGTTGTTTAGTCGATAATCTGTGAATTGTAACTGTTTTGCTTTTTAAGCCTACATTTTCTAATTCGGATATTAACTCACTATTTAATCAATAAACCCCAAGGCTCCCATACTATTTTGTTGTCAATCTCACTTATTTGTTTTTCTTTTCTTTGTATTGAGATGTTTATTTGTTGTGAATTTAAAAAGACAGTGGTATGTAGCACAAGTACGGAAAATCCAAATCAGTTGTCAAGGCGGCAAACCACAGTAACATGTTTCAATTTGTATGATAAATAGAATACAAGCTACCATTGTAAAAATACATGTATACGTAACACAGGCACAATTTGCTGATGTCTTACGGCGGAAGGAGAAAAATAAGTAAAGTAGATGGGGAGAATGTTGGTAGGAGGGAGGACCATGAGTGTATATTAAATGGTTAATTCAATGTTTTTTTTCTCCAACATTGGTTTACCTAATGAAGAAGGGAGGGAAGCTGGGAGATACACACGTCACCTTGGCTCTGCCTGCAAAGGAGAAGCTCAGTACGTCTTTTGCCAGTGAAAACATTTTGCACAGAACTGACATTAGGCAGCCTGAAGCACAAATGCCCGATTAAGGTGATACGGAGGCGAGGATAGCAGGAAGGAGGGAAGGGTAGCAGCTCTGTATGACTGTCGGCAACACACAGTGCCCAGTGCCAACAACATGCCAAAAATTTGTACAGAATTGATATTAGGCAGAGTTTCGGCTGTCTAAGACATGTGTGCTGGGGCTTTAACTAGGCCCCCGCACAAATATCAAAATATCTGAAACGCTGCACATACTGATATCCTACCACCGGTGGTTGGAGTAACCCTTTAAGGTGCACACAAGTTATCTGTACAGCCGAGATCCTACATAGAACATTTTGGGGCACCGAGTGAGATGAAAATTGCCTTTTATTTTACTTCTTCGATAACGGTTCATCATACAACTACTCACTTCAAGGCATGTTCTAGAGGCGAACCATGGATGTGCTCTATAAATGGTTTGTAATATTAATGTAGCTGGGTGTTTTTCTGTCGGAGTGTGTTTGTGTTTGAGAGTGTTTCCACACTAAGCCATCTTCACAACTTATGCAGTTTCTACTATTTTACACGTGTCCGAATAATAGTGATACACGAACCATGCTTAAATACATACTTAAAGTTTAAACAAACATAGGGCTATTCACTATTCAAAGTTTTTCACTATAGTGTGATTGATCAGATAATCAAAGTGAATTCAATATTAAAACCAAATGTTAACAGTTTTTAATTACCCTGACACATAGATCTATCGCAATGTTTTGGGAAAAAGTTGCAATATTCAATTTAAATGTTGCCTGTTGTCTGCTTCTATCTGCAAGTTTTTGACATTCCTCTGTTGCCAGGACACTCTACTGTAGAAGTCATTAGCACATGTAAAGAATAAGGGTACCCTGAAACTATAAGACATGCAGACATCTCTAGGCACCGTTAATTAAATGTGGTATGCTAAATCTGTATAAATGTCAAGCAAGTTCTATTAGGTGTGAGTAAAAATGCAGCAGTTCTACTGATTGGAGACTAAGGCTATAGATAGACATTGTGAGATAAATAGACACAGAATCAATTAGACTGGGGAATTCGTAGCTGCTCGATGCTTCTGGGTTTTCGTGGTAGAAGGCATATGGATTAAAAAGAAAATAATAAGAAAAAAACACTTTTTAAAACATTTCATTTTTTTGGTCATTAATTTAATGCTGACAGCTTGCCTAATAGAAAACGAACATGTACGAAAACCGTGGATCAGACTTCACCCGATCAGCGTTGACAAGAGCCAGGAAAACTATTGACTCAAGCTTTACAATCCTCTTTCCTTGGGGAACGAGAGAAGGCTACTTCCACTTTTTGCACTTGCTGCTGCACTACATGTGATGTTGCCATGTCTGTGAGCCGTTTTATTTTTATATCTAACTGTATGAGGAGAGAATCACTTTCGAAACAGCCGGAGGCAGACAAGTGAGGTGCATGATCCCCGCCAATTCATTCTGTCTATGGGCAAGTTTTCATTTTTGGTTTCTGATTCACAGAGAGGAAGCTCATAAATCCTGCAGGTCACGTATTTACTGTATGTGAAAATCATGTCTGCATGGTACCTCTTGCTTTCACTAAAAAGTTGTCTCTTTCATCTTTAAAAAAAAAAAAAAGCTTACGGTTTTCCATCCATCTTGATAGTTTTTGCATTTATATTTACCGTTTGTGTGTTGCAGTGATTGCAGACAATGTTTCTTTTGTTAATTTGAAAACACTCACTTAAAAATACAGGCTGATTTTTTAATCTTAGACTATTGGGAATAATCCGTCTTGAGATGGAAGTGGCATTAAAGGGTTCAATCCAGACACCATAACAAGTTAAACTCTATTGTTGAGATTTGAGCATTGGGCACCATCTTACCTTACAGAGTTAAACCGTATACAGCGTTTTTCCCCCAGGGCATCTGTCAGGACTGCTTCCTGTCTTTCCTCCAACTGGTACAATGAACAGGAAGTTTTGCCATGGTGGTTGGTAATAGGCTGAGAACATCAGCTGATGCTCTCAGCCTATCAAAGGTCATCAAATGCATTGTTTCTCACAGTGAAAGGTTGGCAGCATCAACTGGCATCCTCAACCTGGCATCCTCAACCTATTCCCAGTTGCCAAGTCAAAACGTTCATGATCACTGTGGTTGCCTGAGGAGGCAGTGCTGATGGGCGCAATGGGGAACAATTTGGAGTTAAACCGAGGTCATCTGGTGTCCAGAAACTCCATCCCTCTTAACAGCTTATTGAAATAAGAATGTTCCTTTTAACACATGTCAGGCTCTGTTTATTGCAAGTCTGTGCAGCTCAAGGTTGAGTCTCTGTTGACTACACTTGAGTTGCCAATGAGCTTCATTAAGCTGATTTACATAAAGAACCACTTCAATATATTTTCCATTACTTTTGCTGGGGTTCTGTGAAAGTTTTTCCCCAATGTGAATCATCTGACATTTTTCAGGTTCAAAGAATATTGTAAGTTGAATATTATCCTAGTTTTTAGTCTCTCTGCATATCAATATACCTTTTACGAAGAAGTCTGGTTGAGAGCGGGTACAGTCCCCAGCAGGCCCTGACTGGCCACCGGAACTCTATCTTGCAACTCCGCTGGGTTCCTCTTGTGAGATCCGGAGCGTTGCCACGGTAAAGGTAAGAAGGGAGAGGGGATATAATGCCTCACACACATCACCCACACACACAGCACTCTCACACACATCACCCTCACACACAGCACTCTCACACACACATTACCCTCACACACACACAGCAATCTCACACACATCACCCTCACACACAGCCCTCTCACACACAGCACTCTCACACATCACCCTCATACACAGCACTCTCACACATTACCCTCACACATACGCAGCACTCTCACACACACAGCACTCTCACACACACAGCACTCTCACACACATCACCCTCACACACACAGTACCCTCACACACACAGTACCCTCACACACACACATCACTCTCACACAAATAATCCTCATATACACACTAAGCTCCCTCTCACACACCCATTACCCTCACACACACACACATTACCTTCACACACACACATCACCCTCACACACACACTTCACCCCTCACACTCACAGCACCTTCACACCTTCACACACACACACACGACACCCTCACATACACAGCACCCTCACACACACAGCACCCTCACGCAAACACATTTCACCCCTCACACTTACAACATCCATCACACACACTTTACCCCTCTCACACACACACTGCACCCCTCACACACACATTGAACCCCTCACATACACACTACACCCCTCACACAAACAACTTCACCCATCACACATATGCACAGAACCCCCCAACACACTGCACCACTCACAAACCCACATAACCATAATACTTCCAAACATATATATATCTATATATACTACAGCACCCCTCACACAAACACTGCACCCCTCACACACATACTGTATCCCTTATACACACACTCTCTACAGCCTCTAGCCACACATGCATTACATTATACCACAAACACACCACAACTATTACACAATACCACACCACAATCAGCTCACTCTACATACACGCAATCCCACAAGCAGGCTGCAAACACATGCACAATACTGTTTCCTGGCCCTTTTGTCTCCTGGTATCCCATTTATAAAGACACCAGAGACAAGTTGCAAGGAAACACAGCGCAAGCATGTTAATAAATTTGCTTGCACTGTGCAGAACAAATACATGGCCATTTCTTGGTCTACCCTGGAAGAGCATTGAACCAACATGCTCACTTTGAGAGGGGGAGTGCTTTTCATTGGTCATGACAAAACACACCCTCTCTGCCCCGCCCCCTTCTTAGTGGGCTGCTGTTATTAAAAAATGTCCGGGTCAAATTTTTTTCCCAGTCCGGCCCTGGTCCCCAGCAGGGACGTATCCTACATGAGGCAAACAAGGCATCTTCCTTGGGCGGCACTTTGCAGGGGGCGGCAAAAAAAGCCGCCCCCAAATGCCCAGGCTGATCCCTTGTTTGCCTTGTTTTCCTGGGGGGCTCAAGAGCTGGCCGGCTGGCCACTTTTGAGCCCCCCTGAGGTGGGCAGTGGGCAGCAGGCAGTGAGAGAGCATGCTCACCCAAGCTCTTCCTGCTCAGCTCCCTCTCTCGCCGCTTAATGAAGCCGGGAGCCGGAGTGACGTCATAGTCCGGTTCCCAGCTTCATTAAGCGGCGCGCAAGGGAGCTGAGCAGGGAGATTAAAGCTCCCTTGCCTCCTACTCAACCTGTCCGCCCCCTACCTGCCGCCCAGCAGCCCCACTGGACCGCAGGTAAGTAATCCACTCCAGCTCTCCCAGGGAGGCTGGGTGGATTTAAAATAAAATTAAAAAAATATTAGTTTGTGAGTGTTGGTGGAAATGTCTGTGTGTGTGTCTCTGTGAGTAAATGTGTGTGTATCTGTGAGTGAATGTATGTGTGTCTGTGTCTGTAAATGTGTGTCTAAGTGAATGTGTGTGTGTGTGTGTGTGTGTCTGTAAGTGTGTGTGTCTAAGTGAATGTGTGTGTGTGTGTGTGTCGGTCAGTGAGTGTGTATGTGTGATCAGTGAGTTTGTGTGTCTGTCAGTGTGTGCGTCTGTCAATGTATGTCCGAGTAATAGTGTGTGTCTGTCTATCAGTGTGTCAAATCAGTGAGTGTGTGTGTATGTCATTGGTTGTTAGTGAATATGAGAGTGTCTGTCTGTTAATGAGTGCATGCATCTATTAGTGAGTGTTCGCGTCTGTCAGTGAGTGTGTGTCTGTCAGTCTGTCAGTCTGTTAGTCAAAGTGCTGCCTTGACAGGAATGGGTGGGGAAAATTAGAATTGCAGGAAAGTCCCCCCCCCCCCCACTCCCGCAATCCATGCATTTCTGTCACCTTCCCATATAGGGGATGGCTTGTTGTGATTTTGATACTCAGTTCATTCCTGGAGCTCAGACTAGGAGCAGTGTAGGACTATCTGGACACATACCTCCCAACATTTCAAATGGACAAAGAAGGGCACTTTCACTTTATGGGGGTGTGACCAGTGGCAGGGCTGTACTCAAGCATTCTGGAGGTACGTAAATATGGAATTCAAGCCTTCCAGCAGCCCACCCGGTTGTAGTCTCTACCTTTTGCTCTCTAGCACTAGTAACACTTTAAGAACAATGATAACCTTATTTTTTATAACAAAGTGGTAAGACCCTAAATTAAATTGACTGCTCTTTAAGTTGGTTTTGTTGAGCTAAGTTTGATATTTCATGCTGGCCTAGGGTCTTCAGAGAATAAAGTTTGATGATGGCAAGAATTATATTTGGTTCTTAAGGCACTAATCTGGTCCAACCAGGGCCGGTGCAAGGATTTTTGCCGCCCTAGGCAAAAGAAAGATTTGCCGCCCCACACCCCCTCCCACCCCCCCTCCCTTAGCGGTCCATCCTCACCCCCCTCCCCTAGTGGTCTCTCCACCACCCCCTCCCTCCTTTAGTGGTCTCTCCCTCCCCCATGTTCTCCTCAACCCCCCCTCACTGTGTTCTCATCTCCCCCGTGTTCTCCTCTTCTTCTCCCCCGTGTTCTCCTCTTATTCCCCCCTCCCTGTGTTCTCCACTTCTTCCCTCCCTCCCTGTGTTCTCCTCTTCTTCTCCCCCGTCCCTGTAATCTCTTCTTCTTCCCCGTCCCTGTAATCTCTTCTTCTCCCCCCTGTAATCTTCTCTTCTTCTCCCCCCCTCCCTGTAATCTTCTCCCTCCCCCCTGTAATTTTCGGCCACGATACAGTCAAGGGGAGGTGAGGCAGTGCAGCAGCCATCTGAGCGCTCTCTACAGGCGGCTGTGGCACTTAAAGGGAAACTCCAGTGCCAGAAAAACGATCCGTTTTTCTGGCACTGGAGGGGCCCTCTCCCTCCCACCCACCAATCCCCGGTTACTGAAGGGGTGAAAACCCCTTCAGTCACTTACCTGGGACAGCGGCGATGTCCCTCGCCGCTGTCTCCGCCTCCGCGACGCTCCTCCTAGTGATTACGTCGGCCGGTGGGCGAGACTAATCTCGCTCAACGGCCGAGGAGACCTAATGCGCATGCGCGGAAATGCCGCGCATGCGCATTACGTCTCCCCATAGGAAAGCATTGAAAAATCATTTCAATGCTTTCCAATGGGGTTTTGAGCGACGCTGGAGGTCCTCACACAGCGTGAGGACGTCCAGCGACGCTCTAGCACAGGAAACCTGTGCTAGAACCCAGGAAGTGACCTCTAGTGGCTGTCTAATAGACAGCCACTAGAGGTGGAGTTAACCCTGCAATGTAAATATTGCAGTTTATGAAAAACTGCAATATTTACAGTTGCAGGGTTAAGGGTAGTGGGAGTTGGCACCCAGACCACTCCAATGAGCAGAAGTGGTCTGGGTGCCTGGAGTGTCCCTTTAAAGGGCCGGCGATGGGGACGCAGGGTGCCCCCTCCTATGTGGTGCCCTAGGCGGCTGCCTAGTTCGCCTTACAGGAAGCGCCGGCCCTGGGTCCAACCCACATATTTCACACACTTTAACTACCCACACCAGTTCCACTCAATTCTGACTCAGGTCCAGCCTCATATTAAGAGTTTGCATCTATGACTAAAACAATATAAATGATGTTATTCATCATGAAAACATTGTCCACCCCTCAATCTGGTCAACTCTGCATTTAATACATTATATAATTAATTATAAAATGTTTAAATAGAATGCAAGCTTGCATCATCACCTTCTTTAAGTAAGTCAGCCTTCTCCTTTATCCGCTGTGATTACAGTGTGGTCCTTTAGTATAAAAAAAAAAAAAAAAAAAGATGTTTAAATATTGCATGCAACTCAGATGTCATGTCTCCACATTGTAGGGAAACAGACGACTGAATTGAACTCTGCTTATCTCATTCTGTGTAGAATAGCTGCATTGAAAGGATGCTCGTTAATATTTTATAAGGGAAACTCTCTCTTTGTGCAAAGCACGTTCTGGCAGGTTAAATAATCCCGTTCAAGGTCCTTTGTACATTTCATACTGACATCAAAGAAAGTGCAACTTGCACCTTGCGGAGTGTATAACATTGTTAGTTATATGCCACTGGATATAATACTCTGAAATAGTTTTCTGTAAAACAGTTATAGTCTACTGTACAGTAGCCTAATTTTAATCCACGGGAGCATAATTCACTTTGCCACAGTAATAACATCCATCTAATACTTTAATTTCATTTGCAATCATTTACTTTTTTTTTTATTAACTATTAAGAAAATATGCATGTGTTATTTGTTGGTGATTGGTTCCCCCCGTGTAATCATAAAGAGTTTGCTTTCTTTCTCTTTCCTTATTTTTTTAATCTTCATTTATTTTTTCCAACCCCCAGAATAAATTATACATTGCTGAGAGAGCATTTTCTGTCTTATCATTTTTTTTTTTTTGACAATCTTTATTTTGCGTTTTCAAAAAACAGGAAATTACAGAAAGAAGAGCACAATATCTTTGAGTTAGTGTCACGTTTCCAGGGTACAGTCAAGAACCACAGACAAATCACATCGATAATACAGTGCTATTTATAAAACAACTGTGAAATACAGTCCATCCGACTTCTGTGTCTCCTACTATTCTCATTGTTTGTTGTTGACATTCTTCTATTATCTGTTATTGTCTAGGTTAGATGGGGATATAGGGGAGAGTAGGAGAAGGGGGAAGTCAGGGGTATGAGAGTCACCTTGGCTATAGGGAACATCGGGTGTCACAGGATCAGCACGTTAAATTCTGTCCCTCTTTTATCTCCCAGCGATTATCTAAATTATAACGGCATGAATTAAGTCCGCTTGCTTATCGCCCCTTTTCACGGTATTGTTGGACGTACATGTCGTACTTTGTGGTTCTCGTCAACGTTAGAGACGGTCGACCGCTATTGTTTGGTAACCGCCTCTCAAGTGTGTTCTACCTGGTGAAGGGTTGTCAGTGTGTGGGTTAGACAGGTAGGAGTGCCTGTGCGGCTGGTGCTACTGCAATGTCCCGAATATGTGTAGGTATAAGTCTGTGGGCATCTAAGGTGACTTAGGCGCATGCTGTATTTTAGTCTGATTATGTAGGTCTGCGTGGGCTGTAGCGTCTGCGCGTTGATCCGTCATGGCATGCATGTCTTGGTTCATACCGAAGAGTGTGATAGTCTGGTCCAGCAATGGTCCGGGTGGGTGGGGAACGGGGGAGGGGGAGAGGGAAAGGGTGTAGGGAGGGCGAGAGAGAGGGAGGGGATGTGTGTATCCTAATAGGAAGAGGTGTGTGTGTGGAGGAGACGGGGGGGGGGGGAGGTAAGAGGAGAGGTAAGTTAAGGATGCCCTTGTTTTAGGGTACAGTTCTGTCCGCAGCAATGTATAAGAGCCAGGGGGTCCATGTCAGATTACATTTTTATGTGTGGCCCTGGAGGGATGCCGTCATGCTTTCCATGGTATGAATTTCTACTACTCTATCCACCCACTGCTGGAAGGTGGGGGCCGCCGTCTGTTTCCACAGTGTGGGTATCAGGGATTTTGCAGCCGTCAACAGGTGTTTCGTCAATGATTTCTTATAGGTCTTTAGCGTCATGCTCATGTGGTGTAGTAACATGGGGAGGGGCTGGAGCGGGAGTTCTGGGTCCGATATTTCGTGAATTTTGGTGTGTACCATTTCCCAGAAGGGGGCGATGGATGAGCATGTCCACCAGACATGGAGCATAGGGCCTCTCTCTTCCTCGCACCGCCAACATGTATCCTCTACATCTGGGTTCATGCGGTGTAACACGTCAGGTGTTCTATACCAGGTAGTTAACAGCTTGTAGCTCATTTCCTGAAATTTTGAGCTAATAGAGCTTTTGTGTGTGAGTAAAAATATATTTTCCCAGTCCTGGGTTGTCAGGGATTCCCCGGTTTCTCTTTCCCATCTGGCGATAAACTTCGGAGGTGGTTCATTTCCCCCACCTATAAGCATAGTGTACAGGGTCGAAATCCCCCGTTCCATGTGCCTCCTACTTGCGCAGAGTGCTTCTAAGTGCGTGAGATCGCGGTGGAATTGTTGCTTGGCTACCGTGCTGTCTTATCATTTTATTTTAAAACTAACATACTGAGATATCACTACATTAGGCATAACAAGGTTCAAGGGTTACTCCTAGCACCAACACCATTGCAGTGATTTGAAGTGGTCATGGTGCCTGGAGTCTGTTTGTGTAGCGTTTTGCTATGAATCATTGCAAATACAGAGTTTAACTCCTTTGCTGTTGGAAGTGTAACTCCACCTCTGGCAACGCCATTGTGGCATTAATAACCAGGTCAGCAAGAGTTCCAGGCTGGTTAATGTCAATTCTGGGCATATCTATTTATGGAAGTCTTCTTGTTATTTTAATTTTTTTATTTTTTTATTACAAATCAAATATTTTATTCCACATTTTCAAGTATACATTTAAAGTCGCCAGTTTACAAATCATTATTTTGTCGGGTGTAAATAATACGTCAAATACAATATCATTTTCCAAAGTTTGTGAAAGAGAAGCAGTTATACAGTTGACGTAGCAAGGAAATACGGTACATCCAATGTTTTTTCTCTTTTTTCTTTTTGCATAGGTAACAAAACATAACAAAAAAAAATTCAAAAATCAGAACAAAAAATAAAATAAAAAATACAACTAAGAGGAGGCAACAGTTACGTCCAGTTTTCTTGGTTAACTAGTGTTCAGTTGATGTAGGAATTATTGCTTCATCGCTGTCTGCAACAATGTGTCACATCAGACCGTATAATAAGTAGGTGTGTCTGGTTAGGGTTCGTTGGTTAGTAATGTGTGAAGAGATTAGACAGAGTGGCCGTCAATATGGTAAAGTATTAACTTTGTATGTCGTCCGTTTCAACTTTGGGAAGTGGTGGACTGGACATGTATCTAAACAAAAATAAAAATGATAACTAAAGTAACTTAACTGAGTGCTGGTTCGGTTTCCCCACTCCCCAATCTCCCAATTCAACCATATATGCTTCTATTTTTAGCTACCTATGTTGTTTAACGAGATGTTATTTGTTCATGTTAATTTTTAATGTTGCTGAAATTAATTTGTGCTTAAAACGTATGCATAGGTCAAAGTCATAAGTATACAATATAAGTATTGTTTGGTAAGGAGGTAGATAGTGTGAGCTTTCACCTTATGCAAAATTGAGTCTGTAGGTCACATGATTGGGCAGCCATGTTGATACAATTTAGGCAACATTGGCTCAGTGTGGCTTTCTGATTGGGAAATTGTCAGAGCACGTAACTCTTTGCACTGGCAATTTATTATCAGCAGCAAGCAAGTTTTTTGCATTAGCCCGTCAGAAAGAAAAGAAAAAACAGAACCCCCTCCAACCCTCTGCAAAATAAAGATCTCATCCAGTTTTTTTCTTTTATAGAATGTAGCTAGATAATGGATAAATCTGACTAGGTCTCTGCTAATTGCTGACTTCAGTGTAGGGGAAAAAAACAAGTTCATGACAATAATTAGATCCTAGGTCCCAAGAGTCTTGCTATAGTATAGCGTTGCTCTGGATACAGATATAAGTACTACTATTTAAGAAATAACTTTTATTTGAGTCTTTACACTGTTAGGTAGGATTTAAAAAAAAATATATATAATAAATAAAAATATATATATATATATAAACCCCAGTCATTACTCAGTAGCAATCCGAAATGGATTCACCTTCTGTCCTTTTCTTTATGTAAAGGACAGAAGGCATCATCTGTTAAGCGTTGCAGCCTGTGTGTGTCAATACATTTTATCTCTTGTAACTCCAGGAATTTTTTTCCTGATTTGAAATCCATCCTGAGATTAGATATTGTGAAAGCAGGAGAGGAGGCGCGTTCAGGTTGGGTGACTTCACGACGGGGAGCTAATGGAATTGTGCTGCCTTTACGGGCATGCGCTTCTGCGAATTACCCTGCCTGCGTCGCCGATGGTTTTTATAAGACCAGTTTTCTAATTAAATTATTGATTTCAGTGTGGAAACTTTAAGGGAAGCAACTAATAGAGAGTCTAATTAAACGTATGCGCTCGCTTATATCTGGATGTTTGAACAGAGATGTCAGGGACTCTGCCAAACGAACACGCTAGAGAGCAGATAGGGACTTTCTTTATGAAATATTAATACACCTGCAATCCTTTCAAACCTTCTGACATGTAGTAATGTCCGCTGATTAACCAGGATTTTTCTCGCCTTTTTTTAAAGCTTGTTTGCTCAACGCCATAATTACCTTTTTTCCGCCTTTTATCTGTCTTCACTTACTCTAAGTGTTTACCCATTGATCAGCACCGTGAGATATGTTGCTATTTTTTTAAATAAAAATGTCTCTCTTTTTGCCTTTTTTTCATCCATGCATCCACTCACTCATCCATGCAGTGTCTAGGTGTTTTTGCAGAATGAGTTCAGGCTAATGGTCGCGCAAGAAATAATTTGATCAATTCTCATACATCATACCAAAATGTTAGGTCCCTGTGGCTTATCTTTGTTGCCATTTTCGGCTTAGCATATTTATAGAACAGGGATCGACAAATACACGTGGGATCTGGCATGGAGGATTTGTCTTCCTCCCCATCAGAGAAGAGCATACTATGTCTCTCACTGTCCTCCATATTCATTAAGGGGAAGGCTGTCTCTGCGTGTTCTAGTACCAGAAACAGCTTCAGTGACCCTTTGCTCTCCTGCACAGCACTGTAACTTATAGCGGTGTGACAAACTGATGTCACTTTCTCCAGGTAGCCTGGGAGTGAAACGGGAGCAACACGGGACTAGATGGTGCAGAAGTATCCACCACCTGCCAGTCCAAAAAAATCATAAACTCTTATCTCTGGAGCTCATCATCTTAGCTCACTGCTAACAGAGAGCGAGGAGAGCAGCAGAGGGGAGAGAAGGACATAATTGAATAATAATTAAAGTATGTGTGTAAGTGTATGTGCTTGTATATATTTTTGTGTCTGCAAGTGGTTAGCTTGGTCTGTGTGTGTGCGCATGTTCACATGGAAGAGAAAATGGCTAGTTATGAATGTATCAATGTGTCAGTGTGAGTGGCTAATTAGAGCAAATTATTAAGTACGTATGTCTAGTTTGGGTTGCGCATGTGACTGATTAACCATTTTGATTAACCATTTTGTGAGTTTACTTAATTCGGCAAATGTGAGAGAGAAACAACGGCAAATAAAGTATGCAAAGATACGGCTTATTAAATCTATGTCGGTTGGTGATTCATAAAAAACAGTTAATCAAACACGTCATTGATCCCAAGCATAAGATACACACAGAAAGATGACGCCATACCGGGTTTGTAACCAGCCTTTCATCTAACTTTATGGGGGATTTACAGAATATTGAAGACGCCAGAACCCAGAAGCGCTTGAAAGAGTATTCATAGATGAAACGCGTCAGGCAAACTTTTCTTCTACCATTACCACACGTTATACTGGACAGACTCCATATAGATCGTCATGCTTTGGCTTACACTTACTCCTATATAGTATCTAGTCCTTACTGCTTGGAAGACAGAGGTTCAAGATAGATGTCCCAATATTGTTGGGGGACAGGTGACCCATTGGGGGCAAAGTCATTTTAGCACATTTTATTTTGTGCTATTTTATTTGTGAGTGAATTTCCACCTGTCTGTTTATATTTGTATTTTCTTTTGTGTGATTAAATACTAAACTGTATTTGCATAATACCTGTGTTCTCCCCTCACATGCTCTTTGTGAGAATTTGTTGCATTCAGAGGTATTGCCATATTTTTATATATCTGAGGACACTTTGTGCGAAAGTGCTTGCCTTTTTTGGGAATTGCTCCAGTAACACTTTTTATTTGTTTTGTTTGCATTTATTTGGGATTGAAGAGGGCAGTCCTGTCTACTTGGCTGTACTTGACTCAAAACACTATACATTTTTTCTTGCACTTATTTTCCTTTTTTTGAATAGCATAAAAACACTTGCCTGGCTTCTAACTTTTTGGCTTTAGCTCTTAGATTCTTGGAATTTCTTTTTCAAGCCCTGAAGCAATGCGGGGCATTTTCAGTCCTGTGTAGCTCTTTGATAAGGTAACAGTTTTGAAGTAATCAGGCATGTAACTCAGTTTAACCTTCTATTTTGTGAGCTGAAATAGAAATGTACAGTGCGCAACCCACCAAACCTCCAAGGATGCAAATCATGAAAACACAGGTGTTCAATTAAGTGCGACTTGACAGCGAGGGAGATTGAGAGTGAATATCAAAGCTCTGTGGAGGAGGACCTGTATATGGAATGGTATTTGCATTGTCTTTCTGTCCAGTCAATAAAAGGTAATTCAGAAAGAGGGTCTATCAGCAATTTCACCTCCTAGCAGCCATGCCCTAGTCTTGAGATCATTCTCACTGTAAATGAAAATAGATTTTGCGATTGCATGGATTTCCATACACCTCTTGCATTTTCATATGGAATCAATTTTGAAATGTCTGTCACTGGAAAACATATAATCTTCCTTACATTCAGCCCAGTGGCTTCTTACAGTGAACTCCTCCCAGTCTAGAACGTAGCTAGCCCTTGCCAATCAATCCTAGCCATCTCTTTCTTCTCCGTCTCCTATCGTACCTAGTTCAGCACTCCACAGAATTTACATCCATCAGAAAGTTTAAATAGAATGGCTACAGCAAAAGAACATTAGTGAGAAGAATATATCTAGTTTCCTAATATAATGTATACCGGGGTGATACATTCAAGACTGTACTGTATGCTAAGGTTTTATTACAGAACCACTGACAATATGATATCATTCCATGTCTATAAAGACACAGAAACAGGAAAGCTTATTAAATTATTATTATTTTTTTTAAGCTATGTATATATATATATATATTTACTCACACTTATTCACATTTCATTTTCTCTTGTTTGATGCACTGTTAATACATCTTATTCTGGAAAACGTTGCTGTTGAAAATATGTATAATTACTTATGAAGGACACCTCCATTTACTATGATGGTATTGATGGATTGGAGTACTCAATGGTTATCTAAGAAGCTGTTTTTATTGTAGGGGGACATTGAGTTAATTTACATGCTGAATGATTGTCTGCACTGGATCCAGGGCTACTTAGTTTCCATAGAAACCTACACCTCTGCTTCATGCACAATTCATGGTGACCTTTCCTTTTTTTTATATCCAAAATCCTCCTCTTCCTCACTCTCCATCCATTCCCTAATATAACCTTCTCTTGCTACCAGCCTTTCATGTTGCCCTCAGGAGAGAGTCACGTGATGGACGAGGAGAGGCTGGTCTGCCACCCCTCTCATCTACTACTCATTTTAAGATCGAGTGCCTGTAACCCAAACACGTCAATGGAAGAGCTGGCTGTACTTGTACGTTAAGGATTGTAAGCCCTCCTCATTACCCAACACCAGAATTATGAGGGGAAAGCCATGAAGTAAAAAGGGTTGGATCCCTTGTTTCTGTAATTGTGTGCTATTATTTTTATTAGTTACAAAATAACATCGAGTAGTGAATTAAAACGAACCTAATTAAGTACTTAATTGACACAGTAGCCAGCCATGTCATTAATTTATGACATGTAAAGTCATAATGCGCTTTATGTTAGTTTTTCTCCTAGGCCCCACGTTATCACATCATTTGCACACCATAGTGGTCCATACACACAGTTTAGCTCTTCTTGTTTGCCTGTTATGTTGTTTCTTGTTTTGCTGACTGTCTGCATTATTTGCTTGAAATCACCCAGTAAATAATATACCATACTTCGGCTTCATTTTAATATTGTTGGGTAATTTTTTTTAGAATATTTTAACATTTTAAAATAATTGGTTTTTTTTTTGTTTTTTTTTAAACATTTAGTTTTAAACAACTTTTAAAATATTTTTCAACATATTCAAATATATAAAAAAAATCCTATATAAAAAAATAAAGATCACTATATTAAAAATATATATATATATATATTTAAAAAAAAAACTATAATAATTTTCATAATATTAAGTATTTATAAAGGTTTATGCAAAAATATTAAATCATTTGCAAAGCTTATCCCGCAATATTAAATTGAGGCCTTTGTGTTTTGATTGAAAAATAAGACACCGCATTTTATCGAATAACATAAAGCATCAAAACATAACGTAAGTAACGTAAATACTGAGCAGCTGTCACTGTGCCCTACCTACATTTTAATCCCAATCCATCTTTTTTATTAATCCACGTGTGCTCTTTCTCCCTCATTAATACATACTCCTGACTTCACCAGGAGTGACAATGTGTCAGTAAGATAATATTCAGGTGTGAGGTTGAAGTGCAAATTTTGTCACCATAAGAATCTGATGTTCTGTATGCAAATTGGTGAACTGATGACTGATAACCCAAAAATATATGGCTCTTGTCTGTTAAACCTCCCACAACTGTGTTCTGTTCTGTCACAAACACATCGATAAATAGCTCTGTTCTTCAGAACGCAATGCAATGTGTATTTCATACAGAAATTCCAAAACTTGTTTTCAATGTTCCTGAAGGGGGAAAGAAAAAAACCCCCCAAAACATTACTAAATTATTTTCACTTCCATTAATCTTTATTTGAACATTTATACATATCAATGGAGGAATATCGTTATTACTCTTGCCATGGGAGGTCATCCACTGACGATCACACAAGCCAAGCCAGATACTCACTCAGTCTTTAGACTGACAGATGATCATAGAAATTGTGTTCTGCAGACAATTATTGTAAAGGGGTAGATATAGTATTGATATTTTGATTTACTAGCCAAGGATAAAAGCACCAGCCCCTAATTTTCCCTCTTATTTCAAATCAAAGCTCTCACTGGGGGTTTGATTGCTCCCTTTCTTTGAGTGGTAGGACACAGTGCAGCACCTAGTTGACAAGCATAATTAGTTTTATAATTATAGGGAGTCCCATACATGCTATTTTTCTTGAACCTACATGTTCCTATTCATTTAAGTTAACCCCATACATAGTTCTGATGAACAAAGACAAATTGAAAGCAAAAAAAAAAAAACCCAAAAACCACAAAAAAATACATTTTTTTTCATGTTTGACCTTTTATCTTACCACTGGTTTTCTATGATTTAAAGCAATTTACAAGATAAATGTTCCTGTTTTCTATAGTGCTGAAGTCACTTGTTCATTCTTATATATAGGAAAAAATCGACCTTTCTAAAGCAGGCATCGTGGGAACTATCTGTTTTTTGAAAGCGTCTTTTTATTACTGTAAAATTGTATTTTTAAAATAATTGTTGCAATTATTATCAGTATTTATTTAGCACTAACATATTCTACAGAGTTTTACAATTTTACAGTCAGGATTAGGTGGACTGAAACTGGTAGAGTCATGCAGTACAAGATTGAGAAAGTTTTGAAGAAGTGCTCAACGGTGCCAAAGCAGTGGGTAGTTTGAGAAATATTGAGAAAAGGCTTACTTTGTTTAGGATTGTTTCAATAAAGTGCAGAGAGAGGAAGCAAGAATGATGAGACTCATGCCTAGGTATTCTCTTTGACTCCAACCTCTCATTCACCCCTCTTGTCCAGTTGATCGCAAAATCCTGCCACTTCCATCTCAAAAACATAGTGCGCATCTGCCCCAATTTAAAGCCACACATGGCTAAGGTGCGGTTCCATGCCACTTTCTCCTCTCACTTTGGCTACTAAAATCCACTTCTCCGTGGTCTTACCTGTTCCCAACTTGCCCAGTTACAGTCTAAAAAGAATGCGGCGGCAGGGCTCATCTTCCTGTCCTCCTGCACCTCCACCCTCTGTCAGTCTCTGCATTGGCATAAGATATAGGGCTCAATTTAAAATTCTGGTAAAATAACATGAAAAAGAATACTGTTGGAATTTAGAAAGTTAAAGGGACACTATTGTCACCAGAACAACTACAGCTTAATGTAGGTGTTCTGGTGAGTATAATCATTCCCGTCAGCGATTTTCAGAGAAAAGACAGTGTTTGCATTGCCCCCTAGAGACTCCTCCAATGGCCACTGCTCAGATGGCCACTGGAGGTGCTTCCATAGTAATTGCCAATATTATGTTTCACATTGGAAGTACTTGTGTGTTTATTCTGATAGAAATGGACTTACCCAAAAATAAAAGCATTTACTATATCATGAAATATACTATATGTATTAGAGACTGGTGTACTGTGAGGTGATCAATTTGACTAACAACCACATTTCTTATTTTAAAGAATATTACAACATAAACAATATTTAACTAACATACCTATAGAATAGATGGATGGATTTGCGAAAAATTCAATGTGCACAGTGCATTTTTGAAAGTGTTCTTATCTTCATTTTAGTTGGAGGTCCTTTCTGGACCCCGGTCTCCAGTATTCGTATCTACCTATGAGTTAAGAATATGGGATGTATTTGAGGAAATCCTAGAATTCAGTGATAATGCAACAATGGACGTTGTCTATGAATATTCCAAAGCGCAGCATATCACATCACAATGCTCAATGATGTGCCATGTGTAGTGATGAGCAGTGTGTATGAATGAGTCAGAGCTCCACAGCAATAAAAGTCTTATTCGTGTGCACTGTGCATTATTGTATCACAGAGCTCCCCAGCAATAAAACTCATGGCAATCAGCACAGTGTTCATAAGCATGACAGTGCAGAACTGACAGTAATGTGCAATATGTGTAAACATATCGGCAGAGTTTCTCAACAAAAATACCGTAAATCGTGTTAAGACTGCATGAAATTCTTAATACATTCATTATATGAAATGTTTAGTTTTTTTTGTAGATAACATAGTTACATAAATAAAAACAATACATCTATTCAGAACATCTCTCTAGACCTTCCGATTTAAACAAAAATGTCCTTTTTTTAGCCGTTTGAAATGTGGGAACGTCTGCGTGACACACTTTGGCACCAGAAGGCAGTGGTTCAATCCACCTCGGTAATTTGCGAGTGCAAGTTGTTACCAGCTCATCACAACTAATCTCATGTTTCATTTTAACATAGCCTGCTGCAAGTTATCAGTTCATTTATAAAATTTAGCACATTCCTCCCCTTTTTGCTGCTAGCAATGAGAACTCGCTTTGTTTCAAATAAAGTGTTTACACTTATTTTTAGACTTGGAGGTTGAAGGCAGTTTTTTCATACCTAGGAAAGTAAAAATAAAGATGATTTACATTTTCACGCATGTTTTCCATAATCCATTCCCTGCTTGTCCCTCCGTCCCCCTGTTTTTCATTCCGCCTGTCCCTCGTTTCTTGTGTATGACAGTATCTCTGCAGAGTGAGAGGCTGCCTCTGGCAGGCAGTAGTGATGTGTGGCTTCCGAAAGACAGCTTCATGTCAAGAGAATGGCAGGACACCAATACCTTTTCTATCTGTTTTTTCCATTATAGCACATGTCCTGCACATGATGGGATACGTGGCTAAAAATAAACAGTCCGTTTTATGGAGCCGCACACACTGTGCCTATTAATATTTGAAGATGGTTAGTACTGAAAGACTCCCAAGGAGCGTTCCTGGCAAGTTAGGAATGTTTTGTACTGGGGAAAAGTCTATTGGAAGACTATTTGATGTTTTACATATCTAATGAAGCATTATGAATGTATTTAAAGGCACTCTTTAACAATAACATAACAATTACACATTGCTTTAGTGGTTATGTGTCTAATCTACTGGTAGCTTGAAAAAGACCTCTTAGTAGGTTGAAACGTTGCTATCCTTTTTGTTTCATTAAAACTTCCTGCGGCTGGGGGGCGGGACCGGACCGCCATGCTGACCGGTCGCATGCAGGAGAGGCTCCATGTCTCCACCTCCTCTCCATGTCTCCCCCTCTCCTCTCCATGTCTCCCCCTTCTCCTCTCCATGTCTCCCTCTCCTCTTCATGTCTCCCCCTCCTCTCCATGTCTCCCCCTCCTCTTCATGTCTCCCCCTCCTTTCCATGCCTCCCCCTCGCCTCTCCATGTCTCCCCCTCGCCTCTCCAGGTCTCCCCCTCGCCTCTCCAGGTCTCCCCCTGCCTCTCCATGTCTCCCTCCTCTCCATGTCTGACTCTCCTCTCCCCTTACACAGTCTATCCCTGTCCCCCCACCCCATGACACTGATGTATCTCTCTTCCTTCTTCCCTAACTGGCAAACAGCCTGTTTCCTTACCTAACGATATATGGCCCCCCTCCCTGCTTACCTGTCTAGGCAGGGGAGGGGGCCTCTCGCTGTCCGGCGCGCTCTGCCTCCTTCGCTCTGAGTGCTGGGTAGTAATGCGACACCCGGCGCTCCTACGCTGAGGGCAAGAGGGAGGCGCTCATTAGCTGTCTTAGTGTGCATGCGGTTCCCTGCTGCCTGCAGGTTGAGGGGAGCGCAGAAATCAGTTGTCAGACTGACAACTGATTTCTGCGCTCCTGGTGGCGCCTGGCTTCTCAGACAGTTTGGCGAAATTGTTAAATGTTAGTAACATGTTCGCACGAACCGGTGCGAACCTGCTGAATCCCACCACTGCATTTAGGGTATATAGCTGCAATACTGTAACAGTCACCAGGGGACTTATGAAACAGTTTACCAGGAGTTGGAGCCCAGTTGCAGGAGACGTCACAGGGAGAAGGCAAAATCCACACAGTACAGGGGTAAAGGGGCAGTCACACCTTGCTGTCTGCAGGGCTCGGGCTGAGCCGTGACAAATACTGTATCTGGAGTATTTATCACTAGGCAATCTGCTTAACATTTTTACCTTTTTGGGTTTTTTAATGAGCCACCATAACAATATATTTGAGAAGCATTCTAAGAGCAAGCAATGGGTTAGGAGGTTTTGAAGAAAATCAATGAAAAGTAAATGTAACCAGACCCAGTATAACTGTAGATTGTATTCTAAGAAATTTATTCCAGGATTACTCCTGCAGATAACTGCTTTAAAAAATATGGTGTATTTTATTTAATTTGAGCCTGTAATATTTTTACAGTATAACCTGTTCCCTTTTAAAATGGCTTCAGTCCTTCCTCTTCCAAGAGCTGCTTGCTTTTAATTGCTTGTGCTCTGCAAAACTGGCTCTACAGTTCTATTCTCGAGAGGGCCTCCTCCAGCTGTCTCCGGTCATTCCCCGAGGCCTTTGGGGCAACATAGCCAGAAGCTAGAAGTAGACATTATTTCGTGCACTATGATTTATTTTTGACTTGACTGATATATGCCTGCATTTAGCCAAAGACTAATTTAATATTACAGAAACAAGATTCCCTCAGCACCATGTAGAGCTTAGAAAGAAAATTTGAGTTGTATTTAATTTTCCTTTCAACGTAGCCTGATTTGAAAGAACTTGAACAATGTTGCCAGCACGGTGTTGATGGTAACACGATCTCCATAGATCTACTCTTTCTTGCCCTTCCATCTGTTCTGTTCTCCTGGGGGAAATGAGATGGGTTATTTCAGACCAGCTGATGAAAGCTTGGTGGGAAGTGTTAAAGAGCTCTGGTTTGTGGTTTACCTTGGCATTGCAACATCTGAATCATCAATGCCGAGCTGTGGATTCCTCGCTGGCTTTGCTTACAGTGTGCAGTAGGGATTGGGGGAAAGACTACTGCTTTTACTCTAATAATATGCTTTTGACCTATACATTGGCTTTCTGTTCAGTAGACAATTTATAGAGATGAACAGGACGAGAACTAGCCTTATTTTTCCCATATTTTGTCTCTTTTATAAATATTTTGGAATGAAGTGTGCTCTGAGCCAAAATGTGATTCCCTGTCAATTAAAATGGGATCCTTTGGTGTAAAGCAAACTCTGGCCCTCCAGATGTTGCTGAACCTCAGCTCCCATGATTCCTTGAATTAAATGGATAGCCGGAGAATCATGGAAGTTGCAGTTCAGCAACATCTGGAGGGCCAACTTCTGGAGAACCCTGGTGTAAAGCATCGGATTCTAAAAATCCCATTGACTTTTCACATATATATGGGTTAATTGGAAGACTCATTAAATTTCGGTTAGTTTTCTAAACTAATAGGCACAAGCCAACGATGTACAGTTCGACTTTCACCGTACAAGGACACAATATCTAGATTTACAACTTGACTAGATTTTTCCTGATTGAACCAGACAATGCTGATGTTCCAATAGGCCCAACAGTCAACAGACAAGCATTCTAAGCTGTGTAAACAGGCCCTTAGTGCTTTGAATGACAGAATTCTACCACTTAGCTAATGAAGGTGTTTAAAGCTCCTGATGTGATTGTGACAGTGTTAAGAGAAAACCTGGATACACTGAATTGCTGTATTGTGCTTATTCGTGACAAAACATATTTTAACTCCATTAGAAAGGAACTTCGCATTTTCAAAAGCTCCATACATTTATAAAGGGCCATTACCGTGGTCAAATAAAAGGTATTACCATCTGCAATCAACTGCTATTCACATCTATAAAAAAAGCTAATCCAGTCAAGATAAAATTGCAGAACCAATTACATATGCATATTCACAAGTCTAAATATCCCTACATATCTCAACACTTTTAGGGAATCTGTTCTAAAACTTTAACGGAAGAACATTTTTTAACGTTGACAAAGGAGTTCTTGTCAGAAGGAAATTAGTATGGTTGAAATATTACCATTCAAACCAGCTCTCCATAAATTGTTTTGATAGTAGTATCCAAATGAACTGTCACATTCTTTTTTTTCCCTCTATATCAAAAAGAAAAAGGATAATTCAAAGTTTAAGTTATCGTTTGCAATTGGGTTGTGCAAAAAAAAAAAAAAAAAAATCCAAGACATGGCAGTTACCTTTAAAATGATAAAATAATTTTGTAACAAGCGTATATATAATTGATGCCAATCGTGGGGTTGGTAACCTGCTGAATGTAGTTAAGCAAAGATCAAGGGAAATGGTAGTCAAGCAATAAGCTAAGGGCCACAAATTTCCCTGTCAGGGTTCAGCATTATAAAATCCCCCAGTCCTTCCTGGTTTAATTTGTAGATTGATTTTCTCTCATTTTCTCTATTCCCTGGGTTTCTGTCACTATGCTGCAAGCAATGCTGCCTTTCTCCGTGATTCTCTTGTTATGCAGTAACATCAGACGCAGGAGAGAGTTGGATCGTTACCTTAGGTGCAGATTTCGCATAATTCCTAAAACTGATTTTTGTTGCACTCTTCTTTGCTCTAGAATCAAAAAGTAGATCCCCCGATTTTGTAGAACTACACCTCCCCTGATGCCCTCCATGCCTTTAGAATGGATTTAGAATAAGAGAGCATTGTGGAGGCTGTAGTTTTAAAACATCTGGGGATATACGTTTTGGGCATCCCTGCTCTAGATCCATGATGGCTAAGGTGCGGAAGAGCAGCTTTGGTGAACCATGCTTTCCATTACAACTGGTGGCCCAAAATTAGAAATTCACTTTGAATTTCCAGGCAATTCTCTGGGAATTCACAGTGAATCTTAAAGGATCACTATAGGGTCAGGAACACAAACATGTATTCCTGAACCTATAGTGCTAAACCCACCATTTCGATGGCTTTCCCCCCCTTACACCCTCCCAAAAAGTTTAAAACTCACCTTTTTTCCAGCGCCGTGCGGGTCCACCGGTGCTGGCTCCGCCCCCCTTTGTGACATCATCAAAATGGCAGATTTTTTTACCGATCCAGTGTTTTCCCATAGGGAATTGGAGAATCAGGACCTCCTCATAGAGATGCATTAAATCATGTCTATGAGGAAAATTCAGCGTCTCCATGCAGAGCGTGTGGACGCTGAATGACAGGCCTGTTTACTGTGCAGCCCTGAGCAAGGAAGCCCCTCAAGTAGCCATCTAAGGAGGGGCCACTTGGAGGTGTCCCTAGACACCTCCGAAAAGGCAGTGTTTACATGGAAATGCCTGAAGGGAGTTATTATACTCACCAGAACAACTACATTAAGCTGTAGTTGTTCTGGTGCCTATAGTGTCCCTTTAACCATGATAGTTTACATTACAGTGCCTTCAGTGGCATATAACAAAAATTATTGATCTTTGAACATCATGGGGAACTCGTTCCACAGTAACTGCTCTGAAAAACTTCAACATCAGTGGTCTAGTGTAGGGCCTTCGAGAGAAAACTCAACGAAAGGACGAGCTATACATTGCTAGGGTATTACTGTACATTGTCGTCAGGATTTTCTATTATGCAGCAACCCAACTTCTGAGTACCATAATCCTCTATCACAATGCTTCACTAACATCTTGACTGGTTGAATATCATTGGAAACAGTACAAAAACAGTTATAGCATGGTGCTCATTGTCTAGTGAGATTAATCCAGGAAATATAAATATCAAAATGTTTCATATTACTACATATGTGTAAAGACCTGCAGGAATTCTAAACAGGAAAATGCAGAAAATAGTTTTTTCCTCTTATTTTGCTTTTAGCCTCATTTTTCCAACAAAATTAAATAGTATAATTGAAGAGCTTAGTTCATAACTTTAAAAGTGAACTTGTTACAATTGTCAGAGTGGTAGAATGATATTTTTGCAGTGCAAACAGAAATGAAAGTTAATTTAAGTTATATCTAAAAAGAATTGGCAATTGGAAAGGAATTTATTTTAATTTTTAAGAGATCACAAAACATTAAGGATTAGTCGAATTACTGCCTGTGGGAGTAAAGGATAATCACATTTGCATTACAACAGCTACCTGTAATTACTATTTAAAAATAGTAACAAGGAAAAAAAACAACAAATTGTTTAATTTATATTTATTGGCAGAAAAGAAAGTCTGCATTTTAATGAAGAAATGATGAATAGGTTTAATTATATATATGAGTTTTAAAAATAGAGTTATCCACTATAACTATAATTATCACTATAAGTTAATTATCACTTCAAAGTTAAAGGATCACTATAGTGTCAGGTTGTTTTCCTGACACTATAGCATCCTTAGGACCCCCTTACCCTCAGGGTCTCCCTCCCGTGGCGCTGAAGGGGTTAAAACCCCTTCAGCCACTTACCTTAATCCAGCCTTAATCCTTCGACGCTGGTGACCTCTCCTCCCCCGCCGACGTCAGCTCCCGAGTGGAGCAGAATACGCATGCGCGGCAAAAGCCACGCACGCATTCAAACAGTCCATAGGAAAGCATTTCTCAATGCTTTCCTATGGACGTTCTGCACGCTGGATGCAAATTTCGAATCCAGCGTCACAGAAGCGCCTCTAGCGGCTGTCAAGTAGACAGCCAATAGAGGTTGGATTAATCCTGCTATGTAAACAAGCAGTTTCCCTGAAACAGCTATGTTTACATCTGAAGGATCAAAACCTGGAGGACCTGGCACCCAGACCAGTCATTGAGCTGAAGTGGTCTGGGTGACTATAGTGTCCCTTTAAGTTCAAATCACTGAACTGCAAAAATCCTCCAAATCAGCTATTCTTTCAGTTTGGCTTATCTGGTCTTAAATTTAAAATTCACTTTGAATTCATTTTGAATTATCACTATAGTAAATGACCCTGTAAATTAATTTATTTCGTTTTTAATGAAAATTGATCAACAACGTCGTGCTCATTAGTTGAAAGAATCAGCAGATCATATTTCAAGGGCTTTAATTACCATGAAGTGACCGCTAGTCAATGACCTAATTTATAAACCTTTACCAAAAAAATGGACAGAAAAGAAAGAAGATTTGTTTGGCATCGTTTGATGTGAGCTGTACTTAAAGCGTGGCTTGATAAAATACTCTCTGCTTTGAAATCTATTTTACCTAAAAGACATGTTATCTTAGTGAGACCGGTGCCTTGCCTCCTCGTACCATCTGACACAGTGTTTTGCTGAGCTCCCTACATTGCCAGTTTTCAACTGTCTTGTTTAATATGACACATGCCGAACATGTTGTGTGTGAGATTATTACTGCAAATGGATTCAGTCTCCCCCCCCCCCCCCCCCTCTCCCATTCTCTCCCCCCTTCAAATGTGCACTTCTCAGTTCCTGCCAAAGCTGTGACAACCCAACAGGTTGCTACAGAAAAGTCACAATCTATTTAGAAGATCCATGCTTTGCAAAGGTCCTTCTCTCAGAGGGGAGTATACTTGACGTGTGGCAGGTCTACGATCGGTAACATGAGTGTCCTTTTCCTTAAAGAAAAATTACCCTTTTATGACTAATAACCTCTTTGATTTGTCTCGGCAACAAAAAGTCAATGACAATGCTCAATGCCGATTGGAGACACCTTTGTCCTCCATCGACACCTCCCAAATAGCTAGCAACAACATATTAAGTTTATTAAATTTGATTTTTTTGTTATTTATTTGAAGGTTTGGACTTGTCGGAATCCGAGTACTAACAGAATTATATCCACAAGCGTGTGTTTATCTCCACTGCACTTAATTAGCCTCAGCCGTGCCACAAGTGGATAAAAATGGCAAGAATAGCGTGCCCATCCGTCTGCTTATAGAATGTTGCGACTCCTTGTTTTTAACACACCTCATTTGTAAACCATGAAAGTGTGTTGTTGCCTGCAGAAATTATTTTCAAATGCTGCATTGTGTCTGCAAGGCACCTCGAAGCAGAATATCTTTTAAAGCATGAAATTTTCTAACACGCCACATTATATTCCTAAAGCAGAGCATTCGGTTTGTGGAGTGTGTATACCCATTTTTTTTTTTCCTCTTGACGTTCCTTTTCTCTGAGATCTAACTTCACTTCATCCTAGTCTCTCGTTTATTTCTTCTCTCCCTCCCTATTCTACCTTCGTGCAGGAAGGTGACAAAACTGGGTCGCTGAAGCTGTCTAAATAATTAATAGAATCTTATCCAGACATCTGGGGGTCTCAGCTGGTAGGAGGAGGCAGTGATGGGTAGATACAGATGCTGTTCCTCAATAGTATTACAAGGATATATACATATGCGGCAAATTAGAGCTAAACTCATAATGTGTTACTCATACCTTCATTTTATCATAGCCGGTAAAATTGCACTGGCTTGTATCAAGCCTGTTTGTATCAACTATTTGGCAAAGTGAAGGGATATTAACGGTGAAATCTGATTTTCTTTATCGTTTCTTTAAAAAAATAAATAAAAAAATCTATGTTTGAAATCAAAATACATATGCCCTAGCTTGTCATGTCTCTCTGATTTGGAAGGAGCTTCAATCATGGTAAAGCAGTCTTAATCATCAAAGTCAGTTTCAGTTTATGAAAATGTGCTATTATGGGCAAAAATCCCCCAAAAAGTCTAAATTTTGCTTCTAGATGAGCTTAATTGCAAGCAACAGAACAAAGGCCCATGGTTAGAATCATCAGCTTATTTGCATCTGTTAAAAAAATATATATACAGTAAAATCTTACCTTTATTCCAGTCTGCTGTTGCTGGCTCTGCCCCGGATATGCCTCCTTGGCTGACATCATCAGAAGTGATGATCTGAGACAATCACAATGCTTTCCCATAGGAAAAATGATCTCAGTCAATGAGGCCGGTCAGTGGCGAAACCAAACACAGCACTGGCCAATCAGCATCTCATTATTGAGAAGCATTGAATCAATGCATCCCTATGAGGAAAGTTTAGTGTCTCCATCATCCATGGAGAGGGTGGAGACATTCAATGTCAGTGCTGCACTTATCCAGGAAGTGCCTCTAGTAGCCATATGAGGTGTGGTTACTGGAGGTGTCCCTAGGCTGTAATGTAAACACTGCTGCAGTAACTGACTGTACTCACCAGAACAACTACATTATGCCGTAGTTGTGCTGGTGACTATAGTGTCCCTTACACCAGGCATAAGCCATATAACTACTAGATGACCATCACCAGTGCTGGACATAGGGCATCGTAAAAGGTATTGGTGCATATGCTCTGACTTTGGGTTCTTCAAAGGACAACATAATTTAAGAAATCATGGAGTGGGCAATACACTGCCAGGCCAAACCCTTCTAATCCACCCATGGGTTTGAAACAACTAGTTTGAGGTACATAATGAGACTGTTGTATTATCAAGGGGGGAATTTATTTTGAATAATGACTTGGAGACCTGTAACATCTGAATCTCACACAAGAATTATATAGAAGGGGTAAAAATATATAAGGATTTCTTGTGTTTTCTCTAATTTTATTTTATGGGCTGTTTTGCAATTTGTTATCTGTGAATCCTTCTTGTCAGATTAAAGTTTTACTTAATCAGCTTGTGTCTTTGTTCTCTATGAGCTCACTCTCCTGAGTAAAGCTCAGGTGAACACGTTACCAAAGTGTTAATTATATATGTCTGATCAGAAAAGTAAGGTGATACTATAATTTTAATATGTGTGGGGTAACCTTAGACTCCCGTATATAAAGTCTTGGTGGTGGCAGTAAAGTTTGGCAGTAAAGTTTGTACTAGGCTGCAGGCATAGGCAACCTTCGGCACTCCAGATGTTTTGGACTACACCTTCCATGATGCTTTGCCAGCAATATGGGTGTAAGAGCATTATGGTGGATGTAGTCCACAACATCTGGAGTGCCGAAGGTTGCCTATCCCTGTTAGGGTGTTAGTGTAGAAGGGATTGCAGGGGTTAATTTAGTTGTTGCTGGGACTAGCAACAGGTAAGCAGGGTTCTGGTGTCATTAACCCTTTCACTTCCCCACTTTCTCGGCTGGGCCAATAGCCCACATTCGTGACAGGGATGTTTTTACCGTTTTTTTTTTGTTTCTTGAAGTTTTCCATACATTTTTAAAGCCGTTAAACTTAATACACAATGAAAACACTGATACCCCTGCTCTGTGTTCTCATCATGACAGCTGAAAAAAAAATCTTGTCTTTTCTGGAAACAGACAAAATGATCCTGATTGGCATCTTAATAATGTAACACACCATGGAAGATATACAAATATCCCCATCCTACACATTTAACAGCGTTCTATTTTATCACATGATCCTTGTTTCAGAGAGAACTGTTTACAAAATATTGGCTCATTATAGGGTTCCAGTTCATATCGGCCAACTATTTCTGATTGAAAAGTATGTTTCCCATTCTTTCCTAAACTCCTCATTAAAAGTCACTATTGAAACATCTCTTCTACCCACTTTTAATTTATTGTTTAGCTCAAATTGGATTTCTCTGGAATCTTTTGAAAGGAAGAGGAGATCTGTTACATTCATTAAAACCGCTGATAGAAAATAGTATTATTTAGCTATTTAAAAGAACACTTGAAGCACCATACTATCTAAAATGGTTTTGACTACTTACAATGAAGGTCGCCAGTGCACTTCTAGCACCATAACCACTACAGCATGCTGGAGTATTTCTTTTTGTTTGTTTTGTTAATTTATTTGTGCTTTTTTAGATACTTTGATTATGCGAGAATAACTTTGCTGTGCTCTCTAGGAGATAATAAGTACTTGATATTTTTCCAGCCAGTAGCCATCTAGACAGGGCGACAGGGGGCAGGGGAATGCACGGAGTACACCCCCACTCTAGAGCAGGCACTTTCCTACAAGTGCAATCGCTGGCATGGGTAACATGCGCAAGTGCTCATTCTGTGCCTTTTGTATGTTGCAGGGGAGTGGGTGGTGAGGGGGCTACTGGTAATCTGTTTGTGCTGAGTCTCCACACTACCTTGTTCACTCTGTACTGATACTGAGAGCCAGGGTGTGATGTCAACACAGCTAAGGTATCCGTACAAAGTTGAAGTTTGGTAGAGTACCTCCTAAACCCCAGGCATTGGGTTCTACTCCAGGTATCTTTCAATGTAAGAAAAGGGAGGCTGGATGGCACCCTCCAAATTAAAATAAAGTTAAATTGAAGTGTATGTGAATGGTGTATAGGTATATGTGTGTTAGTCTGTGTGTGTGTGTGTATATCAGTGTGTATTCGTCCGTGTGTGTGTGTGTGTGTGTGTGTGTGTGTGTGTGTATGAATGTAGGTGTCTATGTAAATGTAAGTATGTTTGAATATGAATGGGGGCTGGAGGGTGCATATGAAGACACACACAAAAGTATTCTACCATGGGAGTGCAAAATACATTTCCGTCCCCGGTGCTGTGCATCCTAGGTACGCCTCTTCATTCAGTCATGAAAATGAACTAATAAAGAAGTATGAGCGATATTGGTGCTCTGTTCTAGCGATCTTTTTTATAGAGGGACCATCATAACCATCACAACCCACAGTAGTGGTTATGATGGTAGGAGTAACCTTGCGCTGTTCCCCAGTAATGGGTCTCAGCTTTGGTGCCGGGTCACCTCTCCTGCTGGCTTAAGACATCAGTTTTCTGCAGGGCATCAGAAGCCAACTGCTGATCTCTCTAGCCATTCATTGGCTGAGAGCATCAGTTGTTTAACATTCAATGAATGACATTCTGTGCAAAGAAATATGCACGGAATTGACATAGGCCCGCTTGGAATTCTTGTTCAAGGCTGGTTAAAAAGGCCCTGCCTGAGATGCAGCAAAAGGTATAAAACTCAGTATGTGCTACATTTATAACGCTTGTCTACACTGTAAGCTTGTGAGAGTCCTCTTCAAGCTGAGTTTCCTGTAACATTTTGAAATTGTCTCATTTATCGTTAAATCTCCCCCTTATAACGTAGTGTTGCAGAATAAATTGGCACTATATAAATACCAATAAGAATTATATTAATAATGTTCTTATAAACACTGCCCATACAGACTGCATTAAAGAGGGGACATTATTAACCCCTAAAACACTTCATCAAAGTGAAGTGCTCTAAGGATCTGGAGTGCTTCTTTAACCCCTTAAGGACACATGACATGTGTGACATGTCATGATTCCCTTTTATTCCAGAAGTTTGGTCCTTAAGGGGTTAAACAAACATGTTTAATTTATAAGAGAGTCCTTTCATGTTTCCTTTACAGGAAAATAGGAAGGTGTTTCTCTTTAACATAAATAATATTATGCAATTATATATTCTTATTTATGCACCATATCTGAATCATATCCCTTTGTTGAGTATTGACATTCCGGGAGTCAAAAGTGTAGTAAGCATTTTTATTCAAGGTAATAAAATGCCTGTCTACCTTGTTAAATCATACAGAGTTGACAGGGTATGCAGAACTACAGCATTCTCCCATCGTCCGTTGCATAAATATTTCTTGGAAATTCGGGTGCATATTGTATTAGCTGGGTTTTTTCAGCGCTGGATGGTGTGCGCACGATTTAAAAGCACAGAAGGCATGTATTCTTTATGAGCTAGAGCACAGCAAGTTAACCAAAACCCGGGTCATGCTCTGTAATACATCTAAAGCCCTACTCTTAAATGTATCAGTTACCTGAATATTTCTTTAAATCCCAAAGAGAAGACCTGTAGCATGCAATGCAGCCAATATTGCTTTTCTAGAAAATGATTACTGTTTGTTCTAAAGCGGCTCTGTCGCACATAAACTTTTTTTATTGCTCCCCTCTTAACTTTTCAACCCTAACTTTCAGCTTTTCATATTTCTGTGCTCCAAAATTGTCTCCCTTTACCTATAACTTTGCAAATCTTTGCAGTGCCGGATCGTTATTCACAGCGCTACTATCTTCTACGTACTGGCAGTGACGCAACGTCACTGTCTTCTCCTGGCCGAGTATAAGATGGGGTTTTAATCCTGCAAATGCTCTTTGTGCACTATTAGTTAGCCTCAGCCATCCTAGAAATGTTCATTTAGTCCAAATACATTTGGACAGAAAAAAAAACATTCTGTTCCATCCGAACCGAATTTCATTTGTTTGTCCATTCGTTTTTGAATGCAATTCGCTCATTAATTTTTTTTGGAATTTCATTCACATTTATCCTCGGCTTAGGCTCTGCCTTTCTCTGTGTCTTGCCAGTGATAGGAGGTGCTGCATACCCTATCTTCTGCCCAAATCCTTCTGTCCCTCTTTTCTATCCTAATGTCCCTCTTTTCTAGAAGCTCTATATTGTTGAGTGTATAACAGAGCAAATTGAAACAATGCATCCCTATGGGAAATGTTCAGCATGGAGTTGAAGATGCCAGTGCTGCATGTTGTGCAGCACTGACCCAAGAAGCAGCTCTAGTGGCTGTCAGAGTGACTGCCACTGGAGGTGTCCCTAGGCAGTAACGTAAACACTGCCTTTTCTCTGAAATTGGGGATCAAGGCTGGGCCAGCACCGGTGGACCCACGTAGCGCTGGACAAAAGGTGAGTTTTTAAAAAAAACTGATATTTTAACACTGTAAGATTAGGAATACACATTTGTATTCCTGACCCTTTAGTGTTCATTTAAGCTGTAGTTGTTCTGGTGACTATAGTGTCCCTTTAAGCTTCCAGTTTGGCTATTGTGGTCTCAAATTTTCCACTTAGTAAATAATTCTGATAGTGGAAAGTATTTATTGACACTTTACAGAATACATATATGCAATTGATATGAAGAAAGTGAAGAAAAAACCTGGCCACAAGTCCGTGTTCAATATATAACTGTCAATAAACTCTGTAATTAAAGGCAAAAGAAAGAAGGCGGGGTAGTACTAAAAAAGACCACTTGATGATGGCATGAAATATTTCTTTTGTGACGCCTAATTTATCTCCGGAGATTGTGGTCTTGTGACAGTTACATTGTATCAGAAGAGACCAGTATATCAGCACTGTGAGAAAATAAATTTCTGCTCTGCGCTTGGGTTCTGTATTGTTCTGAACCGTAGTCTTTTGCAATCATCACTTCTCGGATGCTGCCTCTATCCTTCCCAGTAAAAGTAAAAGGCTTTTGGCAGTTCTTGCCGTTGGTGACATTTTATAATACCCCGTAGAGCTCTCGCCATATAAATAGATTAATGGCTTTACAATGGAGGCCAACTCAACAAGGGGGACAGACAGGAAATAATTGTGCGGATCTGGTCATTCCAAATTAGGAAGGGATGTTGAGGACTCTGCTGGCCGGGTAGATGAGACAGTTAAATTGATGAGCCATTTTTTTTATTTTGGATTGGCATCCACTTATAGAATACAGATACTTTCAAGGTCCCTCGGAAGAACCTCTGGCTGTGATAATCCACAGGTGTCGAACCAGTACTGTATTAATGTCTACTTGATTGTCTGCTGCATCGCCGTGTGGAGAGACAGGGGAACATTTTGGAAACACATGCAGATCCAGCAAGACTTAGCATCTGTGCCGCTGCTGTTGATTAGGGTAGGCACTTGTCCCTCTGCCCAAAATACTTAAACATGCTTTCAGCCTTCTCTCCTGAAAACAAAGCTTGGTGCCTTGTAAACAATAGTGGTTTGAGCTCTGTTAGTGGCTACTTAAAGGTCAGGCTCCTTAAAGGAAATCCACCCTAGAAAATAGAATCCGGGCATTATTGGAAGACACATATGGTCCCATACATTATAAGGGAGCACACAAATTAGCAATCTTAAAGGAACACTAAAATCACCCAGACCACTTTGTCTCAATGAAGTGATCTGGGTGCAGTGGCCCTGTCATTTTAACTCTGCAATGTAAACCATTACAGTTTTTTTAGAAATGGGAATGTTTACATGGCAGGGTAAATCCACCTCTTGTGGCTGATTTTCCCAGTCTGTGCGGGAAAAATCTCTAAAAACACGCTTCTGTAGACAAGCCTACTAGCTCTTTCCTTAAGTTATCATTACTTATGCAATCTTCCATCTACTGTGCTCCCTCCTCCCAAACACCCGTCCCCCCATTCTTCAGGTACTTACAGATCATTTGATTCTCTTTGTATATTTCTCCCTCATCACTTTCGATTGTAAAGTTGTTTAGGAAGGGTTCTCTTCACCTGCTGTATCAGTACGTCAACCATTTTTTGTTAGAATTAAATGATTCTCTTGTTTACGTATTGTACAGCACTCTGGAATAGTCACTAGAGGTGCTTCCTCCTCCAAATTGAGTAAAACTCGGTCTGGGAATTAAATTATGCCGATTGGTGGCATGCAGTGTTTGGCGACGCATGCCTACCTCCATGAGAAGTAATTGATTGGACGGGATGTTAACTAGATCACTTACCTTGTTTCCACCTCGAGACTCCTCTGCTGCAGCCGTCCACTCTGCCTCTGAAGACATGGAGAAGCACTGGATTGGAGACATGCATATGTAGCCAAAGGCCATGCTCCTCCAATCAAATGCTGCTATGAGCAGTGTGTGATTGCAGGATTGAGTTTCACTCCACTCTGATTCCACAAAACTGCAATGCTACCGTTAAAATTACAAGGTCGCTACACCCAGACCTCTTCATTGTAAGGAAATGGTCTGAGTTACTGTAGTGGTTCTTTATAAGTTTGGGAATTCATGAAAACGGAGCACTACATACTTACAGGGGAGCTAATACAAATCTGTATTCCTAACACTATGGAGTTATCCAGTTAACTATAGTGTCCCTTTAAGGAAATCAATGGAATAGGAATATATTTGTTTGTAAGTGCACCGGAGCTCTAGCTCATTGGCTGATGCCCGGATATCAACAGCAAATCAGTTCCTATCCCGTTATTATATAATTCTGACAGAAGAATCTGTGGAGGGGGCGTGTCTTGGCCACCATCTTAGATGGCCACGTTTTAGAGAGGCTCCTGGACAAGGGGGGCAATTTCGTCCATAAAGCACCAATTTAATTTCAATGAAGAAATTCTACATATAAATACTAATAACTAATACAATTCCTAACATGGAGAAGCTTAAGAAGGTTGAAAAATCTGCACCTGTCACGAAGAAAACGGGAGCAGGAGCTGCTGTGGTGAGTAAGGGTGCCCAGGCTCACTCCCCTGCTTCAAAATCCGGCTCGCGGCTTGTTTCGCCGCTTAAAATATCGTTGGTGGCGCCGGGGAAATCCCTCCCCACCTCCCTCCCGGTCTCCCATGCCAAATCGTATGCCTGTGCGGTCGCGACCCGCTCGCGGCATCCAGAGAGCGGCGGGACCGCGGCCGCACTAGCCGACACCTCTGTGTGCGGCTCAGAGTGCTCCGAGCACTCAGCATGCTCGGAGCACAGAGCTGTGTCTCCCGCGAGCGGCAAGGACCACCCAGCAAGCCGCTCGCGGTCTCAGCATAGAGCAGCCCGGTCACTCACTTACAAAAGTGACCGGGCTGCAAGTAAAGGGGAGGGTAGTGTGAGGTCTCGCTCCCCATCGGGATCCTCGGCCTCCAGGTTGTCGGTCCCGGTGGGGGGGGGCTCTGCTATCCGACCCCAAACTCTTAAAGGCACAGTAAGGGCTATGGAAAGCCCAGAGGACCAAAATATGGAAATAGGAGCTGAAATGCTCCAAACAAGTACTTTCTCTGCACTACCACAGAGAAAAGGTCATGATGCCACAACAAAGATGGCTGCCAGACCAGACAGTGTGTATTCCACTCCCAAGATGGCCACTGCCACCTCCAATATGGCTACCACTACGTTTATAGCAGCGACTTACAATCCAAATATGCCACCTGAACTGGCAGATGATCTGCCACCATCAGCTGGCATGATAATACAACTCATTAAAGATTTGAGAGTCGATCTGAAAAACGACTTTAAGAAAGACTTTGACACTTTGTATGGAGCCATGGAGGGCATTAATCAGCGGACGGAGATAATAGAGAATAGATTGCACTCTCAAGAGCAATCTCACCTGGATCTGGTTGAAACTGTAAAAGAGCTTCAGAAACAAGTATACCAGCAGGCGGAAAAATTAGCGGACGCCGAGGATAGAAGTAGGCGTAATAATCTAAGGATCAGGGGGATCCCTGAAAATATAGACTCTCTGGAATTACAAAATTATTTCCAGGCAATGGTGAAGTCAGCTCTACCAACTGCTAAAAACACGGATCTACTACTGGACCGCATCCATAGATTGCCTAAACCCGGTAATGCACCTGCAGCTGCACCCAAAGATGTGATAGTGAGATTTCACTATTACCACATTAAAGAGGAATTTCTGGGTGCAGTACGCACGTCAGGTCTCACGGGGGACTATAGTGGCATGAAGGTCTTCCAAGACTTCTCTGCCCAAACAATGAGGCGACGCAGAGAATTTCAACTTTTTACCGCGGAACTAAGACGAAGAGGGATAAGATATAGATGGGGATTCCCGGTTAAAGTCCTTTTCCGCATGGATGGCAGGAATTTCATAATCACGTCGCCTGAGGAAGGAATGGAACTCATCCAATCCATGAATAGGAGTCATGTATCGCCTCATAGACTGTCGCCATCTACTCCTCTGCAGGCCAGCAAGAGAAGCAAATCGGAAACTTCCTGAGTTTCCAGTTCATAGGGCTACAGTCTCCATTTTCCACGGTTGTAAATCGTTCGACACTTCAAGTTCAGATGTTCTTCCTATTTTCACTAAGGATTTTTTATTTATTTTTATTTTTATATATACACGTTTATCTTCATGATTTTTCTCTATTCTCTATTGATTTTTATGGCCTGGTTCTGAGAAAACTTTATCTCTGCAACAGGCTTTCGAGTCCTGCTCCAGTCTGGAGTTTTAGCGGGATTACTTTTGATTTTATCTTGTTACTCCTGGTTATGACTGTCCTTAGAGTTTGCACACCAATGACTATTTGACATAAGACTTAACGGTTTATTTCAGAAACCGATTTGACCACTTTCCAAACTTTTACAATCAATATTATTTTATGGTCCCTTGTTTTTTTTTGTATATCATTACATATTTCATTTTATTAATTTTTTTTTTATTTGTTCAGTGATTTTTGTCATTTCAAAACGTCATATTTTACAGCTGCCTCTTTGTTTTATTTTTTTTTTATTTATTTATTTTTTTTGTTTATTAATATTGCTCCCCTTGTATCCAGCAGCCTTCTCTCCCCCCAACCTGGGCCTAATACCCTGAGATGGAGAGACTTTTTTTGCTCTCCCTCATGGCCCTTTTTCATTGTTTGTTTATTTCCCCTGATAGGGGTATATACCCAAGTTTTTTGTACCCCGTTGATATTTTTATTTTTATATTTTCTTTGACCATCCATCCTTTAAAATTTGGCAGAAATGTTTACAGACCACGAATCACAGAAATACCTCATACAAAAATGCATATTATGTGGCATCAGCGACTTGCACAAATTCGTTCATTTATTCCCGTACACACATGTACACATCTTGAGTTTGTTGTGACGGTATTGTTGGATGTTTCTTTATTGGAAGGCGGTTGTTCGGACTCTCACAAAGTTGAATGTCCTTTTACTCTTTATCAAGCATTGCTGTTCCATAAATTATGGTTTTAAAATATATGTAATTTAATGTGAGAGGCCTGAACACCGCCCACAAAAGACGCTTACTATTCAAAGAAGCAAAATCCAACAAATCAGATGTCATCTGTGTACAGGAAACGCATTTTAAAAATGATAGAACACATAAGATTATGTCAAAGCTTTTCCCAGTCCAATATCATAGCACTTATAAATCCAAGTCTAGAGGTGCATCGATTTTCTTCCACAGGAATGCAGCATGTTTGACGAACAAAGTCATGACGGATGATGAAGGGAGGTATTTAATATGGATAGGTTCACTTAACACTATTGAATATACCATAGTGAACGTGTATTTTCCCAACACCGGTCAGTTGCAGTTCTTCAGGAAATTGATGGACTTAGTGAATGAGAATGTGAGAGGCAGCTTGGTAATGTGTGGCGATACGAATTTTGTTATGGACGGTGAATTGGATAACGCTAGAGAAGACAATGATCAACAACATAGAGGGGACAGCGACAGATTGGCAAACAAATGTTCCAAATACATGATTGAATGTGGTTTATATGATTCCTGGAGACTGATGCATGAGAATGAAAGAGATTTTACGTATTATTCTGTTTCTAAAAATATGTATTCCAGGCTGGACAGGTTTATGGTCCAGAACGCTTTAATTCCGCACATCTTGAAATCTGATATCTTAGACATTAACTGGTCTGACCATGCTCCAATCATAATGCATATTGACGAAATTGTTTCTTCAGCCCCGAATAGATCCTGGAAATTAGGCGATTATTTATTAAACGATGTTGTGAACAGATCATTGACGGAGAAAGCTTTGAGCGATTATTTTTTGGAAAATGCCTCACCCGAGGTTCCTGGCGAGGTGTCTTGGAATGCGCATAAGGCTGTGTTAAGAGGTCATTTTATTTCTAGAGCGTCTCACCTGAAGAAACTTAATAGCAATAATTTAAGAACATTGGAAAAAGAACTGTACAATTTGAACCAGGCCAATAAATGTGGTCCCTCGTCTTCCATATCAGCAATGATAGGAGAAATTAAGGCTAAAATTAACAAAATTAATTTAGATCGTACATCTCTTATGGTGAGACGTCTCAGGAAAACGTTTTACTTAAAAGGCAACAGGGCCTCTACTCTTTTGGCATCCAAACTCAGGCATGTGAATGCACAATCAAAAATAGCGTATTTACTTGATGATCAGGGGCGAAAAGTGTTTCATCCTACTAAAATAAGTGACATGTTTGCAGAGTATTATAGTAAACTTTATAATTTAGAACGCGATTCGAACCTTACCCAGCCTTCTGCAACAACCATTGATAAATTCTTAGACAGAGTGACATTGCCTCGGTTGTCTCCAGAACACTTGGAGAGTTTAGAATGTGAAATATCAGCAAAAGAGATAGCTGAGGCGATTAAACTTATGCCATCCGGAAAAGCCCCTGGTCCCGATGGATTCACTATTTTATATTATAAAACTTTTCAAGAAATTTTGATTCCCCACATGACCAAAATATTCAATTCCTATAAGTCCGGGGGAACGATGCCAGAGGAGTCCTTGTGCGCACGAATAGTCACCTTGCCAAAACCAGGAAAAACTCCTGATAGATGCCACAATTTTAGACCCATTTCTCTAATCAATAATGACTCAAAGATTTATTCTAAAGTTCTTGCAAATAGATTAACCAAATTAATCCCATTGCTAATAAATAAGGATCAAGTGGGTTTTGTAAAGGATAGACAGGCGCCCGATGGGACTAGAAGATTCATAAACTTGATTCAGCACATCAATATGACCAAAACGCCTTCATTGCTTCTATCTCTAGATGCAGAGAAGGCGTTTGACAGGATACATTGGGGATATTTATGGAGAACGTTAGAAAGATTCAACATACCACTATCCTTTATCACAGCAGTTAAGGCGCTATATTGTGCACCTTCCGCCCATGTCTCGGCTTCCGGTTTCTCGTCTAAAACGTTTTCTCTAACCAATGGGACGAGACAGGGGTGCCCTTTATCCCCAATTCTATTTGTTTTAGCAATAGAACCCCTGGCTGAACTAATTAGAATAACCCCACAAATTGCAGGAATTGCTGTTAAAGAATCCGCTCACAAAATTGGCCTGTTTGCAGACGATATAATTCTAGCTGTCAAAAATCCAAAAGAATCTTTGAGCCACCTCAAAGACATTTTAACTCAATTTGGCGAGATATCGTATTACAAATTAAATGAGTCTAAGTCTCAGGCCCTTCCATTTCATTTAAAAAATTCGGAAACTATTGCCCTTAAGAAATTATATTTATTTGATTGGAGAGCTGACTACATGGAATATCTTGGCATTAATTTATGCAAAAATTTGGTAAATATGCATAACCACAACTTGAGGAAAGCATGGTCGGACCTACAAAAGGAGATGGAGAGATGGGGCGGAATGGAACTTTCATGGCTGGGGAGGGTCGCATCTGTTAAGATGACGATACTTCCAAAAATTCTATATTTTTTTAGGACCATCCCTTTGTCCATCCCACTATCATTTTTTAATAAAGTTCATTCGACAATTATGAAGTTCATCTGGGGGAATAGGCCTGCTCGAGTGAAGCTCACTTCCTTGCAGCACCACAAATCGAATGGCGGTATCGGTGTTCCCGATTTCCGCAAATATTATTTCGCCACTAACGCTGCAGTGGCTGTGAGCTTTGGCAATCAGGTTGATAAACCCAGATGGATGGAAATAGAAGAATCAAAAATTTTACCGGTTAGACTGTCGGAATTACCCTGGTTAAATTCTAAGAAAAGACCTGGAATTACTAAGTTATTTTTATCTACCAAGACTACACTTAAGGCCTGGGATATTGTTTTTAAAAATGATCACTCTCCCAGCCTATATAGAGCAATGCCTATTGAGTTATTGAAAGATTATATTCCATCCTTAAAAATAGAACTGTTGAAGGAATGCTCTATAACTAATCTTGACAATTTTTTTCACGGCAATGCTATTCTTTCTTTGGAAAAATTGAAACTTAAGTATGGATTAACGAATGTATGTGAGTTGGATTGTAAGGTAATCATTGACAAATTGAAAGAACTATATAAGGTACCTGAATTTGATAAAAACTATAAAACGCTTGAGATGTCTCCATTAGAGAAAGCTTTTTTATGCAGCCCCACTAGTAAAGGCATGATATCCTTATGCTACTCGTTTTATAACGCCAAGCCCCTAGTTAAATTAAAACACATGTTGTCATGGGAGACGGAGTTGGGTGCCCAGTACGATCTAGAAGAATGGTTCGGTTTTTTTAAAGCTTTAAAAGGCATTTCGTATTGCACCGACCACTTTGAAAATCATTATAAAATTTTATATCGTTGGTACCTGGCCCCGTCTAGATTGCACAACATGAACAATATGTATTCTGACCGGTGTTGGAGGGATTGTGGGGGTGTGGGCAATATGGCCCATATTTGGTGGTTCTGTCCTAAATTAACTAAATATTGGAAATTGATTCACGACCTAATTATTAAAGTGGACAGAACCATTAGCATTTTAACCTCGGAACTAGCCTTATTTAAAAAACTCCCGGAGTCCATTACTAGAACAGACAAAATAATCATAGGTCACATTTTGATCGCTGCTACATCCTGTTTACCTAGACATTGGAAGTCCCAAGATGTGCCATCTCTCAGGGAAGTTTTTAATTTGATTCTAGAAAACAAGGCACACAAATTATCACATAGAGCTAATATGCGTGGTTTCCCAATATTAAAATACAATTGGGATAAGTGGGAAGAAAAAATCAAAACTGCATATGGTCTTTGACATATTTATTATTACAGTGCATTGATGTAAAAACATGTTTTTTTTATTTTTTGCCATATACACTGTCATGCCTATTGTAATACTGGATGGTTACTCTTTTCCATTTCCAAGTTTCCCTTCCCTTCCTACCCCCAATACAATGTTTATATTCTTGTTGTTATACAAATATGTAAAACTTTAATAAAAATATTTGAAAAGAAGAATCTGTGGATTCTAATAGCAGATATTCACACTATGAATACAATGATGCAATGCACCTCCCCACCCCCCAACCCTACAACACACACCACCCAACAACCTACATACAAAAGATGCAGACTCTGGTGGCAGGGTGCGTAGTTAAAGAGCCAGGGCAATTTAAAAGTATTTTAGAATTAGAATAATTGATAACAGTGTCTCGTTTTATCGATCTGCTTTGTTAAAGATTCCTTAGATCAGGAGCAGCATTAGAGAAATCTCAGATAAAAGAATTATGAGAAAAGAATAAAGTAAAAAAAAAAGACAGAACAAAGAATGCATTTGTGGAACTATTTCTAGATGATATTGAACACATGTTCAAGAGTGGTGCTATTAAGGGCATCGAAGGCTACCGTAGAGAATTTTAGTGCATCAATTTCCACCTTTTCAAACACCTAAAGTTATTGATTCTGGGAAAAAGGTGAAAGGGAAAAAAAAACCCACCTGAGACAATGTAGATTTTTCTAGTCTTGTCCTACAATATCTCCTCTTTCCATCCCAATTTGCAGTTATAAATGTGACTGACAGAAATGCATTTAAGGGCATCCAGGCTGACAACCCGTAATTTGGATGAAATAGCTATCACATTAAAGTGAATTGATCATGGACTTTGGGTTATTTGTTTTGATTATGTCTTTCTCACATTTTAGTTGTGTAGTGTAGCATCACGCAATTCAGTATTTTAATGACTATCAGTTTGGTCTCAGAGGAGCTAATTGCCGTCCACGAAGCATGGAGGATGCCCCGTTCTTCTTCCATTTTTCAAGATAGCGTTATGAGGAATACTACCATGTAAGCTCAAATAGGCATGTTTCGTAATATAAGCATGTTTCGCTCTTTGAAACCATTTAAAGTGACAGGTTTATACTAATTGCTCATGAGATCTTCAAAGTGTTGTAGTAACTAAATCAATTTATTCAGAATCGTTTGAAGTATTGAGCAAACCCAGGCTTTCGGTGATATCTATTGCTCTGCCTTTATAGTCATTAACTCTCATCAGCAGTAATTGTTACACCAACCTCAAGTCCATACGGAATTTACATGTAAATCCACATACCTGGGATGTCTCAGCATTTAACCCCAAGTATCTGGGTTTGTAGAAAAATCACACAGTCTCTTGGTGTCTCGCACTATCTGGACCTAGCACCTTGACATTCTTAACTGGTTTGATGCTTCTTGCTGCCGATATCATATTGCTTCTTACAAGTATGGCATTGGTGCCTGCTTTAATGTAGTTTATACAATTAAAGATATCTTTTGAACTCAAACAAGCTAGAATGTAAGTGAAGACCAGTATTAGAGTCGCTTGGTTACCTCCTACACAAAGTCTTCATGATGGTTCAAAAAAGCAAACTGTGACATCTGAAGATTTCAAATATAATTTTTTACTTAACCCTTGTATTAAACAAATATGTATTTGTGAGCTATGAAAAATAAAATTAAATGGTGGTGACCTGCAACTGGCTTCCTCCACCTTAGCTCCCTGTCAATTTTTTTTTATAAGCTCCGTCATTTGCACTGTCGTGTCAGTTAGCATAGAGAAAAATATAGATACGGTAAAATGAGAAATAAAACAATGGTTTTTATTTGTCCGCCTTTTTTGCCATATATATACGGCCTGGGTTTGCCTTGTCTGAACTGGATTGTCCTGCCATTTGCTAAATTTCAATATACATTTAAAAAAAAAAATGGCGCACAAGAAGAAAGCGTTAACATGCGTTATATCTGATTTTTAATGTTTTATTTAATGGAAGCTGGAGTTCCCCTCTAAACAAAGTTTCTAAGTTCTATTCTTTATAAGTTCATAGACCTTTAAAGTTAGGCAGCCGAAACTTCTAGATATCTTGGCAAACGACAGTACTGAAATACAAATACAAGTGGCAGTCCCGAAAATAACACGCTGTACTCTTTATAGAGTCTCTGTTGATGTGTCTGTCTCTGTATGTTAATGACGAATGACGAATGACGAATTTCCAGAAAATGTCATTTAAAAGTTACATTTTTGGAAAAGTTCTCTGCTATGGTAACTATAAAACATTCCGTTTCATATGACCCTTATTATGAAGAGCATGTATCTCTGAAATAAGAGAGCTGTTGTCCTGTGACATTTTTGTTGGGCCATTTACAGCCTCTGGATGGCAGGGGGTTTTAGTACGATATACCTGTGCAACAGCCGGGGAGCGGATTGGCCTATTGTATCCACTCATCCTGTAAAGGGCAATACTGTTGATTATCATTCCATTCTCTTCTCTCTACCTGTGGGAGGTAAGTTGCCATCAATGATTCACATATTTATCATCCTTCCTCAGCTAACCATCCTCCCCTCTCTGTTATCTGTTTGTTGCTTTTTTCTCACATCTCGCTGAATCTTCTCTCTGCCATTTCATGCTTTTTATTCCCTTTTTCTTTTTTACAATTCTCGTTTCTTTTTGACAAAGAAAAAAAAAGAAACTGGGGGGAAAAATAGCAAATTGGAACTGAAATACGGTTTCATTAATATGATAATTATCTCTCTTAGTAGGGAAAACACGGTGTTACCCGGCAGATAAGAAAAAGCCGATAAGCATTTGAATGAGGTTGATACATTTATGAGCCAACAGATGTGTTTATGTATAATCTTTTAGGACCATTCAGGTTCCCCCCTCCTGAGCTATTCCATGTAGGACCCAATTACCGACAACGTGATGTTCTCTAGGTTAAAATGTAGCATTGGTATACCTTACAATAAACCACAAGACATTGTGATTTTATTAAAATTGTATTTATGTCATATTTCCAATCAAAATGTATGAAAGTGCGTTTTTTTTTTTTTTGCTATAATTTGATATTATTTATTCAAATCCAGCACAGGCTAGAAACCAAAATGCATTATTATATTGTTATTTTATTTGTAAAATGCTATATTCAGCAAGTGTTGTACAATGGATAAACAAGTAAATTATGACAAATTTATGCAAAATGGAATAAGAGGTGGTTAGGGCTCTGCTTGATGGGGCTTTTTTATTATTTTTTTAATAATGATTTATAAGAGAGCTCAGGGTGCACACTGAGGGAACATTGCTTCTCTGCCAAATTGCGGCGAGCCCTGCTGGAGTGGCACTGCTGTCACAGACAGCTGAAGTGCTCTCGATGTGAAGATGTGTCTTTGTAGAATAGAGTCTGCAAGGTTCCACCTCTCCGCCCCCTAAGTGTGTGAACTATGAATGCTGTCAATCAAGGGATCATTCTACAAGACAAAGGGAAACTGTGAAATACATATGAGAGTAGTGGTGGACCACATACAAAGAGGAAATGCAGAGGGGCAGATATAGGGCCGTGGACAGGCATACTCAAGAAGAGTATGAAGAAGGGGAAAATACAAGGGGGCATTTGGAGGGGTAGACACAGGGACATGAAGAGCGGATCACAAAAAGAGCGTTTAGATAGGCATTCATAGTTGGAGATGGATGGGGGCATTTAGGGAGGGCATATAGAGGGGCAAACATGGAGCATATAGAGCGACAGACATGATACATGAAGAGGGGCAAACAATTAGGCCATTGAGGAGGGTACACAAGGGGAACATGGAAAGGGGCTCTGCTATGGAGCGCATGGATAGGCACACACAAGAGGAACACATAAGAGCATGGAAAAGGGCACAAAGAAAGAGGCACAGAGAGGGACACACAAGAAGGTGGGCAACATGTATATGAAAAAATACGTGGGTGAGGACAATTTGGACTCAGAGTTAGGGTGGGTGGTCAAAAATAATAATTTACAAACAGAGAATATCGCGCTCAAAAGGAAGGAATCCAGGTGCTTATCAGGACTGGGGTTGACAGTAGTAGTAGTAGATAAAATAAATTAGGTCCAGGCACTCAGGATTGCTGCAGAAAGGCAGGTTTATTGAAACAAAAACTGCAACGTTTTGGCCTACACAGAGCTTAATAAAGGCCTCTGTGTAGGGCTAAACATTGCTCTTTTTGTTTCAATAAACCTGCCTTCCTGCAGCAATCCTGAGTGCCTGGACCTCATTTATTTTATCTAGAAAAAAATAGGGCTTAGCCACTTTAAATAATAAGCAATAATGGAGGGGGTAAGAAAGGTCACCTCTGAGATTGCTTGCCAAAAAACCCAAGGCTGTGCCTGTGGGGAACTTATTATATTATTATGAAAGGCCACAAATTATTGGATCTATCAACTTCTACCTCTTCATCTGGACTGTTACTCTCTTCATCCTGGGCGATGGCTGTGTTTTTTTTTCAATGACAGGACAAGTGTCTTGATCGGTCTACTTCTAATCCATTTTATTATGTGACATTGCTTACAAAGAAGTTTAGGAGAAGGCTGGTGATGCAGGAATGTTTATGCATGAGGTCCCAAACGCAAGCCGTGCCAGTTACTGCTCCACTGGGCACTCCTTATTCTTCATGCTTTGGATACTCATGATATGCAAGAAGAACGAGCGAGATATATGACTGAGCACACTCTTGTCATGCATTGGATTTGCTCTGAAATTGAAATGGGAAAGATTGAATGAATGTATCAGTCACTGCCACTCATGTCCGCTCGGTTACCTCCCCAGCATTTTTGCAGCCAACTACAGATAGTGTGTGTATGTGTGTGACAGCTGGGGGTTTGATGTTGCTGTGTGGTCTTGTGAAGAGAGGTTGTCGACTTTGTTTGCCATTCGTGTTTTCTCTCAATGAATCATCTGTTTCTTGTAAGGTCCGGAATCCGATCCAAGTCGGGCAGACAGGATAGCCAACATTACATTAACTAGCAGCTACAGTGTTGGATTGAGAGGAATGCTATATATTTTTGCATTTGTTTCTCATTACTTTGTGTCGTGTATTCATAGTCGATTTGTTTGTGCAAAAGATCTCATGGAAGCTTCTTTGAAAAGTTGGAATAGTAATATCTGTTCGTGCATTCACACCTGTTAGTGAACTTTCCCACACAACATGCGACATTTGTCCAAGCTTCGTGTCATCACATTTCACATTTGGAACTTCTGTAATATACGTGACGGTCATCTTTTATTCTTGATCAGTGTATTTTAATTTCAGATTTTATATCTTTTACACATGGCAGTATTTGTGAGAATAGTCGTTATTTAAGTGCAGTTTATGTGCTGGTCAGACTGTGTGCACAGCGTATGGGTCTCTGCAGCTTCGTAAGAGCAGGAATGAATTGACTGTAGTATTGAAGGCTCCTAAATATGACATCATGTGACATCATATCCTGGTTTTCATTTTATAGTAATGAAGTAAGTATAGACAAAGAGGAAACAGGAAACTTCTATTCACGCTTGTTTGTGGCTGTAGTTACAATATGCAACCAGGAACATTACCTACCAGACATCCTCTGTCCTTGGCTAATTGGACGATACAGTGGAAAGAGTCCAACAAGCAAATTACCCTATGAACTGCCTGAATAATGGGCATATTGTGTTTTTAAAAGTGGATTACATCATCCGGAATCTGAACGACATAGCTCCTATAAAAAGTGGGATTGCACGTTTAATTCAATCCCTTTTGGTTAATGACACATTGGGAGAGGAGGTGAGGAGACAGAAACAGCACAATTAGGTCTCCAAAGCTCTATGCATTTCATTGTGGAGAGATGGACTGTTTGTTTGTTTTTTCTAGATATAATTGGCTGCTTCCATTTTCTATATTCAAAAAAATACGAAATGTGACTAATCCGCCTTACGTAATACATCTTGGAATTATTTATTATATCAAAATAAAATATGCCCCATAGCGCAATAACTATATAGCACATGTATTTTTTTTCTCACAAGTTCAGCGGAAAATACACATTTATAAAGGGTATTGTATGCAATGAAAAATAAATAAGTTTTGTGTCTACTAGAGTGTCAGCTGGGGTTCCTTTTCAATATTTTATGTCTTTTCAGAATATATTTAGTCGACAGGTTTGTTCGTTCAAGAAATAAACTGTCCATTGTTATTCTGGGAATATTAGATGATTTGTACCACTGACACAGGTTACAACGGCTAGTGTTTCCATGGTAACTGCTGACAATAAATTACTTATTGAAAGTGGAGATTCTTTCAACCCTTAGCTCTAAATATGGACCATTGTCATCATCCCTTTTATTGAGGTATGTTTGTGTAACTCACAGGGGAATGGCTAAAAGTGTATTGATTGCCATACGTAGTAACAGCAGCTGCTGTTCCATTCATGAAATTAAAAGCCAACTCCTAATTCTATTAGCCCTTTCAAATTATACCATGGAATTCTTTTTTGTTTTCCTAGTAAATTTTAAAGCGAATCTATGCCTTTTTTTTAAAAAAAAAAATATATATATATATTTTCTGATCAATACAATGAAAATATATACTCAGAATAATAAAAACACATGCATTAAATCTACTAGAGCACCTATCTTATTACAAAAATGTTGCATCTTATTGTTAACCCCTCATTTGGCAGTAGCTGCAGCTAAATGCCTTCCTCTTTTTCCCAAATGTCAAAGGGGCGATTAATACTTTCACGGCTGTACAAATATTTGTATGGCGTGTATGGTCCATTTATATCAGGACTGCTCCGAGAGGGTCGGGCCTGCAGCCAAACCGCATCTGCTTGGATGCACGTTTGGCAGGCAGGGCAAAAGGGATGCACAGCTCAAATCAGAAAATTATGAATATGGGTGTTTGTACATGACAGCACCGACAGTGTGGCAGTTTCACTTATCACTATACCAATGATTGAGGCAGTGATCTAGCAGTGATGTGGATAAGCAATCACAACTCCAGCCTCAATGAACCCTTCAATCTGGCAAGGTGGTTATAGTGCCTACAGTGCTCCTTCAAAGGAACTGCAAGCACCATAACCACTACATACTGCAATAAACGCAGTCCCACTCACATGGTCCTGCTTTTTTCAAAAGAGTATTCTGGCTTCCCTGTTGAAGAGCTGTACCGGGACTGACTGTGAGGGTTAAATCTGTGTAGCTATTTATTTGACATATTTATTATTATCATTAAATGTATTTAGTAGACATTAAGTAGCTGTGGTTATAACAATAGACTGAAGATAACTTGTGCCTGTCTGTTCATTATGGTTTATCTGTCTGTATGGCTCAGCATCCACGCTTCAATGAATCCAACAGCAAAATGAAAACATTTCGAAGAGCTTTCATCACTAAACAATGGATTTTAAATACAATTTGAAAAATTAGGAACAGCATAGCCGGAATCAAAATATTGAGAAATCACAGGATATTTTTTCCAGCTCATTTGCAACTCCCTTTTCAATACAACAAAATTTAGTGTTTCGTAAATAAACACAACAACTCAAATCTGGTATGAAAGCATAGGGAACATTTATATAAAGATTTTATTTCAGTAAATGTTTTATGACTGTCTCTTTAAAGGCAAATGTTTTATTTTTTTGATATTTTTTTTTTCTTTGCCTGAAGAGTTTTATAGATTTTTTTGAATACAAGAAATAATCAGTAGAATGCATTTGCACAGGAAAAATAAATACTTTATAATAAGAAAGGTTGGTGTAAAAAGAAGCGAAACGATCGGAACGAAAAGATGGGGTAATGGGAGTTACACCGATTGAAATAAGTTCATGAAGAAATGTTTTATTTAAAGGAAAAGTATCATTTTTTATTATTTAAAATAAAGGTTATTGTTATAGCCTCCATGTGTATTATTTCACAGTGTATACATATAAAGTGAATGCCGTATTCATACTTCCCAAGTGTCCCGATTTAGGACGGACAGTCCCTATTTCTTACTTAAATCCCTCTCTTCCTGTTTTCTATTCTAATGTCCCTTTCTTCTTGGAGCTCCATATTGTTGGTGTGTCTGAGTGTATAACAGAGCTCCACAGCAATAATACTCCCAGTAATGTGTCTGAGTGTATAACAGAGCTCCACAGCAATAATACTCACAGTAATATGTATTTAAACTACAATAAATGTGCTTAGAAATCAGTCTATGTAAATAAGACACATTGTTATTGTTCTCAATTACATTTTAGTTGCACAAATAGTTATTAGTAAATCACCTAAAAAAAATCTGAGAACAGCCGTTCCCCTGGCCACACCTCCAGTCACTCCCCTAAATTTAAAGTGTCTCTCTTTGCCCATTTGCGATGTTGGGAGGTATGCATTATTTATGTACTTGTCTTGGATTATTCTTGTTCCATATGAGCAGCCATTTTTAAATCCACTTTGATCTCAGGGCTTGCGTCCTGCAGGAACTGCAGGAACACGTTCTTCCACAGCAGGAACATCGTTCCCGTTAATGGTCCTGCAGGACTTGTTTGCCCGCGAGGCAAACAAGGCATTTGCCTTGTTATCCTCGGGGCAAGGGCGTCCGGTTGAAGTCCAGGTGGGCCCTCTACCCACTCACAGTCCCCCTACCCACCTTACAACCCCCCTACCCAATCACAGTCCCCCTACCCACTCACAGCCCCCTACCCACTCACAGCCCCCTACCCACTCACAGCCCCCTACCCTCCTTACAGCCTCCCTACCCACCTTACAGTCCCATTACCCACTCACAGACCCCCTACACACTCACAGCCCCCTACCCACCTTACAACCTCCTACCCACTCACAATCCCCCTACCCACTCACAGCCCCTTTCCCACCTTACAGAACCCCTACTTATTTACAGCCCCCCTACCCACTCACAGTCCCCTTACCGACTCATAGCCCCCTTCCCACCTTACAGCCTCCCTACCCACCTTACAGAACCCCTACTTATTTACAGCCCCCTTACCCACTCACAGCCCCCTTCCCACCTTACACCCTCCTTACCCACCTTACAGAACCCCTACTTATTTACAGCCTCCCTACCCAGTCACAGTCCCCCTACCCAGTCATAGCCCCCCTACCCACCATACAGCCCCCCTACGCACTTACAGACCCCCTACTCACCTCACAGCCCCCTACCCACTCACAGCCCCCCACCCACTCACAGCCTCTACCCACCTTACAGTCTCCCTGCCCACCTTACAGAACCCCTATCCACTCACAATCCCCCTACTCACTCACAGCCCCCTACCCACTCACAGACCCCCTACCCACTCACAGCCCCCTACCCACCTTACAACCTCCTACCCATTTACAGTACCCCTACCCAGTCATAGTCCCCCTACCCAGTCTCAGTTCCCCTACCTACCATACAACCCCCTACCCACTTACAGACCCCCTGCCCACTTACAGACCCCCTACCCACCACACAGCCCCATGCCCTCTCACAGCCCCTCTACCTTTTCACAGCCTATCTACCTTCTCACAGCCCCCCACCCTCTCACAGCCTTCCTACCCACACCTTGTCACAGCCATCCCCACCCTGTCTCCCCACACACCGTCACAGCCCCCACAAACCCTGTCACAGCCTCCTCACACACCCTGTCACAGGGGGGGTGTTGGATTTTGGGTGAGTTCCCACACTTTTTTCCTCAGGACTTGACCCCTGTTTGATCTCAAGCACAGCTTATCCAACCAAAAGCGTGTTCACAAACAGATGAAGGGTAAGCAAGGAGATACTTAGAGAAGATATATTTACTTATTTAGTATGCATTCACCGTAAATTAATACTCTCTGAGGCTATTATAAATGTAATCTTTACTTTCAGTAATAATATAAAATGATGACAGCTTTCATTAAAGCGCTAGAGAGGACAAGCCAGATTAGTAAAGGTAACATTGAGAAGAGGGTGCCAGAATGCCAAATGGAGACTTAAAGTATAAAACCCCAACCTATGCAGGCAGAGCTGCAAGGGTCGGGAATATCTCTCTTTAAACATGAGATACTCTACTGAGTGTTCTATAGCAGTGCTCCTCAACCCTCTCCTTAAGGCACACCTAACAGTCCAGGATTTAGGGATTACCTGAGTGAGTTAGTTGTGTCTTTACGAGAGGATTGAGAAGCACTGTTCTATAGGATAGGGGACAATGGCTGAGCAAACGTTTAACATGGAAAAATATGTAAACTTACAGAGGAAGTAGGGTTATTTACTAAAGAGAGAATTCAACGTGAATTTCAAATTCAAAGTAAAAATAGCCAAACTGCAAACATTTTCTAAGTCAACTATTTTTCCAGGTCAGCTACGTTGGCCTTAAATTTAAAACCCACTTTCAATTCACTTGGAATTCTCACTTTCGTGAATAACCCTGTTAGTCTTTGTCTAGGTTTTTGTGATATTGCTTTTATTTTTAACTCTGCTTATAGCAAGCATTCACAGATAAATGATGCTTTCAGAGAACGGTGTATAACGTGTACACAATGCTATAGGGATGCCAGAACACTTGATGTGATCAGTTGATGATTCAGAGCTTCTAGCCCGTCAGAGAAGATTCCTAGTATTGAAATGCTAATGAGCGTACACCTTTTATTCTGCTCATGGTGCTGTCTAATTTATGGTTGAAATAGCAATCTGCAGTCCTTCTCCTGTCTAGTCTATCCAGGTGTGCATTATTTGAAAAGACTGTCGGGATAGTGATCAGCACCCTTTTGTCAAGTGTTACAATGATTTATCTGAAGGCTATCCAGCGATATCTAGGATAAGGTCAGTAGCCTGTTCGAGTTTTGAAATCATAAGTCCGAGATATATGGTCAAAAGATGTACCGTGCTGTTTAAATTCATTCATATCTGCACTGTCCTGTTCAGTGACTTGGGAGAAAAATAGTCTACGATTTAGTCTGAACACCTCTAACACAGCTATTTTGACCTAGATTTTGGAACTTTGCTGTCAACGTACCACGATTCATTGTTTATTGAATAAACCTTTTATTTCCCAAGACATACAGCTTCAATATAACTCCATGCACCTTGTTTTTCAAGGGTTGACGTATACAGGAAATAAGATACAGTATCCCCTGAATATTCATATTGTGGAATAACCTTCATCAGAAGTGCCCTTTTGTTATTATGCAGGCCTTTTAATAATATAATTTCCATTATTTTCAATTTAGCCCTTGATTTCATATTTTTGGATAAGATTTCCAAATGAATCTAATATTTGGGATAAACCTTTAAAATTATTTAAAGTTGTTCTTCCCCCTTTTGGGGTCTTTGTGTATTTTGGTGAATTTGCCGCTTGCAGTGCGGTGGCCATGGGATTCAGGGAAAGGTCAGTTTTACTTACATGAACCTGTTCTATGTGACTGCAGTTATCTTTTACCGCAGGGTTCTTTTCAGCTCTTGGGGCTTCATCTGCTAGGATCCACCATCAGCACTTTACTCTCTTGCATGCAAAAAAGACTGTGTCTACGGGGGATCCTTATTAGACAGTCTTTTTCTCACTAGTGAAATCTGAGGGCTTGACAAAGCTCGAAAAAGCCTGATTTGGTCGAAACGTTGCTGCTGGACACTTCAGTTCCAATAAATCTGCCTATCTAAACCTTGGTAGTACCTGGATCCTTTTCTTTACTTTGCGACTACAAACTACCTCTTGGGTTTTGGTGCTAGCCCTAGGTTTAGCTGCACCCAAGTTTCTACGTATGGATGAGTGCAGTTCCATATTTGGCTTTTACATTTTTGGGATATACCTTTTGGCCGTCCTTGTGATAGCCAAAAGGTATAAAATATTCTGGCGTCAGAGCCCTCTCTTCATTAGTTCCGCAATTGTTTGTCTTATTTGCGAAATTACTTTGTTTAATTGTTTCTAAGGGACTCGTAGGTAATGAGGAGATTCACAGGGCCACACGTTCGGTAGTTAATTTGTATGCTGACCTGATTTGATTATACAGAAACCACAAAATTTGTGTTTTTCATAATGGAGTACGTGAAAACCAACTTTAATGCAAATGCCTGATCTCTGCACACTTTGTGTTTGTGCACACGTAAACACAAATATATCAATGATTTCATCCTCGTGGGCCTTTGTCAAGGTTTGCTGAATTCACAAATATAAGTGGATTATCAAGTTCTTATTTCTGATTGGTTCCTCTGGGACAAGGTAGTGAACTGATAGTGTTTTACGTCGTTGCTACTTTAAATTTGGAGTAGGGCCGTTAAAGACCTGAAACTGCATTGGCAATTGAAAAACAATGTTATAAAGTTACAGAAATTAATAGTACTGTTGTCAGATGCGTTGGACTCCCTTAAAGAGGCACCATTGCACCGTATTTACCTTTTTAAAATAATTTCTTCTTCTCTTCCTCTTTCCTGCTCTGTCTTTCATTTTCTCTTTATTTTTTATATATTTTTATATTATTCAAAAACATAAGACAAAGCAGGTTCTTCTTTCTCTTATGTATTTTTCCTACGCCCGACACTCCTTGACACTGGGCGCAGCTACCGCCGTCAAGAGGTGTCAATCCCCCTGCGTGTGTGCAAGAGTACAGCAGCGATGTTGGCTCCTGGCATTGAAGTTCCGCAGGAAGAGGATGACGATGCCCACGAGGGACAGGTTCAGGTAAGTAGAACTCACCTTTGACCCATTGAATGCCGAGCCGAATGTGACAACATGAAAATAAATGGACAAATCTAATCACTTGGGTATTGATTATAAGGCTTTTAAACTGGACTAATGAATTTGTTTATATATGAAAAAACATTTTTGTATGTAAACAGGTAATCTTTACTTTTTATTTAATTATTTTCCCACCACAGTATAATGACTACAGTTTTGAATTTTAAATTTTAACGTGCAATGAAATTGGCTACTATGCTTTAATAAAGTGTAACTGTCTTATAAATGGGACATCTAACTTTGTTGGTGATCCAGCTGTATATCTAAGACGCCATCGCTAATCTGATTGGAAATACAAAGATAGCCATTCCAGACAGCATGGTGATCCCAGCAACTACACACTCACAGCTGCACATTCCCATAATGCTTTTAGTCGGATTGCATTTGCTGCACTCTGGGCCTTGTAGGACCAGATGATTGGCATCATAGAAGTCCACTGATGTACCAGACAGGCAGCAAATGTCTTTTGATTTGGACCAATCAATTCATTTATGAATGAATTATGTTATTGCACATAACTAGAAGATTTAATCATTAGTTTTCATTAGTTGACTATTTTATCACTACAGTATAGTGATCTTGCCAGCTTCACATTCATGACGCACATGACGAGTTCATTATGAGCAGCATATTTAGTGTGTATTTCTCTGACGACCTTACCTGTCAGTGACCCAGGTAGGCAGCGTGTTGATAATTCAGGTGTAATCACATGAAATTGTGTTACTGATATTGTTAAAGTGTGAATATGCAGGAAGTGATACATAATATTAACACCTAGAGATGTATCACACGTAGACGTGTTCTTGCACTCTGTATGTAAATTGGAATGCATATATCACACTACATTGAAAGGGACCAAACATCAAAATGGATCAAACAACAGACTGGGTTTGATACAGAGATGGGCAAAAGGTAGAACCCGGAGTGGCTATAGAACAGAAAATCCTATGATGCTTTGTTATCTTTAAAGCATCATGTGATATATAGTTCTGAAACAACTAGGAGTCCATCGTTTAGCCATTGCTAGCTTTGATGTGAAAGTTTTGTGAAGGAGCAATTTGGTCTCAAAATCAACAGAATCAATTATATTTCCGTCTTTGAAACATCAGATTCCGTGGACGAGATTAGATAAATAAAAATTAGAAATTCATTTGTGCGTCTAGACTCCCAGTCCCGGTGTATACAAGATCTCTGAATGAAGCTGATTTGTTGGGCTGCGGATAGTGTGGCTTGGAAGCCCAGTACGGTATCGGAGAGGGCAGGTAGTAATGTCAGGGGATGCAGGTTAATCAGATTGCATTTCACTGGTAGCTCACAGTGACCTTGAACAAATTGCTTTGTTCCCTGTACTTCCTGCAAGCAGAAATGGCATTGCATACTCTAAGGGGAATAGATTTTGTCACTGTAGTTATTGTCCATATATATGTTTTTTGGTTTTTTTGTGTGATATATATATATATATATAGTACTGAAATTTACTTTTTTTTTTTTTTTTTTTAATTCTTTATTTTTAGCGTGCATGTGATTACAGAGCATAAACATACGCCACAACAGCGTGCTTGAGTTAAACATAGGATTAACAGTGGCATGAGAGGCGTGCACATTTTTGTTTTGTTTTGACATGAAAGTAACAGGCTTTTTAACAATAGTGGGTAGAATTAAAACGCTAGGTCATACAAGCTTAAAAGTGGTTTAGGCTCGTTTAAGCTTAAGTTAAATATTATGTCGTGTCTATGGTATTGCATTTCTGGGGAGGTCAAACGTTTACGCTTATGCCATATTTACGACTGTGAAGAATAAATGAGAGTGTCAAACTATTAAACTTTGTTTACATGTTGTAACAGGCTAAGCTAGGCCTGCATGGAACAATGCTGGTTGCGCTTAAGATTTGGAGCAAGCCGGTCAGTTAAGTGTACGTCGTCGTAGCGCATTAACAACAACAAAAAAAAAAAAAACTAAAAATAAATCTTAGTGTGGTATACTGCTGGCCTTCAAGTCTATTTATAGGGCATTGCACTGGAACAATCAGCTTTAGGTCGATTAAAGTCTTGGGGCAACCCAAATACTCCCTAGGGAGGGCAGGTCAGCATTTATAGCAGGGTAACATAGAGGCCACATTAAAATTAAAATTTAAGGCTTAATTAAAAGTGAGCCAGTGGGAACATTCAAACAGTAGGGGTTTAACTGCTATGATATGTGTGAGGCATAGCATCTCGTGGTTCCATCCACTGCGCAATATGGAACTCACGGTTACTTCGGGTAAGTCCTGAATGTTCATCCAACGCCTGAAACGTGGAGGGCATTACTGGCGTGATGGCCCTCATCAGATCCCCTGGGCATAGTCTCTCTGCAATAGGGGCCAGCTCCATGTCCAGTCCGAAGTGTCTGCTGCCGCTCCGGTCCTTGCTTTGTGGCTGTGTCGGCTGGGAGCTGGGTCTCGCTGTGCTGGGTGCTGGGAGGGAGGCTGGATGAAGCCTTATTAGGTGCCGCTTTCGTGGAGGGCTCTCTCGTTCGTGGTCGCCAGCGGGTACCTGTGTTGCCGTCTGTTCCCTGTGTTGCCGTCTGCAGTCTTCGTAGCTGTCGGGATGCTGTATTGGGGTCACGTGTGGGGTATCCCCCCAGGCAGCGCCGAACCGCCGGGCGGATCCACTTCGCCGCCACTTTCACCGCTTGACGGAAGGGCTGACTCTTGGCTTTACACCTCGTCCAAAGGTACTTGCAGAGCTGTTCAAAAAACACTATAGTGTGTTTGGGAGGTTTGTGCATCTTGCACCTTGTTCTGCGTTGCTTCCGCTCCGCCATTTTAGCTTGGGCCTGGTGGTCCCTTGCGGGCAGGGCTTGTGCCGCTCGGGTAGTTTGTTTCATGGGGCTAGTCGACCCCTGCGAGGACCGGGATATCCCCCGCCGGTCCAGAGGGGGGGGTAGCAGGGCTGCAGTGTGTCTACGCTTGGGTGCTCGTTCAGAGCCGGGAGGTCGGCCATCTCCCCCGGTCCCCAGACTCCGCTTAGATGTAGGCCGCATGGCTGGATCGGCTTTATCTGTGGCGCACCGGTGCCGGGCCGGTATCGTTCAGTTGCTCTCGTCGTGCTGTGCTCGTTTTTGGTCACCGTTTGCCTTTGGGACTTGCGGGTCGCCCGATCGTGGCTTTTTAGTGCCGGACTTGGCTGGAGCTCCTAAAGCGTGCGACCGGCCATGTTTGCTGCCAGGCCCCGCCCCCCTGAAATTTACTTTTTTATTGTTTATACCCAGTATGTATCATTTTGTGTTGTGCAGTAAAACATTAAAACTTGGTATCCTTTTGCTTGTTAAAGTCACGTCAAAAATGCCCTATCTACCCTTTAATTAATTAATTAATTAATTATGGCTGCTCTCTCTCTCTCTCTCTCTCTCTCTCTCTCTAAATCAATTTAAAAATGTAAATAAACATACCAAGCCCCAATAACCACTACAGTGTGCTATAGTGGTTATGGTGTCAGGTATACCTCAAAGCCCCCCATTTGAAAGAGTCAAACCATTGTACCATGGTATGACTTCTTATTTGGAAAGCCAGGAGTTCCCTTTACTGAGCTATGCCTGGCTGGACCTAAGCAGGATCTTCCAACTCTAAGCAGTAGTGGAGGCAGAGAGCAGCACACAGCAGACTCCAGATAAGAGTTAATCTGTTCTAAAATGGTTTGAATATTTACATTGAGGTGACAGGGAGCCAGAATACTGCTGGAACCATAATCACTACAGCAAGCTGTAGTAGTTATAGTGCTCCAAGTGTTCCTTTAACAAATTACATACCTCCAATTTGTTATTTTATTTACTTATTTTTTGGGTATGAACCAAACCCATTTCTTTAAGGCGCTGACAATATTTGAGTGTACAAATCCCCAGAGCAAAACTTTCCACTACGATGAATAAGCGATAGCTCCCCAAAATCTACCGCCTTTTCTTTGGCCATCAGGTATTTTTTTCAAGATAAATAATTATGCACTTCACAGCCCACTGATGTATTGTAGGATTAAGCTGAAAACATCCAAATGTTATCTACCTGTTCTGTCTATCTGTTATGAGCCGTTGTTAGGCACTTCTCCTTTACCCCTTAAGGACTAGTGATATTTAATGCCATCATCTCAATCTGATCCCCAAACACCTTATAGAATACCCTGCTTATTTGCAGTTCCATGCAGACCTGCTACAATGTGACTTAGGATCTTAATAGACCAATTTGTTATGACGGAATTATTCCGTAATTGGTCCTTTTGGGGTTAAAGCTCTATTATTATTTTCTATTTATATATTTCTTTATAACGTGCCAACATGCTATATTCTTCTGTACAAACGGGTAATCTAAGCATACCAATAAATTATGACAATTTTCACAGAACTGGAGCAAGAGTTGACAAGAGAGCCCATATCAAACAGGTATTCAACGCTTGTAGACGGAATCTGAATTTCACCGCCCACGTTAAGTGACATTAATGTTATTTCAAAGAATAACTACAGTTTAAAAAAAAAAAAAAAAAAACCCATGACATTGGAACCTTGACTCACTAGATACATCAAGCATCATGTAAAATGGTATTTAAACTGGAGCCGGTGTAAAACAGAAATATGTATAGCGTTGATTAAAAATGGTATAATAAAATATTTATTCATATCAGTTGCCCTTTTTTTTTCCAACGCTGTTTTTACACGTCTTTTTCATTTGCCACCTTTTTTCTTTTTTTTATACTATTTCACAGGCTCATAATCCCCTTTGGTTTTCCTGTGCTCTGCACTTTCTTTTGGTCAGGGCTGTGAGCAGGCAGTATAGATTAGCTGGGTCACATTAGCATAGTCTCCCTTAGATAGAGGTGTTTTTGCATCTTGAAAAGGGGGGGGGGGGGGTTGTCCAAGCCTGCGGATATGTGATCAGTGGATTTGCATATTGCTCAGCTCTCGGCTTTTGTGTTAATTCCACTCCAACTCTCCTGCCTCTGCATCAACTACTGATTTAGCATTGTGTCATTTTAACTCTTGTGTATGCGGCAGAAACATTCTATAAATGGCATTTGTCTAGTAGTGGCTGAGTGGATCTTCTTTAGGGGAATTTGAATTGTCACTTTGTCAATGTTTATCCAGCTGTGCATTCACAGATAGTCTGATAGTCTGTGTCTGATATACCATATAGATTTAATATACTGGAAAATCTGTGAATTCATCTTTCAATCAATTAGTTTTTAGCATCATCCGAATTCTGCAAACTGCCAGGGAACTCTCCCCATTTTCCTTATAGATGTATATCTGGGGTCATCTCTCCTAATGCTTTGCCTTTATATAAGAGTATCATGGGAGATGTAGTCCACACCTATTCATAGAAAGAGAGATGGATAGATGGAGGGATGGAGAGATGGATAGATGGATAGATAGATGGATAGATAGATGGATAGATAGATGGATAGATGGATGGAGGGATAGATGGATAGATAGATGGATAGATGGATAGATGGATAGATGGAGGGATGGAGAGATGGATAGATGAATAGATAGATAGACATTCCACCCAACTGAGGACCACAGAAGATGGTCGCCTAGGTGCTACTCCATTTTGGACTCATGACGCAGTCTTAAAAAAGCTTTTGATGGATAGAGAAATGACAACCAGTTTTAGTTATGTGAACAACAAGGGAGAAAGTGCACTTAGAACACAGAATTTTTTTTATTTTTTTTTTGCTGTTTTTCTTTAGTATGGGGAAAGGGGAGCATTTTTGGGGAGATATTTTTGCTTTTAGCAGCAATATATCAAAAGTTATTTGAGTGAGATTACATTTTACTTATTTCCCGAAGATACAAAATCATCGCCAAACTGAAAGATGCATCCAAGTCTCTACTAAAAGGGTTAATATGGTCACCATAATTACAGACTTATTTGTAAATGGTAATTAGCACTCTCCGTGTTGCTATACCAGCATTTTTTTTTAAGCTACTCTTACAAGGTTAATCATAAAAGTAAAATGGCGTCTGCCTATTATAGGTACCTTAAGTAACATACATCGCAAGACTTTAAAAAGGAAATATGGCAGTATTTATTTTTATGATTACGATTTATTGGATAGTGAGATGGATACATTAAAACAGTGATTTAAAATGACAAAGCCTATTTCATTAATGAGTCATTTTTGGCCATTTGGTTGTCTGAGCATCATGGAAATATTCCTCAGTTTAAGGCAGCCCTTCAATCTTAACAGAACACTACAAGCACCGTAATTACTACAGAGCGCTTTAGTGGTTATGGTGCCAGGGGTGCCTTGGTGTCCACCTCTATCAGTAATCAAAACATTTCATCTGGCTATCTAGAGTTTAAGAGGAATATCGGAGAGTGGCGCCTGGCAGACATGTTGGCAGGGAAAGGCCCTCCTGGCACCATAACCACTGCAGCTTGCTGTAGTGATTATATATTGCTTTGAGTGTTCCTTTGAAAGAGACTAGATATTATTCAGAGCAGACATGAAAATGAGAGAGACTATACAGACGATTTTTCTGCTGTTTCAATGTGTGGATTCGTAAACGAGGTAGCTTTTTTGGTGTTGAAGAAAATTGCAACCCCTTCAAAGACAAGATATTTATGAATTCTGTAACTTGATGAAAGCATCCCTATTGGAGGACCGCTCTGTTAGAAGCTAATTGGACTGTCGCATTTGTTTCTTTGGTAGTTATATATATATATATATATATATTTGGTTTGCGACAACGTCTGGTTAACCCTGAGAATGCCATCCCTCTGTAACAACATTACTGCCCATCTCCAATGAACAGATCTTCGATTGATTAATTCTGCAGTGTTTACCGACTGGTCCTCTGTTGCATACAATTTATCTTTGAGAGATGTACTATTGCTATTCAGACAGCTATCTTCTTGCCTAAGAGTTATCCGAAATGCTCATTTGCACACAGACATGTTAATGTAGCTGTGCTTCACATTAGATCACTCAGTTTTGTAACAAGCCCAGGATGCTTCACTATAGTCCACTTGCCTACCAAATGAGTTGCTGGTAATTAGCATTGTGATGCAGTACCAGATGCGAGATGTTGGGGTAATGGGTTCATTCTGTGAGCTGTTTCTCTGCGATGTTATTTATATAAGGAGATTCTACTTTAGAGGCACACAATGTATCACCGTTGTTAAGCGCTTGCAGCCTAATTTGTTGCCAGATTCTAAAATGGAATAAATTAACTTTCTTTAGATTCAACAGAGCGATAGTGTCAGAGCCAGAGGGAGGAACTTGCAAACTTGTGATCGCACAATCTCAGTTAGAGCTACTTGTTTTAAAAAAGCAAAAATGGGGGAATAACTGGCTTATTAAGAGGAACTATTTAAACTGGCCATTGTAATTAATTATAATAAACTATGGTCCTTTTTTTTTAAGTCTCTGTCTTTTGATTGTCTGACTATCTGTCATCAAAAAATGTTACTTTGTAGTGCATATTAATATATGGTACTTTTCTAAATGATAATCTCCATAGCCATTTAATTTCGGTGCTGGTTAAACATCACAGCTTATTGTAGTGGTTAGTTTGGTATTCTAGGGCATGCCGTAGGCTTTCAGACACCTGTGTGCCTTTTTCTACACCCACATTGTGTGCCCCTTCCGATGCCCTTCCTATGTACCATCCTCTACGTCTTCTTTGTTTGCCCGTCTTCATGCCCTCTTTGTGTCATCCCCTTCTCCATGTCCGCCTTGTCTGCCCCGCTCTGTGCCTAATGTCTACCACTCTCCATGCCCACCAATGTCTGTCCTGCTACATTCCTGCCATTCTACATGCCCTTATAGCTGCCCCAATACATATCATTGTATGTGGCCATCACCGTGTCCCTATATCTTGTAGAATGGCCAGACTCCATGCTGCTCCATGGTTGATAGCCTCCAGTGAACCATGGGTCAGGTTCTTCACACATTGAAAGGGCAACCTGCGTCAGCTGTCAGTCTATGTTAGCAGTGTCTCTTGCAATCAGGCAGTGCTTTGTGACAATACCCTCTTAGTGGGTGCTTGCACCCCTAAGGCCAGCCATGGTGCCGTCACTTAAATTGATTTCAAAACCATATTGCTAAAATATTCATGGCTGACCCTGGGACCCATAGACCACATCCTCTCAATCTGTATTTAATATGTAGAAGCTATACATCCTCATTGTTAAGTTTAATTCCATCTAACCTGGATGGCAATGATAGACTGAGAACTCAGGATGCATAGATTTACAGCACCATAACCACTGAAATCAACTGCAATGTGCCTCCATAATCCCCCCCCCTACTCCTATGTGAGCTGCATATAATGGGGCAGTGGCAACAGTCTGATAACCACTGCTTAGAGGATTGACAGTGACCTGTCTAATGGATTTTTCTTAGTGATGACAGAAGCAGTGAACTAATATGAAACACATTTTGATGGCATAACCAGCTATTTTGCACCAGCACAATAAATGACTATAAACTTTGGGTAAGCAGGTAGAAGAACGTTACTTTAAGCACTATTGAGTTGCAAAGTTTAGAATCCACCGTTATGGACACATTTACATGTTAATCTTTACTATTGGCAGTGCCACCCACAGAGCTGACTTTTCTACTTCTTTTGTATTTCCTGACTACACAAAGTGATCGATAATCACAGGCATTGCGTCATTGCCCAAAACAGGGTGAACGGCATCTACTACAGCCAGTCTAGTCAATGCCCTTAATAAACTATTGTTCAATTTAAAATCTGGATGGGTGGATGGATATGTGGATGGATGGGTTGATGGATGGGAGGATGGATGGATGGATGACTGGATGGATGGATGGGTGAATGGATGGATGGGTGAATGGATGGATGTGTGAATGGATGGATGGGTGGATGGATGGGAGGATGGATGGATGGGTGAATGGATGGATGGGTGAATGGATGGATGGGTTGATGGATGGATGACTGAATGAATGGATGGGTGGATGGATATGTGGATGGATGGGTTGATGGATGGATGACTGAATGGATGGATGGGTGAATGTATGCATGGGTGAGAGGGTGGACAGAAGGATTCACTGATTAAAACCCTTCTTTTCAATAAATGACTATTATTATTATTTTGCTGTATTCACATTTCTGTCTCTCAGATCTGCCCTGTTCAGATTTGGATTTTAATCCCATCTATTTACAATTTTTGAGAGTATTTCAAGCAAACTGCTAAATTGCATGTTCTTCTCTCATTTTATTTTAATCTATCTGTCTCCTGGCTACCGATCGCAGGGAATGCATTGCAAGAGAATCACCATGACTTCACTACATCTGAGAACACTTCCCTCCGTCTCTTCTTAGTCTATCCATATCTCATTCATTAATACGAACCTGAAGATGATTGAAATGAAGTCCAACATGTGCCTGCACTAATAAACCTTAGTCTGGACGTGTTGCGCAGTAGCCTTTTTCTATTAACCTCGGAATAGAGACTCTGTAGAAAGAAAATGCCGGTGGGAGCAAAGCTTAGAAGTATAAATCTGGTATTCATTAATATAGTTGTTTCTACCAGTGGATCATGTTCATCATAAGCTCCTATCTAAATAACAACACAACTGATGCTACTTTGAGATACTCGTTCTATAGAAAGGTCTGATTGTGCCTTATGAATGCAAAACCGATATCGAGGAGAAGTGTAATTTAAATTTCCACAGCTGCGCTAATGACCTTTGACCGATAGATAAAATAAATCAATCGCTCTATACAATTAAACGCTGCAACCATAGCTTGCATACCTTACGGGAGTACAATATCCAATTCAGGGTTTATATTTTGGGCAAATATTGGTTTTCAGATGCTTAGAAGATAAAAAAAAAAAAAGCAAACTATATTTGCCCATATGTATAATGCATCTTAATCTATTTGTGTACCCTCACGGTGACATGTAGAGAGAGAAAAATAATACTGATTTTTCCACGCTTACTGTTCCGGAAATGCATTTTGAAGCCCATCAGAAATAGACCCATACTAAGTCATTACCCCATTTCCACTTACTGGTGTATATTGAGCATTGCATCTTCCATCAAAGTGTCATAGTTATTTATGAACAGGGGGGGACTGTGTAATAATGAGTCATAAGGTGGGATCTATCGCCCTTAAATGTCATTAATTCCAACCGAGTGTGACAGTGAGATATGAGAGAAATTTGCTTTTGATTGTTATATTATTTACAATGGAGAGAGCCTGTTCCTTCAAGACTGAAGCCTAGAATTCCGTTTTCTTGAGTTATTTAGTAGGGATTTTTTTATAAGCCTAAGGCTGCTTTTAGCCTGTTGCTCCAGTAGAACTTATACTGTTAAGTCATTTGTATCCATGGATAGGCCATTTCACAGACCATTTCACTTAACATTTTGCCTTTCTCTCGTGTGTTGCAGTGTGCCGTGGAATGCTGTGTGGATTTGGTGCTGTGTGCGAGAGGAGCAGTACTGACTCGTCCCAAGCGGCCTGCGTCTGTAAGAAAGCTGCGTGCCCGTCCGTGGTGGCCCCTGTCTGCGGATCCGATTATTCAACCTACAGCAATGAGTGTGAGCTCGAAAGGGCCCAGTGCAACCAACAAAGAAGAATCAAAGTCATCAGCAAAGGACCATGTGGTAAGCTGACCATCTGGTAATACTTTAATCAATCTATCAGCAGTGTTCTATCTAAGCCATTTGTGGGCTGAAGTGGCTGAGAAAGAATTATTTCAATAAACACTTTATAGATTATCCAATAAACCTCTGCTTTTTCTGTGTTTTATAGGACATGTAGTTCATAAGTAGCAACAATTCCTTTCACTTGTTAAAATTAATTAACATGTTGCCTAAGCTGATAGCAGACAAACCACAGCTATAATTAGTTGCTATGAGCTATTATTCAAGGGACACTATAGTCACTACGACAACTTTAGCTTAATGAAGAAGTTTTGGTGTATAGATCATGCCTCTGAAATTTCACTGCTCAATTCTCAATTTAGGAGTTAAATCACTTTTGTTTCTGTCCATGCAGTTGTAGGCACACCTCCCCTGTCTGTGACTGACACAGCCTGCATGAAAAAAATGGTTTCACTTTCAACCAGATGTAGTTTACTTTAAATGTTTTTATCTCCTGCTCTCTAAATCGAATCACAAAGGAGGCTCTTGCAGGGTCTAGCAAGCTACTAACGGAGCAGGGGATAAGACATTTTAAATAAAACCGAATTTGCAATAAAGGAAGTGTAAACATTAGATAACTTTACAGGATGTGTTTAAGACTGCTGTACAAGTCACATGCAGGGAGGTGTGGCTAGAGCTGCATAAACAAAGTGATTTAACTCCTAAATGGCAGATAATTGAGCAGTGAGACTGCAGGGACGTGATCTGTACATCAAAACATCTTCATTAAGCTAAAGTTGTTTAAGTTGACCATAGTGTCCCTTTAACTTTAAAATGAATTCCCCCAATTTATCTATAACCAGGACACTTTCAATCACAGAGATTGCACTGGTGTACATTAGTAAGTGTAAAATAATGCATTGTATATGGATGCTGGGTTGCATGTATGACCCAGAACTTTAATGCATTTATTTGATAACCTATGTTGTAAACTGACTTTACTATCCACATTTTTACATTTCTCTTATGGGCATAAAATATATGGCCTCTTTATTTTCTGCATTATACAGCTCCCTGATCAAACATATACCGTAATGTACCGTCTTTCTATTTATTGCCCTTACAGTACTTTAATCAGGCTTGCATACACAGCCTCATTCCGCGGATCCTTGTGAATCCTTATAAATTGCACAGAGCATAGACATTCTGCATCTCCCTGAGCACATGTATAACACATGGATCCCCCTCTTTATTCTATAGCCTCAGGTTTTGATGTTTAAATGATGGGTCTTTTTTTTCTTTCTTAATATTTCCCATGTAGCACCTTGATTACATATTCATTGAATGGGTCTCTTCCCATTCAATTTTAGACTCCTATTGCAGTGTAATAATCCTAATGGGATGCGTAAACTATGGCTGCATATTCTCAGCCACATCTCCGAAAGAGATGTATTATGCACAGCCTTTTCTTCTGTAAAGCTTTTTGACCAGTTAATAATGTTAATCCTCTAAAGTGCTGCGTTCAAAGACCGATCTCCATACCTGGGAGCGTTCTAATTGAGTCCACCCTGTGACGCTTCGATATATATTAACCCTTTAACAGCACACAGATTCTATGTATCAACTCAATAAGAGTCCTTACGTACATTCTGACTTGTAAAAGATCTGATGATCTTCACAAGACATTCAACAATATGGAACTCCTAGAAAAGAGTGACAGAGAGATGTGGGCACAAAATAGGGACTGTCTGTTCTTAATAGGGACACTTGGGAGGTATGTTTGAAGGAAGGGTTTCTATGCAAAGGGGAACTGTGAGTCAAAAAAACCCAAACATTTTGGACTCTTTTTGAAATTATTGCATTATTGTGTCTAAAAGAACAGCATGAAAAAAGAGGGCATATCCAAAACAAGTATTAATTATTAGTGGTGCTGCTTTAAGCAACAAATACACGCAAAAACAGTTTAAGGGATATCAACACAAAACATTTGTTTTAAATCTCTCTAAAAACACCTGTCTTAGCAAGCAAATATAGGTATTTCATATGGCCATATCATATTAAGCTCTCCAGTAAATCCCAGTAACCCAGTATTGGTGGGTCCTACTCTAATTTAAGATAGGATAAACATGCTAATTGCTATACTTACTGACAGTCTGACCAGTTTTTAGAAAGGTTCAGCTGTTTCACCTCGAATCCACATAATTACCTTTCACACCCGGCGACTCTGGGTGAAACCCAACAAGTTCTGTGCTGTTCATACTGGTTAGAAAGGGACCAATCTGCAAGTTCTGGTATCGTAAGATTAGTCTACTATATTATCAGTTGAAGAATGTATTATCCTGATTATATGCCTCTACGTATCCAGCCACTGATCATCCAAGTATGTATATCCCCCTTTATTTAATGTCACTGATACAGAGCCTAGTTTCTCAATGAGCACCAAAGACAGGGAGTACGCCAAGAGATGGCTGACCACCTTTGCATCCCCCTGGAGGTGGCCAGATGGGAGAGAATAGAGGTGGCGAGGGAACTGTAATCTTCATGATCTTCCAGCACTGCTCTTTCGTGCACCCAGCTGTGATGCCTAGAGCCGGGTTATGACATCACTCCGGCCCATGACATCACCCAGGCCACAGCATCACCAAAACAGTGCGCGAGGAAGCAGTGCTGAAAGTGTACAAAGATGACAGCAGCCACACGCTGTTGGTTTCCTCTGTGGGTACATGTGTGTGTGTGTGAGTCTCTTCTGGGTGTAAATATGTTTGTGCCAATTTCTTCTTTGAGTAACTGTGTGTGTCCTCTGTATGTAAATGTGTGTCAATGTCATTTGTGTGTAACTGTGTGTGTATGCGTGTCCTCTGTGTGTAAATATGTGTGTTTGTTTGTTTCCTCTGTGTGTACATGTGTGTGTCAGTGTCCTCTGGGTGTAAAGGTGAGTGTGTCAGTTTCCTGTGTGTAACTGTGTGTGTCAGTGTATTTAGCGTGTGTCAGTATCCTCTGTGTGTAACTATTTAGTGTGGGTCAAATTACTGTGTCAAATCAGTGAGAGAGTGTCTGTCAGTGAATGTGCGTGTGTGTGTCAGTGTGTGTCAAATCAGTGAGTGTGTCTGTCAGTCAATGTGCGTGTGTCAGTGTCATCTGTGTGTCAGTGTCCTCTGCACGTAAATGTGTATGTGTGTGTTTCAGTGTCCTCTGTGTGTAACTATTATGTGTGTATTATATTTTCATTTTGTGACTCTTATGCTTCAGATGAATAGTTCATACACTCCTTCACACATACACAATATTCACATCATGTCATATTTATTTAGAAAATATTATTTGCTACCTTTAATCTGGCTTGTTCTCCAATATGTGATTAACCTAAATATCACTGTCTACATGTTGCACTTAGAATTTAAAACAATAGCAATTACTTTCGCAAGGCAGGGGTACTTGGGAATTTGTTGGGACCTGCAGGGGTACCTGTCCACAAAATGTTGAGAAACACTGCTATAGAGCAAATCATTGTGAGACCCCCTTTTCTGTGTAATGCAATATCTTGAACTATCCTCTCCCACTCTCCCACACCCTGTTGCTCCCTTGCTGCCTGCACTGAGTGGGGCTAATGGAGCTGCGTTGGCAGTCTGCATGCTGCTCCGGGGACTTAGGCACTGTGTAAACGAGACACAGTCCCCTTTCTCTCCAAGTAAATTAACTTGACCTTTTTCTTTCATGCTGCTCAAGCTTGTCACCGCGCTCCGTGCCGCCCCTCCCAGTTGTGAAGTCAGCCTAGATTAAACTGCTGTGCAGGATGCTGCTTTTATCACAAGATGCAATCCCACCTCGCATCACAAGTGTTTATTAATTGGTGGAAGCGCAGAAATATAATGGAGTTTTTGTATCTAAATGCAGATGATCAAGATCCTGTTAAGCAACAGGGTGTAGACATTTAGGACAAATAATCGAAAGGCCATCGGAATGAACTGAAGGGTTTAAATAGCCTTAGCCGGCAAAATTCTAAAAAATAATTTGGCATCACAGCAAGGTATCATAGATTGCATCTCCATCTAGTATTGGATATTATGCAGTGGGCTGTTTGTGATAAATACAAAATATGCATTATGCATGTTTTCAAACATCCATTGTTGTCATAAATGGATTGATAGATTCTATGAACCACTGCCCAAGTAAGTTATAAAGTTCATAATAGACCTCGTGTATAAGTGAAGATACTCTGGCGCAGTTCTAAATGTAGAGAAATGTATCATAACATTCTCTTAGTTTCCATGGTGACTGCTCATTATTCTGTACTTAAACTAACCCCTAGAAGTTCAAAATTGCACGTTAGACATACTGGCCAATAGTTCTTAAGTGGAACTGTAAAATTGTAACCAGTGGTGTTGTACAAGGAACAAAACACCCAGGGGCGCTAATAGGTGTCAGAAAGGGGCTTCAGTCAAAGGGTACATTTTATGGCAGCTCCCACCTATATGGACTTAAGCCGATCCTAAAACCGCCCTCCTACACCAGGGGTAGGCAATCTTCTGCACTCCAGATGCATTATGGGAGATGTAGTCCACAAAACCTGGAGTGTCTAACCCTGATCTACACCATTACGGACAACTTGGTCAGATTTTTCCAATTATATTTTTTATTGTTAAACTGGAGATAACATTTTTGTAGTAGGGTTGGATGTCCGTGTATTATTGTTTTGCGGTTACTATGTTGGAGAGAGAAAAGTTGAATGTGCCTGTAGGACCTTCTTTTTTTTAAAATTCATGTATTTGTGATATTTTAGAGGTATCTGTACTAGTTATAAGGTTGGGTGCTTCTATACTAAACTAAATAGCATAATAAAAATACATTTAAATCAATAAACATATCCCCCTTCTTTATAAAGCAAATGTCTGAATTAAATAAATGAGTTCATTTGGGGTAGGTGTGTACAGTATCGCTCCCACATAATCTACCAGACTTGCCTATTGCCAATGAAAGGGTTAATGCAACCACCATGACCACTTCTGCTTTTTAAAGTAGTTATGGTGGTAGGAGTCTGGCTAACACTGCACATGTGATCTATTATCACGTTGCCGACAGACATAAAAACGTCTTCCTTGCAGACAGAGCAAGGGAGAAGCTGTTATCTCCCCTCCCTCCCACACTGATTGTAGCCTTCCTTCCTACATATCCCCTGCACTGATATTTTTTCTATCTAACACTCCCTCCTCCTTTTTTCTCTCCATCTCTTTCCTCCTCCCCTGGCGCCGAGCGCATACATGCGCTCTGAGTCCATTAAATACTCCAGTCAGAGCTGTGATTGGATCTTGGCACGGCCTCCTTTATATTAGAGTGGGGTATGCCAAGCAGCACTGTGAGATTATCCTGGCGAGGGATTAAGGTGACTAAAAACATAACTCTTTGAGCATTTCTTTTGGGGGAGAGGAGGTGGTACGGTATAATGCCAATAGTGCATTATTCTGATAAAATCGAAAAACAGTTGTAGAAACCCTTTAAGTCTACAGACTGAGATTTTTTTTATTTGTATCTTTGTCCAATTTAGTTACACGTATTGTCATTTCACAAATGATACATACAAATATTTAGCTTTGTGTTTATAGTGTTAAATTGTTAGTAAAATTAATCTGTAGTTGAACCACATTTATCTAAAAATAGTGATGGTGTAAATTATTTTTAAAATAATCCCGTTTTGAGAATTTTCCAACAGTCTATTTGTGTCCCACCCACTCTGGTTTATTTTCCGGTTATACAGAGATCACCTCTAATGTGATTTAAGTAGATACGAAAATGTCAGAACTCGTTCTTGCACATAATTCTGAAGACGGTCTTATACGTGAATGCTTTTTATAACCCTCTTGAATGCAGAGATAACATTGGTATATTGCTTATCAAGCATTGCAGATCCCACTTCCAACAAGTGAGTTAATAGCATGCTATGAATCTTAGTAAAGAGCTTGTCCTTTCTTCTGTCTTCTCAAAGGCTCCCGGGACCCATGTTCAACGGTGTCCTGTAGTTACGGTAGCACATGCGTACGTTCAGCAGATGGACAAACTGCGAAGTGTGTCTGCCCTACCACCTGCGCAGGTGTGCCAGTGAATGTGGTTTGTGGTAGTGATGGGAAAGACTACCGTAACGAGTGTTATCTCAACAAGCAGGCCTGTGACAACCAGGAGAATCTGTACAAAAAGTTTGAAGGACCTTGTGGTGAGTTGTCCTCTGCATTCTTTGTCTAACCAGTAAGTCATTGCTTATCCTGACAATGAGTGTTGCACGCATCCAAATTGCTTTTACATAAAGTTAATTGTTTAACTTTGCAAAACTAATATTGCTATCCTCATTCCAGGATGAATCAGCATAATTTTTATGTATATGATTTCAATATTATGTGCCTTTACAAATACGTGTTCTGAATGCTGGCTTAGTCAATACCAACTTCACTATAAGGTAGTTAGGGGTGGTTTTCCTATTAGCATGAGGGGTTAGAGCTAGCACCGTAAATAGTCTCTGAGATTAGAATTAGGAAATAAGGTGAATTTTTTAGGAAATAAGGTGAGTAAGGGATTAAAAATATGGTTGGGAAACTCAATGAACATTTGCAGATAGATAAGAGGGTATATATACATTTATTGGCTATTGCATAGATTTCTTGGGAATCTGATTAGAGATAGGATGTAGAGTTAGGGTTAGGAAATTGGAAAACTGCGTGTCCTCTAAAACCAAGTGGCCAATGGTCCAACTTGCACAATTCCCCAATGTTTCATTTATTCACTGATAATAGAAATTAGATCAAATTACAGATCAGCAGTGATTGTTTAATTTAACTTTGTTTAAATCTACTATGATCTTTGCTTCGTTTACACCAGTTCCTTCCAATTAGATGGCAAGTTAAGCAGAACTAAAGGCTTATGAGCTTTGTATATTTATGAAAATGTAGTAGAATATATTAGATTCTGCAGCAACAACCAATACAGTTATGGTGGGGAAAAAAATTGTGATTGAAAACCTCTTCCACCTGAAATCTATAGATAGTTAATACAATGTTAAACAAAAATCTGCACACCAGTCAAGCCATAAGACTTGCTTTTCCCAAAGAAATCACAAATTTGCAGTGATGTTACTACCGCAAAGTATTCTGGGTGGGCATATGCTATTAGTTCAACAAAGAATCATGATTTCTATGGGAAAAGCAAGTCTTATGGCTTGACTGGTGTGCAGATCTTTGCTTAACATTGTATTAGCTATCCATTATATTCTGGATATATTGTGTACATAATCACCCTCTTTTAATGACATAATTTTTTAATTTTTTTTTTTTTTTTTTAGGGAAATTAGTCAGACTTAAAACCATTGCAGTACATTATTTGTAACATGTTATCTTTGTCCTTGACAATTTTTGTAAACTAATAAAGAAAAAGTGTGGAGTGGTGTATATGGGTGAATGATTTCTTAGAAACAAACCAAGATCAAGTTATTTGGATCATATATATGTAAATGCCTGCTACATATAAATATCTTATTGACCTGAAAATATGTTTGTATTACTCACATTGGTGTACTGATATACATTTTCTTCACTTAGACCCGTGTAAGAGTGCCCTAAATGACATGAACAGAGTGTGTAGAGTGAATTCTCGAACAAGACGGGCAGAAATGCTTGGTCGACCAGAGAATTGTCCATCGCGGAAAGAGCCTGTGTGTGCTGACGATGGTGTAACCTACGAAAACGAGTGTGTCATGACCAGAACTGGAGCTATTCGTGGCATCGATTTGCAAAAAATTCGTTCAGGGCAGTGCCAGACTCAAGGTAGGTAGAAGCCTTTTGACATTGACGGGTTTGCAGTCAGCCTTTTTGGATCCGAGTTGTCTTTCAATATATGAAAATGGCTCTAGTGACTGTATTGTTTTCCATGCCAGTAAAAAATTGGCTTGTTGGGGAACATAGGGCAACCCCTCCCCTCAAAATCAGATGTTTTGAAAGTGGTAAGCACTAAGGTAAACTGTTTGTAAAAAAACATGTGCATGTCATGGTTAGTTCTGCAATTTCCTCAACCCTTACTGGTGGGTGGAGATGTTCCTGAGCTACTGAGCAAACAGGTCAAGATTTTAAGATATTTTTACAGAAATATCCAGTTCTCTATGTATAGAGCCCTATAGGATTGTCATCAGGTAACAGCATCTGGGGAAGGAGATGGAACTCTTTAAATTAATTCTTGTTTCCCCAAATATGTGTAACTTTAAATCTATGGTCTTGAAAAAGGCATGACCTCTCACTGAGTCATACATGAGACAGAATGGTCAGCACCAGCCACGTCTGGGACAGATTCCACATTTCTGAATACAGTGGTGAGAGCAATCTTTAATTTTCACCAGTCACCACTACTCGACGCTCCCAAATTAAGCCTGTCTATGAATATTCTGTTCGGTAGTTGACCCTCAAGGAAATCTGTAGAACTGAGTTTCCAAGTCAAATTCCTCTTGAGTTCAGCTCATGGGTCATGAACAGATTTGCAACGTAAACCTTCTAAAAAGTAAGATAGTTTACTTTTTATGTCTTGGCCCATTTTCTCTATTTTATTTTAGAACGTTTTTTTAACAATGAATTTCCTTTACATAATTTCTTAGTACAGTGTGAAATGTTGAGACTCCTGAACCATATACAGGTGTGAAAGCTGCTATTGTTTGATAGACAGAATACCAGAGAAAACTTTTAATGCAACAGACTGAATCTGCAAATCAATATCTTCCCCAAGCTGTCACAGCCTGAATAGGTATATTGTAAACCCAAAACGAGAAATCCGAGCGCTAAAATCACACTTACAGTATGCGGTTGGGAGACATTAAAGGAAAATTCTATGTCGGTTATTGATTTTCCTGTGACAGTAAGTGTGCTTTTAGAAGAGACGTGAACTAAAAGAATGGAAGATTTTATCCTACCGATCTGTATTTTCTTTTTAATCAAATGTTTGAAATACCCTTGGCTTGTAGACCTATTATAGACACAGTGTCAAATGGAAAGCAGAGCTAAAGTAAATGTTTCTGGAGGGCAGAGGTGTACAACAATGTTGGAGAACCCTGCTACACTGATGTATTGAGTTATTTGTGAGTTTTTCCAGCTATATCGCTCGTCTGTCCTTTCTAGAATTTTCAGGAACTTGCATGTCACCTTGTCTTTTCCACCCGCTGCCATTCTCCCTCAACATGCCATCTATCACTTTATGTCTCTTTCTACCACCCTTTCCAGAAAAAAAGGAAAAACTACCATTACTTCCTGAGCCCCCCGATATCCATTATTATGAGCTCTGTGCCAGATGAGGCATGGGTTCTTCATGCCCCCCTCTGGTCCACAGATGATTTGTTTCCCATCAGGAGAGGGAGGCAAGACAGGTTGGAAGAGAATGTTGCAGAGAATAGAGTTAGAAAATACAAAGCTAAATCGGCTACAAATTCTGTTCTTGTGCTCTATTTATTCTGTAAATTCAAATTTGAAGGTATCGCTGTACAGTATTTATGCAACAAAATTCACAAAATTACTATCTTGCCTTCTTATTTCACATGATAGGAAGCATTTAGTATATGATGATCTTAAGGGCTATTGCACACAAAATACATCACATTCCGTGATGCTCTGCCGCCACTTCACTGAACAAATACTGACTGAATCATCACTTAACATGTCAACACTGACCTAAAGAGACTTAAAGGAACACTAACACCAACAATATAAAGCAAGATGTTGAACCTTTTATAAACAGCCTTTAAAAGAAAACAATAGTCAAAAACTGACCCACACGCATTTTACTTCTGTTTATAAATAATGCATTCAAATTACACTAAAGAAAATACATTTCCGAGAGGAGAAAGTCAGAATGAGCTGTCAGGTTAGAATATATTTTGTATAACAATGGTTCATAGACATTGTGAGGAGGGCTGAACTTGATGGACGCAAGTCTCTTTTCAGCTATGTAACTATGTAACTAAATTTCTTGACCTAAATTATGCATGTGACATTAGGTTGATTCTTCACTAAAATTAGCTCAGTGACCGATTCCTTAACTGTAATACAATATATACTAACAGTAATTATTTAATTGGACTCTTCTCAGTGTCATAGGGCTCTAAATTTGATACAGTATACTGTGGGGTTGTTAACGGAACGCTGCACATAGATGCATAATTGAAAATATAAAATTTTGGTTATAACTACAGTGAATTTAAAGGAACACTATAGGGTCAGGAATATAAACATGAATTCCTGACCCTATAGTGTTACAAACACTATTTAGGTGGCCACCCTTCACCCTCCCCCCCCCCCCTTACCCAACTTAAATAGGTTAAAAACTCACCTTTATTATAGAATCACAGCTATCTGCCCCCGATCTATCTTCTTGGCTGAGATTATCAGAATTTCCCATAGGAAAGCATTGGATTGGCTCAATTCTGATGATCTCAGCCAACGAGGTTTAATGCATCTCTATTTTGTTGACTTGTTGTGCTTTAGTTAACAATTTATTGAAATATATAGAGATACTACTGAACATCTGAACTTAACCCACTTTAATATTGCTACATCTTAAAATGCTGCAACAAATTCACATGGGTTGCACTGTATTACTTGATTTCATTGTTTCTGAAATTTTATTTTTCCGATCTGTGTTATAAACTCATCAATAGTTTTTTTTTTTTGGTTTTTTTTACAGAATCTTGGTAAACAATATAATTTAAAATCCTTGGGGGCAGCATAGTGCTTTGATATTTTACATTATCTACTATGTGTCAGTTTACTTAAGTTACAACGTATATCATATTTAAGCTCTGTCTAGCTCTGTGTAAGCAAACAAATGTCACCATCTAATTTGTCTCTGTCTACCGTACCATCCAACAAGGCTTATATATTAAACATTCACATATTATATATTCATGTACATTGGGGTTTTGATTTTTGTTTTAGATTATTTTGAGTTCATGTTTTCTTTGCTGTCTGATGGGTGACATCATTCGTGCATTATTCCTTGCAAAGCATTGTATGACTGCCAATGTACGAGCCACCTAATCTCAGGGCTGTACGTGTCCCAGTCTGTCCAAGATTTGTGGGAGTCAAGCCCCCAGAAGGCAGCTACCCAAATTGTCATTCCACCCTCTCACACTTATGTCACAGCAGACATGACATGCTTCGGTCCAAAAACGAAATCAACGATAACACACTAACTTGTCAATAGAAATATTATGTAATATACATGTTACATAACAATGAGCCATGTGTTAGGGGAAAGCAATTATATCTTGAGGTGCATATACATCAATAAACAACTCATGTCTTCAAATATCCCAATTCCCTAGATCAGCGGTTCCCAACACAGTCCTCAAGTACCGCCTAACAGTCCAGGATTTAGGGATTCCCCTGTTGTGCCTAAGGTGTTTTTAGAAAAAGAAAAAAAAAACACTTTAGACACAACAGGGAAATCCCTAAATTCTGTACTGGTAGGGGGTACTTGAGGACTGGCTTGGAAACCACTGACATAGATGGATCACACACATAAACACACTCTCTCTCTCCCATCCCCTTCTCTCTATATATGATATCATTTTATATATAGATGAATGTTATTAAGGGGAAATGAGGTTTTAGTCACATATTATTCTGCCTCTAGCAGGCCCCAGCCTGATTTCATTACCTTTACAGACAATGTTTTTAGTCTCCCCTGCTGGTCTATTGCTCCCAGTTGAGCTGAATCTCCACACAATATCAGTCATGGAATTGACAGTGTTCTTACCAGTAATTAGTCATTATTTCCAATATTCATATGGCGGCGATATTATCAATTCAGGAATTAGCCCGAACAAGGATGCAATAACAAAGTGTTACTGAAACGACCGAGGATATTGTACAGTACAAATGGGAGAACAGCACAATTTAAATATAACAATCTGTCAAGATCACATGAAAACCTATCCTAGATACACAAAAATGGCTTTCAGACTGAAAATGTCACAAAAATGGTTAGCGGGCAAACTACATCGAAATACTCTGTCTCTTTACCTGCGCTCTGTCTGCCTGACAGTATAACGCAGCATCACAAGGGTTAATAATCATTGGCTACATTCTTCACGATTAAATATATCGATATATAGTAGGAAGATGCTTCATATGTGTAATTAGTGACATGTATAGACATAGAATATAGACTAGACAAAAGGCAATTCAAGCACCTGTTTATAGACTATGACAATCGATAGCAACAATAGGTAATTTTCATACTACAGAAATTGGCTAATCAGGAAATGCAATTCACTTACGCATGCAGAACCATAATTAGCCACCCCCGTTTTAATGGATTTATATTTTACCCTTATTTCAATGACTTACCATTGTGAGCGTATAGCATTTATTAGAATAATGTGCACAGCTTTTAGGTGCATAGATTCGGTCTGTTTTGATGCGTAGAGCCATTCCATTTGAACTAACCTCACTCCAAACATCATATGCAACATTTGTTAATCTCCTTCTATTTCTGTTAAATCCATACACTGTACTAGGTGACTCGGTTATTTTATTGTGCTTTTTCTCTCTCTGTCTGTCTCTCTCTCTCTGTCAGGCTGTCCATTCATCTTATCTATGTGCACATGCATACAAAAATTCATTCTGCTTTTGCTAAAAATGTTGGATGCAAAACTGTTACACTTATATGTCTGATGTGTTTGTATTTCACTCATAGACAAATGCAAAGACGAATGTAAGAACAATGGTGTGTGCCTTAACCGGCGTGGTGTAACCCGCTGCACCTGCGACCGCATTACTTGTGACGGTACTTACAAGCCTCTATGTGGCCGGGACAGCCGAACGTATGCCAACGAGTGTGAAAGACAAAGGGCCGAATGCCTACAGAAAACAGCCATCCCAGTGAAACACAACGGACCATGCGGTGAGTACTAGAATCCTTTGCTAATCCCAGGCCCTCTCTTTTTCACATAAAAAAAATATATATCTTTTCTCTATCTGGTAACAAAAAAACTTTGTTTTAAAGGTAAGGAGTCATCGTTTGTAAGTTTTTGTGCATTTTGTTAAATCATCTTTGTGCATCTTCTGGTTTTATTGTCTGAAAGACAAAATCAGGGGTTCGGGAGAGATGTCATTAAGGGAGGGAATGAGGGTGGGAAAATTGACTTTAGAAAGAAGGAATGGTAATTATGAACTATCATCCTTTACATTGCTTGCCCATACATAACCTCATTACCATTTAATTCATACTGTGTGAGCTTTTACAACGACATTCAAAATTCAACTCTTCCCGAGGTTCCATTGCCATACAATTGATAAGAAAACATTCTGATCTGTGTTTCGTCTCCCTTTCCTCCTAATGTATTGCTTTCTTGTCTCTGTCTCTGTCTCTCCTCCTAGAGAAGGTGTACAGTGTGTAATTTTCTGCTGCCGACCCGATTAAGGTTTGGACAAGATTGTCAGTCCTCTTTAAAATGCTCTGACTGTCGCTGCACAGGCCTCGTCCCTGTATTTTCTTTCCTATTGCTCTTTCAGCTATTTCCCACGTCCCCACGTGTCCCCTTTTTTACATTTAGACTTCTGGCTCCTATTATTCTCCAGAGCTGGTCTTCAAGTTTCTGCAGCTCACGGGCCCATGGAAATGTTCGGGTATTCTCTCGAATTTTGCAGGGGAGTGGGCTCTTTGGAATACCCTACTACAGGCTGATACACTGCTATACTATAGACAATATTCTTTTCCTGTTTGCTTTTCCCCCTCCCTCTATTTTGTGTCTTTCTTTTCAGCCCTGACTCTGTGGAGTAAGGATGGATGACCCCCCCATTGATTGCTTTCTCATCCCTGTCTATGAGGTCTTCAGTCTAAAGGTCTGCTCTCCAATCCACGGTCCTCCCTCCGGACCCTCACTTCTCTCTTCCACCTCCTACCCATTCACAGCTTGCTCTTATTAATTAGTGTTTGGATGGAAATCCTGTGCTTTTTCTAAGCTTGCTTCGAGGCTTTTTGGACTCTGTGTCTTAGCTGGTGCAGCTTGGGCTCCCACAATCTCTTTGCTTGTTTGTTAATCCACTTGTTTGTGCTGAGAGTCTTCCTGTGCTCGTTGCCTGTTTATGTATCGGGAAGCTAAAATCCCCTCTTAAGCCTTTCCCTAAAATACGTGGCCCATGCCACACTGGCTTGCTGAACTAGATTCCACTAAGGGGGCTGAGATGCAAGCAGCGCTTCATAGCCATGTCGAAAATGTGTTTATGTTTGCATCCGTAGCTCTTTATGCCTAAACAGGTCGATCGGTTTTCATTCATTTAAACCTGGGGTATCCAACTACAGACCCTTGCTGTCAATCTCACAACTCCCATAATTATCGGACAGTCCAAGGCTGGCTAAGATTTACGTGAGTTGGCTGCTGACGCAAGCTGCAGTTGGACACCCTGTTTTATTTTTTAGAATTCACAGCCATTGGAAAGAAATTACATTACTCATTTTAATAACTTCATGAAATACATACAAATAACAATGTTGTCTCTTCAAATCTAAATAAGTGGAATGCCATTTGTATGACTGAAGATACCTAAATATGTGTTTTCTTGATTTGTTTGCTTCCCCTTCACACCTTTTTTAAATGATATCCAAAAATAATACATTGTTGTTTACCGCAAGTCCTGAACCAGTAAACAACAAAGATGCTTACTGAAGAGATGATAATGCTTGTCTTTAAGTTTACTGTATATAACAAAAAAATTCTTTGAAAGAAGTTTGACAATCTAGGTAAAGAATATTGAGCTTCTCAATACTTTTATTGCTCCAGGATGTCTGAATTCTATAGCAGACAGGGGGCCGCCATTAGTTTATTTTCGTCTGAGAATTTTCTTGTCAATGGCATTGATTTGAATTCTGCTGTATTCTAATTGGCTGAAAACACATAGTAGTCGATTCGCTACTAGCCAAGTTGGCCTGAGGTACGTCTCAAAATAAGAATTAAAAGGCAGACATGGTCCATCTCAGGGAAATACCTTAGCAGGCTCTCTCAAAACACAGAACCACAGAAAAGAGGTGCTTTGAACCTCTTCTAGTTCCTAAATACAAGTGAGGTATATTTTCTAAACAGGATTTCGTAAGCTTTAGGACTGATTCTCCACTGATGTGAATAAGATCTTGTCAAAGTTCTATGAGAATTCACATGTTCCAAGTCTCAGTAGTCTCGGAGCAAAGCTAGAAAGCCAATCAGAATATAGTTTTGTTTCTGTGCCTATCAGACATTTCCATAACCTACTTTTGTTACAATGCATGGCTCTCTGAAGCAGCATAATTCAGAACACGGAGGCCCTATAATCTTTATATACATATTTCAGCCTCTCTGTGTGCCATTTTAAATTTAAAGCACTTTATATGACATTATTTTGAATGTGTTTTGTCAGCTATCATTATGTGCTTGTTCTTATAAAAAGTAGCATAAAGGCGAAGAAAAACACAGTTAACAGTGCTGTTCGATGTAAACCTTGCCTGGGTTTTTTCAGTTTTTCGTAACTGCTGTTTAATTTTATCCCCTCCCTACTTTTGATTAAATGGAGCTAAATGTTCCCGAGGTGACTACAGTAAGAGGCGTCATTGTAGCATCGAAGATGCAAGTCAAGGGCACAGCAAAATGCAAAATGTCCTTTTTTGTAGAGAAGGGCACAGCAAGGGCACAGCAATGTCCTTTTTGTAGAGAAGGGCACAGCAAGGGCACAGCAAAGTGCAACATGTCCTTTTTGTAGAGAAGATACAGATGATTATGCAAGACAAACTTGTCCCTTTTATCTTCTGTGACTGTGTTCTATATGGATTTAATCTAATTCCGGACACTTACAGAACAAAGCACCTCTAATACGATCCCATTCATAACAGGTGGTAACACGTCTTTTTCTATGACCCGCTGCAGTTAAAGCCAGACTCGGATTCCTCTAATTGCTATTAGTATTTTATTTTTCCAATAGGGAACTGCAGAATATTGCTTTATTATGTTCCTGGAGAGCAGCTGGAGAGAATATGTAAGAAGGAAATATTGACTTTCAGCTCCGTCTGCAGAGCTAAACATGCCTGAAAAATATTTCTCAGTCCAGCTTCTCGGTAAAATCCGAGTGTGGCTCTACTGCTGCTTCTGCTGTCCGTAACTGTCACTCTCACACCATATGTTAGCAGTGCTAATCCCTTATAACAGTTGCCAACGAGACATGGCCTTTGACATCCGCTAAGGAATCACCAAATGTGTTTTCCTTTGAGCCGCGGTGTTCGATTTCCCCTTAATTTAACCAGATACGCATTTCTTAGGGATTTATTCACTAATTTGTAGAAAATTGAAGCATTAAAAAAAAAGATTTCAAATTGCAGTTTCGTAAATCACACTCCTAATCTTAATTAGTTATGGTTATTTTTCTTAGTGGAGATTTTATATGCAGCGTTTATGAGCCCACAGCCAGTTATAGTTAGAATATACCCTAATTATCTTTAGCCAGTCAGTGAGGATTATAGCCAGAGATCCCAAAGTACGGATCTTACTCGTTTCAAATTTCTGTTCTCTAGAACAGATACAGCAGATTGATTGTTAACGGATGCCACTCACGCAGCTTTGAATTAATCTTATACACGTTTTAAAAGCCACTGGAATGATATGGAAAGGAATTGGTAAGCCGAACCGACATGTGCAAACACGAGTATCTCTCCAGCCTAATGTATTAACCTTTAGAGTGCAAGGCAAGTGGACTGCGCATGTTTTTTGCACATCCCTGTTGCGCGCTGAGGGTTAACATATCTGCCACCTTAATAACATATAAGCCATAAGTGTCATCGTCTCCTCAGTTGGTTTGAAATGATACAGCAATCAGAGGCTGACGGAGCAATCACAGGGTTCACAAAGTGTCAGTGAAAATATGCAGTGCCCTTCTACAGCTAGACAGCTTACGCAAAATAGTAAATAATCTCAGGACATTATTCAAAGAGCCAAACCACTCGTGCCACTTAAACAAAGTGCCACTACGCCTGAATTATATGACAAACCGTCAATGCCACGACGCCTGAATTATATTACTAACCATGAATAAAAAAATCTTGATAGTGTGTTATCTATAATGGTAATTGGAAGCTTCTATGCCTGTTTATTTTTTTTTTTTTTTTTTTATTCTATCCAATATGCAATAAGGTACATGTTCATAGTGAAGATATTTAAGAGGATGCGTGTTTGTAATATAGTGGAGAAGCTGTAGCGAGGAGAGAAAGGACTTGAATTCAGAGATGGCCCTGGGGAGAGAGGGAGGGAAGTGAGAGATTGGGGGGGGGGGTGTAAATGCTCTTTAAAAGATATGAAGAAGAGTGTATTTTTGAACGTAGGTAAAGGGGAGGGGTGAGGAGAATTGGATTGTGCATCAGAGTATAGGAAAAAATGAACATGCAAGAAACATCAATATCAGATATATAAAATACATACTGAACAGAGTATATAATTAACAAAGATGAGAAATGCACGCAGTTACTAGTAGAAAAAGAAACTCCAATTAAAAGCTCTTTTAATTGCGCTATCAGAAAAAAGGAAAAGAACGATAGATAGAAATAGACACTCCAACCAGGTCTAGCTAGAGAGGGCTTGGCGGGTGAGGGGGGGGGGGGGGGGGGAGGAGGTTGAAGCCCAAGATGTGTGGTTCTTTAGCCATGGATCTCTGTTGGTGGAGGGGGCTGGAGAATATTAGGATTTAAAAAAAAATTATATTTTTAAAATTCTTTATAATTTTACATTAGGTATCTGCTTTTGAATGCAGTCACCACATATAAAAATAGAGATTATGGGACTGGTGAAGGTTTGATCCCCCCCAGGACCATCACAACCCCCTGATAGGTAGTGTGGCGCTGTTACATTGTATAGCTGAATGTGTTCTGACTTTCTGGAGAGCACATGCAGAACCCTGTTTATTGGGAGAGAGGAGGGATATAGCATTACAAGTTTAGTTCCATTCATAACATGCCTTCTGTTAAACCTGTAAGTAGATTCATTCATCGTTTTTAGGAATGAAGTTACTTTCTTATAACTGTGCATGTCCCCATTGTTGTACAGGCTCTGCCATAAGAAGTTTAAGAGAGGGCATACACATTTTGTAGTTCCATAGTTTCTCTCTATGATGCCAAAACTTGTATAGCTTTTAGCCACATGGTAAATCACTAACAATAGGGTAAAGAGATTCGGTTTTACTTGAAGATGTCTTCATTGATTCTTGCTTCTACAATTAGCATTAACAGAAAAGGTATTTTATGTCCCTTTACTCCTTCAGCCACCAGGACTAAGGGCATTCTGAATAAAGTTAACTTGACATCCATTAGCCTTTAAGAGTCTTCATTCACTAAACAGTTAATTGTGGTGAAGTGAAAACTTAATTGAAAAATCAGGCAAACAAAATCTGAGCTATGACTATAGCATTTTAGGATTTTTCCAAATCAAGTATTGTTTCCTAAATTTTGTAATCCGGTTTTCAAACACACAATTCACTGTTTAGTTAATGAAATGCTAAGGGTTACTTTTACAACATTTTGTAAAAAAAAAAAAATTTGTTACTACTAACCACATCAGGAAAATAGCTCTTTTTGCTCTAAGGTTCCTTCCCTCCCTAAATAGAAGGCAGTTGTGAGGTCAGAGGGAGATTACTTTAAAGGGGCAACCCGGTAAGCACCATAACCACTTAATGCCATGGATGGTGAGGCTGTGGGTGCAGTTTCAGGGTTCTGGGTCAAACTGATTTGAGTGGTTATACCAAAACTGAGAACTCCCAGAGGTAACTGTGGACTGGCCCCTGGCTCAGCTACCATTAATGCAGACTTTTGCAATATCATTTGTGTTTCTGTTTGGACAGAAATGTTAGGTTGTTGTCAGTTGAATTTCCAAATTAGCAACAGTCGAGGAAAGGGCTGGGCCTTGGATGGCTCCAGTAACCTCAGTTTCTGTCATCCTGCTCTAAAACAATATGACCCAGAACCAGGGACTGCACCTTGAACCTAATAGTACCATATTCACTAGAATGGCATGTAGTAGTTATTGTGCTTAGACTGCCCCTTTAATAAATACAAAACCCTATGTAAAAGCATACATAATAACTGTGTTTATTCGCTGGAATAAAAATACTCTCATCACAAATGTGACAGATCCGAATTAACAAATACTTCACGGACAGAAGGTATCCACATACAGATCATGTGCATATTCAGTACACAAACATTTATTTGCATATATATTTGCATTTGATCGTATAATGTAATGTATTCACGAACATCCTGAAAATATAAAAAGAATTCTTAAACCCTTAAAAAGTAGCAGACACTCAAATTATCATATTACTGGAGATTTAAAAAAAAAAAAAAAAGAGGGGGAAAATGGAGCGCAAACACACATAAAAAAACAGCAAAACATTGTTTTTTTAAAGAAAAGAACAGCAACACTGTTCAAATAGTTATCCAAAATGCAGGAAAATAGCATTTTATGAGGTAAGCATATGAATACTCAAAATGTTGCATTGTGCAGCTTTTTGATCTACCATATTTCAATTTCTAAGCATTTCAAATTTACATTTAGAAGCAAAGGCCTTAAACCACTAATATTTCCATGGAAACCGGGATCTCCATGGATAAAAACTCACCATAGCTTTAATTTCAGGCTACTGTTATAAATGTGACGGAAATAAGAATGTTTGCAAAAAAAAAAAAAAGTGAAGAAATGAAACAATGACAGATGTTATTTTTTGTACCTTTTAAAAATAATAAATAAAACAGTCTTTATTTTCCGTTTAACTCGTTTCCAGTGTAAGTGTAAGACGCAGCTATAAATTGTGGCGCTTCAGGCCCGCCTATCTCAGTGAAAGGGTTATAAAAATAGGTCAAGCCATTAGGGAAAGGGTTCCAATTACTCTACCTCACAAACTGTCATATAGCGAGGAGAAGGAACTCTACTGTGCAGTCTAAATGTAGCACTCCTAATTGTATGCTAACTTGTTACACTTGTATCACTTCATAATGGAACAGCAAAGTGGCTTCAGCTCTGCCACAGCTGGGATATGGATTATGGCAGTAGCCATTTTGTGTTTGGTGCCATTTTGTAGAATCCAAGATTATGAACATTCTGTTTGCCCTATAGCTTGCATACTCTGCTGGAGAACCAGAACTGCTTTTTAAAACTTTTGGAACTTTGAGGCAACATGACTAACGGGATTCTTTTGCCCGAGTTATCGTTTGTGTGTGACCATACGTTCTAGATTTTTGGTGCTTTCAATCCAAATTTAGGTGGAAGTCAGTTGCCCTCTAAAAGCAGCTCTGGTGGGAGGTTCACTTGCACAAAAAGCTTAATGTTTCCTTCCCTCCCTCCACCAGAAGGCAGCGAGTGAATAGCATGCAGTACTCTTTTCCCGCTTGCCCTGCTTGCTGCTCTGGAGCACTGCTCACTATTTTCCCCCCATGGAACAAGTTTCTATAACAGATCTAAAATGGCTCTCTTCTCCCTTCTCTATTGCAGATCTTCATGCTCCCAGTCCTTGCTTGAGAGTGGACTGTGGATTTGGAGCAGTGTGTGTCGTGAAGAACCAGCAGGCGGTTTGTGAGTGCCAGCAGGCATGCCAGGGTGTGTACGACCCTGTTTGTGGGAGTGACAAGCGTACTTATGGAAACCCATGTGAGCTGGAAGCTACATCCTGTGCTCTAAAGAAGAAGATCACAATTAGCCACAAGGGACCCTGTGGTAAGGAGCGATGAGACAGAGCATATGTTACTGCACATAGGAACACAGTGGCTACAAGCACTCAGAATAATACATTGTTTCACTTGCTAACATTCCCTTCTAAAAAAATAACAGTCTTACACCATTATTACAGCATACCATTTTTATATATATGTTTTATTTTTTTATTTATTAATTTTTATTTTTATTTTTTGTTGTTTCCTCTATTGTGTTATTATCATGAAATTCTGTGAACTATTTTTTCTAATGTGCATGTCTTCCTGGTTGCTGTATAAGAATGTAAATTTGGCAATTGGATTTGTGCATCCCATTCATTAGCCTTCGCTATGTGTAGCTTGATTGATGGCTGAGATCAGCCAGCGGTCGTTTTACATGCAAAAAGGTCCCTGTACAAACAAAAAGGGTTTAATCAGGGGAACCTAATTAACATTATGGTCATGGGGATTTTACAACTAATTGACACAGAAAGAAAATCCCTCAAAATATAGCAGCACCCAGCAATAACTTGAAAAAGGTACATGTAAAGAATAAAAAGAAATAACATAATATATGGGCAGAACTGAGAGACATATATAATTGTGCTAAAACAAACAAACAAACAAACAAAAAATATGCTTCAATGAAGGCCTGGAGAACAGCGGCTGCTACCATCAGAAGTAGGAAGAGACTGAAATACATGTAATTATCACGGCAATAGCATTCTCTAACTGTTGAATTCCTTGGTTTGTATTTCTTTAAATCCAATGCTTGCTTCAGAAGTGCAATATTTAGTCTTTTTTTGTAACTGTAGCCCCTTTTAGCCTTCCGCTGCCTAAAAACACCAATTGTTCCCAAGTCCTTGAGGAAAATCAATGGTCCATTAGTAGTTCAGCAGGAATGAGAAATGCCTAAATCCTTGACTTTTAGGGGACCTTGCGTATCTGATTTGAGAACCACTGTTGTAGACAGCATTTCTGGGATGGCTGCAAAGGGAAGTTTGAGAAGAGTTGGAGATCTACATTTGCAAATTCCCATTCTGATGTCCTATCAAGTGTTCCCTGTTGTGCTCATCTTTAGGACCCTTTTCCCTATTCTATTGACCCTCATATCTAAGAGCCCAGACCTCACACTGCATACAAATGTCTGGCCGAGCCATGTAATGTCATATCCATGGTAATACCATGTTCCACAACTACACCTTTAGACCTACCTCTCCCCCCCCCTAATCAACATGACCTCCTTTGGACATTTGGATACAGTGGCAATATTAAACCTAGGGTTCCATTGTCAGAAGCATTAATCAGTATGTTCTCTTTAAAATCTTGACCATCTGCGGCTCTCCACATGAATTGTACACTACAATGCTGCTCTCATATGGTTATGCAGAGTGAAAGGGTTAATAGTTTTACTTCCCGTGTAGTATTGTTTTATTGCAAGATGGAATTGTGGGTCGTGCTAAAATGATGAGGTCTCCGAGTGTGATTTCTGAGTAATAAAAGTGCTGAGCATCAGAGACCGAGAGGTCAAGTAAGATGGTCCATGATTAGCTGTCTTTTCTAGCCGTGTCCACACTGGACAGTCCCTTTCTCCCTAGCTAATGTTATCAGTGTGTCTATCTGTCTGTGTTGCTTATACACACACACAGTGTATCCGTGTGTGTTTGTGTGCTACTGCGCCTCCTGAGATGCAATTTATTTTGTTTGTATTGTCTGTCTCTGCTCATTACCCAGCCATCATTTTTAATCTATATGATCTTTTCCTTATACCAGTTTGTACTACATTGTGTGTGAGCAAGATTATCACAGGCAATCTGCACTGTGAATATCGGCTATTTTGTGTGTGCAAAGAGGTTTAATTTGTCAGTGTGTAGGAAGTGTTTTGTGCATCTGTTTAGATTCCTGTGTGTACATAAGGATCAGGGTTTATCATTAAGAGATTTATGTGTGTTTGAAGCAAGCTGAGTGCGTTACATCAACATGCATGTATCTATTTATAGAGATAATAAGGAATTTGCTTCATATAATATATGACTGGATACATGTAATATACTTATGCAGGATAAATGTTCATATAACAATTTTGTATTTAGTGAATAGACCCCCGTGTGTGTAGACTGGTTTTGTAATCTGTATCACAACTAGAATTAAAACCCAAACACATTTAATTGTTTGTCTGTTTTTTGGGGACATGTTTGGAAGCTTTTTTCAGTGTCAGACCTAAAACATTGATATGGTTTATCAGTTCCAGGAATTGGACATTGCACTTTATGGTTTGATTTTATATCTAAAACATTACCTGTATTTTATATTAACACAAATATATACCAACATACCAATCATTCTAAATCTCAAAGCTAATATTTTAAAACCAATGAAATTAAACATGTTCAGTCACATGAGACCGGAGCTATATCTACCACCTGTCAATTGCCCAGTGACTTTAACCATTTTTTGGAAAGTAAGATAGGAGCACCTGTGGCTTTAGAATTCTTCCATATATATATAATAACCACGTTATCTTAAAAAAGTCCCAGCTGGGTCTGAAACATTAACAAGGCATGTTTTAAAATCTAACATGGCTACACTTACCTACAAGAACTGTAAGTAGATAGATAGATAGATAGATAGATAGAGATGCACTCTTCCGGACAGCAATTTCAGATGTCCCACCTGGAATCTGCTGAAGGCACTCACCCAACTTGGGGGCCACGGCCCGAGTTTTCCTTTTACAACTGGGACTACTACTGCTTTCACGTTCCACATCCTTTCTAACTCCTCTTTCAGTCCTTGTTTTTTTTCCACCTTCAGATGTTCCTTCTTTCTGATGTTATAGTCACTGGGTATTACCACATCCACCACCAATCTTCCATTCCTTGTCTACCACCATGATCTCAGGTTGGTTGGCCACTACTTGCTTGTCTGCCTGCTTGCCTGCCTGGATCTGAAAGTCCCACAGGTTCTTAGCCCTAACAGTCTGTGGTATCTTCCATCTGGACTTAGGCAGGTCCAGCCCATATTATGTGCATATTTTTTGTTACACAATCCCAGCACAGTGGTTGTGTCTGTCAGTGTATGCTGTCCCTGCTAATATCTTGCACCCAGCTACCAAGTGCTGGATTTTCTCAGGGGCCTCTTTGCACAGTATGCACTTTGGGTCTTGTTTGGTGTGGTAGATACTGCTCCTATTAATCTGATGCTGAGTGCATGTTCCTGAGCTGCTTAGTGCTGTCAGTGCCTCAGTGCCTCAGTGCTGTATTTTAGTGTTGCATTTTCCAACCACTGGTAGTTTGATGGAGCTCCAGTACTCCAACCGAGTACCTCGGCCAAGTCTGCTTCCTTGTAGCTATCAAGAACCCTGGAGCACTTCAAACTCAGTCGCCGAGGCTTGACTGGGATCACTGAGGGCCTTTTCCACCCTGGACCAAACACCAGACGACACTTGGTGAAGGTTAAACAACAACTAACTTTTATACACATATGTTAGACCCTCAACAGCCTAATTTACATACAATGGTGCATAAAGCACTATAGTACAAGGAAGGGTGGAGTCAGACAATAGCAAGAACTGATGGGAGATTGAGGAGGGACAAAGCAGCTAGTTTAAACTGGTCTGGCAGTGTCCCTGGGACAACACCCTGCTGGGGAAACAATAGGACAGGACAAAGGGGGAAGGGGAGAGGCACAGACAAGCAATACATTCAACATACCCTGCACCAATACACTACATGGAGTGTGGTCTGTCTTGCATGGAACCTCCTTAATTTCTCCTTTCTCTGTGTTTGTCTCAGGCATTCCCTTAGTTCATCTTTGGGCGCCATCTGCGTGATGTACGTGTGGATGCTCTGTGTTTCATCCAGGACTGTGGCCTTGATACTCATCAGGATCCAACCTTCTTTCTTCCAGATTGTGTACAGTCTCTGGTTGCTGGATTTTGGGTGGGATCATCCATTCATAGTGAATAGTTTCAGGGTTCTGACATCCATGGTGACCAACTCTTCTATTGGCCAGGTTTTTATTCCAGCTGGGTACCTGATGCCTGATAAGGCATATATGTTGATGTTGATGACTAGAATCTTGTTCTTGAAAGAAGAAAGGACCACAGGCACTCCAAATTGAAACCGTATGCAGATTTATTAGGAAAAAATGCAACGCCAAGCAACGTTTCGACCAACAAAGGTCTTTTTCAAGCTAGAATCTTGTTCTTGTCATTAAGCTGGGACTTCAGGACCTGTGTGACTCTCTTGAGCTACGTTGATGTTGCTATCCTCTCCTATTTGACCTTCTGGTACTTGAACTCCTTCTGTCCTGATAATACTCCCTCTTTTGACTATCAACCACCCACACTTATCTAGTCTGAACGACATTATGTTGTCCTTACTGTATATCCTTGTTAGGTGGATCACTGAGTCAATGTACTGCTCACTCTTGCATACAGCTTGATGTCGTCCATGTAGAGTAGGTGGATGATGGTAGCTCCACTTTTGAATCTGTATTTATATCCAATCTTCATGAATGACTGGCTAAGGGGGTTGAGGCCAATGCAGAACAGCATTGGGGATAATGCATCACTTTGGTATATGCCACATTAGATGTTCACTTGTGTTATTGTTCTGGCTTCTGGAGTTGTTTTCACTTGCCCTAGAGTTCTTGATGAAAGCTCTTATTGTCGTATTGACCTTGTATAGCATCAAGCATTCCAGTATGCATGCGTGTGGCAGTCTGGTTGCCAGTGCTGTTTTTGCTTAGCTGTCTCCAGTCACTATGGTAGGCAGAATCTATTCTTGATCTTTCCACCTCTGTGAAGATGATCTAGCTTACTAACCTCCTTATGTGTTGCCTTTTCTTGGCTTCCAGTCTTAGTCTCCATGATGGGCATTGTTTCTACTCCAGCCTAATCTTATAGTCAAGCATCTGAAGGACCACTAATGTGGCATATTTGAACTTGTTGGTCTCTGTGATGGTGTTGGTTGCGATTGTGGACAGTGCCTCATTAACCACCGCTACCATACTGTGTGGTGGCATTTTCCAGTGATCTTTGGTAATCTTGTCAAGTGGTCAAGGACTGGTAGCTTTTCTATGATCATCTTATATCTGTTGTTATGCCATCTTGGGGCAGAGATTCAGGTTGACAATATTCTATAAGTATGGGTGTGGCTATGGGAATTTCGTCTTCCTCATGGTTCATGTATAATGTTTTGTGTAGTCCATCTAATTTTTAGTTAAGACACATGCTTCCTCTCAACAATGTTCAAACTTCGCCCCTCTTATTGGGTTTGCTGTTGTATTAGCAGTCAAACAGGTTTAGATTCTCACTTTATGTTCGGGAATGCTTTGTTCCAGAAGCCCACTTGTTATTAGATTGCAGGGTACCCTAGCATTTGAGGTGGACTTTCTTAAATTGAGCGAAGTCCGAGCCGGCATGACTCTCTTCAGTAGCATAACTAAAGTAGAGAGGGCTCCTACTTTCATCTGTCATACAAATCCCACAATACATTGCCTGCTGGGAATCTACCATCTTTGCAGGGTTGTATTTAGCACTGAGCAGTATTTGTATGTTTGAAAGTAAGTATGTGTATGGAGTATGAGTGTGTGAATGTTAATGATGCATTTTTGTGTAGTGTTGTTTGGTTATGTACTGTTGTCTTTTAAAAGCAGTAGTTTACTTGTGTGTAGTGTTTGCCTTTGAATGTAGAGGTGTGTCTGTATGTAGTGTTGATGTTTGAATGTAGGGGTGTACTTGTGTGTAATGTTGGAGTTTGAATGCTGAGATTGATTGCTAAGATGTATAATTACATATACACCGCTACACACACACACACACACACAAACACACACACACACACACTTATATACATGCACACACATATACACACGCTGACATACATCCAGATACACAGGCACAGATACACAGACACAAAGATACATACAATGACACACATACAGATACACAATCACACATATACACTCACAGACACATACAGGTACACAGAGACACACACAATGACACACATGCAGATTAACAGACACACACAATGACACAAATGCAGATGCAGAGACACACCGATACATACAGATGCACAGGGCCACACATTGACACACAGATGCACATACAGACACACAGATACACAGTTAAATACATTGACACAGAGATACACAGACACACATGCTAAATGTGCACATGTTAAGCCAGCTTCCTTGGAGTCCAGTTGGCTGGCTGAGACTGTTGGGAGTCAGAGGCCCTCTATTCTTTGTGGACAATGTTTATTAATATGCTATAAGTTACATTAAATAGGTGTCTGGTTTATTCTTTTCTATGTACAGAAACATAATACTAGCCTGGATTTTGAATACTCACTTTAATTTTTTATTTTACTTGCTTTTTCATTTTTATCCTTCTTAGACTCAGACTATAAATGTATTTGCTTCATGAAGCGATAAAAATAAATGAATATTTTCATAAATGAATTGAATTTTCAATTACAAAAAAAAAATAAAAATGTGGCATTGAAAGCTTGTGCACTCTCGCTTGAGGCTACAGCTTGGATTTAGTTGCAAACAAATCACAAAGTCGCTTGCTTTGAAGCGGGAACACAACCACTGCAAGACACTTTGCAATTTGACTGCCCTGCTCTTAACACAAATGTTGCGAGAGAAGAAATGCAATGAAAAAAAAATGACTCTTTTTTTAATTTTCTTTTTACCCATTCTTATAAAGATTCACATGAAAAGTGACACTTCCCCATTGGGCACTTTCTAGAAAGGGATTTTTAGAAGAAAATTAATTACCCCGCTGATTCTGAATACTGATTCTGTTCGATTGTCCCTTTTGCAAACTTTAACCTTGTCAGAAAGCCCAAGGACACGATTTTGAGCTAGTGGCATGTGATGTATTACTGTAAGGGCAGGTCAATTAATTAAAGTGGTTGATGGAGCTTCATGACTATCTCTGGAGGACAGAGGAGTGAAATGCAAAATGCATCTTAGAAGAGAGTACTGCATTTAAAAGCTATTCACTATTCTTCACATTAATTGTATGAACTCGTTTTTTTTTGCAGACCTCTGTGGGAAGTGCCAGTTTGGCGCTATATGTGAAGCGGAGACTGGTCGTTGTGTTTGCCCCACCGAATGTGTCCCATCAGCCCAACCAGTATGTGGCACAGATAAAAAAACATACAGCAGTGAGTGCGAACTACATGTCCGAGCATGCACTCAGCAGATCAACCTACAAGTTGCAGCCCAAGGAGATTGCAGTAAGTTTAAATCTCTATCTAATATACGGATGTCAGTTTAATTCATAGTCGGTTATCTCCAGGGACTTAAACATACAAACAGTTACCTTTACCAATGTCTTAAATAATAGTTTATAATGACCTTAACCTCAACAGTTATCCCTCCAAAAAACAGAACTTTAATATATTACGGAAACTTAGTCATCACCAGCAAATCTATTCTTCAGATAAAACCAAGGTGTCATTTATAAGCCTATTGAAACATTGGTTCATTATGGATAACCATAACTTTTCCAAATCTTCTCTCTGAGCCAATAAATAGATTGACCAAACATGAACTTCAAAAGTTATGCTGACAAGGACTTCACACCTCGGCTTTAACCAAAAAAACTATTTCAGACGATTCTGAAAAGTGGATGAACAAAATGGTAAAACTAGAGTTGAAGGTCATGATTTCCAGCCAAAATACAGGCACAAACACAGGTGGTTAACAGGTGGTAGGAGCACAATATGTATGGAAGCAATTGGAATGGTAAGCAGTCAAAGCCCGTATTATTAGATAATGCCCAGACCTTTCTTTTTGACCCAATTTCAGTGCTTCAGGAGTTCAGGATGTGGACATGTGATTAAGACGTGTTTTCAATATGCTTCCTAGTCTATAGCATATATCATCTGAGGTCCACAGGGTCCATTCCTGGCAAAGGGAAACTCAGGCTTTCATCTTGGTTGATCAGACGAGTTTAATTAATTTGCTGAATAATAACATTTAAAAAACGCAGGGTATATTGGAAAGTGCAAACAAGCTAAATGTACCTCTAATTGTTAAATATTTTGATATTATGATTATATGTTGCAATGTTTGTTTAAAATAAGTGTAGATCTGTCCCAAATTCAAGAATAAGCACAAGTTATATCAGATCTACCTCCATCCCATTATATCCAACTCCTTTTGAACATTTTGACCTATTTCGTCCTGGTTGAGTTTTCTTAAAACCATAAAGGTAGCAGGGAGAAACCAAGGTCATGAGTAAGTATCAATAAGCTAGCGTTACACCATATTTTATATATTTTTTTAGGTTAAACTAATTATTGTCCAGATATGTGCACTCTTTAAGAATTAGAGGCATCGATGTTCTAGATTCAATTGCCTGAGATAAAATGTATTCAGCTTGTATTTTTATTCAATTACCAGAGATAGTTCATCTCAAATAATTCAATTCAGCTCTTAGGGACCACACAGGACCTCCGTAGAAATGCAGCGAACTTAACCTGCAGCTGCTGCCCCACATCTTATCAATAGTGATGTTAAGTACAAATCCACTTTGTTTCTTTGAAGCGCAAGAGGTTTTCACCTTAAATGTGATTCCTGTTTTGTGCAGCAATGCCAACTAATATTCTGACCAGATGTTTGTTTTTTATATGGACTTCTGATTTTATATAGAGTTGGAATGTGGAATATTGATCACTTTATGTAAATCTAATCTCCCCACAAATTAAAGGGAAGAGGACTTGTCATCTCGAAATGTGTAGGTGACAGGGTCAGTTTTAGGTAATTTATAGAACTACGTGCACGTATTGATAGCTAGTGCGATTGCCAACATATATAGGCTACATTTTTACTTACTGGTATGAGTCATTTGCACCCCAGATGTTGAACTGTGTGCAGATGTGTGATTCCTCACAATATTCCAAACCAGTGTTCTCAGCCTTTTACGGAGAAGTACCCCTGCAGGTTTAAATAAATTCCCCTGCCTCAGTAAAGTAATTTCTATTGATTTAAATCCAAATGAAAGTTGTTGACACTGATATTTAAGTTAATCCCATATTGGAGAACAAGCCTGATTAAAGGTACTAAATAATAATATTAAAATAAGCATGGTAAAATTGTATGGAGGAGTGTATGAACTAATAATCTGAAGTGTAACAAAATGAAAATAGAATACAAACATAATAGTTACACACCGAGGACACTGAAACACACACATGCACATTTACATGCAGAGGACACTGACATACACATTTACAGACAGAGAAAACTGACACACAAAAGACACTGACACACGCACATTGACTGACAGACACACTCACTGATTTGATACACACTGACACACACACGCGCACATTCACTGATAGACACACTCTCACTGATTTGACACAGTGATTTGACACACACTTACACACACACACATACATTCACTGACAGACACACACTCATTGACAGACAGATACAAAAACATTCACTCACACACACTCATAAATTATTACTTTTTTAATTATTTTTATTTAAGGTCACGCAGTCTCCCTACCTTTGGGAGAACTGAGTGGATCCTTTCCCTATGGGTCAAGTGTGACTGCTGTCATTTTTATGGTCTTCTTGCTCTGCTCCCTTGTGCGCTGCTTAGGGATTTTGGGGTTGAAGTGATATCATAACTCGACTCCCAGCATCACCACAGGATGTTTGGGAGCAGTGCTGGAAGAGCACAGAGATAACAGCTCCCTCTCCGCCTGGCTACAGCCTCCCCCCAGACAATGTATTTGGGCAGAGTAGGCACTTGATGTCCAGTTAAGCAGGTGCCTACTCTGCCTAGGTGCACAGCTGGACACCTCCTGGTGGGGGGGGGGGGGGGAGGGAGAGAGGCCCTAAAGTAGACAGACAGGTAGCGCTTGGCGTACCCCCTGCTATTGGTGCATGTAGCCCTACAATAACACGTGCTTTGCATCATAAGATACACAACAAGGGATTGTGGAACCTTGCCGGTACACATGCTCCCCTTGTAGCTAATGTTTTAGTTTATAACTTTATACTGTTGCTATATAAGTGATACATTTGTATTTATTCATTTACTAGCTGTCTGGCCAACACAGTGTATAGACGAAATGTTAAGATACCTTTTCTTAACAGTAACCCCCAATTACATCTGGCATTAACTTGCTGATTATCTTTCACTTTGTAATACAGGTCACAATGAATTCTACCGACTCGACTTAATTATACTTTTCCCATTGTGAATGTGGCTTTCAGTACACTAGCATAGCCAGGAGTGTGTATAGTAAGTAATTTATCCTGCCGCTGCCATGGGCCATCTGTAAAATAAAATTTAATTCTTCCAATTAGTGGTAGCCCACTAAAAAATATGGGGGCCAGGTTTGGGTCTAGACCCATGACTTAATAGCTATTGTCCTTTACAGTGTCCCTTATTTATGACAGGTGTACTTTAAGAAACACATTTCGTGCCTTTTATGGCCATAAATTTTCTGCTCTTTGTCGAGTGACATTTTGCACGCACATCAGTGTATGAATTATGAATACTTGTTTTTGTCTAATGTTTGATCTATGTTTAACAGAGCAATTAATCTTAATTGTGGGCCCCCAAGACACCATTGTGAACTATGGAGAACATTTACCAGTTGTGCAATTAGTAAAACCACATTAAACTATCATGCCATAATTTTTTTTTAAAGTCATAGACCGTTCTAACTATGCATCCGTGTTTGCTGTAACTTGCTGCCATTTAACTTGCCGTTTGACTGTATGTTTGTTTATTTTCTGTTTATTTTTATCTGTGCTGGTCTAACGAAATTGGAGCAATGTGAATTTCTGTGAATTTATAAATATATGGTGAATCCGGGGCTCAGAAAATTAATGTTTGTCTAAGATACAAAATCCCGAATACCGAGAGCATTTTGCGCGGGATAAACCTTTGCAGTGAATATTGTAGACTCTTTGCTCATGCAAAACTGCAGCAGGCGGATATGACTGTCTTTATTTTACGCCTGTCTGTTCTTTATAGCTCATCGCTTTGGCAGTGAAACTGTTAACATATTCGAGGGACCCTCATTGGCGTACTTATTTACTTCTTATTTATCGAACATGGTTTACGGCATCATAAAAGTAATCTATTTAGATGCAGACTAAGCAGGAGAAACCCGAACAGCAGTTGTTGGATTAAAATTCACAGAATTCTCAGTTAGCCTTTTGATGGCTAAACGTCATAACAGTTGTTGCCCAACAACAATAAATGGAGGCTCCAATAAGCCTCACTTTACATGTGTTGTGCCATTGTGGCATTTATTGTTACAGACGCATTTAATCTGGTCATCTTGGGTCCTTTTTGTCAATCTTTAAAAAAAAAACCTGTTTAATGAAGGAATATTTCTGGTCTCGCCATAAGATTCTGCCGATGTTCCATCCCTTTCTAACTCACATTATATGTGAACAAATGAATTAATTACAGGTTTGCCCAGTGTAAATTAATTAGTTCTTATAACGAGATTCCACAACCGCTTAAGGCCTTTAGTTATTGAACTGGTCCACGTACAAAAGATTTTATTGTTGAATTGAAACTGAACTGGCAATCCACTAAATGTTGAAATATTAATCTGGCTTGAAACCCACTGTTGGCTACCGGCTGGCTCATGGCTGTTAGTATAGATACTTATAAAAATAAAAAAACAACCCAGTATACAATGTGTTCTAATTTCACATATTCATAAATAAAACCGAATATTAATTGAAATTCTCAATTCACCCCTTAAATAATACTCATTTGATTTTACATTTTGCAAATGTCTTCAAATATGTTTTTTTTTTTTTCTGTTCTTTGCAATCGCGACACCTTTCAGTACAGCCAGTAGGTTTTATTATAAGTAAATATATTTCCAGAGCTGATATTAAATAAATGGAACCAGAGTTTAGGGATGGAAAATACAGGTGGACTGGGAGCTCTATAAACTGCATGAATTAGCCTGTAGGTGGCACTAAATCAACATGCCGTAGCTGGCAATCTTTGAATACTGCAAGCTGTAACATAATATAAAATGCTATGTGTCTAGGCCCGAGATCTGCAGATTACTAAACAACTACAATTGAAACCTGTGTAAAAAATAAATAAATAAAAAATAAAAATAAAAAAAATATTTAAAATAAAATGTTGCCACTCCAGAAAAAAAAAAAAAGAAAAAGTGTGACTGGCCAGCTCTGTTAAAATTGAAAAAACAAAAAACAAAAACAAACAAACATATTTTTTGGAAACGTCATTGCTCACATGCTCTTGCAACCCTTGCCGCAAAAGTGGGTTGGAGTTAACCTGTTTTACACCTTTTTTAATTTATATATCCTTTTCATTATTCAATATTTACGGCGTTACCATAAATATTCATATTTATGTATCACTGTGACACCATTCTTGCAGCAATTTGCAAGTCGTGTATAACATATAAGCTTTTGGATGTTGTTTTTTTTAAGTCTAATTAACTTTGTGACCGTGTTTATTTTATTCTGTACATAGTCATACTGTAGTATTCTGACAATTTTAGCTATCCACGCTTCATGTCTGCCGATGTCCTGGCTTTTATTTTTCTCCAAGCTATGATTTCTTCCCCCAGCTTCTTACAAAGATAAAGCTAGACATGCAGCCTGCATCATTTTTCTTTTCTTAATCATCTGCCTCTCCTTTACCTCCAGAAACCTGTGGAAACACCATCTGCACCTTTGGCGCCCAATGTGTTAACAACCAATGCATGTGCCAGCGGTGCGACCGTCAGCCTTATCTCCCGGTCTGTGGCAGTGATGGAGTCACCTATGATAACCAGTGTGAGCTGCAGGCTGCGTCCTGCAAGCTTATGAAGAAAATTGATGTGTCCCGTGCCGGGTCCTGTGACGACGGTAATTCCATTTTACAATTTACTGTTTACTATTGCCATTTATTTATATATATATATCTCAAAATCACATCAAATAAAAAAAGGTTATTTAATTTTTCAGATCCTAGAACAAAGATCTAGTGAGTGCTGATTTTGATCACAAAAAGTCACTTCTCTTGATTTGCATAACATTACTAAATTAAAGGGACACTCTAAGCAATATAACCACTACAGATTGCTGGTTACAGTTTCCTGGCAAACTGGCATCATCTCCTGGTTTAATCTCAAACTTGTTATTGTTGCCAAGGGACCACCTCCAGGGACCACCAAAATGTACACTTTTCAGTTCAGCCTTAATGACATTGTTTGGCTGAAAGTCTGGGTGTGGGTATCCCAGTGGTCATAGCCTATCATTGTCACTATGTGAACGTTATATTTCAACATTATTTATGCCCCACAATAAGGGCAGAGAAGAGCTCCTGTTGATATCTGGTCATTTGTAATTGGTTTGATATTACATTGTGTGATGATTTCAAAACACTCTAGGCCATAACTCCCAACAATTTAGAAGGGAAAATTGGGATAGGGTGGGTGGATCCTTGAGGGGTCCTCAAAAGTGGCGCGATCCACGTCACTAGTAACACCCATAATTGGCGTGTCCACCAGAAAAGGGGTAGCACTGACAGGCTACCTGGCCAGCCCCCAGCTTTCAGGGCCATGCAGGGATCACGGGTGAAGAGCTCACTATATGACCACTATATGACCACAGCTCAAATCCACCTAATGATGCACTTGTGTTGTGTTACCTGTGGACATTTCCCTAGTGTCCCCAGATGCAGGGCACCAGGGAACTAAATCAGGACTGTCCCGCCAAAAGCGGGGCCGTTGGGAGGCCTGCTGTAAGCAACACTACAACTATAGCAGCCAGCAGTGATTATGTTGCTTAGAGTACCCCTTTAAACTGTGAGCATTTCCAAAAAGATCCACGTAAAGTATGGAGGAAAACTGAGCTTAACAAAGTATGTCTGAATCCAGGAACTATCGCAACTAATCATTGTCATTACAATATGACAACTAAATTATATACTGCCTACACAACCACAAGACCACCGTATAAGATTCAAGAACATCCAGTACCTTAGAACACAGACACTTCCTGCAATTACTATATACAGACTGAACAAAAAAAAAGAGCAGTATGTGTTCTAACAATAAATTATATATGCATTCATTATTCACTCTTGTATTAAGCCTTAAATTGTAATTTGGACAATAAAAAAAGTAATATTATATTCCCATCATAATTCTAACATAATCAGACTAAACGTGTACTTGTTTAAGTGTACACATATAATGCGTGAGGCAGAGGACTTAGAGCACTGCAGAATACACCAAGTGTATTGCTTTCTACCTGTCAGTGCCTATCAGCTACCTTTGACTGAACTCGTTTTTAATTTTGTGCATGCGTTTTGTAGTCATGTGACTTTGTGTAATCCTGCGCTGACAGACTTCCTCTTTCCAACTCTTTAATTTAAAACAATTAGAGCTATTAACAAAAATAAAAGGTAATTGGTGGGGGTGAAGGGGGGTAACAATATAGGAAAAGTGAATGGCTTAATAAATGAACATAGTTTATATTTGTATAAGTATGATTTTAAAGGTATGGATTGCAGTTTAGTAACAACTCACAAATCTTATACAGGGTAATCCACTACACTTGAAAGGGTTCAATACTGAATGGGGCAATGCCATACGGCTGCACACGGGGCCATTTTTACTTCAAAATCTGGACATTTAAAATGGAGTTCACCAATGTCTGGATTTTGGAATTTAGCGTCATTGGGCCTTAAATTGGTCTGAATTTCAGCTGAGCCCAATGACACTGGATGGCGGAAATCCTGACTCAATTAATTAAATCTGGACCTGGAGGCTCCAACTTCATGTGGAGGACCTAATGTCCCCCCAGCACCCACGGCCACCCATGATGTGGGTGTAGTTAGTGTCTCCTTCTCTGGCCCCCACCCATGGGTCCGGTGGGGGGCCCCTAATATTCTAATGTTTAAGGAGGGACATGATATTATCTAGGGTTGGACAATGGCATGCCCCCCCTATTTTATAAGACCATGGATGGGGGCTTGCGGGAACACTAGCTCCCCTCTCCCCCCCTTTCTTATTAACATTAGGGACCCCATACGTCACCCATGGTTGGGAGCCAGGGAGGGTGTGACACTAGTTCCCCTCCCCTAATCATTAAAATTTTATGTCCCAACCAGTGCCTAGAGTAGTCCTTTAACGTAAGTATACGTGAAAGATGGGAACAGTGGAGTAAAGAGGCCAACAGAAGAGATATGTGGAGACAAGGCTTGTCCAGATATTTATACGATGCGATGTGGATAAGTGTTACATGGAGCTATTTATGCCCTAAGACAGGATGTTGTGGACTACATCTCTCATAATGTTACAGCCATAATGCTGACAAAGCATCTGCGGAGATGTAGCCCACAACATCTGGAGTATTAAAGGTTGCCTGTGACATCTGTTACAGTCAGCGCTGAGCATACAGTGGGTCGTTCTGCACCATGATATCAATAGATATACCAACATTGACGGCAGCGTCAGTGCTCGTAACCTTGGAAAATCTTTCCACAACAAGCATTCCCGTCCTTGCGCTGTCTTTGTAATATTGTAACAAATCACTTTGATTCAGAAAACAATTTGCCAAAACATTTCTAAGTTTAGCATTGTTGTTATAGTTTATCATTGCTCTGAAATATATCATCATGTCCGGGTTCTAAATTAAAAATGCTTGTTCATGTCACTTATCTCGCAGCAGATTCTGCACCTTTAGCAGGATATCTTCCTCTCCGACGCACGCATTCAAATGACCAAACATAATCACATGCAGATTGCTTTTGCTAATATTACAGAAACAGAATCGAAATCTTGTGTCTTCTCCCGAAAGTGCACTTCAGACCTGTAATAATTAATTAATATCATATTAGGTAATTAATAACGTCCCACTCCAAATGTGACTTATATTAAAGTGAGCTCTTTCACAAAAATGGACGCTGCGTTCTGCAACTTTGCAAGCTTCTATTTTATTTTTAATGACATTGTGCTTCTTTCTCTTGTTCAAGAGGCAATTTATAATACACTTGTTTGGCAGCGTAAGGTATAGAAATGCTAGATGAAGCTTGGACAGCTGGTGTTTACACTGCACCTGTTATGTAGCACCTGTATATGAATCAACTGCAAGGGCATTCATTTGTACTGGGATAGTAAAATGAGAAGGGTTGTGTTATTATTGCCAGGTTCCAGCTGCTGCTTTGCCAGAGGTGCCAGTTTGCTATTGGCAAATATCTATACTTTAAACATGTTGTATGATGCCCTTTGTCCAACAAGAACTACCAGTCAAGTTACTCACCTTTTGTTGACAGGATGCAATCCGACCTTTTAGACAATTTGTCTTGAAACGGACTTCGATATGTATATGTTATCTAAAATTCCTCTCTCACCCATCTAGGTGAGGCCTGGAAATCTGTTGGTTTTCTACAGTGTCTTAAAGGGACACTACAGACCCCTATAGCACTTTAGTTTGCTGAAAAACTTTGTGTGTGGAGAGTGTGCCTTTTTTTTATTTTGCAAAAAGTGCAGATTTTAATAGAAATGGAACCTTGTGAATTTAGCTAGTTACACCCCTTACTTTCAAGCAGACTGTTATTTCCTGGTTTCGTTAGCTAAGCGGACCTCAAGAGGCAGAAATTGCCCAGAGTACCTGCCTTGCAAAGACTCCTCATTGATCTGCATTGGGAAGTCTGTGATTGGACAGCCATAGAATGTTGGGGCTGGATATGAAGGGGAGGGCTTGCAAAGGCTGAAGACAAGGTTTTGCAAGCTGTCCTTAGAACTAACCCAATGAAAAAATGCATAATTAAATGCATACAAGTTTTCATTTGAAGTATATCTACTAAACAGTGTTTTTAAATTTTGTTTGTATTTGGGCAATGTAGTATCCCTCTAACTGTTTCTATAACTACTCTTTTCTGAAAAGAGCTCTCAGATGTCCCACCAGGTTAGAAATCTGAGCACTTCTAAATACACTGGGATTACACTTGCCACATTCATGCTATTGTCATTTGTCAATATTGTCATGTATTGCCACATCCACTACCACAGCCTTTGTTCATTCCTTGTCCACCATCGTAATATCTGGTTGGCCAGCACTTGTCTGTCCGTCTGGACCTGATCTCGATCTGGATCTCTCTCTGTCTATATCTATATCTCAGTTTAACTGCTCATTAGACAGGACCCAAATTGTTCCATTGTGACAGGTCCTACTTTAAGGTGAGTGAAGAACATTAAGGGTGATTTATCAGCACATTAAGAAAGAGTGATGGCTTTTAAAATCAATGTATCTGAGTTAAGTCTTTTGAAGGACTCATTAGCAGCTGAGAGAACTGCTGAAGACTCACTGTTAAACACTGTTCTTTGCAAACACCAAGCAATTTTGAAAAAAAGATTAACATTTACATATACAATTGGCTACCCAACATTGCTGTTCTAGATAATTAAGCTAACCCATGAGTTGGAGATCATCTATAGGCCATCAGTTAGGGTATGACATTATCTGCCAGCAATCAACCTAGACACTTCAGATGTATCTAAGAAATCTCAGATCTCATTTCCATAGAATTTACAATAGGATGAAGATTTAGTCAGGTTCTTGAATCACTCTGAGGAGGTATGATTCTGGGAATTATCTCACTCATAAATGAAAAAAACGACCCAACTAACCATTAATTGATACAGTAATATCTGGGATATGATGATCATACTGGTTGGCATGATAGAGTTCCGACCATTGAAGACTCTTTTTGACCTCTATGATCATTCTACATCTGAAAAAACAAATACGAGTCAGTATGGAAATATAAAGTGATGTTGGAAACGAGACCCCCTTATATAAGAAATTCTGCTGCTTTTTTAATATGGCATAAATAAGATCTGCTTCATCTAGTGTCTGAAACTTCACTGCATCCCGTCTTAATATCATATCATCTACTCCTCCATCCTTCCCATGATTATGTAGATTTATGGGTATTAAAACATCTGTCTTGATTTTTCCTCTGGTGGTGACAGGCCAAAGGCAGGCAGTAATTATACTTTACTACTCCATACAGAAAAAGGAAAACGTATTTCAATGAAATAAAAATATACATTTCCTGTATTTATTGTTCAATTTAGAAGAATATTTATCAAAGCAATGATATTATCTGACACGGGATAATAGCATCCCATCCTTTGTTTCACTGGAGAAGATTTCTCAGAGTTTCCAAACCAACAGAATAGGTTATCATTAAGAGAAACACTTAGACACTGTGGAGAAGTTTATTAAAGTAATTAAACGCAAAGTTGGAAATGTGAAGTAATTGCCGGCAGAATGTACCCAATGATTTATTTCGTTTCCATGGTGATTGCACCATTTTGTCATTTTTGCATCACTTTTTTGATCGTGACACTCTCTTAAATCTCCCTTTTATATTTACTTTTATATTGCTTGCTTTTGAACTGCGATTAAGCGCTTCTTGTAGAGTGAAAATAAAAATTAAATTAAACATATCCACATTTATACACCTAACCATCACACGTCATCAACACATCTAGCCATCATAGGTCATCAACACACCTAACCATCACTGGTGATCGAAAAATAGATAGTATCCTTGTCATTGCTGAGCATGGAGTAAGATCTAAAGATGGCATAAGCCTTAAAATTTAGCCTTTTGATGCCAGGAAACTAAGTTAAACTCCTGAATTCTAGAGTATAACCCCAATGTTTTCCATATGTTTAGAATTAGTGAGATTGTGTTGGTACTTTAATGGTATTTAAAGAAAGGAAAGTAAGATAGCTTATAACTGCCTCGGTTTAGTAGCTAATAGGTTTCTATACCTCGCAAGTCGGATGTATCCTATAGTTTAATTTGACTTATATAAGTGAGTTTGTTTATATCTTTTTGATAAAGTTGCATTTGTGTTTATCTCTTTAGTTGTACGTGATGAACTTGAGGCCTCGTATGTGTAAGATCTCACCAGCTTAGTTCAAAATTTCGAATCCCGGCACAGTTATTATTAAAAAAAAATGTTATTTCTGTGTAAGAGCACTTGCCTTAGCACATAGCATAAACGGTATTAACGTATTGTTTTACTGGCAGGAAATTAGAAAATCAATTCCACGGTCCTCTGCATTTTTTTGGAAAAGAAAAAAAAAACTTGATGAAATTAAACATTCTAATCTCGGTGTGTATTTTGGTTTCCAAGATAGCCTGCTTTGCAAATGTTTCCATTCTATACTTATTGTAGCAACCACCGCTGAGTGAAGGCAATGATAATTTTGGCTTTATTCCCCTGTTGTATTTTGCACTCTCTTGAAAGCGCAGAGGATGAACATTTCTGTCCTGTTGCTCAGCTCTGCGTTTCTCCGGGGAGCTGAGCAGTGATAGATAATAAGGGTATATTTGAGTAGTCTCCTAGCAACGCTCGGGGGGTGATTCTGGCTTTCGGGTGATCGTTTATGAGCGAGAGCCTTTAATATCCCGTCTCGTATTCAGCGCAAGTGTAATTACCACGAGTTCATTAACGCTGCATGGCTCGGATGGGGTTTGGGATATATGCTGAAATGGAGTGGGGGCTGGGAGCAAATCAGACGATTCTGCCAGCTCAGTATTGACTTGAAAGAGAGACTTTTCTCCGCTCCTCTGCCTTTTATCTCCTGATAACTGGTGATCGTTTTACGTAAATAGACCGGGGCGGACTGATAGGGACGCTTTCATTTCACACTTCAGATCCTCGCAGAATCACACACCCTTGGCTTTCAGTATTTATTTAACGCATATCTACAAAATCAGTATTTCTGTAATTCTTATCAATACTAGAGATATTTTCTTTAATATAAAAGCTTTGTATTCCGGAGCGGCTTTCTACTTTTGGGAAATATATGTCAAAATGTAATTCAAATAATGTGAACCAGGCCTACACCAATTGAATAACAAAGCAACAGTCTATCGTTATTGCCTTTGCTAGGATTAGTGGTTTACATACATTTCAGAGGTACATGCAATGTTATTGATTCAGGCACTTACCAGTATTAACAGTTTGTGTTCTTTTTGGATAATTTGTGCAATCTCTATTAATATAGATAGTTTTTTTGGGAAGCAGATATTTTCAGATACCTTGTTTATGTCCAGTAAAAAAACAAAGAAAAAAGTTACCTGCGCTCTTTCCCAAATCCCTATGTATATTTAAACAAATGGAGGTTTTTAGTTACCTCCAATGGCAATGAGACCTTGTTTATGTCGCTCATTTAAGACAAGGTACACCACGTTTAATTGTACATTTCATGGATGTACGTTCACATTTACGTTTATTTCCGATCATTGTCATGTGATCTGTTGACAGGAAGTAAAAGAAATGTTGCTATTGGCAATTTTCTGTTCCGTAAAATGTAAAACGTCACACTCCATCGTTGTAAATGTTTATGATTCCACAGAATGTGGATTGATAGTAATAATATCTGTTTTTATATTGAACTTTGAGCAAATTGTGTAGGTGGTACATTAACCAACTAGTTATTTCAACCGCTTTAGTTTATTTTTGTTTTTGTTTTTTTAATTTATTTTGTTTTTATTATTTTTTTTTTTTTAAATGACAAAGCAATACCTATCAATACATCAATACATTGATACATGTTCACATATACAAAGTGCAGAGTACCCAATGCATGTTCACAAATATATAGACATCAAGACATCTACATTGGCTCTAAACAATATTCCGTGCTGTAAGCGCATTTGATTTCACTGGTCTTTAACATGTTATACATTCCATATAGTGGACATTGGGTACTAGTGTGCGCCCCATTGAGGGAAATGGACATGAATCATAGTACATGTACCTGGACTTCTTATGTTATGTGCTATAATCCTTGTGCAGGTTTGATTTATCGCAGTGAGCACAGCATATGGCCTTGTCCATGTGAGCATGAGATTCCTGTCTAGTATTTTAACATTAAAACAAACCAAACTAAAATAACGATCACATTTATAACATCTATCACATCCATTGTAATACCTATGTGTCACCGGACTAATCGTGGGGTGTAGTGCCTTCAATGAACCTTGATTTAGTTGAGGGATGTCTTGACCCGGCTGGGTGTTCTAAGGTTGTCATAGTGGGGGCCTTTAGACCGTACGAGTATGTCAGTAACTCAGAAGGATTTTGCTAATCTATATATTTGAAGAGTCACTGTGGTGTCCTTTTCATGAAGTGTGTCCATGGTTGCCATATGGCTGTGTATCTATAGTATTCATCTAATGAACCCCATCTAAGTTCCTCCATTGTATGAAAGTATTTGTGTACAAGTCCCTCCTAGAGGGCTGTATTGGCGATTTCCATAGACCTACCACTATGGATTTGGCTGCTGTCAGCATGAAGTATAATAAGGAGTGCTTGAGTTGTGTTCATGGTAGTTTAATGTGGAGGAAAAGAAGTGTCTCGGGGGTTGTGGGGGATGTTCGCTTTCGTTACTGTATTTACGGTATTCCATACTTTTTTCTAGAAGTCTGAAATCAGTTTGCACGACCACCAAATGTGTTGAAAAGTCCCCTTGACTTCCCCACATCTCCAACAATTGGTGGTTGTGGTTGGGTCATATCTATGGATATCCACTGGGGTGGTGTACCATTGTGAAACAAACTTATAGTTAATTTCCTGCTGAGGGATGCTGGAGTGGTAATGAAAGATCGCTTTAAAGATAGTGATCCACTCCATTTCACTCAATTTGGTTTCTAAGGAGTCTTTCCATAGTCTGGTAAAGTATGGCAACTGCGAGTGTCGCTTTAGTCTTTTAAATGGAAAAGTAGACTTGTTCAAATGTTGTGCCATTAGTGTTGCTATTTACTGCCATTAGGAGTGTAGCCACTACCTGTGGAGCTTTTTGGAATTCTCTATCATGTATTTGCATACACTAATTTCACATCTTTATCCTTTCGACATCATCTTGGCCCAGGTCTTGGAGAGTTATGTCTATGGGTGAACACAATAAAAGACTTTGAACTCCTGGAGCCAACATAGGTTTCCCGTAATAATGGTACAACTGACAGATATAATGTTATATTACAGACATGAATTATCTTCCATAGCACAAACGGCAAAGGAACTTGACTAGAGAAGACTCCTTACTCCGACAATCCAAATTAGCAAAGAGTGTAGAACATTTAGGCCAATTTGAACCGGAGGCCATGTTTGTGGTGTACTTCCCGTTAACCCTCGTTGTTACTCCACTCTTAGCCATTACAAATGTGACCTGTTTGTTATGAATGCAATGAAGTGTCAGTGGGATGGACAAGGAAAGGGCAGGATCTTCCATCATTCTTAATGTATGACTCAACTCATGTCTCTGCGCGCTAAAAGAATAGTATCCGTTTTGTAGAAGCAAAGATACAGAAAAATATAATTGCAAATAGCATTAACCTTTTGCCCTACAATTGAAGCAAAATGCAAATTAGCTGCCGACTATGTGTGCTTTCTGACAGGAGATTAACATGTGAATTTGTTAGCCGATCTTGCATTTATCCCATAATAAAGAGCTTCACGTAGCATAGTTTCTCCATGTATTGACTTCCAGCGACCTTGACATTCACAAAGGCTTGTTACATTCGTGCTAAAAGGAAAGTTTATTACTTTGAAACAAGAAGTAAAAAAGTTCAAATGTTGAATAATAATAATAATAATAATACCGCTGAAATATTCAAAGAGCTGACTTGACAGGTCTTAAATGCTCATATCAAAGCTGGGTTCATGAATGCGCCTGTTTATTCATAATTAAAGGCTATGTGAGGCAACAATGTTTAGAAGGTGCATTCTGATTGGCTAGTATTATTAGCCATATTCATTCAGTGTTAGAACATCAATTTAACACCTTCTTTGCAGACTTGGCTATTGTTGCCCTAGCAGTTGAATCTAATAATAAAAACGTCATTCAATAATTGTACTTTATTTCTTGGTAAAAAATGTATACGTCTCACAAAAGTTGTGTTTTTTTCGTTCTAGTAATCTAATTTCATAGCCATTAGTGTGTGCACTGGCATATTTGATTTTTCTCTTGACTCAGCTGCCAACTCAGAGCTATACATTTTTATTTTATTATTTTTGTTCCAGAATGTGGTTCTGGTACAGATGGGTCTGGGTCTGGCGAGGACAGCGAGTGTGAACAAGATCGCTGTAGGCGTTACGGAGGTTCCTGGGACGAGGATGTAGAAGACGATCGATGTGTCTGTGATTTCACTTGCCATGCAGTGCTGCGTAATTTGGTAAGAATACTTTGAGAATTATTCTTGCAGTGCCTAATGTAATCATTTTTTTGAAGGAACCAATGTGCAAATGCATGCACTTAATATTTCAAAATAGTTCATTTGAAATAGAATCTAAATAAACCAACATTTATTTCTTTAAAATGTACCTGGTGTACGACAATGGCATAGTATGATGTGATAGACAAGGTTACTCACTAAACTCCAAATTATTCCAAATTTAAACTAAAAATATTTGTCTTAAATAACGAAGCTGTGACTTCGGCAAAGTTGGCAAAGTTTTCCATATCAGCTATTTTTGCCTTCATTTTGCCATGAGGATTTTAATTTAGTACGATACAGAGAGTCAAATTTTATATTTTTATGCTTGCCAAATTGCTAGCAGTCTAATTGTTTATGTTTTATTTATGTATCTCTGCTTCAGAATGTTCAGAGTGAATAACAGGCTGCCTTTCTGTTTATCTGGTGCAAAAACTTGAATTCAGGGTTTGAATTTTTTCGCATCTGCATACCTTGTCGTCTGTACTTAAAGGACCACTATAGTGCCAGGAAAACATACTTGTTTTCCTGGCACTATAGTGCCCTGAGGGTGCCCCCACCCTCAGGGACCCCCTCCCGCCGGACTGAGGAAAGGGTTAAAACTTACCTTTATTCCAGCGCCGGGCAGGGAGCTCTCCTCCTCCTCTCCGCCTCCGATCCTCCCTTTCGGCTGAATGTGCATGCGCGGCAAGAGCTGTGCGCGCATTCAGCCAGTCTCATAGGAAAGCATTTACAATGCTTTCTTATGGACGCTTGCGTGCTCTCACTGTGATTTTCACAGTGAGAATCACGCAAGCGCCTAGCGGCTGTCAGTGAGACAGCCACTAGAGGATTTGGAGGCTGGATTAACCCTATTATAAACATAGCAGTTTCTCTGAAACTGCTATGTTTATAAAAAAAAAATGGTTAATCCTAGAGGGACCTGGCACCCAGACCACTTCATTAAGCTGAAGTGGTCTGGGTGCCTAGAGTGGTCCTTTAAAACGTTCCACCGTCAATGTAACGGGTTGATAAAAAATGCAAGTGCAGTACAGGTGTTACTCTTTAGCCGACGAACATTCATTTGTAAAGTCCCATCAGGGTTAAAGGCAAACTTCATTATCACCAAAGCAGTTGATGCAGTAATAGTTTAACATTAAATACAATGTCTAAAATAACCTTTTCACAATCACTCCCTCTGTTATATTGTTCAACAAATTTTTGCGTGATTACTGACAGCCCTATTTTAAACAAACATGCCGATAAGACCAATCTCTTGTTGACCTTTCAACTGGTGCTGCATGGCATTATTATCTGAATAACTAACTACGCGGTTCCTTTCCTTTGCAATAAATGTTAGTAAAGTGGCTTCAAGTACATCACATTTTTATGCATACCTCCTAAGAGTCCCTATTTAGCAGGGCCAGTCCCTATTTCGGGTCTAAATCCCTCTGTCCCTCTTTTCTATCCTAATGCCCCTGGTTTCTAGGATCTCTTTGTTGTTGATGTGTCTGGGTATATAACAGAGCTCCACAGCAATAATACTCACAGTAATGTGTCTGGGTATATAACAGAGCTCCACAGCAATAATACTCACAGTAATGTGTCGATAAACTACAATAAATGTGTCTAGAAATCAGTTAGTGTAAGCAACATACACTGTTCTTCTTCTAAATTACATTTATCTGCATAAATTATAAGTAAGTCTCCTACGCTTTCTCAAAAAAAACCTTCCCTTAATCACACCACTAAAATTAAAGTGTCCATCTTTGTCCATTTCAAATCTTGGGGGTATGTTTAAGGGTTTGAAACTAAATTAAGTACTTTTTTAAATATTATATATAATTTGTTAAACTATATATAGCTTTATATTGACTGGTTCTTATTTAGTATTATTCTATTTTGTTACATGGAATGCAAACACAGCGGAAAAAAATATCTAAACTTACATTACTTTGTTTGATAACTCTAATGATTATATTAAATAGAGCTGCCCAGAGCATTGATCCTAAAGGTTCGCTACTAGTAGCTCATGTCTCTGCAGAATTAATGCCATTAATTACAACGATTGGCTGTCTGTCATCGAACCAAGGTTTCATTAAGTGTTCAAAGTAAAGAATCTGTTGCTGAACACCGGAAAAACAACATCATTCTACTGAAAGAAAAAGGGACTGTCTAAGCCCCCAAATTGCTTGGCCTTAATGAAGTGGTTTTGGGGTATAGATGCTTTTCCTGCAACCTAGCAAATGAAAATGGTGTAATTTCTCAGAAACAGAACTGTTTACATTTTGCACGTTCCACACCTGTCAGTGGTTTGGGGCTAAAATAGAGGCAATTATTAAATCTATCTGACACCTGGTTTCAGCATGCAAGAAATGGTGATGGCTTATGCTGTGTGCATCCTATGCTTCTCTATGAGAAACATTGAAATCAATACTTCTCTAGTAGAGGCACTCGATTGGCCAATTATGACAATTGCTGCACATGCGCAGTATACCTTCAGTGCATGTGTATGAGAAACACCTGACAAAAGTCATTATTCTTAAAGACTTCATATGTGGAGCATTGGGCTATAGTGAAGGGCCTGTCCTGGAAGAATAAAGGTAAGTTTAAAAAAATTTAAAGTTTTGCAAATAAACCAAAAAGGCAACAATTTAGCTAAACAGTCGTAAAACCCCCCCACAATATTTTAAACAGATTATTTAAATAGATGGGTTTTTAGGATTTTGTAAAGCACATTTTATTTATTTAAAGAAAAAGTTAAATCGTTAGCTCCAATTTAACCTGTAAAACTTCAAGCATCAGCCATTTACGGTATTGTAGTGAATTTGCAATCATATTGAAATGGATAAAGTAATGTAAAAAAATGCCTGTTTGTTGAAAGCCAATCGGTGCCCATTCAGGTGGAGCCACACATTCTAATCTTCCTGTTCCAATTACTGCAGGTATGTGGATCTGATGGCGTCACTTACTCCAATGAATGCGAGCTGAAGAAGACTCGCTGTGAAAGGCGTCAGGACCTGTACGTCGCAGGACAAGGCCCTTGCCGGGGTGAGCCAGATGGGATTATCATACGTTTACCGTCTCCCATAATCTCTTTTCTCATGCGGACTGTTTTATTTTCTCCATGACTTGCTGGGATCTCTGATAGCGTTTCCTACCATTTGTAAGCCTTGCACATTCCTGAGCAGAATTTCTTGGCAAAAATTCACTGCAGGATTAGGATTATTGTCATACAGCTGACAAACAACAGTAAGCAGATGAGAGGCTTATGTATGTGAGAAGCCTTAAATATGAAAGGCAGCATTTAACTGTTTAGCAGCTACAGACCTTACAACAAATCACTTTTTTCCAGGAGCTTTTAGCATCGGAAATCAGTTTCTATTTGTTTGCAAAGAAAATGGATGCTTCCCGTAAATACAGTTTGCATGTAGTGCATGGAAGGTGACATTTTGCCTATCTTTAGTCTCCCCACATTCTGTCATTTTTACAATCTTTGTTCCAACATACTTCTATGAAGCCTCAGGTGCTCAGAGCACCTGCCTTGCAAAGTCTTCTCATAGAGCTGCATTGGGAAGGTTGTGATTGGACAGCCACAGAAAATCTGGGCGTGGTTAGAAGGGGAGGGCTTGCAAAGGCAGCACACAAGAAAACTGCAGGTTTTGCAAGCTATTTTTACAAATACCCCCAATGTAAAAATGCCTAAATAAATGCATGCATGTTTTCATTTAGGGTATAGCTATTAACCAGTGCTTTTTATTTATTTTGTATTTGGGCAGTGGAGTTTCCCTTTAAGTGCTGCTGATCTTACATCCTTTCTTCCTGGTGCAATGTTTACCTATTATCTGCACATATTCATAAATACTACTGGCCGATGCTCCAACCAAAAATAGTTAATTTCAAAGACAAGTTGTACTGAGAGATTGCATGAGCAAGGCATAATAACAATAAACATCTATCCAAATAAACATCAATCCACACCCACATTAATGTTTCAGTCCTCCCACCTTCTGTGTCGTTTTCTCTCTTGTATTGTTTAAACTTCTGTACTCGTATTTTAGACCACATATTCCTTCTTCCTAGGCTAATCAAATTGTCTCATTTGATTATCTATTAATGTTCACTCTATTCTCTCTCCTCTTTTTTTAAACTCCTTAATTTTATCATCCCCTACTTAAAGGGACACTATAGTCACCAGAACAACTACAGCTTAATGTAGTTGTTCTGGTGAGTATAATAGCTCCCTTCAAGCATTTTCATGTAAACACAGCCTTTTCAGAGAAAAGGCAGTGTTTACATTGCCCTTAGGGACACCTCCAAGTGACCACTCCTCAGATGGCCACTGGAGGGGCTTCCTGGCTCAGCGCTGCACAGTAGGCAGCCCTGACATTCAGCGTCCCCACGCTCTGCATGGAGACGCTGAATTTTCCTAATAGAGATGCATTGATTCAATGAGGAGGTCCTGATTGGCCAAAACGGCATTTGTCCCCGCCCCCATGCCGATTTGCCCCAAGCATTGGATTGGCAAAAAAATCGGCCATTTCGATGATGTCACAAAGGGGGCGGAGCCAGCGCCAGAAGATCTGTGCTGTGCTGGAAATAAGGTTAGCTATAAGCTTTTATAGGGGGGGGAAAGCCACCTAAATGGTGGGTTAACCACTATAGGGTCAGGAATACACGTTTGTGTTCCTGAACCTATAGTGACCCTTTAATATTAGCCCTTATTTTCACAGCTCTCCAGGAGATGAAACGGTTAAAAGTTTATTATATTATTAAATGTTTCCTAATTGCCCCCAGGGTGAAGAAAATAGTTGATAAGATTCTTTCTCTAGCAAACTCCTGGAATAGAAAAAAACAACCCACTAATTCCCAAAGTAGCAAACACAGACTCAAATGTTACATTTCAACTTGATTGCTCGTTTTACAATGCCTGTCACATCAAGGCGCCTACATACCAAGATCCACAGAAAAGAAATGTTACTTTTAAATTAATATACGGCAGTGTTAGACTCCATTGTGTTAAGTGTAGCTAAATATTAGGTTTGATTTTCTTTTCAGTGTCTGACATCTGTATAAGAATCATGTTTTTTTTGACAGTTTTTTCCATGCACATAATTTTGGTCAGTTTCCAAGCATGACTTTTATGATATATGATAAGTTAATTCGTTTGTGCTTTTGATTTTGTTGGTTCGAAATCATCAATCATCTCCAGCTTTTAGCGCAAATATACCTGGCTGTGCCAATAAGTGATTCTTGCAATGTATGGGAGAATGAACTTACTGTATAAGAAGTCACGAAAGGTCAGATTTTCTTGTAAATTCTGGTAATTGTAGTTATTTCATATATTATACTCTAGTTTCAAATAGAGTGATGGCTAAAAGGTCTAAGATATATTTTTTATATATTATTTTTTTTACAAATGTGGAAATTTTAGCTTGGTGCGTATTGTCTTGTGTCATTGACTACTGATTGTCCAAGAGCCGAACTCAAGGCTCTGGTTACTGTAAAGTTGAGTAATTGCAAAAATAAATGAGGTAGAGGCCCAGAAGGCAGGTTGCTGCCAATGGAGGTGTTTGTAGTTGGTCAAAAGGTGTCAGTGGTGCAAGGTGAATTGTAACTACTTGATTTGTTTAGGTGAATTGTTATATGTGTCTTATATTTGGGGCAGGCCAGAATAGACCCTTGAGGTATAAAATGTTACTTTCTATATACTTTTTTTTTGTAAGACCTTGAGGAAATGTTGGTTATTGATTAGAGGACTGTACTTTATTTAAAAAAAAAAGAAAGATAAATTAATATGCAACTCATGGTTGCTCTGACATTTGAACCTTCCATATCCAATTAATTGTAGATTAGACAACTTGCCGTGATTATTTTGGTCTGAACCTCAATAGATGGAATGTGTAAAACATTCCAATCCATGTTTATATTCATAAACTGACAACCGCTGCTGATTACCATATTTCTCATAATGCTTTTCCAGAACCATATTTAATTAGTCCTCTTTCTACCAGCATTGTAGAAAATACCTTCTCCCAGGCAGGGATTTTGTTTTTGGATTGCTATTTCATAAAACATTATTTCCCATCTCTTTATTACCGAAAGCCCCATATCCATGACACTTTGGCATCGGCAGACCAAAACTACCTTCATACTTGTCAAGGAGCAGAACTGAGTATGGTTACTCAACCCCAATTCTTATTTGCAAACATTCAACCCAGCTAATAAACATTCTGTCTCAAACATCTCACTTCTTCACACAAGTGATACATCAGTCAACACCATGACAACCGTACTACATACAGCACTCACTTGGTATATCACACATTTCACACTCGATTTACCACCTACATCAAATCTAGTACCCACAAGGTACCTGTATCACAACATATACTGGACATCCAAAACTAACAACAAACTTACCTGATGCCCACTTCGAAGACATTATATATACAGCAAATATATGGCACCCATACCAGTGCATCATAAACAAATCACTATGAAATCATGGCATGCTTGCACATTGGATAGCTGACATTTAAAAATGTTTAGGCCCAGATCTGCCTGGGAAATGCATGGTCATAGGTTATCCATGTTTCTTTTTGTACCTTATTATATAGAAGGACAATAATTGACAAGGATTATATGGATACAATGCAAGAACTGAGCTTAGAATGCCACGTAGAAGATACTATAATTTACAAACCCACTGTTTTATACCATCATGTACTATCATCTTCCAACACTAATGATGAACTGTTTCTATATTATTGATGATATTTATGGAGAGTCAACATACACTGCAGTCTTGTTTATCTGCTTTACAAGGGGACATGACTCCTGGAGTGCAATCAGACCATTTTCTTCTCTTTGCAGTTACTACAACCAGCTCTCCTTCCCTGGTTCCACACTGCAGTCAGACCGTGTACGGCTGCTGTCCTGACAATATCACTGCTGCACTCGGTGTTGGTCTGGCGGGATGCCCAAGTAAGATACCTTAGGTCACTGTTTGGCTTAGAATCCACACTCAAGCTTTGGGTCACAGACTGCTTTGTTACACAAACAGATGGAACTTTTAATGTTTACTATCTCTGTTATAATACTATTTTGTTTTAAGTGAGCTGTAACACCGTAGTCCTTTATTAATTAATAATTAATGCCATGATATTAAGGGGTTTGTCTAAATCACCGTCATTAGTGGGTTAAGATGCAGCAATTGGCTTGTATCTGAAATATCTCATTTTGATACATTCAAAATGTGTATCTATACCGATTTGGAGGGTTCATAAAATAGTAAGTGAATAAACTATTAAGAATATAATAAGCCCTCAGTCTGCTGTAAAATACAGGCTTTTGGAAACTATAAATTTGAAGAATTACTTTCCCATTAAGACTTATTATTTATTATTTTCATTATTTTCCCGCTTCTCAATGTTGTCTAAAACTTATTTTCCAACCAAGTGCCACTAACATAAAACCTTTATTTATCAACAAGCACTCCTACTAGCAACTGCGTAAATTAAACGGGTAGTGAAGGGCCCTCTGCTCCCCTTTCGAAGTACCCCACGGGATACAAGTACCACTTAGCGAGAAATTCTTTCTAGATTACCATTCATTCAGTGCTGAGGGGGATGGCTACCTTCACCTTGATATTATCAGATACACTCATTCAAAGCACTTGCCAACGCACGCTACTTATCGGAGAAACATTTTCATTTTCACCTCTTTGACCCATAACCTGCAAATGCTTAAAAAGATAAATAAATAAATAAATTGGAAACAATGTGCAAATCTCAACCAGCCACAGTTTCATTATATGCCAGACAATATAGCTGGCAAATGGGGAGATATAAGTCCGGAGCAGCTGTTCCCTCTGCCAGCCTGTGATATGTAAAATAAAGCTTAGATCATCTCCTACTCCTTTGCTTGTGATGACGCATGGAATACAGTTTGGATATATGGCTGTGAAGTGACAAGCACGCTTGCTTTAATGCACATGTTTCATCCAGCCAGTTGAAGATTAAGCCACTCATCCCAAAGTCGCAGTCTATCCTACAAATGTGCCATGCCTTAGTTGATACCTCAACAGATGGAAATGGATGTATGAACCGTTCCCACTAATGCCAGGGTGTAGTTGCTGTCTTAACTGTGTAAGTGCTGAAATCGGGTCTAAAAGGAATCCCGGTTGCATATATTGCCAATTGTTCTTGGCTCAATATTTTCAATATTCCGACTGTTATTATGGGGCAGAATTCTAGTCATATGAAGTACAAGTTTTACTAATTGACATTGCTTGCAGTGTTCAGGAAGTAAAACCCTTAAATGATTAATTACTTTATTCCCACAAAGACAATTCCATTTGAGGAACTCTGACAGCAAAGATTTAACTCCTACTGTTCCTAGTTATTGTTTTTTACAAAGCATGAGTATGACCTCTTAGAGGAATGAGGCTGTACCTCTCTACAGGGCAAATCACCAGATTAACCGATGACATTCAGAGGTGGAAATGCAATACATTTACTCTGATTACCTACATGTCCTCATTAATGTCATCAACATCTCTCTGACCTGGAGTAGAAATATATTCAAATTAGTCCTCTAATTCTACACAGATTACAGATGCAAAATACCTTCAGTGACATAAACGACGACTGTCACCTCAAAAACCTTTTTTTAGTGTAATAATCCTTCCATCTGTTTTTACTAAAGATGACTAAAGATGACCTCCCTAAAATAGCAGTTGTAAGCCAGGAGATGAACTACAAAGCTTGATGTCATTTATTTCCAGTAATAATAATGTATAATGACATTTTTCCTTATGTCACTCTTTGGGGCCTTTTTTGAAGGATACTAACCTCCATACAGGTCCCTAATTTAGATTCCTTCTATTTCCGCAGGCAGCTGTCAATGTAACCAGCATGGCTCCTACGCAGGTACCTGTGACCCCACAACTGGTCAGTGCTCTTGCAAACCTGGGGTGGGAGGACTGAAGTGTGACCGATGTGAGCCCGGATTTTGGAACTTCCGAGGCATAGTGACTGATAAGAAAAGCGGCTGTACTCGTGAGTAACCTTTGTTTGTTTTGTTAAGTTGATATGTGCCATGATATCACCATAGCGATTTGACTGCATAGCTTTTCTTTGCATCTTTCTTACGACATCTTATCATTATTATAATATTACAGTCAAAGATTCGCAACAGAGAATGGGACTCTGGGCAGTAATACACTGCAGCTTATCAGTCTTACATTGCCACATGGCAAGAATAAATAGAGAGATACACTGGTAGAGCCAAGTAGCTTATTCACACCTTAACCACACTTGACAGCTTAAGAGCAGACATGTTACTGTTACTGATGGTGTTAGTGCAAAGTTTGAATTGGTTCTGTTTCTGTTTATCTTTACCGTATTATGTTCAGGGCTACAGATAATGTTCTAGATTTTGCACGGCCACAAGATAGACCTCAGCTGTTGTGGAACTACACAAGACATAATGTATTGTACGCCTCAAGATTGTTAAAGAATCATGGGAGTTGTAGTTCTTCAACAACTAGAGGATCTACAGTTTGGCCACCAATCTTATAGGAGGTTCAACCACCTGTACAACACAGAATTTTAAGGGGACACTTCAGCTTAATGAGGTTGTTCAGGTGAGAACTATAGCTCCCTGCAGCCTTTCTCATGTAAACACTGTATTTTTTTTGAAAATACAGTGTGTACATTGAAAGCTAGGAACACCTCCAGTTGCAGTCACTCAGAATGCCACCAGAGGGACTTCGGAGTTGATGGAGGCATAGTATGCCTCCATCCACTCAGATCTGCTGTCAGCAGAGCACAGGGCAGCACTGTGCACAGCATCCTGTGATTCAGTATCTCTTCCCTCTGCATGCAGACACTGAACTTTCCTCATAGAGATTCATTGATTCAATTCATCTCTATGAGGAGATGCTGATTGGCCATGGCTGTGTTTGAATCATGCTGTCTCTGCCCCTGATCTGCCTCTTTGTCAGTGTCAGCCAATCCTATGGGAAAGCAATGTGATTGGATCAGGCTACCACATGTCAGCAGACTGCTTGTTTTTCTGTGTCTAACAGCATGCAGATTTACAACTTCAGGCTTGAATACAGTAAGATTCTACTATATTTATGGAGGCATGTGGGGCCCAGGGGGGCTAGATGGTGGTGTTAACACTATAGGGTCAGGAATACATGTATGTGTTCCTGACCCTATAGTGATCCTTTTAATTATTTTTTTCCCAGTGTGCAGTATTTTTTAAAGTGCATATTTTGTAATTTACATTGTCATCTAATCACATACAATCGAGATAAAATGAGAACACACTTACACACTTACACCTTCCAAAAAAAAAGAAAATGGCACAATTACATTTTTTTTTGTAGACCTGATTTTTGTTTTACTTGGCTGATTTTAGTGCCAGTGTAGTGACACTGACAGTGTATTTCAGTTGTTTCTTGATGTTGCAGTCATTCACAAAAGATGAAATCTCACTTTATGGCCTTCGTTAAATAATAGAAAGAAAGGTAAATGGGAGGTCGTGTATAAAGAGAAATTCTGGAACAAAGTTCTAAAAGTGGAGCAGTCACCATGGAAACCAATGGAACGCTTCTACTGAGTGTGTTTAGAACTTTGACCCTCGAGTATAGAATCTGCATTGTACTTGTTTTTTTTTTTTGATCAAAGAAATATAAGAACAAGTCAAATGGTTTTTTAAAAAATGTATAACAAAAAGAAAGCATAAATATATTTTTAAAAAATGCTTTAGTGTTTTGTGGCTGCTCATTTTCTCTAGAGACCTTTAAACCCCAAACCTTATGCATCATTACGTGCTATGCTTGAAAAAAAGGCAGGCATTCCGTTTGTTAAAGCAATATTCTTCAAACCTTCCCACAGGATCAGTCTGGAGGCTAGGATAAAATTATATATTTGCTTGAGCACAGGTGAGCTAATCAGCAATATGAATATTTCCATTGATGCACCTCTGCATTAAGCATCTGTCATAGTAGCATTGGGAGGAATGGAATTGGGAATAGGAGGTAGGCAGTGCTATGGTGGTGACGATCAGCAGATGGAATGGAGGCACGTCAGCCCAGTGAACATTTGTGCCAAATTGAAGGACAGGATTCCAAACTGGCCAGCTGTTGAAGTATTCTGCAGAGATGTGCACTACATTGGCCCTAGGCAACGTGCACTGACACTACAATGTATTTTGACCTTCTCTGCTCTACCAATCACTGGCTCCAAACAAGTGCTCTTCTGCCTGGTCCAAGAGACTTGTGGAGTATGGCATATCTCGATTGATACATCCTTCAGGAATAGCTGCATTTCCTTTGCTCACCTGCATCGCCAGCTTGTAAATTTATGAATGTCACAGATATCTGAACCCTTACTAGAGAGATACGCATACTTCTAACTAAATGGTAATTGCCAGTGGAGAAACCCTATTGTAATGGTAATACTTAAAAAAAATAAATTAAAAAAATAAACCCATATTTTTAAAGTCTGCATTCAACCTGCTACAGCTCTGAATTTAATATGTTCCTGGCCTTCTTTTAGAAAGCTTAAAACATACCCGAGTGCAAACGCACACTGGTTGCAAACGAATGCCATAGGGATCTCCTCAATTGAAAACTACTGTCTTAAAGCAAAGCACGAATGAATGAAGTTCTTGCAAACTTTTCAACAACCGTATCGCTTTCTGCAAAATGGCATTTGTATTGATCTGAAATCTTCTTAACACTGTTTAAGGTTGTGATTAAAGTTTAATGAGTAAGTAAAATAATTAACGATGGTTTGTTTTACCTAAAAGACACAAACGAAACGCTCATCTGTAACCTCGTAATGTCCCCATTCTAATTGTATTTGACTTAGAAAAGCAACCATTTAGATTTTCTTTTAATAAGGTTGTAAAACTAACTGATAATGCATTGTTAATCATGCATTTCCACAGGCAAAATACATTATGCTAAAACTTTCAGTGTAGCTATAATTTTGGACACAGACTGTTTTTTTAGAATAGTTGTCCTTAATCTGAGAATCCCGCTGGATTGTAAGAGCCTTAGGCATCGAATGATTCAGCTGTGGAAAGCCTAAGGCATGATTCTAAGTGACATAATGGGAGTGTAAGGAGCACAGACATGATGGATGGTTGCTTGAGGTCCCCCCTGCTAACTGAGGGTCTAGCAGGTACTGACAGTAATATTGAGGTTCTGTAGCTAGGGGACCAATGTTACTCAGCCTGTAATAACATTTCAAAACCATTTATTGGGTTGGAAAATAATGTACAGACACATACTCCCTTGAAAACATGGTATAAATAATAATAATGTGGGACATTTCAACAGGCTGTAGAATGCTGACATTTGTTGAGTAAAACTTGGTTATGAGCATTGTTTTACTCTGATTCTTTTCTTTGAATGAGAGCTTTTTTGGTTATTGATTTTTTAAGAACCACATTTAAGACTTTATCCTGGAAGATGGTGGTTCTAAATATAGTCCTTTATGGTCAACAACAGAACACAATTCTTTTCACATAGACATGCCAATAAAGATTGATATTTTAGATAGTCATGATGTATTGAAGTTTTAAAAATTGTACTTGTAATTACTTAACACCTTTATTAGTTCCCGTCTTTAATTATTTAAAGTCTATTGTGCTGTTAATATCACATCTTATGTCTTTACTCTCTGACAGCATGTAACTGTGATCCAGTGGGCGCCATACGGGATGACTGTGAGCAGATGACGGGACTATGTACTTGTAAGCCCGGTATCTCAGCATTAAAGTGCAATGAGTGCCCTGATGGACGCAAGCCTGGCCTAACGGGCTGTGAGAAAGGTAAATAAGAAATATGCCAGGGAAGATAATTCCTCAAAGAGAATAACCTCGGTAGTTGGCAGAACTGAAAACGTTGTGGGTTATGTATAAACATAAATTATGGATCAATATTCTAGATGTAAGGCAATCAACAGGAGCATTGCTACTTTGGGGAATTTCATCCATAATAGCTCTTAAATGGAATCTGTCACATACAACAGTCTGTTCGAGGACTGAAATGTTGACAATACTGAATGTATTTTGCTTTCATTCAATACAATTCCACCTGTTATTGTATATACTTCAACCGGATGTTTGCACCGTGGAATAAGAATTGCATTTGAAATCTCTGAGTGCACCGCACCGGATATCTATCTATGTGTCTGTCTGTATATCTATATGTCTGTCTGTCTATCTGTCTCTCTCTCTCTCTGTTTGTCTATCTTTCTATCTATCTGTCTATCTCTTTCTCTCTCTTTTTATCTATCTATCTATCTATCTATCTATCTATCTGTCTGTCTGTCTGTCTGTCTGTCTAGCTGTCTGTCTATTTATCTATCTCTTTCTCTCTCTCTCTGCGTCTATCTATCTATCTCACGCACTGTTTGTCTGTCTATCTATCTATCTATCTGTCTGACTCTTTCTCTCTCTGTGTTTATCTGTCTATCTATATATATAGCTATCTATATTTCTGTCTATAATCTGTCTGTCTGTCTGTCTGTCTGTCTGTCTCTCTCTCTCTCTCGGTTTATCTATCTATCTAGCTAGCTATCTCTCACTCTCTGTTTGTCTATCTATCTGTCTATCTATATATCTATCTATATATCTAGCAGTCTATCTGTCTGTCTGTCTATCTATCTATATGTCTATCTATCTATCTATCTATCTCTTTCTCTTTCTCTCTGCGTTTATCTGTCTATCTATATATATATATATGTCTATCTATATATCTATCTCTTTCTCTCTGCGTTTATCTATCTATCTGTCTGTCTGTCTATCTATCTATCTATATGTCTATCTATATATCTATATATCTATATATCTATCTATCTCTCACTCTCTGTTTGTCTGTCTGTCTGTCTATCTCTTTCTCTTTCTCTCTGCGTTTATCTATGTATCTAATGAATATTATTAATAAAATAAAGAAGTAATGACCATTAGGATACATTATGTGCTATGGAAGGTGGTATTGGCTCCAGATGCTTCATTAAACTCCGGAAGGTAATGGATACTTTATAAGTAACAGCTGCTTTACATATGGGATCTGACAGTTATTGTTTACATTAACGGGACTTAGCCTGAATGATAACAGGTTCTTAACAGCTGCATGGAAAAACTCAACTGCATTTCGTTACAGCATATTTTAACTCAGCTTATTAAAAAATATTTTTTAAAATGTATACGTCAGAATTGTAACTGATTTTCAGCTATGTATTTCATTTTTACGATGAAGCAAAGGCTTAAAACAAACTATTTTTCTCCTCTATGATCAGTGAAGCAAATCATGATTTTATGAGGCATTTTAAATTCTGTGCACTTTCTCGTATGACAATTAACTTCCGGCTTGCTCCTGAATGTAGGGTTTACTGCATTAACCTAATGAAAAGTTAAATCAATGCATGGTCATAGAAATGAATTAACAAAGTGTGCGCAAACACAATACCGTTTGAGTATTGAACCCAGGGGGCATCCTATCCCATGACTACAGCATACAAGTCTGGCTGTTTATATGTGAATTCCTTAAAATTATAGTCCTCATAATTCACGCCTCACCACTGTGTGTGTTTGTGTGTGTGCATGCATGTATAAAATTATGAAAATGTATATTTTCAATGCATTCGCCAGTATCACCGACATCGCTAAATTCTAACACGTTTGTGTGCCTTGCATTGTTTGAATACCATAGGCATAAATATTCTAACCAATATTTTTTGTTTTGACCCTGGCACCGACTCCTTTAGCATCAAGACAGATCACACAATAAAAAGACAATCGTTTGAGATACAGGTTAAATTGGCAACCGAGAAAGTATTTTCTTACCATTGTTAATTCAAGATCAATAATAATTTGCCTTTCTCAATACCTCAAATTAAATGGATAAAGAATTGTGCTAACAAGGGTGCCAATTAGTTTTACCGAATAGATGGTGGGATTGTGATTTTTTTTGTGTGTGTGATTTTTTTCCTTGTGCAGTTTGTTTTCTGATATCAGAGTAAGCATGGTTTTATTGTGTGTGAGTCTCATCCGGTGTACACTAACAGTTACTTATTGAGATGTAAGATTGACTAGATGTGTCTCTGATTATAGCAATCATGGCTTCTTTGTGTACTATTATGTGTCATATTAAAAAGTGGACAAATAAGGATGTTTCCATATATGCGTAATAGGAATGAATTGTCATATTCCATGTTGAGTGTTTTTTTATAAAAGGAAAATAACAAAGAAAATTGCAAGGTAAATTCATATGAATAAAAGGTACATAGCTACTATCTTACCAGTAGTGATAGTTGCATATCTGCATGTCCAAAGCCTTTGGGGATTTTTTTCTTAATAAAATTGAATGTTTGTTGAAATCGCAGTCATCAATAGGGTCATTTCTATTCATCAAAGAAAATAAGATATGGCTAAATATTTTTATTTTTTAAATTACCAAGTGCACTTATACTTACAATACAAACTTCAAAATGAAATAATTGAGTTTTGATGTTTGATGATTTTTAGGTTTTTGATGATTGATAATGTGTAGCAATTTTACTTTAGAGTTGTTGACACAAGGACATGTTTTTACATCAATTTCTCTCTAAGTGTATTAGGGTATGGTGTACTTCTCCGAATGCAATAGAAATTGGGACACTTTTTTCTTTATAGCTATAAAAAGTCCATAAAGGAACAGTATAGTGTTAGGAATACAAATGTGCCCCCCACTTCCAAGTTTAAAAAAAGATCAGGTTTACTTACTCCTTCACATCGCTGGTCTGGTGTCTGGTGATGATCTCAGCCAATGCAAGCATTCCCATAGAAAAATACCATGCTGCTCCAATGAGATGGTCTCCATCTGATTGAAATAGTGCAGTTTTATTCCACTACTGAAACTGAAGCACCTCTAGTGGCTGTTAATATTCTTCCTGAATGGCAATGCCTTCAGCTGCAGCATTAAACGGGGAGGACACGGCACCCACACCACTTCATTGTGATTAAGTGATTAAGTGGTCTGGGTGACTATAGAGTCCCTGTAAAACAGAGATATATCTGATTTTTGTACAATGAAGTAGAATAAAGGCTATGTTATTTGTTATATGTTAGTTCTTTTAAAGTCTTCTTGCCCGTACATTCAGAAATTTTGCATAATTGAGCATCTTTAAAAGATTAGTTAATACATATCCTTGTTCTGCCTTATATCTTTCACAAGTATTCTGTTAAAACAACACATTAATTTCATATTACTGTAATTCTAAAAAGTATAATTAAACAATCTCGTAAAAAAGCCACTCAGAAACCTCATATAATTAGCTAAAAATAACTTGATGTACATGATAATTATATAGAAGGATCATTACTAGACTGTCAATTGTATGGAATTCAAAGTAAATTTGGAGTAAATTTCAATTTTTGGACCAGAGAAGATGGTCTTAAATGTCTTTCTAGATTCCCAAAAGTTCACACTTGACTGAATAACCATATAACAGTTTTTGATATATTTGTTTTATTATTATATTTAAGAGTATAGGTATAGTGTGAGAATTAATAATTTTTTACTGAATTTGTTTGTATTTTGAGGTGCTAGAGAAATATTTGTATTCATGCATATTCTGCTAAAGGGACACTATAGTCACCAAAACAATTACAGCTTAATGTAAATGTTCTGGTGAGTATAATCATTATACGCAGGCATTTTCATGCAAAACGGCAGTGTTTACATTGCCCCTAGGGACACCTCCAAGTGGCCACTCCTCAGATTGCCACTGGAGGTGCTTCCTGGCTCAGTGCTGCACAGTAGGCAGCCCTGCCGTTCAGCGTCCTGATTCAATGCATCTCTATGGAGTGGTGCTTCAACAGTGTTTGGCCCTGCCCCCTGCCGATTTTAGCCAATTCAATAGTGAGTTTTTCATGCTTTTTAGGGGGGCTTAAGAAGAGGGGGACAAGCCACTTAAATGGTGGGTTTTGCACTATAGGGTCAGGAATACATGTTTGTGTTCTTGACCGTATAGTGTTCCTTTAACTATAGTATATTACCAAGTTTGATATACTGAGATTGAAAAATTAACATCTGAATTGATTCTGCTGTGAAAATAGCATTATTTTGCACTGATGTTTCAGTTTGGACATTATATGATACTTTTTTGTAATTAATAAACTTTTAAGTAGGCAGCAAACACTTGATTGTAAGGTCAATAGAACAAGCAAACTTTAGTGAAAGGATGATAGTACATCCTAGCAATACCCAGTGAGAACATTAAAGGATGTCTCCAGCATATCGTTTTAACACCAGACGTGTCTTTTAGAAACTGTGATAAATTGAGATTTAGTATAGTTTAGAATTTGTTGGAACGAAATGTTATATTATGCGTAAAGTAAAATATGTTAATTATTGGATTTTCCTTAAAACAAACATGACATTGTATCCCCTACATCACAAGACTGTTGCAACATTCCACCAATCAGTAATTTGAATTGTATGGAATTCAGGACCATATCTCAACGCTCTTTAAAGGTAGAACTTGTAAACATTTTATTCATAGAAATTAATAATGAATCACACATGTTTTTTTCTTTATTTCATAAATAAAACTAAACATGCCACGGGTTTGCCCATCTCCATCTTCAAACAACGTTATGATTAGCTGCCTAGCCCTAGGGGAACAGAATGTTTAGAAGATCTGTTTGTTATTTCGTAGATGCATAATGTGTGCATGTTTTGATTATTTATTTGATGCATAATGTGTGTTTGTATCTGTTGATTATTTTATATGTAATGTGTGTTTTAATTTAGATCCTTCAGCTCCCAAGTCTTGCAATGCTATAAAATGCCAATTCGGAGGATCCTGTGTTATTGTTGGAGGCTTTGCCCACTGTGAGTGTCCTTCTCCGTTGTGTGCTGAGGCCAATCTTACCAAGGTACGTTTTAAAACGCCTGCTAAATCACATCACAAGCATAAATCATAGATAAGCCAAGAAGACAATACAAATGTTCTATGGCTCCATAAATTCACAGATATATATTCGGATATGGTAATGTAAGCATATTAATAACTATCATTTGGGATTTACATTGCATCTATTATAATCGTGAGCGCCTTTGGTGGTTTGTTAATATATAGATATATTTTTGCATAATGTTAAATATCATTTTTATTAAAGTGAAGAATATGCAGCAGTGTGGGCTCATTAGTTTGTGACATAGGAAAGTACGTAGGTCTTTTTATGTTTGATCCTTTTATTTGTATTTTTTGTCCTTATGTATTTTTCCAAACGTTTACAGAATTATTTCAATTTTAACCCCTTAAAGGGAAACTCCAGTGCCAGGAAAACAATCCGTTTTCCTGGCACTGAAGGTTCCCTCTCCCTCCCATCCCCAAAACCCCTTCAGTGACTTACCTGAGGCAGCGACGATGTCCCTCGTCGCTGCCTCCTCCTTTGCGCCGCTCCACCTACTAATTCTGTCGGCATGCGCATTAGGTCTCCCCATAGGAAAGCATTGAAAACGATTTTCAATGCTTTCTTATGGGAATTTGAGCGATGCTCGAGGTCCTCACACAGCGTGAGGACGTCCAGCGACGCTCTAGCACAGATAATCTGTGCTATGACCCCGGAAGTTCCCTCTAGTAGCTGTCTAGTAGAGAGCCACTAGAGGTGGAGTTAACCCTGCAAGGTAATTATTGCAGTTTATAAAAAACTGCAATAATTACACTTGCAGGGTTAGGAGTAGTGGGTGTTGGCACCCAGACCACTCCAATGGGCAGAAGTGGTCTGGGTGCCTGGAGTGTCCCTTTAAAGGAGCACTATAGGCACCCAGACCACTTCAGCTCAATGAAGTGGTCTGGGTGCCAGGTCAATCTAGGGTTAACCCTGCCTGCTGTAAACATAGCAGTTTCAGAGAACTGCTATGTTTACAAATAGGTTAATCCAGCCTCTAGTGGCTGTCTCATTGACAGCCGCTAGAGGCGCCTCCGCGCTTCTCACTTGATTTTCACAGTGAGAAGAAGCCAGCGTCCATAGGAAAGCATTGAGAATGCTTTCCTATGAACTGACTGAATGCACGCGGTTCTTGACGCGCATGCGCATTCAGCCGATGACGTCCGAAGGAGGAGGAGAGTCCCCAGCGCCGAGGGAGCCCGACGCTGGAGAAAGGTAAGAATTTAACCCCTTCCTCTCCCTTCAGCCCGGTGGGAGGGGGGCCATGAGGGTGGGAGAGACCTATTAATACTTTTGTGCCAGTAAATAGCGAGCATGATGGAAAATTTCCGTCATGTGTCCTTAAGGGGTTAAAGGGGTGGTGGGAAGGGACACTTAAAGGGGCATTAGTATAAAACATGCCTGAATGTCATGAATTAATAGTCTTTTTTCTTACTTAACACAATAATATTATCTGCCCTTTTCTAGCAGTAAAATGCTCAAACATAACCAAAATCATTTTGTAGACATGCATTCTTGTTTTAAGTCACCTCCATGTAATATCCATATATCATAAAAGCCCTGCAGCATCAAATCCTTAAAGGACCACTATAGTGCCAGGAAAACATACTTGTTTTCCTGGCACTATAGTGCCCTGAGGGTGCCCCCACCCTCAGGGACCCAGTCCCGCCGGGCTCAGGGGGGAGGAAGGGGTTAAACTTACCTCTTTCCCTCTTTCTCCAGCTCCGGGCGGGGGACTCTCCTCCTCCTCTCCTCCCTCTTTTTCCGTCACCGGCTGAATGCGCATGCGCGGCAAGAGCCGCGCGTGCATTCAGCCAGTCCATAAGAAAGCATTAGCAATGCTTTCCTATGGACGCTGGCATCTTCTCACTGTGAAAATCACAGTGAGAAATGCGGAAGCGCCTCTAGTGGCTGTCAATGAGACAGCCACTAGAGGCTGGCTTAACCCTATTATAAACATAGCCGCTTCTCTGAAACTGCTATGTTTATAGAAAAAAGGGTTAATCCTAGCTGGACCTGGCACCCAGACCACTTCATTAAGCTGAATTGGTCTGGATGCCTATAGTGGTTTTAACAATATCAAGCTGTAGTTTTAGCAGAGACAGAGATGATGGAGTCAAAAATGACAAAATCAAAATACAAAAAGCTAAAAAGAAGTTGACGAAAAGAGTATAACATAGGGAAATAAAACTCACGTTGTAACTGTACTAAACTACTCAATTCTAAATAGTTTCTAGTTACAGGAATATGTATTTCTTAAAAATATTGAATTTTTTACCTTTGACATGGGACTTCATGAGAGGAAAGGGCCCCATAGATATAGCATTTTAAGATTTATTCGAAGTAAGTGCTGAGGTTTTTGGGATTTTCTTGTTATTTAAATCTAACATCAGACCATTATAAAAACAGGATGCATTTAGACTAAGGCAAAGGAAAAGTTTTCCTTAAAGCAGGAACAATAAGGATGCGAATATCTCTGCCTGAAGAGGTGATTTTATCACAGTCTGTACAGACTTTTAACAGCAACTGGATGAATATTTGCAAAAACATAATATTCAGGGATATCATATTTAATAGCTTTTTGATCCAAGGTAACAGCTTCTTGATCCGAGGAGAGACCTGACCGCCATTCTGGGGTCAATAAAGAATTTGTTTCTAGTTTGTTGCAAAATTGGAAATTGCTTCAATCTAGGAGGGGGTTAGGGGTTGCTTTCTTTAGGACCAACATAAAAAACAGATGTGAGAATAGCTGAACATGAGGGACGCAAGTCTTTTTTTCAGCTTATGTAACTATGTAACCATGTAACTGCAATTTCCTTTCTGAATCCCAGGTCTGCGGCTCTGACGGCGTGACCTATGGAGACTGGTGCCAATTGAAAACTATTGCTTGCCGACAAGGTCGTACGATCACCGTGAAATACACTGGTCCATGCCAAGGTACATCATATGGACACCATTTTATATTTTACTTGTAATACTAACCTTATCATTACGATGATATTGTGTTATTATTTTTTTATTATTATTTATTTATTTAGTTTAGCTATAATATGGAAATATGGATGATTTTTCTCACAAAATCAGAAATATACATGCAAATCACCCCAAAAATATTCATAAATTAAATAAATTAAAATCCTTCTAGGTAGGTCATATACCAGAAGGGGTGGGGCATGTCAAAGATCAATATAGAGTCTGTAAAAAATTAACATAAAAAGGATGGGATGAAACATTAACCATTGTCACTTGCCTAACATGTACAGGAGTCTGTAGTGGCTTATGGGAAATATATTCCCCAGAAATTATATGGAACGTTACAGTAAAAGAAAATTATCAACAAGTTACTGCATAAGATAAAAAAACATTGGGCATATTAAAAACCCTAAGAGGGTATATAAATGCAATGTCATTTAAGACTGCTTTGATTATCTTATCCATTATCTTATCCTGTGATTCCTTAGCTTTCTTCCAGCTAAAATTAAGCTGTTACTTGAAGACTGATATCAGAAAGATTTATGCAGAGAGAATTATCCTTGACCCATTATTACAGGGTGTTCTTACTTTTAAAACATGACCAGTTACAACCAGCCTCAACCGTGAAAGTGCCTTGGATGTGGCACAGTAGTTGCAAGAAGGAAGTACGGAATGCAACAGAGATGAGACCTGAAAAAAAGCTTTATATTGTTGGGTTGATTGACTGATTTCCACCAGGAGTGCAGGTGTCTCCCCCCCCACCCCCCAGTAGGGATGAGGCTTTGGGATGAAATTTGTTAGGAGTTATTTACATAGTACATCTTAGACCCAACACTAAGTGTATGGCATTCAAGTGATGTGTTCTGTTGGGCAAACATTGTTTCTTCGATTTAATGGCCGGAGAGGCTACTGTGTAGTCAACATCTATTCTTCTTCTCTACAGAAACTGTTACTCATGCTAATTATGAATCATTGACGCCATCGGGGACACCATCACCACCCGTTGGTCGCATACTTCCAAAACCATCCTCTTTCCTCTTGTATTTCGAAAGTACAACCCTTCCTGAAGATCCCACCAGCACTGTCAAACCAGTTACCCAGGCACACAGAGTCCGAACATCCACGGTTAGGCCAGCTGTCACAGCACCCATAATTCGGACTACAGCGGCTCAAACCGATGATGAATCTGGAAGTGGCAGTGGAGATGATGATCTAGAAGCCAGTGGAGATCAGGAAGTCAGTGGATCAGAACCTAAAAGTATGTGTTTTACTATAACCGAGCTCTAACTAAATATGTTTGAGTGTGCTTTCTGTACATACATATATATGTATATATCTAAACTGGAAATATAGTATGTAAATTATTGTATTTTGAAAATTAAATGATCTTTTATAGAACAAAGAACATATTTATAGTAATGCTACAGTATTTCAGTGATATTTAAGATTTTTTTTAATTAATGTGTGTTATCACATTTTTTATCTCACCATAGTTTTTTTATCACCACAGTTTTATATTAAAATATAATTATGTCTTCTAAACTGAAACGATACATTTAAAGGGACACTGTAAGACAACTATAGCTGAACAAAGCAGTTTTGGTGTATAGATCATGCCCTTGCAGTCTCACTGCTAAATTATCTGCCATTTAGGAGTTAAATCACTTTTTTTGCAGCCCTAGTCACACCTCCCTGAATGTGACTTACACAGCCTTCCTAAACACTTCCTGTAAGGGGTCATCTAATGTTTACACTTCCTTTTTTGCAAATTCTGTTTAATTTAGAATGTATCTCCTGCACTGTTAATAGCTTGCTAGATCTTGCAGGAGCCTTCTGTGTGTGATTAAAAGTTCAATTTACAGAACAGGAGATAAAAACTTCTAAGGGAAGGTAACATCTGATTGCAAAATGAAATCATTTTTTCATGCAGGTTATATCAGCCACAGCCAGGAGAGGTGTGGCTAGGGCTGCATTAACAGAAACAAAGGTGATTAAACTCCTAAATGGCAGAGAATTGAGCAGTAAGACTTTACGTGCATGATCTATACATAACACTGCTTCATTAATTTAAAGTTATTTTCTGTGACTATAGGGTCCCTTCAAGCATGTCAATACAGACCCTCATTTTTTCCACTCTCTGGAATATTGCCTGGAGCACTATACACACATGCAAATTACTTTCACGAAACACAGCTGTCAGAATAGACAGCTTTCATGTTGAAGGAGTTGTATTCATGTTTATTTAAAATCACAAAAATATTTCTGTATCTAATGTGAATTCAAGAAATTGTGGCAGTCTACTTAAGACCTTTTTTGGCAAGAAATGTGTTAAAAAGCCAATGATTTATTGTCTTACTGAAAGCAAAACAATCTCACAATGTCTTTGTTTGCTGTGTTAGTGGAAAGACGGAAATAGATGTATACATACCTGTGACATTGGCCAGAAGCACTGGCAACTATTGGTAGAGTCTAACCAGTGGAATTTCCAAATTCTATCATCTTCAGAGGGCATGTTCGAGGCAAAAGATGAGGAGCAGCAAGAGCAAGAAGATCTAACAGAACTCGAAGCTACCCCAGTCATGGAGAGAGCTAGCTGTTATAACACCCCTCTGGGATGTTGCTCCGACGGCAAGACACCAGCAATTGATGCAGAAGGGACCAATTGCCCAAGTAAGTCATACGAACTAAAGTGCAACATTGATAGCTGCAGAATATGCTTTGTTAGAACACGAGATGCATCGAGAATGAGAACGCCGGCTAACGATACACTCCTATTGCCGTGATAGGCTTGAGTTGCTTGTTTTATTTGAAAACATTTCAGATATTATGATGTGCCTGCATACAGCAGGTGAAAAGGTTACTTCCCTTCATTCTTCTTTTGGATTACTTAAAGCGGCAATGTTCTTTCACATGCAAAGACACTTACACATAACATGTCTGTGTGCATGTTGGTGTCAGAGGGGAAAATGGAAATATACGTACCTGGAGCTCTCCCTTCTCAACACAACCATTTTCTGTTCCATATCCTGCCAGATGAAGTCACCAAACACAACAATACAGATATACTGACTAGTGTAGATAGCTAGGACAGCCCATTGTGGATACTAGAAGATGTGAGGAAAATTCCACATTTTAGCTGGTTAGGGCTCAGCTTGTGCCACGTTTTATCATTTAAATGGGACAGAGTAGCCCCTATTTTGTTATCTAAGAGCGACGTTGGTATCTTGATAGAATTGCAACACCATATATTGAGTATTTTATAATGAACCTATCATAAACCATTAGAATCTATATAGAAAAACAATAATGAAATTGTCGATGGCACTTAATTACTGAAATCTCCAAAATTCAAACAAAATCATTTATTTCATTCTTTAGTTGCTAGAAGAGTGAGCCGTGTAAAGCTAATCCACCTGACCCTGATTTAGAATGTTAAAAATATGAATTCTTCAGCCTTAATGGATATTCAAGGATGAGGTTGACCTCCAATGTGATCCACAGTGTTATTTACATAGCCACCAGGCAATAAGTGCTAAACAGAGTCACATGGTTTATGTAGCAAGCAAATGTGTTCAGAGTAAATAGGGGAGCTGCCCTAGTTCAGAAAGACATGTATATTCTCAAATTTTCATTCATTCCCACCAGTTGTAAGTAGGATCACACAACTAGGATGGGGCTTATAGCTAACATGATTTTTATATGTTTTAATTTAATAATTAACTTATTACATGTTGTTTTACGGTATTATATGCATCCGACCACTCAATAGTTACAACATCCACTTGTTCCTCTTCTGCCTCTCGTTTGTTTAAATGTATTTGTTTGTGACTTTATGTTACTTCTTAATCTGTTTTCTGCCTAATTTGTCTTTCTTGTTGCCCAGCTAGTAAAGGCTTCCCGCTAAACCGATTCTCATGGGGAGTTACCGTATCTGGTAAAGTGCCGTGTTACCTGCCCTCACCAGCTACAGGATGATGCCACATACTTACATCCTCACTCAGCCTCAGTTACTAACTTTCCATGGTTCAGCCCCGTGCCATATACTAACCTTACACTCGGCACTGCCCATGCTGCCACTCACCAGCCACAAGGGGTACAGGGAGGTGTTTTAGGCAGGTATAATGTGATTCTTTGATGTATTCACTGCTTCTGGCTCACTGGGTGATTTTCTTTCCTCCTGTCCAAAACCAGAAACAAAAATATTCCAAGGTGTCCTCATTATAGAAGAGCTGGAGGGTCAGGAAGTATTTTACACGCCGGAGATGTCGGACTACAAGTCCGAGTTGTTTGGAGAAACTGCAAGAAGCATTGAGAATGTGGTGGGTAATCACAGGAAACGTTCAAAGCTTGTACTGATGTTATGTCTCAACCAACTCTATAAAGGGGTACGGCTTTAATGTACATATATATCAGGTTCCATCCTTCAAACAGCCGCTGTATCTCTACGGTCAAGAAAAAAAATCCAAGAGAAAAGAGGGCACTCCAATGGTGTTGTAACAAAATAAAACTATTTTTTTTTCTTTCAAGCTGTATACAGCTGTTCACTTTAGGGGTCAACGTTTCAATCCAATCTTGCGACTTTTATGAGGTGCTAAGAATGGACTGAATAGAGCTTTGTCTTTGGGGGTCAATGTTTCAGTTCATTGTTTCAGTTTCGAGTGCTAAGAATGGACTGGAATGTTGAGCCAAAGTTGAATCTGTACAATGCTTGAATTAATAAATCAGCTTTTTATTTTGTTACAAGCCTATTGGAGTTGCCTCTTTTATTAGATATTGTATTTGCTTTATATAAAAGAATTCCATTGAAAAAAAATCTCTTTTTTTTTTGTTTTTTAATAAGTGTTTCTCTCCTAAGACTAAAGTCTCTGTATGTCTGTTTGTCTATGTATCTCTGGCTGTCTCTTTTCAGCAGAAGTGTATTCAAGTAGAATTATTTTATATTCCTCAACATAACATGTCATTAGAAGATAACTGTTTCATATAATCTGATGCTCAGCGTTTTTCATATACTTGTGTTTGCTGTCTAATTAATCCCGTGGTGGCAGGATTAGGTGTAGATCAATGCACCTGCCATGGGCCGTTGATTGCATCATGTTCTGGAATTTCCTTTACTCTGGGAGACAAGAAAAATAACAAACCACGCATAATCCTGACACCACCATTCTATTGTGCAGTAAATGTGTCCAGTGCCTTGTTGTCCCATCAAAAGGAAGGTTCAAACGAAACTAATACTACAGTAGAATACAATAGTTTTTTTGTTTGTTTTTCATACCAAATATGGATGTAGATAATTAATTCACTAACTTCTCAAGAATCACAATGTTGCAATCTGCTATCATCATAATCTGGACCTCAAAGGCTTTATGACAACATGGGTTGTCCTGACTATTTAATTTTGGTTTCTCCATGTAGCCTGTATTTGTTTATTGAAAGGAAACTTTCCATTTTGGAGTTGAATCTTTAAAGAACAGATTGTTATGATGACATAGACATCATGGTCCACACAAAGTTAAATTACCAGCATATGTGATATGCTTGGAAAGGGTAGAACATTATTATTATTATTGTTTTGTAGTGCATGAGGTAACAAAACAGCTTGCTCTGCCACAACAGCTTACGTAAGCACATTAATATCACAACAGTTCACAGATATGGCATTGAACTAGTGCACATGGGTAGACATTTCTTGTGTTCGTTATTCACTTCCTCCTTATTTTTAAAACATTTTTTTCATTATTTTTTATTAAATTATTTTCCATCTTTTTTAGGGTAGGCAATCTCAAATGCAATAGAGCCACTTCCGGCACAAACCTGAGTCTATGTTCTATCATTTTATGTATAAAAACGAATATCTGTTTCCATTGAGCCATTATCTCAGTACAACTCCACCACATATGTAAATATTCACTTCCTGCTTAAATGATACAGCACAGCTTCCTGTATGTATCAAGACCGTCAACGGGAAGTTATTCCCAGAGCCTTCTAAAAACCGGCACATCTGATTTTACGTATCATGTTTTATCAAGGTATGGACTGTGTCATGCTATGAATATTAAAATCCAGAGCACCCCAGGTATTTTTTATTGATCATAAAATCATTCTTTTTGATCGTGTTTCCCCAATAACAGATTTGATTTAAACCAAGCACCCCTAATTTCCACGTTTACTTTAAAACACTTTTAACACCATAATTTAAAATGGTGCAGAAATTCCCTCCATTTTCTATTAACCACACAGGATGACACTGGGCTTCAGACAAAGGTTCTAGTTCTTTTGTTGCCCAGCTAGTCCAGAAAAGTTATTTCTGCTCTTCCAAAAGTTACAGACAGTGTATTACTGACTCCTGTAGGACCTAATGGGTTACTCATAAGGGATTCTGGATATCGCGCTAAGACAGCAGATCTTTACCTCCGTGACAGCGGAGATGTGTTAACATGTTGATTAAAATACCTGTGTTCTCTATGTTGCTGAGAAAAAGGCCAGTGACTCCAGTAAGAAAATGAACCAAAATAGCAGTCTGTCAGCTCACAACCCTGTCAGCTTGCAAAGGGCATCATTTAATTAACACCTTGTTAAGCTGAAGAGAGCTATGGCAGCAAAGGAAAGGGAAACGATTCTACTGTTGACATTTAAAAGGAAAGTTCACTTTTCACTGTATTTTCTTTTTGAAATTACCTTTTTTTTTTACCATTATCTTTGTATTACTAAATTAGCTGTTTTTGGAACCAGGTCTTCTAGAGAGAAGTCCATGTTGGTCTAGAAAATTTGAAAGCAAATGCATAGATCAAGTTCTTGATTGAGCTTTTGTCTCACCCACTTCTTATGTCAGTGTTACGTGACCCATGTGTTAATTATGTTCTAACCTTTTTGCATATAGAATTGCATAGTCTTGTCACACAGGGAGCAGCGTTGGTGTACTCTATGCACTTATCAGGTGACCGCTTTTATGTGATATAATTATAAGGACATAATAAGGTTGGGCTTGAACCAATCCTGAATTATGGAGATCTGCAGTACCTCACATTCTGTCTTTATCAAATGCTGACCCTTAGATTGCAAGTTCACAAGACTAGTGCTTCAGTCCCGTTTCTATAAAGGAATTATGAAATAAGCAACATTTTATTTATTATGGGGTTACTTCCTGACCTGACAGTTGTCTGGAAGTGGCCAATGAATGCCAAACTTTAGACCAAATTAAGGGAAATCTATGGTCCTGAAAATAATCATCGTTATTCCGTGGATATAGGTTCCCTTATGTCCATTTTTCCTTTTAGAAAATGAAATTAACTAAACAAGGCTGTGACTCTTCTACTGGAGTCCCTAGTTCATCCTTTGGTGATGTCAGCATCTAGGATGACATCACCCGCGATCTACTCCAATCCATCGTTTCTCGTAGAGCTATAATGGATTGAAACTAGGTATGCGTGGCCAACCGCCTGCAATAATCCAAGCACATATTGCTATCAGCAGCAGTGATCCCCAGACCGAGTTTGACTTGGTTCTGGAGGAGGAAGCACCACGAGTGGCTGTCAGGATATCAAGAAGACAACCCCATGGGGTGTGTTTAACCCTGCAGTGTAAGCAGTTTCTAAGAATCTGCAATGATTTACATTGCATGGCTAAAATTACAAGACACCTGCATCCAGAACACTTCATTCAAATGAAATGACTGTAGCGTTCCTTTAACCAAATTAGAAAAATAATAATTTTTTTTTACAACTGGGCTTTTGTAAAAATTCCCTTTCCAGCCGCTGACAATTCCCAGTTTAGTGATAGCCTTCTGTAATATGTCTCACCGTTTTGCAAAACGATTGTGCTTCCATCCCGTTATACTAAGCTGCAGAAAATGTTGGTGCTTAGTTACAAAGCCGGCATACGTGCTGCCGTATCTTCACATTGTATCACTGCCAATTCATCGGCGTTCTTTAGACCTATTTAAAGGAAAACCGATTCAATAAACAGACCTTGGGAGACTCAAACACTCCACATCTCTTATAAAAGGAAAAAAGTACTCTGGGGCTGCACGATTACCAGAGTTTCTGACGAGTAAGGTTGCTTTTGAATTTGAATTATCAAAAAGCTGGAAGAGAAATTGCTGCAAAATCTCTGTGGGCTCAAATTCCCATAATCTGTTCTCTTTTGTGTGTGTGTTTTGTGTTTGTTTGTTTTTTCTTTAACTCTCAACACGTGTACACCTTGTTTGACTGTGTATGAAATGTGGCAGTATAAAACCGTCTCTATCTGCATAAATTATAAAATGCATTGTTATGGCTTGCATGTTGAAGTGGATTAGAAGCTCCCCCTATTGGTTAAAGTTCAGAACTACAAGTGTTGCAACAGTAAAGTGGCAGTGTCTATTGTTGTGATGGAGAACGATGCATAAAGTGTGTTATACGTAGAAAATTGTAGACACTGACAATGATTCAGGGCAAATGTTCAGGCTATAGGGCTAACCAGCTTTATTAAATCTTATCAGTGGATCCCAGTTGGCTGCAGAAAAATGAATAGATTTTTTTTTTTTCACTCTCCGTTTTCTAAGTCTGCTTATTACCTTTTCTCCATTTCCATCTATTCGTTGTATTTGGCATGTCGTTGTTCAATCTCTCCGATTGCCACAGCCCTGTCATTGGAGATAGAGAGCGTTATCGGATGAAGCTCTGTCTAGGGAAAATTAGCACTCTATTGTTCTCCAAAACGGTTCTTTGTAGGCCAGGGAGAGATGGTACCAAAAGATATAACTCATCTATTTGAGTGGTAATCAGGGCTAGCAGAACAAGGCAGTCTGTGCGCACAGAAATGGGGACACAAATCTATGATTTCCACCGAACTTACATTAACATTGTTGTCTTCGCTGCAAAGTGTGTGACTGTCTTTTCGCTATGGAGGCAGCGGATCCTGTGTAACCCTTTGAATACGTCCACAATTGCCCATTCAGTAGTCAAAGCGTTTAACGAAGGAATAATTAGTACACTTTTGTCAGCAATTTAAGCAACTGGTTCTTCCATGTATTTTTATAGCAGCATGTGTAATGATCCAGGCAACAGAGCGGATTTCATCATTAAGAAAATAATAGCAATTAGCAAACAATGACATTGATATCTGGGTAGGCAAAACATATATATATTTTTTTTCCTCCAATAAATTACATTGATATTGTGCTCGGAAGCCATTGCAAGTATGTCCATCAATTACAAAGAGTTACTCTACATGTAAAGGGTTTAGAACATTGTGGGTTAGTAATACGTCATGCACTAGGAGAAATTAAATCGAGAACGCACATTATGCATTTATTCTCCAATCCGGGGATTGTGGTGAACTGACATGGGGGAACATGCAATTTCGGCCTAAAATAGCTAACCTGGAAAATAGCAAGAGTTGGAGACTTTTATTTTATGGGTTTCTTTTGTTTTTTTGCTGTTTTGCCCTTAAAATGTTCAATTCCCTTCTCAATTTATTACAATTCCCAGTTTGACACTACAACAAAATGCACGTTGCTGTAGTGAAAATAATAAAGATTGCACTTTATGTAGGAAGCGGGGAGACTGCATGGGCCAGTTGTTTTTATTGCATGTCTAAATCTATGTTTCTGTATTATTCGGATGTATTTTCCCCCCAAACGTTTGCCCAATTTAAGTCAGTATCAGCTCACTGTGTAGCCCACAATCTCTGCTATTTACAATTTAAATGTTAATTGCTAATAGTTTATACATTCACCACTACAATACATTGGCTTTTTAAAATAACTATGAAGTACCTTCCCATCACATCCTCCGATTGTATAAATCTGGGTATCTGTAAATGTGGCACTTGTAACAGGCATTTATTGTCAGTCTACAAGAGGCCAGTTGTAGCTCCACAGATTTTTCTTTTATGTAGATCTAAAGCATTTTATTGTACATAAAATTCAGTGCGATGAACGACGCATATGCTGGCCAAGCCTTCTTCAGAGGGTCAGAGGCTCAGAGCAAAGTCTGTTCTCAAACAATTCAGCATGGATCTGCCACATTCTGCTTCTAAATTGAATATTTTATGCATTTCTCAATGGGTTTAAAGAAAGAACAGGAGGTGCAATTAAATTCCAGCCATGGTGGCATTCGATAAGAACATAACTTTGCCGAAGTATTGTTCTTGATTGTGACACTGGCTACTATCACTGTAAAATAAATAATGATTGTGTATAAATAACTATTGTGTAGTTGTGCGATATTGTCTCCACTGTTTGATTACCAAAGTGGTGTACGTGAAACACAATGTATTGTGAGTTACAAACATTTGGCCCAAATAACATCTGTGCATTTTAGATCTCAACATCTTAACCATTGAGCTGCACTGCATTATTCCGGAACAGAATTAATAAAGTTAACTTATGCAACTTTATATATCCTGCAAGTAATAAGCTTCATTCATACATTTCATAAATGAGGCTACTTGCAGCGAGGTATGCTGTGCTTGCCCACAACTAACACTCTTTCACTGAGTGTTTTGAGAGAGCTGGGTGTTTCCCAGAAACCGCTAATCGGCAGGTGTTTACACAAAACATACAGTTGTATTTTTGTTGTTTATGTCTCAGCACATACTCTAGGGAGTGAAATAATACATGGCATAGGAATGGTGCAAGTGGTTTTTGTTGTTTTTTTTGCAAAAAACATGAATATAACATTGTGCAAATCCTTTGTGCATTAGGGATGTAAATGGCTATTTCATCTTGCCAGCATTATAGAAATCATTTGCCTAATGGGAATTAACTTCAATGGGGCTTTTTCACTAGACATTGTCTTCTGTTGAATGAGTTAACAGCTAAGGTGCAGACAAAGTTCAGTTTGAAGATTCTTTTGAAGCTGTTAACGCGTGACTCGCTGTTGAGTGAATAAACCCCAAAGGGGTTCCACTCATATTCAGCTGCTAAATCCTCTATTATAGCGATAAATCATTCTCTCAGTCCGGTTGATGACCTTTCATTCACTTTCTGTCCATTGCTCCAGAGCAACTCATTTCATGATATTACACACCTTGCTATGACACATCGCACTTCTAAAATACTTCTTCTACACTACTTCTAATCTAATGACCTCCTGTGCCCTTGTCCTTCAGTTGGATAATCTCCTCCGAAATTCTGATGTGAAGAGGGATTTCAAGAGTATCCGCGTGCGGGACCTCGGGCCAAGCAATTCCATCAGAGCCATTGTGGAAGCGCATTTCGATCCAGGTCTGCTTAATTCTAGAGGACACATAGAATGTGCTGGGACTTCATGATAAAGCCGAATGATGGCAGGTTCTGCTAGACAGAACAAAGTGTGCTTACTCAGCTAATGGTATCAAAACTCTAACAGGACTTTAAAAGTACCGAACGATGATCAGTAAAGTGTAACTTTAAGTAAATGGGATTTAAAAAAATAAAAATAAATTAGTGAACAATGATACACTGAAAATATAATAAACTATGAATACATATGTAGCCCTCTTTAAAACGACAGTTGCTTTAATTAAAAAAAAGGTTATTATCACCTTTTTACTTAGAGAAATACTCCAAATACCATAACCACTACAGATTACAGTGGATGAAGTCCATATATATATATTTGTTTTTAAAATTGTGCTGAAGTGCTTTCAAGCAGTTTGACATAAACAGGGGATTCGCCAAACCATTTTGGCATAGCCAAGTCACATTTAACTTTTTCAAATCCACTGAATAGGCATAACTAGTAACTTTAGTCTCCAACACAGGGCGCTTGTTTGTAGGGTTTGCAGATTTTATTCTTGTGATGTACGTGGGTAGAGTATTCATGAAAACAATACTGAATTTGTCTTAATACCCAAATGAGCCCTTTCTACAAAAGATTAGACACATGCATTAGGTTATCAAAATGTTTAACAGCGTGTGCATCAGTGTGATAGACCCCAGGGAGCATTTCTACCCCAAGTGCAGTGTTACAGTATGCTGTGAGCCTGGTTGGGCAGCTGGTACAAAAACATTACGAAATCCAGATTGTTCTTTAACGACTGACGCCAGCCGTATGTAACTGGGTTACTTTATTTCCCTCTCTGTGTTTTAGCTACCACCCTGGCTGCTGTTGATGTGCAGAAAGCTTTACTGAAACAACTGAAAAATATCAAAAAGAAGACAATCACCGTCAAGAAGCCCATACAAGACCATGTCAAATTCTTGGACTTTGGTGAGATCCTTGGTACATCATCCCATTTAATTATCCATATTCTGAGTGTTTTGGTTTGAATTAATACATATAAAAAAAAAATCTGCTTCTCTTTCTCTTCTGCTCCAAGAGGTTTGGGATGTTTTTTGCTGTTGTTTGTTTGTTTGTTTTTGTGCATGTACATGTAAGCATTTAAGTTCAGCCGGTGCACATAGAAACATAAATCTTGCTGACTTACTGACACAGACTACAATTTATCCGTATGTAGTGGTCAGGTCCTATTGCACCGCGACTGAAATAAAGTCACCTTGGGATGAGCAAAGTGACCTAACGATCAGATTTACAATGGCTCCTCTGTTACTGCAATCCATGACAATGATCATTCCACGGTGTCTGTGTTAAACACTTTTGTATCTGATCAGTGTCCTCAATAGAGTAGTGCTCTCGCTATTCATGCCGTGCACTTCTGACATGTTTTCTATCAAATGGTCTTTTTTTTTTTTTTTTGCCAGTACCATTAATCTTTATCTACAGGGCTCATCTCTAATTCTAATGTGCTCTATCAAATTTGAGAAGTTTCAAATTGCGGACTTGACCATAGGAAAACAAACAGATGCAGGCTCCATTATTGTTCCTAAATTTTTATTCTCCCCCCTGTTACTCTTAATAATTATCACTCCATGTTGACTGTAAAAGGGTAACATCAATAATGGTTCCATATGTATATTGAAGACTTGTTTACTCAGTATATGTATGGAATCCATTTTATTAGTTATATTGACATGATACAGACTAGGATGCTCTTTTGACTTGAATGTCTTTAAATTTTGGAGTGGCATAATAACGATATTTAGGTATACCGAAGCAGACAAGAATTAAGATCTTATGGGGCCCTAGGCAAGTTACAAGTTTGGGATCGGCCCTCCATGTTTCCCATATGGATGGTAAACGGGGCCAAGCAAATTCATACTGTAGGGACACCTGTCTAACGCGTAGGCCCTTGGCTGCTGTCTCGGGTCGCCTTATCTTTAGTCCTGCTCTAAGAGCTGTCTATTTGGTATAAAGTGGTCTAATGTGTGCCCTATAGCTTTACCCTATCAGTACCACTCACAGCCTTTATCCAATGATACAAGGTAAAAATGATCTGTAGATTTGTGTAATTTATGGAAAATTCTGACCCTACTTTCTACCTACAAGTTCCAGAAATTGGCATTAGCCATACCAAGCCAGCAATGGTTTCCTAGCTCTCAGTCCTCCGGTTTGTTAATACCTTACCTTGCTCTCTGTTGTCTCGTCTTCGTATTATTAGCTGATCTCTGTCATTATCTAAACGAACAGGAAGGTCACTCAAGTTTATTTTCTAAAGTGAATTCAATGTGAATTTCACATTTTAGGCATTTTTAAGAATGGCCCGCAGCCAAAGATGCTTAGGTCATGTATCTGCATGTTTATTATAACGGGCTGATTCACTAAAACGAAATTTGTGGACAATCCACTAGGAAATTGTGAATTTTAGTCCAAATTGAAAAATTAGGAAAATTCCCCAACTCAGCTGATTATCCAGTTCTGAAATGTTTGCCTTGTACATAGAGTTGCCATGTCAAGTGTCCACAGTTCTCACTTAGTGATTACACCGCATAGAGTTACAGCCTTTCCAATTTACCATTTGCTTGAGCATGTAGCTATATTTAATAAAGTCTCCAGAAATTAAATGTAGATAACATACGATGCACTTAGTAAAAATCTTTATTGCGAGATACTATCTATTTTGCGGGAGCCTACAATCTCTTAGCATATAGCTATGTTTATAAAGATAAGTAGAACAGAGCTCTATGTATTTTTTATTGCAGAGTTACTGTTCATTAGTAAATTTGCTACCATCATTTCATGCACCATACTTAGCCTTTGGCTAAAAATGGCTGTATTCAAATGCAGATCGAATGGAAATGTATCCAGCAGTTTAATCCAATATGGGTTGTGCTGTCTACATTTTGGACTACAGCGTGTTTTTTGAGAGATGTTTAAATGGCAAAATCTTTTTAAATCTATCACTCTCTGCGATAACTGTTGGTAGAAGGAAAATTGCCCATGTTGTCTCTAATATTTTTTATACTTGATATGTTTCTCCGCAGACTGGGTACCTGTCATGGTTACAACCACAACATCAACAACTGCGACTATTAGTACTGGAGCAACTACTAGCATTCCTGTTGTGGCCACCACCACTACGACCATGCCCACCACTCCCTCACCCAGAAGGATGATGTCTGTGAAGACCACCCCAGTACCACTCTTTCAGCATCCAGTGACCACTGCAAGAATGACAACAAAAAGGCCAGTAACTACCAAGAGGCCAATAACCACTGCCTCGACCACAACCAGGCGAAAGCCTACTCGGCTTCCACCAGCCACCAAGAAACCTCCTCGACCTTGTGATTCACATCCTTGTTTGCATGGTGGCACCTGCGAGGATGATGGGAAAGACTTCACCTGCAGTTGCCCAGCTGGAAAGGGAGGAGCAGTATGTGAGAAAAGTAAGGACCGTGTTTCTGTATCCATATCTTCTTTACTATGTTTAGTTTAGACCTTTTTGTTTAGTTTTGCATTCACCCACTTGGTACATTTCCCTTACGTATGGGAATATATTTCTCTTTGCCAAAGAATGATATTCTGTCTATTTAAGTTAGTGTGTGCACATATTTAGAAAAATGTGTTAATGTTCATTTTTCTGTATTCAAAGATGTATGGTATGCACTTACTGCCAAAGAAGTGCCTTTAATATGCTAATGAAAACACTGGATATTCCAGCAGCTCATGTCAAGTGGAGATCCCATAGTATATGTTCTGTTATAAACATAGTGACAACCTCTCACAATTATTAATTAGACCTTGATTGGTGTATTGAGTAAATAAGTATAAACCATCCCTAAACCTCAAAGAATTATTGTGTAAGCAATATGTCTGTAAGGCAGAATATTTATAATTTGTATATATTTAAACTTGACTCTGTCACTGAACTTTAAATGGGCTGTTAACACCCTTGTAGAAACCATGGAGCAATAGCTCTCAACGTAGGCAGAAGTTCCACTCATCTTATCTAATAAAATGAATTGTTGTCAAGTGTTGAACCTCATTCTCCATAATCCCAACCATGGCAGGGATTTAGGAGAAACTCCTTCCATTTAGAGAAATAGGAACATTCTGATTGGTTGAGGCATGACTTGTTCTGGGTATATCTCACTGTGTAAGCTAAAAATCTGATGATATTTAACAAATGAAGGAACTTAAAAGGTGTATCGTAAATATTGGTGACCTCGAGCTTGGAGTGTTGCTGTACTCAGATAGGCAATGGAAAAGATAAGTTACTGGCTTCTTCTATCACCAATATACACCCTCATCATTATACTCATTTCTCTCTGCAGATATTAAGTATTTCATCCCAGGATTTGGTGGCAAATCATACCTTGCGTTTAAAATGATGAAGGCGTATCACACTGTGCGGATCGCCATGGAATTCCGCTCCTCTGAGCAGAACGGCTTGCTTCTCTACAATGGCCAGATACGTGGAAAGGATTTTATCTCTCTTGCTGTGGTTAATGGCTTTGTAGAGCTTAGGTATTAAACTAAAAAATGTTTCCTGCATTTGTTTATATAAATATTTTTTTAATATAGTATCTATAATGTTGTATTTGTGAGATGAGACAAAAGTATAAACAACATAAATTAAAGGAAAACAGAAAAAAACAACAGAGAAATTACTGAAAAGGGGGGAAAAAATCTGCAAAGTTCCAAAATAAATATAAAGATTCTAAAATAATCCAAAATAAAATAAACAAAACAATAAATAATTTGTCAGTTTTATGGTTTGCCGATAAGATAAGAAGGTAGAAGCAGATTGCAGATAGAAGATAGCAGAGAACATCATTTTCATTACCACGGTAGCAGATTAGATTTTTTTTTCTTGACCACTTTGGGAGATATTAACAAGAGGATTTTGTTTTTGTAAATATTTGACATTTGGAAAGGCTAAACTAGACAGACTTCATCCTGGGTAACAATATAGTAACTATTAATAATCTGTTATCTGTTGCATTAATTCAGTGTATGCAGCTACACATCATTCTAGCAGGGAATGTAAAATTTGATTTGTAATGCTGTTTAACCTCCCCATGTTCTCCACGTTTTTTTCTCTCCAAAACCTCCCACTCTTTTACGCTCACTTCTTTGTCTAATATTTTGTCCATGACACTAACCAGCAGAGTAAATGCATTTTATTATTTTTTAAGGTTTAACACCGGATCAGGCACTGGAATGATTACCAGTAAAGTGCCCATCGAGCCTGGCAAATGGCATCAGTTAGTGGTGACCCGTAACCGCCGTAGTGGTATGCTGTCTGTGGACGGTGAAAGCCACGTCAATGGGGAGAGCCCACCTGGCACTGATGGTCTAAACCTTGACACAGATCTGTTTATTGGAGGAGCACCAGAGGATCAAATCGCTGTGTAAGTGTCAATTAATAGAAATCATGTGGGAGTGACCAAAAGGTTGATCCCCAGCTGCTGTTGAACTACAACTCCCATGATGCCTTGCCAACCTTAAGGCTTTTTTAAATTGCTCTCTCATGAAAAAGCCAGTCTATCTAAGAGTGTTTGTCACAAAGGCTTTAATTGTAGCAGTCTCATATTCTGTACATTGTAATCCCTACCTCTTCTACCTTACCATGTTAGCTTTCGTGACAAAGACTCCAATAGTTTTTTATATCAGTTTTATAAACTTCTTTTATGCTATATATACCATTGTTGTGTATCGTTAATTGATTATTATATGGGCAGTGCTCCATGTCATTTTTATAAATTATTTGGGTTGAGCAACAACATATAAAACAATTTGATCATCTGGTTTGTTGTGATCTTGAGTTGTTGGAGTCACAGTCTGAGTTTGTGTAGAATATTGCATATTCTATGTTTCTATTGATTATATTTGTGGATTGACATAAGTAACAGATGGTCTAAGTCACATGACTTTCTTTGTATCAGAGCTCTGGAATGTAAGTTGGGGGTCTTGTCCTTATGTGGCTAGAGTTAAATTTTGACTTCAGTATGGGCACTTCTATATAGTAACTGAACAAAGGGACACAAGGTCTCTTGGCTCTCTTTCCTGTACAACGATGTAACTCTCCCTTCAGGAGTCCAGCAATTACCATCTGCTGTTGAATGTCCATTATCCTGTAACATTATTTGTTGTTTTATTATGTATCAGTAACTAAGAATAAACCTGAAGAAACCGTAAGTCAGATTGCGTATTAGTACTATGTGACGTGCATGTGGCCCAAGACTATATATACAGAAGACGTATATATATCAATCAACTGAAGAAAAGAAGAGGAAAATAGGAAGATCTAACATTGACGATCTAGCCAGATTTTACAGTTTGTTAATGTCATCGGAAAGAGCTCTGAGCCGGAGTATCAGATGAGACACAAAATACCTTCTGATGCGCCTTAATATAATGGAAAGGTTTATTTTATAATTTTTGTTAACGCAATATATATTTTGAAGACCTGTTTTTAGATCCACGTTCCGTTGTAAAATTATTAAATGTGAGCAGCGTTGACAATAACTGTCGGACTGATATTGATAAATAAATTAACTGTTATTAACCCCTTAAGAACTAATGATAGTATTTGCCCTCTACACAATATGATTCATGTACATCCTATGCCAGCATAGAATGTACCAAACTTTTAGGATCAGAAGTTTGATAAAGCTGTGCTCTAAGTAGGACATGTCACACAATCTTTACAGCACACATTGTTGGGATGACCGTGTTTGTACTCATCTGGTTAATAGTATTGTTTTATTTGTGGGAGTTTGGTGAATCTCTATGAATTGCAAGTTGACATCTCTTGGCTATTTTCTTTTTTTTCTATGTCTTAAAAATGTATCCTTTCACATACTGGTCATGATCGTTGCCACAAATGGCTCTCATGCGTTTATCAGACCATGCCAGGCAGAACAAATATAGAAACATCTAATTTCCTAGCTAAGTAACTGGTCAGCAATACTAGCCTCTATTCTGGATTGTTCCTTAATCATTTCACTGTGTTTTTATTTTAGGGTGTCAGAGAGGACGTCATTGTCTGTTGGCCTTAAAGGTTGTATCCGTCTACTGGATGTGAACAACCAAGTGTACAACCTGCAGGAGGAGGGACCTGATGTCTTGTATGGGAGTGGGGTAGGAGAGTGTGGAAATAATCCCTGCCAACCCAATCCTTGTCACAATGGTGCAAAGTGTCAAATTAAGGAGGCTGAGATGTTTCATTGCCAATGTCTCAGTGGATTCATGGGTAAGTGTGTATTGTCTTTCCTAAGATTCATAAAACAGCTTTCTTTTTCCAACCCATCTTTTAGCCAATGATGCTGTTGTTGTTTGTTTGTTTTTTTATGTCCATCATGTGCCTAAAAAACCCACAAAATAGTTAAAAAAAAAAAAAAAAGAAAGAAAAAATGCACATTTAAGATTGACTTCCAGAGTCCTGTTTGCAGGAGAAAGTGATGGGAAAGGAAAACCAAATAAATGAAGACAATAATGGGAATTTAATGGACAATTTATTTTTTAATACTGCCTGTACCTTGAAGAGTGCGTTTTCCCTGCAATTTACATCTGTGACTAATCCTTAATGGTTCAAGCTTTTAAACAAGAATCTCAAAATTTGATGTGTAAGGGTGTGTATTCTGTGCTATTTCAAAAGATTCTTGCTTTTACATTTGTGAACGTTGCAGAGTTAGCTTTCATATTCCACTTACAGTTCAGCTATAGTTAAAATGATATGGTTCTACCTTTGTATGATATTGTGCATTTGTATTTCAATGTTGATGTGAAGATTGTGTGGCATCTTGGTGAGGTTTCTTTTTCAATGTCTCTGTCTGCTGCCCTTTCAGGCCCAACGTGTGCAGATGAGCGCAATCCATGCGATCCAAATCCATGTCACGACTCTGCCACATGCCTGGTCCTACCCGAAGGGGGAGCCAAGTGTGAGTGTCCAATGGGCAGAGAAGGAGAATTCTGCGAGAAGGGTAAGGAAGTAATTTATAAAACCCACTTAAGGGAAAGTTAGATTTGTTTCCTGCTACAATGTTTATTTTAGTTTAACTACTGCCCTATAGTAAAATCTTCACAAAGTCTTTGATTGCACTGTTGTTTCTTATGAGGTTGTAGAGAAGAGGTAGGGATGCTGAATTGATGATGTCATATTTCTAATTTGCTCATGGACCAATTAAACCACAAAGAACAAACTCATACTGGATCATTTTTTGGTGATAGCACCAGGAGCTGATTTAGCAATGATATTTTTGTGGACATACCTTGCAAGACATTTTAAAAAATTGTATCTGTAACACAGTAGACATTGGGATGAAGCCAGCATTCTATCGGAATGTTTCATATGCATGGCTGCCAGGTTGCTGTCAGTTAGTGACTAGTATCATGTAATGTAAAAATATATATACATTCCTTTCCTTTCTTCATTATCATCAGTCACTGACCAGGACCTGAGTGCTTCATTCTTACCCCAGTTTAATGGATATTCCTACCTACAACTGAAAGGCCTCCAGACATTTGCCACCGATATAAGGTATGTGATCTTAGCTCAAGGCAAAAGAAGACAGTGTTGTTATGAAGTTAGAGTTAGAAAATTTTTAAAGAGACGATGATTGATTTAACCTTAGTTTCTTCTATAGATGACATGGTTAAAAACAGAATGGATTTAGTTTGTGGATAGAATGTGATGTACATCTTGTGTTATGTAGTTTTATTAGTCTAGTGTACAACAATGTCACAAGTACAACTTATATACAAAATTAAACGTCTACCATTGCAATAGTAGTCTTGAATAATGTGCAGAGAAGCTCAGTTAACAACCATCGAATGTAGTCTCCACCTCGATGTCCTCTCAAGAGCAAATCACAAGTTCCGTAGATTAATTTGAATTTCATCCTCTTTTATTTTAGTCACCATGAAGGAACAGAACAATGTTTCATCCCCTAATTGGTCTTTGTTTTGACTGAAAGTAGAAATTGTAGCCATATTAGCCCAGTGATGCAGATGTAAAATAGCAGATTATAGTATCTTTAATACCTTTTTTGTATTACCTTGGACTTTCAGAATGACTAAAATAAAAACAAATAAAATTCAAGCTAACGTACGGTACTCATGTTTTAATGCTACGGTATATTGGCAGAACTTTGTCGCCTAAGCACCAGCTGCCTAACCCTCACTGCTGTTCTTACAATGAACTTCCAAGAGACGTCATCTGTCAGAAGGCAACAAGCAGTACTGTAGATAAACAGTTTCTGCCCTGTCTTTTGCCAACTGCCCTCAAAGTTGGAATCACGAGGGCAGGGGAGACAAGGAAGTGTGGTCAGGAGGTGGTGCCAGTTCCCACCAAAGGGCTTGTACCCAAATAGATTAATGAACAAAAATTAGCAAAGAAAAGGAAAAAATCCCCTAAGGGATATTCCTATGCTGGCAATAAAGTAACAATGACACCTAAAGTAACAATAAAAATTGTCTACATGTCCTAGGGAGTATAGCTTGGATGTTACAGGGAAAAATGTCCTTGTTATACTAATAATAGTGATAAATCTTTATTGAATCTTAACAAATAACAGGGAGACAAAAGCTTTCCCTATATCCACATATAGCTGTAGGCAGAGGGTACAGAGGACCCAGTTATTGTTTGTTGGAGAGAAGAGAAAATTTACTCTCTATTTCAGTGTGACCAACAATCATATAGTTCCCAGAATGAGTTATTGCCAGGTGCTGGGCTGGTAGAGGAATGTAGGAGTAAAGATAAGAAAAAATAAAAATTGTTATTGTATAAATTTCTTACTTCAAATACCTCTATGCTAGTCCCTAGTCTCCTGAAAACACCTTCGAGGGTGTTCTAATCTCAGTCTGAATCTGGGTATCTGAAAGAGCCAACTGCCTAAACAGCTTGAGCTTACTCGCTAGGATGAGCACGCAAAATAATAAAGAAAGGGTCTAAAAACCCATGGTGCAAATAAATATGATTAAGTGCATTGAGTGCATAAGTGCAAAGTGAAAAGAGTAACGACGAGCTTATCGCCCGACGCGCGTTTCGGTGTGTAGGAACACCTTCGTCAGGGGCTGAGCCCCTGACGAAGGTGTTCCTACACACCGAAACGCGCGTCGGGCGATAAGCTCGTCGTTACTCTTTTCACTTTGCACTTATGCACTCAATGCACTTAATCATATTTATTTGCACCATGGGTTTTTAGACCCTTTCTTTATTATTTTGCGTGCTCATCCTAGCGAGTAAGCTCAAGCTGTTTAGGCAGTTGGCTCTTTCAGATACCCAGATTCAGACTGAGATTAGAACACCCTCAAAGGTGTTTTCAGGAGACTAGGGACTAGCATAGAGGTATTTGAAGTAAGAAATTTATACGATAACAATTTTTATTTTTTCTTATCTTTACTCCTACATTCCTCTACCAGCCCAGCACCTGGCAATAACTCATTCTGGGAACTATATGATTGTTGGTCACACTGAAATAGAGAGTAAATTTTCTCTTCTCTCCAACAAACAATAACTGGGTCCTCTGTACCCTCTGCCTACAGCTATATGTGGATATAGGGAAAGCTTTTGTCTCCCTGTTATTTGTTAAGATTCAATAAAGATTTATCACTATTATTAGTATAACAAGGACATTTTTCCCTGTAACATCCAAGCTATACTCCCTAGGACATGTAGACAATTTTTATTGTTACTTTAGGTGTCATTGTTACTTTATTGCCAGCATAGGAATATCCCTTAGGGGATTTTTTCCTTTTCTTTGCTAATTTTTGTTCAACAAGCAGTACTGTGTGTAACATAGGTTGTACCTGTAAAAGATACAGTAGATTCTTCCTCTACACAGTTCAGACTGCAACAGTGTTCAAACATAATTAAAAAATCAAGAACAAAAGTGTAGCATCACTTTAAATGTACCTGACGTTTTAATTCATGGGGATTTTAACAGTGGAAACATAAAACTATTGTACAGCGCTGAGTTCCATAGACTCTTAAGGGGGTGTTTTTAACTATAACGATAGATATGGCGATCAGGAAGAACTGAAATGTGCATCTCTGTATATAAAGATCTGTATTGTTTTTCAGTGAAAAGTTTTCTATGGAAGTAGTATTCCTTGCCAGCAGTCCCAGTGGCTTGATCTTTTATAACGGGCAGAAAACCGACGGAAAAGGGGACTTTGTGTCCTTGGCTCTTCACGATGGTCATCTCGAGTATCGATACGATCTAGGAAAAGGAGCTGCTGTCATCAAGTACGTGATGGGGAACTTTAATTTTCTCTTTCTCCCACGCCTTTCCTTTCATTTGTTAATGAGAGAACGTAAGGCGCTGTCGAATCTATTAAGAGATTAATTTTTTTTCCTTTATGGTAGACCCACCATTATTATCAGCAGTCAGGGGGTTGCATTCTTAGCCAAAGACACAAAGTTCAGAGCAAGAAGTAACACACCCAGGCAACAATTACCCTCTATAATTAGAGACCGCCAAAAATGTAATACCCCAAACAATTTCTGATTGTTACACATAGCCATTTCAATTATTATAATCATGCACTCATTAGTACAAAATAAATGCAAAAATAATAGCTGGAATAATAATTGAACTACTGTGTCTAAGAATTAGTTTTTTTTTATTTTCAACTAGTAATATTCCATTATGTTCAATGTGCAAACAATTTGTGAATATAGCAATTTAATTGCTCTGAATGATGTGAGTGACATGAGAGGGACATTCTGACAACTTTATTTTGTAATGGAACATGGTCATAAAACTAATTAATATACATACGGCATGCAGGTTTTCCAAAACTGAAGTTTACTTAATTGATCTAGTAACTTCAGGTGAAAAATAAATACAATATAAGTATTGCAAGAGTTTTAAAATGAGGGATAAAATATGGTGTTATCCTTAATAAATGAATAACTCAGGAAAGGGCGAATGTATGGTTATAGGCTTGGCATTAGATTTATCGTGAAAAAATATGCATTATCTGGAGTCTACGAATGCTGCTATCCAATACGATATGCCTACTACTGGAAAACAAAAGGTTGATTTGTCACATAAATAAATACACCTGAGGGGGGTGGGGCCTAGCAGCCGAATGGAGTAGACGCCATTTCATACTACACCGGTACCTACATTATGAATCTCACAATAATCGGCCAAACTAAGCTACATCGGCCCCCAGCAGTGCTACCTGAGGCTGGGTGACAACCCACGGAGCACATACTTGCCTTTCTTCTGCGGATCGCAAGTTAAATCGACACGCAAGAAGTGGCGGACACACAGGCCCAGTGACTTGTTATTTCCTGGGAGACATGCAGAGTTTCTAGACGACTGGGCTCCCTACCCACCCACACCTGAGCGGAGCGGGTGGACAGAGAGGCCTCGACTGACCTGTCAGACGGAAAGGCCAGTCCACCTCGAGCAAGGCCTACCAAGCCTGTCCCATCAGGTTCAAATATACCCACAGCAGCACCAAACTTATCACCCTCCATGAAACAAGACATAACAGACCTCTACGAATGCGGACGCTGTTTGATGCGGACATAGTGCTAGTAAAGAAAAAGGTGCATGCCATCACGGAGAGGGTACAGACCACAAAGGAGGAGGTGACGGGCCTCAAGCAGGGCCTCACCGCATTGGAGGTAACTGTACAAGTACTGCTGACCTTGCAGGCTACCTCCAGCCACAAGGTGGAGGTCATGGATGATAGAGGCCACAGAAAGAACCTTAAAGTCAAAGGGGTCTCGGGTGAGGTGACTGCAGAAGAGCTTCCTCATATGATCCGACTGGTCACAGCGCTACCTGCCAAACAGGCGAGGTCGATAGTCCTGGATGGGGTGTACCGGATCACAAAGTCGCCAAGAGCGCCCACGGCCTCCCCCAGGGACATTATTGTGCGATTCCAATCCTTTGCCGACAAGCAACAATTCACGCAAGAGGCAAACCACCTTTGACATTTGAGTCGCACCAATTGACTTTTTACCAGGATCTTACCCGATCCACCCTACAATGGCGCACAACCATGCGGCCTATAACCCGGAGGTTACAAGAAGCGAATATATCATACTGGTGGACCACTCCACGGGCCTTAACCGTGCAGGTGGTGGAGAAAACCCACAGGATCACATCGCCCGATGAGGCAACTAAGTTCATGACAGCACTCACATTGGCGGAACCACAGAGTGGGACCCAGAAGCCTTCACATGAACTCCGCTGGGACGTACCAAACATCAGGCATTTTGTTCCCTCCGGGAACTGGTACTCAGTCACTTGACTAGCCTAGAAAAACCCGTTGCGCCCAAGGTCCTAGGGATGGGACTAGTTCAGTTATGTATTAGTTTAGATATGTTAGCTATGCTTTATGATTAGTGATGTCGCGAACATAAAATTTTCCGTTTGCGAACGCGAAATTCCGCAAATGTTCGCGAACGGGCAAACCCGGCGAACCGCCATAGACTTCAATAGGCAGGCAAATTTTAAAACCCACAGGGACTCTTTCTGGCCACAATAGTGATGGAAAAGTTGTTTCAAGGGAATTAACACCTGGACTGTGGCATGCTGGAGGGGGATCCATGGCAAAACTCCCATGGAAAATTACATAGTTGATGCAGAGTCTGGCTTTAATCCATAAAGGGCATAAATCACCTAACATTCCTAAATTGTTTGGAATAACGTGCTTTAAAACATCAGGTATGATGTTGTATCGATCAGGTAGTGTAAGGGTTACGCCCGCTTCACAGTGACAGACCAAACTCCCCGTTTAACGCACCGCAAACAACCGCAAACAGTCCATTTGCACAACCACAAACTCCCCATTTGCACAAGGTTGGATACCAAGCTAGCCATGTCCCGTTCCTTGTACTCACTGATGTCATTGAAGGTCTCTTCCTCCAACCAGCCACGTACAACACCAAGGGTCCCCGAAAGGTGACAACAAGCCCCCTGTATTTTTTTTTTTAAATGTACACTACTGTTACACCAGATATGAGTTGCACTGGTGTGACACTGTGCCCTGGCAGGCCCTGAAATGCACATGTGTGAAGGAAACTGACTGCTATTATATTACAGTCAAAAAAGGTTGTTTTTTTTTAAATGCAAGCTATTGTGCCCTCAAAACGTTCGTGTGTTGGGGTTCTGGAATGACGTGGGCCAATGGGAGCCTGAATCAACTTTTGGCACCCACTGCCCCTTTAAGAGCGAGCTCGTGACTCGAGCCGTGCTCCTAGTGCCAGGCGGGCCACGTGACCAATCACTGTGGTCAGAAGTCAGAAGAGGAGATCAAGCCGCATGCGGCTCGTGTGGAGGCAGGAGTGATCCAGCCACGCGCGGCTCAAGCTTAGGAGCCAGGTCGGTCCCAGGATAAGGTAAATACAGCCACAACCACTTATCCCAATCACACACCTTTCCTAACGTCCTATCCCATTAAAAGCATATTACCGCGCAGTGGCGTACATACCGGGTCGCAGGGGTCGCGGCTGCGACCGGGCCCGGCCCACCAGGGGGCCCGGCCGCCCCTGCGACCCGTATGTACTCACTGGGCCAGCCTCTTCTCCTGGGGGTCCCAGGAGCCGGCCACCTCCGGGCCCCCCGGGGCTGGCCCTGCTTACACCCGGCGGGCAGTCAGGCTGGCCGGTGCGCGAGGGAGCACTCTCCCCTGAGTTCTTCCTCTTCAGCTCCCTCACGCACCGCACTGATACCGGAGCCGGAAGATGACGTCATCTTCCGGCGCCGGCATCCCTATGCGGCGCGCGAGGGAGCTGAAAAGGAAGCACTCAGAGGAGAGTGCTCCCTCGCGCACCGGCCAGCCTGACTGCCCGCCGGGTGACCGGCCCCCTAGGAGCCCAGCAGCACCACTGGACCCCAGGGAATCCCCTCAGCACTCCAAAAGGTAAGGAGGCTGGGGGGATTAAATTTTAAAAAAAATGTGTTAGTGTGTGTGTGTGTGTTAGTGTTACTGTGAGTGTTAGTGTGTGTGTTAGTGTTACTGTGAGTGTTAGTGTGTGTGTTAGTGTTACTGTGTGTATTAGTGTGTGTGTGTTAGTGTTACTGTGAGTGTTAGTGTGTGTGTGTTAGTGTGTGTGTGTTAGTGTGTGTGTGTTAGTGTGTGTGTGTTAGTGTTACTGTGTGTGTTAGTGTTACTGTGTGTGTTAGTGTTACTGTGAGTGTTAGTGTGTGTTAGTGTGTGTGTGTGTGTGTTAGTGTTACTGTGAGTGTTAGTGTGTGTGTGTGTTAGTGTTACTGTGAGTGTTAGTGTGTGTGTTAGTGTTACTGTGTGTATTAGTGTGTGTGTGTTAGTGTTACTGTGAGTGTTAGTGTGTGTGTGTTAGTGTGTGTGTGTTAGTGTGTGTGTGTTAGTGTTACTGTGTGTGTTAGTGTTACTGTGAGTGTTAGTGTGTGTTAGTGTGTGTGTGTGTTAGTGTTACTGTGAGTGTTAGTGTGTGTGTGTGTTAGTGTTACTGTGAGTGTTAGTGTGTGTGTTAGTGTTACTGTGAGTGTTAGTGTGTGTGTGTTATTGTTACTGTGAGTGCGTTAGTGTGTGTGTGTTAGTGTTACTGTGAGTGTTAGTGTGTGTGTGTTAGTGTTACTGTGAGTGTTAATGTGTGTGTTAGTGTGAGTGTCAGTGAGTGTGTGTCTGCTAGTGAGTGTCAGTGAGTGTGTTACTGTGTGTGTCTGTTACTGAGTGTGTTTGTGTTAGTGAGTCTGTTTGATGTCTGTTAGTGAGTGTGTGTTTGTTTTGTAAGTGAGTGTGTATGTATGTATGTCGCTGAGTGTGTCTCTGTCAGTAAATGTGTGTGTCTGTTAGCTAGTGTGTATACGTCTGTTCGTGAGAGTATGTGTCTTCAGCACTTACCTTTCTCCAGCGCCGGACTCCCTTGGCGCTAGGGATCCCTCCGCCGCTCAGCTCCAAATGCGCATGCACGGCAAGAGCCGTGCGCGCATTCAAACCGCCCATAGGAAAGCATTACTCAATGCTTTCCTATAGACGTTCAGTGTCTTAGAATCGCGGAAGCTCCTCTAGCGGCTGTCAGTGAGACAGCCGCTAGAGGCTGGATTAACCCTCAGTGAAACATAGCAGTTTCTCTGAAACTGCTATGCTGTTAGCTGCAGGGTTAAAACTAGAGGGACCTGACTCCCAGACCACTTCATTGAGCTGATGTGATCTGGGTGTCTGTAGTGGTCCTTTAAATGCATGTGCATCTGCATGCACTGGTGTACATACCGCGGTCGCAGGGGTCGCACCCCTGCGACCAGGTGCCCGCCGCCATGTGTTGCGGCCCACCGGCCTGTGCAGAGTAAGCGTGCGGGGGGGGGTGGGGCCCACGGATCAATTTTCGCACCGGGGCCCCATAGGTCATGTGTACGCCACTGTTACCGCGTATTTAATAAAACAGATAGACCCCCTACTTCATCCATGTTACCGATCGATGGTTCGATATTCTGAGCCCTCTCTGATTTACTGTACACGACTATTCGATATTCCCACAAATTTTATATAGCATTTTATGTTTGTTTGAGACCACCTTAAAAATATTGGATATCGCTAAAAATCATGATCACTATATACTTTCTCTACAAACCCCTAAAACGAACCAAACTACTCATCCATCCGCTATACCACTTTATCCCACCTAGAACTAGTGCCCAGTTAAAATACTTGACTCTTACTTACCCACACTCATGCCACACACATTTCACCACTACTCTCACTGAATCCCTCTGACTACGGCTAAATTCATCTACTACATCAGAACACTACTCCTAAGATTGGGTTGTATTCATGTCTCGGGTCTTTCATTTAGAATAGGGGCAGCTTCGGTCTCCTTCAACACTGACACTCCAGTGCATATTATTAAAAGATTGGGCAGATGGAAATCCTCAGTCTACAACCGATATATTCCTCATCCCGAGAAAGAAATGAGGAAAGCTTTTAAAAGTTTGGCTTCGTAAATTTGATGCAATAAGTGTGTTTTTCTTTAATAAGTTTTCACCCTCTTTGCATGAACCCGATTTACATATATTACTAATATGTCTCTGAACATATATATTATATTATTCACTCACTCACTCTCTGGGCCGGCCTAAGACATCATGCTGCCTAGGTCCAACGATAAATGACTATGGGGGAATAATGCATAATAAACACAGGTTACTGGCTATGGGGGGGGATAATGTATAATAAACACAAGTTACTGGCTATGGGGGGATAATGTATAATAAACACAGGTTACTGGCTATGGGGGGATAATGTATAATAAACACAGGTTACTGGCTATGGGGGGGATAATGTATAATAAACACAGGTTACTGGCTATGGGGGGTAATGTATAATAAACACGGGTTACTGGCTATGGGAGGGATAATGTATAATAAACACAGGTTACTGGCTATGGGGGGTAATGTATAATAAACACGGGTTACTGGCTATGGGAGGGATAATGTATAATAAACACAGGTTACTGGCTATGGGAGGGATAATGTATAATAAACACAGGTTACTGGCTATGGGAGGGATAATGTATAATAAACACAGGTTACTGGCGATGGGGGGATAATGTATAATAAGCACAGGTTACTGGCTATGGGAGGATAATGTATAATAAACACAGGTTACTGGCTATGGGAGGATAATGTATAATAAACACAGGTTACTGGCTATGGGAGGGATAATGTATAATAAACACAGGTTACTGGCGATGGGGGATAATGTATAATAAGCACAGGTTACTGGCTATGGGAGGATAATGTATAATAAACACAGGTTACTGGCTATGGGAGGGATAATGTATAATAAACACAGTTTACTGGCTATGGGGGGATAATGTATAATAAACACAGGTTACTGGATATGGGAGGGATAATGTATAATAAACACAGGTTACTGGCTATGGGAGGGATAATGTATAATAAACACAGGTTACTGGCTATGGGAGGATAATGTATAATAAACACAGGTTACTGACTATGGGGGGATAATGTATAATAAACACAGGTTACTGGCTATGGGGAGGATAATGTATAATAAACACAGGTTACTGGCTATGGGGGGGATAATGTATAATAAACACAGGTTACTGGTTGTGGGGGGATAATGTATAATTAACACAGATTACTGGTTGTGGGGGGATAATGTATAATAAACACAGGTTACAGGCTATGGGGGAAATAATGTATAATAAGCACAGGTTACTGGTTATAGGGGGTATAATGTGTAATAAACACAGGTTACTGGCTATGGGAGGATAATGTATAATAAACACAGGTTACTCGCTATGGGGGGATAATGTATAATAAACACAGGTTACTGGCTATCGGGGGATAATGTATAATAAACACAGGTTACTGGCTATGGGGGATAATGTATAACACAAAAAAAAATGCAGCTTCAGAATTAATCTAAATTGTATGCTGTCTAGGAGGTGGGAGGGTCTGGGAGGGAGGGTCTGCTGCTGATTGTCTGGAATGTGTCTGCTGACTGTGAGGTCAAAGTTTACTCAATGATGTCGAATAGGGGGCGGACCGAACATCGCATATGTTCGCCGTCCGTGGCGAACGTGAACAAGCTATGTTCGCCAGGAACTATTCGCCAGCGAGCCATTCGGGATATCACTATTTATGATGTTTTCTTTATTTTGTAATTGACCACATTCTCCATATGGCTTTACGGCATCAAAGACGCTTCCCAAACCCGGGAAAATAGTCTCGCTACATAGGCAGATAAGCGGAGGGTAGGTGTAAAAGCATACTCCTAGGACAACATAAACGTGACATCAGCATAAACAGTGCGACGCTCTAAGTAAAGTAACATATTGCTGGCTGAAATACAATACCATCTATAGCCAGTAAGCTGGTTTGAGCAGGGCCCTCTTTTAACCTGTCGTTCATGTAAGTCTTCTTGTAATTGTCCTATTTATAGTTAAATCTCCCCTCTTATAATATTGTAAAGCACTATAGAATCTGTTGGAGCTATATAAATGATAATAATAATAACAACAGAGGTTGGAAGCCTTGGGAAAACGTGGCTGTAAAGTCTACTATATAAAATCAGAAAAAATAAGTACTCAGTAGACCACCCCTCAAAGCATGCAGGTCTCAGTAGATCATCCCCCAAAGCAAGACTCACTGGATCACCCCCTCCCCCCACCCCCTAACTAAGGCAGGACTCAGCGTATCATCCCCAAAGCAGGATTCAGCAGATCATGCCCCAAAGCAGGATTCAGCATACTTTCCCTGTTGCTAGTTTGTTTTTTCTTGTTTGTGTTTCTTTTTAAGGATAGCCTTTATATTCTACTGTGTCTTGCCAATGTTCCATTTGATTAATGAAAATACAAATAAATGTGCTTAGAAAATAATTCACATTTCCCACCATGTTACAGTGGCATTTTTTAGAATCTGGTTTTAACTTGGCCAATGCACAGATAAACATATTGTATACTGGCTTACGTTTGTACTTTGTTCCATAATTGACGAGTTTATATTACTATTTTTTGTTCAAGGAGCAAGGATAAAATTCAGCTTAATACCTGGATCAGTGTCACACTGGAACGAACCAGGAGGAAAGGGTTAATGCGAATCAACAACAAAGAACAGGTTACTGGAGAGTCACCGGTAAGATCTGAGTACATTCATCCAAGATATCTTCTTAGAATTTGTTCATCATATTGTCGTTGTATCACACAGATGTCAGCTATTTGTGGATTGGTAACAGTAGCAAAGGAATGCCTAATAAATAGTGTACAATTTGTAACTTAACTGCTTTTTCTCAATTGTGCAGCAATGAACATTCTTCCTATTAACTATTAACAATCCTTAGGACTGTCATAAAGCCAGAAGGAGATTGTAATTGCCCCATTTTGTACTGCATCCTAAGAGCAGGAGGGTGGGAGGCTGAATAAGTGTAATTGGCTATTTGAAAATAAATATACCAGCTAATGTCAAGTCTGCTGGTCTTGTAATGGAATTCCTTGAATCCTTATCTTAAAAGATATTGGACAGTAAATGGCACCACGTTATGGACAATAGCATTGTTCTAGACAAAATAGTTGCAATGTATAATTTATTTATGTTTGCACCATAACCACTACAGCCTATTGAAGGAGTGATGGTGCAAAGTGTCTTCTTGCATCATTCCCCCTGTTTGTGTTAAACCTTTTTCATGTGGTTTAAAAGACTGTGTCTGCACCTATTGCCTGGCCCCTGTGCGCTATCCATCCAACAGTGGACATCAATGATTGGCAGCTGGACCAATGCTACCTACACTCCCAGTGCTCGTAGCATAACATTGACATTCCAGGTTGAATGCATGTGAATGTGTTACCTCATTATCCACAGCAGGGGCGTTGGTGCCAGAAGAGCCCATTTTGGTCAAACCTCTTATGAATTGTTTGAAATTAACCTCAGATATGCTATGCACTATTACACATAACTGTAGTGATTATTGTACTTAGATTTCCTCTACAGTACTATTATTGTCCTTTTTGTTTTAATTATCTTCTGCTCCTCAGCACGGCTGTACACATTTAAAAATGTAAAGTCCATTGGTCACGGCACATACAGCATAGGATAATTATTTGCAACTGCTTATCCCTATCTGTCTTCTGTGTATTTTATCACCACAGTGTATGAATTACATGTAAATGTAGATGAAAGTGTCTTAACCCCTTAAGGACCAAACTTCTGGAATAAAAGGGAATCATGACATGTCACACGTCATGTGTCCGTAAGGGGTTAAGCTACTCTATTTGTGGACAATTAGCTCTAAATTTGTTTAATATTTTTTATGTTTTCTTAACAACAGCTCAATGATTGACGAAGATATAGAATAAGCCTACATCAGTTTATTTTAATACAAATCTAGATCCTATTTATCCAGTCAGTGGATCTGTTAAGATACTGAACTAACCCGTTATTTTGTATTTTTGTTTTTTATTTTGTGACATCAAACATTATTTGTTTAGTTTATCTTTATAGAAGGAGAGTTTTCAAACTATTCGAAAAGTGACTTTATGACCCAAAAACAATTAATTTACGCCCGATAATATCCCAAAAAAGATCCTTGAGAACAATTATTCCCTAAATAATCATATCTCACTTATCCCCGTTGTATCAATCCACATACTTTGTATTCCATGATTCTTATTTCTAATCACAAAGTGCGAAGCCTGGTCACTTATTCTGATTTCACTGTACGCTTTGATTTGTCTTTGAAAGGTGCCAATAAATTCTGAGAAGTAAAGTAGCGACTTCCAGAAAAGACATCGAAATGTATTTATTTTAAGTGTTTTAATTGACTTAAATCTCTTCAGACAGGAAAAAACAAAACAAAAAAAAACAACAGAATTGCTTCTAGTGACTGGCAATGAGCCACACAATTAAGAGAGAGTAATATGCATTGTGTGTTTGAGTTAAGCAGTTGTCTCTGGCTATCATGGGCTGGTGCGTTAATTGCCGCACTATACTCTGTTGGGACTGTTGATGTTCAGTGCGTATTTTTCTAAAGCGTTCTAAAAACGATGATTTCTAGATGGATGATGTCAGACACCCTTGCATGCCAAAGCTTTTACAATCCACTGATGACTTATTTTTCCTCTTCCCTTCCTCTCTCTTTCTTTGCTTCTTCTCTTGTTGCACTCTCTGGATTTCAGAAATCCCGTAAGGTAAAGATAAGCACATCTGTTTCATCCCATATCCCATGCGAACCTTCCATTCCAGCCTTTTAATAAACCAGTACTAGATTAGAATATGTTCCGTTGGGTATCTGTTCCCGCTCCCATTTTCTTATTTGTTTTACTTTTCTTCCTTTTTTTTCTTTTTTACATTTGTCATGTTAAGATTAAACATTTTTTTCCACTTTAACATTTCCAATAATCTCAAGCCATCCATCTTTGTAACTTCGCCAGCATCAAGTAGTAATTAATGTAGTTTTTTTTTTTAAATCTCTTTAATGGGGTAGAGTAATTCAAAAAATGTATAATAGATAAAGAAAATAAAAGAATGAATTTTTGGCTCTATTTAAAAAATATCATATGTTGCTCATTGTATTGCCAAACTATCTTAAAGGGGCACTATAGTTGTTCTGGTGAGTATAATAGCTTCCTTCAAGCATTTTCATGTAAACACTGTCTTTTCAGAGAAAAGGTAGTGTTTACATTGCCCCTAGGGACACCTCCAAGTGGCCACTCATTAGATAGCCACTGGAGGTGCTTCCTGGCTCAGTGCTGCACAGTAAGCAGCCCTGCCATTCAGCGACCCCACGCTCTGCATGGAGACACTGAATTTTCCCCATTGAGATGCATTAATTCAATGCATCTCTATCAGGAGGTCCTGATTGGCCAAAACAGCGTTTGGCCCTGCCCCGTTCCGATTTTAGCCAATCCAGTGCTTTCACCATGCTTTCACCATGGGAAAGCATTGAATTGGCTAAAAATCTGCAATTTTGATGATGTCACCACATTTTGACAGGGGCTAAGGAGGGGCAAGCCACCTAAATGGTGGGTTTTTATTATAGGGTCAGGAATGCATGTTTGTGTCTCTGACCCTATAGTGATCCTTTAATGTGGTGGCTTTGTAAGTTCATCCTACCAGAAGAGGGTTGGTAGGTGGATTGGCTGGATACTTGACAGATGCTGAAAGAGAAGACTTGAAATGGGTATTTAGACCTAGATTTAATTATTTTGGATAAGCTTTTTAAAGGATCACGATCTTTTAGAAAACAAGTTTAAAAGATTTAAAAAAGCATGTCCAAAGTCATTAAATTGAGGCCTTAGTTTTGAAGGTTTAAATGTTGAAGTTGAAATCCAGAAAAGCAATTTAGTAAGTATTGAGTCCAGATTTCTTTGAAGGAAATGCTATAGCTTTTAGTTGTGGAGAGATGGAGTTTAGTACAGTAGTTTCCATGTGTGAGGTTCCAAATGGGTTTTAAAACATATAAGTTTATTTTGGAACTTATTTTAAGTTAGACTTTCATATGATCAGGAGTCTCCCATAACACTGTTCTCACTGGAATCCACCAGAGGGCGCCATGTGCTTATCACGAATTACAGACAGAAGACAAACTTAGTATAGGTCCCTCCGAGTGGATATGTATGCCGGGCTTGTACCATCGCATGGTTCTGCTTTCTATTTAACACTCTGCGGGTGCACATTACAAATACATTGAACTCTTCGTGTGCAGTTTATAGTGTAAAACAGCACAAACAAGAGAGCATTCTAGCATGACTATGATAGAATAATGGCTGTCACACAGTGGTTATCTAAGTAAGTAGTGAAATAAATTACCAGTGAATTAGTGAACAGACAAACCATTGTCGAAAAACCATGAGCAGTGTGACGAACCACATGAACTACAAATAAAAACATGTATTATATTGTAAATACCTATTTACTCTAAAAAGTGCAAAAATCCATTTTATTTAACAAGCTTGAAGCTCGGCAATAGGTCTTTTTCTATAGGTAGTTTCTAACATTTTCCAACATCTATGTCCAATGTGTGATACGTGTTTGACCCTTTTTTTCCTCTTTTGCCTCGAAGGCACCGCATACTGCTCTCAATCTGAAGGAGTCTCTCTACGTTGGTGGAGCACCAGACTTCAGCAAACTGGCTCGAGCTTCTGCTGCTTCCACTAGTTTTGAAGGAGCCATACAGAAGGTAAGAGGTGACAGGGCAGTCTGCTGGCATTTACCCAGGGGATTTCTACATTGGTGCTCTAAAAACACACAGACAACCCCAACAAAGTTTATCAAGCTCAATATACACCACATTAAACATTAAAATGTGTTTTTTGGGATGCACAAGAAGGCATCCACCTATTTCAAATTTTCCATTCTACGTTTGATACACCCAGTTTGATTTTGTCTCTGATACCCCTCATTGACCATGTGGCATACTGCAGTTTGATAAAACATTCCCATACCCAAATTAAAAGGTCTTTTTTGGCAGTCTGGCCCATGAAGAACTTCCTAATTTCTACAATAATCAACTAGGCTTACTCTATTTGAAAATCTTAACATGGGGAAATAATATGAATAGGGAAACTAGTTTAAAGGGACACTCTAGGCACCCAGACCACTTCTGCTCATTGGAGTGGTCTGGGTGCCATCTCCCACTACTCTTAACCCTGCAATAATCTGCAATATTTACATTGCAGGGTTAACTCCACCTCTAGTGGCTGTCTATTAGACAGCCACTAGAGGGAACTTCCTGGTTTCTAGCACAGGAAACCTGTGCTAGAGCGTCGCTGGACGTCCTCACGCTGTGTGAGGACCTCCAGCGTCGCTCAAAACCCCATAGGAAAGCATTGAAATGATTTTTCAATGCTTTCCTATGGGGAGACGTAATGCGCATGCGCGGCATTGCCGCGCATGCGCATTAGGTCCCCTCGGCCTGTGGGCGAGATCAGTCTCGCCCACCGGCCGACGCAATGGATAGGAGGAGCGTCGCGGAGGCGGAGACAGCGGCGAGGGACATCGCCGCTGCCTCAGGTAAGTCACTGAAGGGGTTTTTACCCCTTCAGTAACCGGGGATTTGGGGGTGGGAGGGAGAGGGACCCTCCAGTGCCAGGAAAACGGATTGTTTTCCTGGCACTGGAGATTCCCTTTAAGTTTGTTCAGCAAAGGCTTGCTCTTACCAAAGGATGGATATAAACTATAAGTTCCTTTTACTTTTTCTTAAAATCAGATTTATGTAATGGAAATGTACATATAGGTTTCAATTAAACAGATGCAATTTGTATCTTGTAATACCTTTTTTATTGGACTAACAGAATTTTGTAATGACAACCCTCTTTCTCAAGTCTAAAGCATTTCTGAACAATTTTCAATTAATAAACACAAAACAACTTTCTAAGCTGGATTTTTACACCACTGACTTTGCAGTACAACCTGAAAACACAACTTAACTTGGTAAAATGTTTAGTAAAAATGCTTATTTTTATTATTTATTAATTTTTTTCTAGATAAATATTAAGGGACTCCCAATACTAAAGCAGGACAATATCCTCAATGCCATTGAAATTTCCACCTTCTCCAACCATCCCTGTACCCAAAAGCCCAACCCTTGCCAGAACAGCGGCCTTTGTGTACCCAAAAAGGAGACCTATGAGTGTGTCTGCCAGAGGGGCTTCTCAGGGGGACAGTGCGAAAAAGGTAAGGACTCACACCATTCCTTCATATACACAATGCATGTTTTGTTTTGTTTGTTTTTTTTTTCATTGTATTTACTTGATGTGTAATTTTTTATGGATGCAAATCTAATATGACTGGGGAAGTTGGAGATTGCTAAACTCAAATATTGAAAAACCTTAGTTGGTAAGCATGTCCATTTTAGAAACTCTATCAAGGAAATGGCAAGAATAACTGTGTATAAATATGTACTGTGCACCACCTGTCATTTATAAAGAAATGTGCACACTTCTCAGATATATAGCACTGTCCTAATTAAGATGGGCATAAGATTTCCAAACGTTATCTCGTAATGTCAATTTTTCCTCTTTATATATTAAAACGCTTAGAATCCTCTCAAAAGAATATGATCATTTAAAACTTTGTTCTTACAGAGGTTTAGCCACTAAATAGTGAATTGTAGTTACTTGAAAAACCAATTGTAATATTGAGTGTAAAATATACCAGCTGGGACTATAGCTGAGAAGAAGAATATTTCTAAATTGTCTATTTCCCCCCCCATATTTTGTAGTTACATTTTTAATTCACTATAATTTGGTGTTTGTGAGTAAATCTTGCCTTGGTGTATGTGGCAATAAAAAGTTTGTATTCCATTCGTTACATGTGTCATTTATATGTAGCTCACGTTGCAAAGCAGAATGAAAGTATTGATCAGTCTTGTCTTGTGGGATTTTGTTCTCAGTGACTATTGAGAAGTCTGCCGGAGAGTCTGAAGCCATATCTTTTGATGGGAAGACCTACCTGGAGTACCATAACGCGGTGACCAAAAGGTAAGCACGTCCCTTTGTTCAAGTATTAACCGTCTCTTCATAGAGCTCTCTCAGTAATGGTTTTAAGGCTTATTATTTATTTGATACCTAGAGTATGAAACATATAATGGTTTGGGGGGATACTGACCATTCCTGAAAACGTTTGACCTACATTAAGATGTGTTTAATCCCCTAAGGATTAAATGTTAGATGTTGCTCTTGTCACACTCTAGTCTCTCGTGCCAGTATGGAATGTGTCGTTTCTATCACCATGGCAACCTCGTGTAACCCTGCTGTTCTTAAATTAATAGGAAGTTTCCGTTTTGGAATGTTATCCTTAAAGAATAGGTTTTTATGACTGTAGATTCTAACTGGTCCTAAAGGACTTAGATGGAACCCATTGCCGTACCCTTTTCTGCTGGCATTTTCAGATCATTAATAACAAGACATAGGTGTACTAATAGTAAATGTAAAAATGTTACAATATCTGAATTAGATTGCTGTTTTTCTTATTTTCAAAGGCTTTATAGTGAAGTTCATTAGCATAAGAAGCCATTTTCAATCACCAATATTTGATGTGTAAAAATAAAAGGGGGGGGGGGGCAGGGGTGGCAGCTTGTTAAACCTGGTTGGGGCAGTCTAAAAAAAATCAACAATGACCATTACCAAATTAAAAGAGTTCAAAGTTAAAATGTCCATTTATGTCATACATCGTATAGCTTTACTCCAACTGTGTTAAACTGCATTTTAAGAAAACAGAAATTCCTTCCAAAGCATCAATTGCCAAACTACCATCAAATGCTTTGTTATTACAGTACATGAAATATTCAATATGTTGGGATGATAACTTGTGTTCTACTCATGTGCACAGTTCATACACAGGAAACATGGTCTGTCTGCTGAATTGTGTGTCTTGTTCTGTGCTACCAAACTGGACTATAAAAGGGAAACTGGTCTTATAGCCAACAAACATTCTTTCTTCTATTCATGATTTGCTGCCTCTAATATTTCTGAAATTAGAAAAACAAAAAGGAGGCGAATTTATAAAGTTGAACAATTGCCACGGAGACCAAATAAACTAGCAGGAACATTTAATGGTTTGCTATTGTGAGTTTTTTCATGTTTAGAACTTTTTTTTAATCTTTAAATTTAGAATTTCTTTTAAAAGGTCTCCCATAGTCTCCAGTCTCTTGGAAGTTCTCGCTCATTGTAAAAGCAGTTTGTGCTCTAGAACATATGGTTGCCAACCTAGACATATACAGTCTCAATAAACTGAGAATTTAAGGTCAGTTTAAAAATCAAGGTAAAAAATCTAACTGTCGCTATGCTTTAGATTTTGCTATTTTCACCTTAAATTTGAAATTCACTTTCAATTCACTTTGAATTCTCACTTTAGTGAATAACCTTGATAGAAATTCTTTAAAGAAACACTAGAGTTAGGAATACAAACATCTATTCCCAGCACTCTAATGCTGGAGTAGCAGTTTAGGTCCCTGGCTCTCCCTCACATTGGAGATAAAATGTTTTTAAGTTACCTTTTCTCGCCCTATCTCCCTGGCTGAGACCGGCTTTGTGTAGAACTTAAATATGAAGCACATCTTGTGGCCGTCTGAGTGACAGTCACTAGAGGTGTTACTAGGCAGCAATGTAAACACTGCCTTTTCTCTGAATAGGCAGCCTTTACATTGAAAAGCCTGCAGGGGCAAGCTATAGACACAAGAACAACGTCATTAAATTGTAGTGGTTCTGGTGACTATAGTGCCCCTTTAATTTAAGCATGCCTCATTGCTTTTCTATTGGGGTAATGATAAAATCTTTACGTTGTTTGTGCATTGGGGACAGGATTGGAAAGCACTACTCTAGAAGCGCCTACTGGTACCGCTGATATTGCCATAGCTTAGTAATGGCTAACTTTGGCACCACAGTAGGCTGGTTGAACAATATGGGAATTGCAGTTTACAAACGTCTTTGGTGCCAACATTCACCCTCACTCTCCTAGCCAAAAAGACATGGAGCCATTGACTAGCACAGAGCTATATATCCTGCTTTCCCAAATAAACATACGGTATATATTTTTTTGCTGATAGACTTAAGTCAAGCATTTTACTATGAAAAACCCAAACAAAAATATGCATAAATAGATCCACTTGCTGTAAGGTATAGCATAGTATTAGTGTACAACATAAGAAACAAAGAGCTGTTAAATGCAAAAATCTCACGTGACAGTTCAAAACTAAAATAAGTATAAAACAAGTATATTTATATGTATACCTTAAAACAGGGTTTTCGGGTCAGGATTCTCACCAGTTTCCCTTTAATGTGCCAGTAAATGTCAATGTCTGTTAGCTTTTGTCTCTTGTCTTATATGTGTCTGTGCTGTTCCCTTGTTTTCAAGCCAACTGACTAATGAGATACCTGAGTAAGTAAACCTTCACACATGGTCACCAATCCACGCTTCCATGTATGTGTCCCATCAAATGTGCTTCCGTGGTCTGTCTAATGTGTATATATACTTTTGTAGTAGCAACCAGCTTTTCCACACCAGCTGACCAACATTAGTCCATGTTCCCAACGCATTCATCATACACTCACAACACATTCCGAGTGGCCTATGACCAAAATGTTATTGGAATTATTTTATTTGTTTGTTTTTGCTACGAATATCTTTTATTGTAATGTTGACATGCTACAATGTATCTTCAGCTCTGTCTGGATACCGAACCCAGAATGTATCTGTTTTTTTTGAGTAAGAATGAAAGGGAGAGAGAACGCAAAACTTCTGTTATCTTTACAATTTCATTTTGCCAGTATCTGCTATTTTGAATCCATAGAAGCACTTCTTATAGGCAAATGTTGAGTTACTTCCACTATTTGTTTTTAATTCTTTTTCCAAAAATTGAGTTGATTCTGTAGATGAAATTATCTTCCGTCACAAGTATTTTGGCTTCAGGAACGCTCTTGGCAAATAATTAGAGTTGTAATAAATCTGTCAGTCAGACAATAATTAATGCACATTTACAGCAGAGTTAAATGTTAATTTTGATATGTAATCCTTAACCTGAGCGTAAACATTTACTAAACAATACGTTTCTTATACAGCCTGTTTGCTCTTTTATCCCCGGCCCTTTCTGGACTTGGTCAAACCGGCTATTGATCTGATGTTAGAAAGGTCACTACATGTAGACTATTTACGAATGATTTCATGTAATTGCCTTCACGGTTGAGGATTATTTTATAAGTATTTTTACCTATGTCGGATGTGCTTCACTATGTGTGCACTTGATAATGATAGACAGACAGACTTTTTCACAAACCAGATCAAGTAACTGTAAACACGCTCCCATTATATAAATATATATATTATATGAACTCCAGACACTGAATGCATCCAGGGCAATTGTTGCAGACTCAGTCGGGATGGCCAAAGTGGATTTGGCTTTAACTAAATTTGAGAATAAATTCTGCCATTTTCACCAGATTTTGACCATCTGGCCAAAGTCCGGTGTTTAGTGAATTATCCTGAAAAAGTCCGCCTCCTCAGTTCCTATCCTGCCATAATCAAACAAATCACACCCTACTGTAAGGTCCACTCCAAACCAAAGTGAAAATGTCAAAATTGCTGCTGCCTCACAGAGCCAGGTGATCACTGTTCTGGAGAGACTCAGTGTGAGTTCACCTCCTTAATATATAAGGGAATAAATAGATAGGCAGGGATACCAACACAATCACCCTAGAGAATATAAAAAAAATACTTAATTCCTTCTTCCTATATAGAATTAGTGTTGCAGGTCCCAGAGAAAAAAGGGAGATAGCATTTTGTACATTGGCACTTTGTCAAAGTCTTGTCTTTTGTGAAGTGCCCATATAAAAAAAACACGTCAGATCGTCCTTATCGCTTTTTTAATATACTCTCAGGAGCAGACTTATTTGGTTGACGTCCTTGTGCTATTTATTTGTTGCTCCTTGTCCCACCATATCAGTAAAGGGCCGAATTAATGCCAGCTGCTGAAACTGTAACTCCAACGATACTAGGGCAGGCCAGAACATGTACAGAAACTAATATCAAACAAATAATAACTCTAATAATTTTTTTTTTTTAAATAATGTAATCTAAAATATACATAACACTCAAGTGTGTTTAATGTTTAAATATTGCCACTAATCATTTGACTTTTGTTGACCTTGTGGGTTTATTTTGATGTCCCCAGAAGCCCTCATTTGCATTATTTACCCAGAATGCACAGTTTGTTGTTATACATCCTTTCTACAGACCGTGGTTTATATATATATATATATATATATAAGTTAACAGTCGTGTTCCTACACATACAAGATACAAAACTACAAGAGTGAGTTATGGTATATCGCTTTATAGGAGCTCTGTCATCACAATTTTATTATCATTTTACAACACTTCAAAACCTGCCAAAGTCTTCTCATAAATTTCAAATCTGTTCAGCAGTTGAGTTTTTATATATATAAAAAAAAGGGAATAAAAGATTTAGAAGAAGCCCAGATAAGGCTTTATTTATGAAAAAAAACATTTCTACTTCCAGTATTGAGGAACACTGGGAGATAACCAGCTCCCCAGTGAATCTGATTGGCCGCTTGCAATTTATGTATTCAACTACACAACTTTCCTTCTCATTTTTAAAAACAGTAACTAATAAAAGTATGGTGTATATATATATTTATTTTGGGGGGAATTTAACGTGAATTCACAGTGAATTTTGACTGCTAGGTGAAAATATACAAATTGGGAAAAAATCCTGGTTAGCTTTATTTTCAATACAGCTGTTTAGGTCAAAAATATGAAACTCGCTTTAACCTCACTTTGAATTCTCAACCCCCTGTGGGATTTAAAAATTTGATTGCAAGTCTGCAGGGTCCATCCAGACCCTGGTCACATAGCGAGGTTAGATGAAAATAATATTTTTTGATTGCCATAAAAATAACTGTTTGCGATGATAGAACTGCCACTTAGACTCATCAAGGAGAGTAAAACTTAATGTTACGTTAGCTATAAATATCCACTACATCACTGAGGCTATATCATTTTTAGTTTAGCATTTATTCAATAAACTGTGAATTATGGTGAATTGAAAACCAGATTACAAAAATTCAGTCTTAAAAAGTTGAGTTGGAAAGTTTTCAAAAATACAGGCTTGTCTATTTTAGCCTACATTTTACCTCTCGGTCTTAAATACGCTACTATTCACAATGAATAAACCCCCTTTATAACACTAACACTGTTTACGTTAACAAGCAGAGTTACCTTGTTAGTTCTAAGCAGTAGGTCCTGTTTCAGCGCAGATTGGTTAGACTTTTGTATTTTGAATTAATTGATCACATTGCGTCTAAAAGCTAAAAGAGAACTATTCAACTGCACTTTAAACATTCACATCTTACCCTGTGACTATTTCTTTGTCTGTGCACTCGATGGATTTATAATAATATTATTTACTTACATACAGCAGATAGGGTATATATTATATTACGTGGTTTCATTTATATTATACTCATTAAATCTGCCACCTTTAAAAGACATTTCATGAAGCACACGGATCACATAACACAAAGGATGGTTACATGACAAATATCGGCCATTACCCTCTGTTCCTTAGAGATCTGAGTCAAATTTAGCAAACAAGATTAGGACGGTTGATACTCTGCCTCCGGCACTAACTAGGGCAAAATGCTTAAATATGCTGCTTTATCTTGTTATTTTGACAAGTGTCTTCTACAACGCACCTCTATTTGCATCTAGAAAGATATGAGTCAAATACTCGTCAGCCATTCTTATTAACCAGCGATTTGCTGGATGTAATGTTCGAAAAACCGCTATTTTGGCCGCAACGTTGCCATTTACAGTATTACTAACTAAGCTAGCAGTTAGGGAATTGTCAAGATTTTACCAGGTAACTAGCGATTCCAGGGCAATATTCGCCTCTTTTTCTGATCTGTGTTTTTTTTTTAAATTTGTTATTCCCTTGTTGACTCCTAAAAAAGCACTTTTTAATGAATAATTATAAATGGCCAGTTTTCTAGAAATTCACAATAAATTTCACATTTTAGACTAATATGGCCGAACTGGAAAAAAAGTTTGCTCGCTATATTTTTTGTTTGACAGTTGTGGTTTAACATTTGAAATTTACTTTGAACCCCCAACATTTTGCACTTTAGTGAACAACCCTGTGTGATTTCTAGTAGCTATTTTGTTTTTCTTTTCTATTTTTCTTCTTTTTCATATTTTTTTCTCCATTGGCCTTTGCTGTTGAATTTAGGATATCCAGAACTCTGAACATGGCTTTATACTAAACTGCGAATTGTTGGGGGAAAATCCAAATTAGTCAAAATGGAAAATTCTGCTGTTAGCTATGCTTGCAGTTTGGCTGTCCTGCCCTAAAATGTTAAATTCACTTTGAACTCCTGACATGTCATATGTGTGAATAACCCTTCTTCTAGTGTGTTTGTGGAACTCAACGCCTGGAGTCCAACACTTATATCCTATAGCAAGGGTAGGCAACCTTTGGCACTCCTGATGTGGAATACAACTACCATAATGCTCTTTACACACGTAATTCTGGCAAAGCATGTAGGGAGATGTAGTTCACAACATCCAAAGTGCCGAAAGTTGCCTGCCCCTGCTATAGCCTTGTTTAAAGTGGACAGGTTTAGTGCCGCTGTGTCTGGGGGGTGGTTTAATCTCTTGCTAGTATTTCTGCTGCTGCTTACTGCATGCTCCCACTTTCTTTCTGCCTCTAAGTCCTGACCCTGTGGACAATCCAGACGACCCCAGGTAAGTTCCCATTGCCTGCTTTGTCTGTCGCTATGTCGTTCTGTTTATGAACCGTCTCCAGATCTCATTGTAGCTATGAGCCGCTGCAGTGCAAGGGTTAAAAGATCCCGAATGGTCGCTCGTTCTGAAAAAGAAAACAGTACAAAATACATGTGGAGAGAGGCCTGTTGTTGGCTCCATTATGTTATCTTAGACAACTATAGCCATGCTGTTGGGTAGTGCATGAAAAGTGATTGTTCTGTAGACACGTACTAAAGGAAGAAATGTATGAAATCTAGGATAATTGATAAATGAACTGTCTTGATTAGGCAATGCAATACCTTCCCACAGCATTCTACTGCTACTTAATACATGTAGAGCCCTTTTGATGTCCTGCCAGGAGAGCCAGCTTTATGTTGCCGTGTAGACCTTGTATGACCAATAGGTGGCACATGGCCTACATAGCAGTATCCAAAGGAACTTTGTACAATGCCTAACAAGGCTGAACAATGTATAGGCAGATTCTACATTACAGTGTGGCTATAATATAGTCTAAACACTACGTAACATTCCTCTGAGCCGTTTGTCTGTGCTGCTGTATAATGACGGCTTAGTCTAAGTAATCTTTTAGGAAACAGGCAGATAAATAATAAATTCAGATGGAGACGTAGAATGGGGAAAAAAGGCCAAATACCTTTCATCGTGTATCTGCTAAATATGTGGGGAGGTTTTATTTTTCTTCCATGTAAGCCAACATTATTTGTAACGTTACAATTAACCATATACTTTACCAAGAATCAGAAAATGATTTTTATTTATATAGCACCAATATATTCTGCAGTGTTGCCCAATGGTTCTGTTTATGTATGATTTACGCAAAGTATAAATCCTCGGGGACCCGTTAACCCTTTCACTGCATTTTAAAAGGATACAATAATGAGAAAATACACAGTGAAAAGAGTGATTTATATATATTTATATGTGTATATAGATATATATATATAATATTTACATATATTATTATTTTTTTCTATATGACTTTAGAAATGTATTGTTAAATTAAGTACACAACAGCTGAGTTATTCAGATGGTTTGAACCACTCTTATAAAGCCAGCTGTTGGTAGACTTGCCAAAGTGTTTTGTTCACACTTATGTCCTACTTTGAAACGGCTGATTTAGTCCCTTGCGGAACTTCCCCTAGTGTCAGCTGCTGCAGTGTGGGTGGAGGTATCTTCTTTTGTTAATACTGTCTAGGGAACTAGCTGTGCATCAACCTCATGGGGACCATAGTCAGGCCTAAATATGGAAAGTGTGGAGGCGGTTTGTCTTGTTGTGCGTTGTCATGTCTGTGTCTGTTGCCGATGCTTTAAATAATTGTTTATAAATATATTCAAGTGTGTAAAAATAACATGGAGAGAATATTTTTTTTTTTGTGTTAGTTGAATGGCTGTACTTTGTCTACAAGTTGATGTTAAAGTGTATTTTTATTTTATTTTTTGTCTCTGTTTAAGAAACTTGGAAAATGTCAGTAAAAAGATAATTAATACAATGTAGCAGTCTGTGATTGCCAGATTCCTTTGAAAATCGCAGATGTACAATCGACAATGATCTTTGCAGGAAATCTGGTTTTATCAGGACAAGAACATGGGAAAATAAACTTTTATTTAGAAATATTTTCTGCACATTGTCTGTGTTGTGTGATTTATTGCTGTAATTTTTCATCTCTGCAGTGAGAAAGCTCTTCTCTCCAACCAGTTTGAATTGAGCATCAAGACTGAAGCCACTCAGGGTCTAATCCTATGGAGTGGGAAAGGAACAGAGCGTTCAGACTACATCGCCCTTGCCGTGGTTGGCGGTTACGTCCAGATGACGTATGACCTGGGCTCCAAACCTGTTGTTATGCGGTCCACGGTACCAGTTAACACCAACCAGTGGATTCGTATCAAAGCAGCCAGGTGAGAAATAGGCTATGAGAGAGAGGGCACGGAAAAAGAGATTGCCAGGGAGACACCATATTTCGGCTCTAATCTGCTCAAATGTAGGATCCTCGGTCATACAGTGTTTCAAAAGACACTTCCTAGAAAGGTTGGCAGAATGTTATTTTAATGGACACTTGTCTCAATCTTTGTCACATCAAAGGCATTGGTGAGCTTAGAATTCGTATGTTCTTTAGTTTTAAAGGGACACTATAGTCACCTTAACGACTTTAGCTTAATGAAGCAGTTTTGGTGTATAGAACATGCCCCTGCAGCCTCACTGCTAAATCCTCTGCCATTTAGGAGTTAATCCATTTGTTTATGAACCCTAGTCACACCTCCCTGCATGTGACTTGCACAGCCTTCCATAAACACTTCCTGTAAAGAGAGCCCTATTTAGGCTTTCTTTATTGCAAGTTCTGTTTAATTAAGATTTTCTTATCCTGTGCTATGTTAATAGCTTGCTAGACCCTGCAAGAGCCTCCTGTATGTGATTAAAGTTCAATTTAGAGATTGAGATACAATTATTTAAGGTAAATTACCGTATATACTCGAGTATAAGCCGAGTTTTTCAGCACATTTTTTGTGCTGAAAAACCCCAACTCGGCTTATACTCGAGTCAGAGTCTGTATTATGGCAATTTGCATTGCCATAATACAGACTGGGGGCTGTGGGGGCTAGCAGAGCTGTACTTACCTTTCCTGCAGCTCCTGTCAGCTCCCTCCTCCTCCGCGCTGTCCGTTCAGCACCTCGGTCAGCTCCCAGTGTAAGTCTCGCGAGAGCCGCGGCTCTCGCGAGACTTACACTGTGAGCTGACAGAGGGAGCTGCACAGACCGCGCGGAGGAGGAGGGAGCTGACAGGAGCTGCAGGAAAGGTAAGTACAGCTCTGCCAGCACCCCTCTCCCCCCCACTGAACTACCAATGACACTGGACCACCAGGGAAGGAGCCCCCCTCCCTGCTATGTATCAAGCAGGGAGGGGGGACGAAAAAAAAATTATAAAAAAAAAAAAAATTAATAATAATTAAATAATGAATAATAATACAAAAAAAATAATATAAAAAAATAAAAAATAATAATAATTAATAATATATTAAATGCCCACCCCCACCAACACATACACAAACACACACTGCATCACACACACTCACACTTCATTCGTATACACACACTGCACTCACACACACTGCACTCATACACACACTGCATTCATACACACACTGCACTCATACACACACTGCACTCACACACACTGCACTCACACACACTGCACTCACACACACTGCACTCATACACACTGCACTCATACACACTGCACTCATACACACTGCACTCATACACACTGCACTCACACACACTGCACTCACACACACTGCATCACACACACTCACACTTCATTCATATACACACACTGCACCCACACACACTGCACTCACACACACTGCACTCACACACACACTGCACTCACACACACTGCATTCATACACACACTGCACTCATACACACTGCACTCATACACACACACTGCATTAATTATATACACACACTGGAAATAAATATTAAATTAATATGTACGCACACACACTGCACTCATACACACACACCCACACACTGCACTCATACACGCACTGCACTCATACACGCACTGCACTCATACACGCACTGCACTCACACACTGCATTCATACACGCACTGCACTCATACACGCACTGCACTCATACACGCACTGCACTCATACGCACACACTGCATTCATACGCACACACTGCATTCATTATATACACACACTGTAAATAAATATTCAATTAATATAATTTTTTTAGGATCTAATTTTATTTAGAAATTTACCAGTAGCTGCTGCATTTCCCACCCTAGTCTTATACTCGAGTCAATAAGTTTTCCCAGTTTTTTGGGGTAAAATTAGGGGCCTCGGCTTATATTCGGGTCGGCTTATACTCGAGTATATACGGTACATCTGTTTGAAAGTGAAACCAGTTTTTTTTTTTCATGCAGGCTCTGTCAATCATAGCCAGGGGAGGTGTGGCTAGGGCTGCATAAACAGAAACAAAGTGATTTAACTCCTAAATGACAGTGAATTGAGCAGTGAAATTGCAGGGGAATGATCTATACACTAAAACCGCTTTATTTAGCTAAAGTAATTTAGGTGACTATAGTGTTCCTTTAAATTTTACTTTGATAAGTGCCACCTTGCGATTTAAATTGATGCTAAGTGGGATAATGCATATAATAAATGTAATATTTACCAGTATTAGGAACAGGGTCAGCACATTGCATTGGATAACAGCTGCACCTCTGGCAGTCCTACTTTTCAGATTGCGATCAATGCAGCTGCCGTATAAATGTGGATTCAAAATAGGTTCCTCGACTGCTTTTAAAGCCTATATATTGCCGGCACAGAACACTTTAACCCACTGAGGCCTGGATAAGTGGATAGCGATAGTGCCATAGAGCACTCAATGGATTAACTCATTGCATGGAAGAAGTGTATCCAAAATATTGCAAAGCTCACCTCGGGTACTCAAAGGGTTACTTAAGAATGTATCACATTTTACTTTGAACTTTTTGGACCAGTGGTTGGGGCAGGAAACCTTCGGTGCCTTGTTGAATAATCCCAGAATGCAAAGCGTACATCAAGGGATTTAGCCAAGAATACACAATAAAACAATGTACACAAGCCAATACTCCAGTTTTTATAACAGCCATAGATGAACACTAATATATGGGCTGTGAAGGAATCGGTCTCTTTGCCAGAAAAAAATAAAAAAAAGTAAAACACGCTCTAAAGACACAATTCCGATGCAGTTGATTTTTTTTTTTTTTTTTTTTTATGACTTTACTGTTATTTTATCAAGGCAACAATTTAATTTACTTTTGGTCCACAACGGGATGGAAAATTCACAGAAATGTCATTACTGCCTCAATCTGGCCTTGATTTAAAACTTTCAATTGCTAATGATTTGTTTGTAATGGCTAACATTTCAAAAAAAAAAAAGAAAAAGTTACCAACACTGATTAATAGGTGGATGGGGCAAGCTACCTGCTCATTTCAGAGCAGAAGTTGGGGAAAATGCGAATGAATGTTAGTTAACATGAAATACTTGATCACACAGAATGGAGGCCTCAGTCAAGGCTGCAAATGATTTACGTCTAATTTGATTGTGCAATAAGCTAGATGTAATTTTCTCTGGGGTTTGAGTGATGGCGACTGCACAGTCTAGAACAACGATGGATAACTGTTACGAGACCAGCTGTTGAGTATCAGATTTCCCATAATGCATAGCCAGCTGACTGTGTGCATCGTGCAAATTCTAGTTCACAAAATTAGAAAAATTAGTTTGATATTAAAAAAAAACAAAAACAGAGAGAGAAAAAGCTAACCGGACACCATACTAAAACATAGCTTTTATTCTCAAATTAGTTTATTTTATCATATAAAGCATCAGCCTATTAAGTAGCACTGTACAATGGGGATATAAAAAAAGGAGATGATAAGTATAGATTTCAAAAGGAGATAACATTTTTCATTCTTCTCTTTATCCACTTTTATTAGCGTGTTTTAACATGAATCCATAGAAAGGAGGATGGATTCGAATGGTGTCAGCATCTGCATGGCTATAGTCATTGGTTTGCTGTGCCCTTCATTGCCCCCTTTGCGATAAGAATAGAGAAAGGCATCTGTAGAATGGAGAGCAGGTGGGGAAGCTAAGATGGGCGTGTTTGGGCTTGCCTGCTTAGGATTCCAGAGCATTTCTCTGGACCATTCTGAGCCCATTGCTGCTACAGAGACCTGAGCAACAAACAGTGCCAGTGATGGATCTTAAAGCTGCAGTACTGCGCCAGAGAGCAGACAGATCTCCATGCTTTGTGCAGTGGGGCTGTACATGAAAAGCTCTGCCGGCAGCATATCGCCCACATAGGCAGTAGGGATGAAATAATTGAATTAACTATATCCGGGATTCCACAGGAACCACTATGATCAATAAACAAATGTTTTCAATTCTGCAGCATACAATTGCTGCATACATAGAGGATCAATTTTTATGCAAAGCCCTACCTACAGCATAAAGATTTCCTATCTTAAAAAGCCACGGCATTATGGCCTACCACGGGATTAATCAATGTCCAGCTGGTTTTCCCGTGAAATATCATCCTTGTATCATTTGCACATTAAAATATAATGAAATTAAACTATTTAATCCAAGTCTGTATTGCAATATTGCAAAAACAATTGAGCGTTTTTTTTTCTTCTTCAGAATCATTTCTTACCGTCAGCAGGTATTACATTGTGTAAAAGCAGGCAAATGCTTGAACAGAATATTTGTTTGCTTGGTCAGATGGTTATTGGTTAAGCTAATCAAAATATCATCTAATACCCTAAAACCCATGTGCGTGGGTCAAAGTCATGTTTTGACTCAAGAAAACACGAGGGACAATAGGATCGACTGCCCCTTTTAATTCAAAACAATGAACCAATATTTCTTTACTGACATTAACAATATTTTACAGATTGGCAGTTAATTGATTGCGACTTGGAAAGCAGGAACTTATACAGTCTGGCATAATGACAAATGCTTTATTAATTTTGTTTATGCATGCATGATACAACTGAAGATTGATAGAGAATAGTGCACAGTCAGCTACTCTGCATCAGGAGGCTGCTTTAAATGGTACTTTGTAAGAAAATGAAAGAGAGGAAATAGCTTAAAATACTTAAAGGAGACATTAATAATAACCCTTTTAGTCAACTGATAATGCTTGACTAATGTATTTTAAACATTCCAGAACAAATGTCCATCTCATTTGATATGTGTGATGCAACAGTGAATACAAATGCACAAAAATAAGTCCTGTGCTTAAACTCCCACTACTCCTGAACGGCAGCAACGGCCATAGCACACATTAAGATAAAATGTTGTACCTGATACAGTATTCTGGGAAGAGAATAAACCTTTGTCTATACTTGGTGATCATCAATTTATGTCAAATATTTCATATCTGCCTAAACCTCTTCTACTGTCATCAAAACATAAACACTAGAATATGGCAAATGCACATAACATGCATTGTATTTGCTGCAATTACAGGAGAGACTGAAACAGTCTTACGGTAACTGTATCTACTGATCTATACAATTGGCATTATCACTAGTGCAATAAGTGCATTCAGTCTTAATATGACAGTCATCATTCCTTCCATATAGAATGTATTTTTGTCATGAAGTTGAATCGTTTAACATTGTGGGTTCATTAGTGTTAATGCAAATGGGTTAAGTAGAAGCAATCAGATACAAGTGCAGTCCAGCACATTCCATGGACGGCAAGGCTTATTTTCTCTCCATGGGGACAGGCAAGTCATGATTTTGGATGACTGCCGTCCATGGGGGGGGGGGGGGGGGAATTATTGGGGCTCTGAGGTCTCTGAATGCTTGAGATGCCAGGACTCGAGTACCAGGGACACAATGTGCTCTGCGACTGCACAAGTTAGAAAAACATTGGGGTCAGGCGGCGGTTGAGTGAGTGAATACACCGAGGGATTGGTATACGCTGCAGGAATGTGAAATGCGCTTTTTTCACGCCAGCGGTCGTAGGGCAAAGTCAATAGTTAACCCTGTATGTGATATAGCCACTGGCTTCCTCTCCACACCTCCACAATGGAAATGTTAATGATCCGTAGAGTCCAAAGAACATATGGCATCTCGTAAAGTTGACCGTCAATTTATCTTTTGTAAAATAGTGACTAATACATGGCGTTTTTGTTCGAATTTTATATTTTACAGAAACAACAGAGATGGCATCCTGCAAGTTGGAAATGAAGCTCCGATATTTGGTTCTTCTCCTCTTGGTGCCATGCAGTTGGATACTGACGGAGCTCTCTGGCTAGGTAGGTTTGTTTTCAGTGATATGGTACCAACTTCATCCATTGGTTCTCGGTATGGGTAATCCAATTGCTCGATCACAGATAAGTAGATTGACAACTTGTGAAAACACAACTGACTATTCTAATACTCCTGTGTTATTCTTAAATTATACATTTTTTATGTTCTTTCATTTTAGTAGCTTGTGACCAGGCCAAACATTTATTTTGTACACATATTACACTATTGACATTTGCATTTTTTTTTTGTAAGATAAAAATAAATAGGTAACACTTTCAGAAAAGTGTAGTACAATTCCATTATCACCCAGTCCTATCACACTCCATAGTTACAGTTCCCCTTTAATGCAACACCTCTAAAACTACATTTTAGTAAATGTGTGATTATGTTCATGTTAAGCAAACAAAATATCTTCCTCTCTAATCACTGACACCTTTATAAGATCTACATTCTTTCTATAGGACTTCTCTATTTTTTGTGTGCCCCCATTTGCAACCCAAAAAGCAAAAACATTTTGTTTTGAACCTATATATTTGATAGCCAGATCATCTAATTTTTAACTAATACCCTATAATGTATAATTGGTTGTTTAGAAATACACAAGGAAACATACAATTCAAATGTTTGTATAATTAAAGTTTAGCTGTCATACAAACATGACACGGAGGCTCTATGTAGAACATATAAACCTTAATGCATACCTTATGGAAACCATTGCTACCAAATGTACAGATACAGTTTGATTTATTTTTTTATGAGCTTGGATTTTCAAACAGTCTACAGCAGAAACTCCAACCAAAATATATGGGATGTACATCATTTAACTTTGCTACCGCATTGAATGAGTTTCGGAATTTATTTGACTCTGATTTTGCAGTTGTGGGTAGCACTTTTATCACCTCCGTTCTAATGGGATTTTATTTGTAATTAGTTAATTGAGTTCCAAAATACATCATTGGAACCTTATATAGTTCTAGATAAAAACTGACAGATAAGCCAACCCTGAATTCATGGAAACGTATAAACAGGATGATATAGTTGAATCAGTTGTAGAAATATATAGAACTCTCTTCACAAGCACTCATCTGATGCAAAATGGTCCAAAGCACCAGTTCCAAATTTCACTGCTTACAAATGGGCCAATCACTATTTAGGGTGAATATATTGACTTTGTTCTTCACCACTCACTGTTTTTAGGCTCAATCAAGCCTTTACTAAGCTTATAACCATGTAATTCCATAGAGGTTACATGAGTTTACATACATTGCCATGATAATTACATCCTAAATAGAACCCTTAGAGTTGAAATAAGTAAGATTTTACATGGCTTCTTTTGGCAGAACTAGTCAGTGACACTACTGTCTTACCAACTTGACTGTGCTGTTCTAACATTTGCAATTATTTTCAATTCTGCAAAGTGTGAGATGCATAGTTAAAAAATGAATATATTAAAGATGTGTATACACATGAAGTATGTGTTTAAAAGTAATGAGAGAGAGAGACCTCCGCAGCGAGGGAACGGGAATAAAAGAAGGAAAGTGAAATACAGGGGAAATGTAGAAAAGAGAGAATTGGATTAAAAGTAAGGCCATAATTACAAAAATACATGATTACAAATTAAAATTAGTGTCTGTTTCAGTTGTAAACTGTCAGGTCACTCTTCTGAGTGTTCCAAATTCCATAAACGGAATTAGAATTAACTTGTAAAATGGCAGTAAAATATATATTTTTCGAACTGTTCTTGCTTCTTTAAATGCGATTTTAACTGAACACTTTGCATTATCCGTTTGGACGGCTACATAGTTATTTAGTTGATGGTTAATCCCAGTAACTGGCTGAATGGATTTTCGGAGTAATTCTATTTGTATGGGCTTACTCATGTTCCATCAAGTCAAGGCAAGTTTGACTGATGTCTGCCACACTGTGGGTTTTAATGACATAGGGAGTTTCCAGCATCACAATTTGAAACCTCCTCAGATCTTCTTGAAATACAGTCAGTGACGGCTTGTTTATAATCTGTTTGCATGCAAGCCTACTGTTGCTGTAATGACCAGTATTCTCTTACGATGGAACTTCACAACTATCAAGCTTGATATAGAGAATACATGCAACGCTTTATTTTTCTTTGAAAAATACTCAAAAACACAGAAAAATTGATTCACATATGCCATCAAAGAAATCATAGCAGATGACATTTATATAGCAACTGGCAATGTACGTCAGTAACAGTAGGTATTTTTTAGGGGAGATTTACAATGTATTATTAAAAAAATAATAGGTCACCCCAGCCAGCAATGTCTCTACATAAAAGCAATTTGAACTGATAGCTGTCCCTTAGATCATAGCATTTTAATGATCGTGACCTTTGTGGTATTATAAAGAGCAACGTAACTAAGAGGTGAATAAAAGTAGAGTTAACATTTAAATGTCCCTTTTTGTAGTCCTCTTTGAAAGTTGATGGATTGGATCCACCATAGGCCACACAATATGTTTCATTTGATTTAATTTTACAGAATTTTTCTTTTTGTTAAATTAATCTCAGGGATCATTCTTTAAGGTGGCACTGTCACTGGTCTTTAAATTTTCTGGGAAATGATGGAGATAGGTGGAAGGTAGATGTAGATGTAGGTGGAATATGCCTGTTCCTATCTTTTGGTAGGAGATGGCTGATTGGAAATGGCAAGATCTGGTACAATAACCAGATGATTAGGCTAGGAGATGAGCTACCCTATATATGTTCTATGTGCATCCATATCGCGGGCTATATCTGTATAAAAATTTCAAAAGTGACAATGTCACTTTAAATGTTATAGGAAACCAGGATACCCAGAATTTTTCTTTCCAGCGTGACATATAAAACTATAGGGAGTGGTTGGATGGGAATTCTAGTTTGTTCTAGAATTGTTTGTGAATTTATGCCAACAAATCTGACCCTGTTACTGTATATTTCTCACATCGCTTGTCCTCAGGAACACGGTAATTCCCGGATTGTGTAGTCAGCACTGTCCATATCTATTTATTGATTATTATTTTTTTTATAAAAAGGGGACAATATGTATGCAATATAGTTTAATGCAAATAATGTGATCATTTAAAATGTAACGTATCAACATTAAAAATTGGTTTAAGTCTTCCAGTGTTAATATAACAGCTACTGCCGTATTTACCTAAATAAATCAGGAATGGGGTTTATCCATTAAACAGTGAACACTGAGAAATTCACAGCCAGTTTTCAGAATTCAGACCCAACATCCAGCTCAGCTCAGTTCTTTTCACTTAAATATTATGGCTGTTCTTAAACTCACACCTTAGTGAATCAACCACAGAGTCATTAAGTCACAGGTCTAGAAATACATTTCAATATACAGACCTATACGTTGGAATAACTGACTTTTTCCAGAAAAAACATCAAGCAATGCAAAGCACAGAGGCATCCTATTGATTAGATCTGCTACAGATAGTGATCTGATAGTCTATATAAAGATAGCTTTAAATTACCTTGAGTTCAGATGGATACATTTTATAAGCTTCATAATCCTTGTTTGTTGTCAACATGCATTTCACATCTGTAATTATTTCCTTTTACATGTATAGCAGACCCTGTGCTCCCCAAAGTGAATTTATCTTCTATTGATATGGTTCCTTATTCTGCTCTCTTTGTGTTTTCAGGTGGAATAGAAAAACTAAGCGTCTCGTACAAGCTGCCCAAAGCATACAGTACGGGTTTCATCGGATGTGTCAAGGATGTTCTAGTTGACCACCAAGAGTTGCATCTCGTTGAAGATGCATTGAATAACCCCCCTATATTATATTGTACAGCCAAATAATTGGGGAATCCACTTCTCTTCCTCCTTCTGGCCTAACCCCTTTCCCTCCTCTCCCTACCCATTCACTGCTGTAATTATTTTCTATTTTTGTAAACTTATTGCTTTTTATATTTTGTGTGTGTGGGGGGAGGAAGGAGAAGGCAGTGTCCTTATTGTGCGCGTATGTGAGGGCGCTCTGATCATGCAACCAGACCAAAATCCCAAAAGGAGGGTGGATACAACAAAACTTTAATTGCAGAGAAGTTATAATATCAGCAGGTAAAACAGAGTGATTGAGTGAATCATAAGGGCCTTATTGCATTAAAATCAGGGATTACAGTAGGAGACAAAATATACATTTTGTATTGAAGTTCTAAATTTTCTTACCAAGGAGGGGTCTTTGCACCCATCCTTTCACATTATGACCTCTGGTTGCGCCATTTGTGTTCTTATTTTGAATTTTTTTTTATTTTGTGTGAGTGCATGTAATTTACCCCTGGCTTTTTTTCTGATGTGTGATGTGTCGAGCTTAAGTTGAGATATTTGTTTTGTGATTGAATGGATGTCCCTGCTGCTGGCTGACTTGCATGTTTGAAATGTGACCTAGAGAGGAAAAATGGATCCTCACGTGAAACAGTGGCCTTCTTATCATAATGAGCATTCTGCATTGTCGATTTTATGATTCCTTCAAACCCCACCCCATGAGCTCATCTGTTCTACTTCCATTTCCTCTACCCACAAAGAAATTTTCATGAGAGAACCTACTGGTTCAACATTTTTGGGGTTGAGGGCCGAATTATGAGGCTTTATTTCGGAAGACTACAGAGGAGACATAATCGGCTCTCTGAATCCACCTTTACAAATATCCTGGAAGGTGGTTATTGGTTTATGATGGGCCCAGTAAAGTCTTGTAGATGATTCCTTGGTGTAATTGTATTTAAAAAAAAAAACAAGGAAAGACTCAATCCCTTCTAGGACAGGGTGTTTATTATAATGCTGGAGGCAATTCATTTTATTTTTACTTTCACACAGTTTTTTTTTTTTTCAATTTACATTTTAGATGTACATGATTATAAATTGTCATTTTCTAGCTTGAGATAAATTTATTAAATCTTTATTTTTAACTCATTTACTGTAACAGAAAATGGTGTATTGTTGAATTTACCGATGGCGCCAGCGCTTTAACTAAAACAATTGTTCTGGGTCTTCCTTACTTGAATACATAAACCTATTATTCAACTTTAAAATAGCAGCAAAAATATATTTTAGTAAATAACCACTGAGTTTCTCAATAGGAGAAATAATAATGTCAAAATAATAAAAAAAATCCTCAAGTTAATCTTGTATAATCACACATATGTGCTACTTAGTGGCCTCCTGTTGACCTTAGTGATGCTCATAACCTATCATTTTTGCAACAAATACCAAAAGAGAAAGAAGATAGCGTTGTTGAAATACTTATTATTTGACTGTTTAAGAGGCAATAACAGAAATACTGATAGCTAAAGGAAAAAGAGACTCACGGAATCCTCACGGGAAGGACAAACAGACAAAATATGGGCAACAACCCTCTAAAAATAAACATGTGGGCTCCAAATAAATTATTTTTTATGTAAAATAGCATTTTTAAATACCGATATAATATACTGAGAATATTAATTCATTGTATTTTTTTTATTTTTATTTTTATTTTTATAAACCTAAGAGGCCGCATTTATTCGTTTTCAGGCAATAATATCCATCTTTACCCTAAATTGCTCAAACTGAAAAACAATACTATAAACCACTATTCCAAAACTAAAAAGAATATTTAACTTGTCAAGGTGCCTACGAAGGAAATACCATAGCAGTCTTACTTCATATGTCTTACTTTATATTTAATTAGTGATTATCATATTCTAAGTTACAAACGTCCATTCTTTATATTGCAATGACCTTTACAATTTAAGTTACTTTCAAAAGGTTGTTTTCTAGTAGTTTTTTTTTAGCTGAGGTCCCATGAGGTCTTGGAGATGCATAGGATCATGGGAGTCGTTGTGCATGCGCCACAAATTGCCTATTCCCTATTTTAATTAGATGCATTCTTGAATTCAATAAATTTGAATAACCTGCCACATTGAACCACTGAAATCATCTTAATGCTAGTTTTAGCAGCTTTCGATATGCATTTTAAACTCTCAGGAAAAAAAATAAATATATTTATATATTGCACTTATTGCACTGAATAGTAAGTGCAGTCTAGTAACACTGCCTTTTCTGAAACCGTAAAACGAAACAAAATAAAACTCTTTTTTTATTAATTTGCAGAATGATTGCTTGTGAGACCATTATGGTCATTCTAGCAGTTATATAAATATGGCGCACATGCTAAATTAGTGATGGTTGACGTTTGACACTCTTGCTCTGGTAGGGCACAACTCCCACGATGCTTAGCAAGCTGCATGATTGCATTACGGAAACAAAGTCTGTCCTTCAGCCACCGTTCAATCTGATCAACTTGAAAACGTGGCTTCTGGTTTTCTGATGTAATGCATCATTTCTGATCATAGTTTAAATCTTTGCATCAATGGGAGGCATAGAACACGTGGCGATGCATTGCTTCCCCAGAAGGGTTAAAAAAAAATTATTAATAATAATAATAATAATAATTTACTAGAATAGATCTGCTGCACATGCCCTCTTGTTTTGAAATATTATTATTATTTCCATAGTGCATCAGAAGAGGAATTGTAAGTACGGCGAGCGTGTGGATGCGTGTCTTGTTGTTTGCTGAATCCTTCTTCCTGAATTGTCTGTACTTCTATCTGATGACCCAATTATCCTGTATGCCTGTGTGTATGTGTATATGCAATACATTCCTCTTGGCTATGTATGCATATGCACAGCATTCTGGACTTTATGGAGAAGACAGAAGCATAACTTCCGATTTGCATAAATATGTATTTTCTTTGTATTCCCTACATTTGTATCCATTTTTTTTTTTTTTTATCTGTGAAGCAGTCTCAAGTTGCAATGTTATACGTTTAATTCATATTGGACTAGAATACCTGGAGTCTAATGCTTAAATAACTACTGCCCTACTTGTCTCAGGCGCTACAAAGGCTCCACGCTCATCTCCACATTTTTTCTCCAGACCTGTAATCGGGGATCTTTTATTCGTGTATTGTCACTTATAATAATAGCAAATGAAACCGTAGTTACCTTCGACCTTCCCAATTGTGTTAACTGGTGGCAACATGAATTATCTGGGCGTCTTAAGAATAAATGCAATGAGAGTTGCTTACCCAATTGTTTGGTTTTTCAATGCGTTTGGAACTAATAGAGTTTCTACCAGCTTTTAAAAGTCATTGGTAAAAAGCCAACTTGGTATATTTTTTGGTGCTATTTATGTACATAAAACAGAGACCAAAAGTATTTGAGGAAGGCTCCATTTAGTGGAGGTAGCTGTAAGGGCATTATAGCACAGACGGTACACCAACATTCACCTAGTGTGCATACATGTGAATTTGCTGATTTATGGATCTAGGGTCTTGTGTCTTAGTCGGTTGATTGGAATAAACAATGTAATTACAAGGGCTAGAACAATTTGATAATACCCAAGGTGGACCAGAGGACAAAAACAGGGCACAGTACAACGATTCTCTGCTAAGTAACCACACATTGTTCCCTTTGATATAATAGCCGTGGTATGAATTAAGAATATTCAACCTCTTCCACTTCTGATGCTGTGACCCCAGCTGCTTCTCCCATAATGTCCTACAAGCCATGGATAGGTTTTAGCACATAGCTTCAGGATTGGCTGAGGTTGAAATAGGCGTAACATAGGTCTTTCAAAGGTTCCTGCTATAGAATGTCCCACTCTGCACAGACCTTTGAAGAATATTTAAAAAAAAAAATAGACAGAAGCGTGGCAATGTAACTCATCATTTTATTTTATTTCTGTTTGTTACACAAGTGTAAAGATCATAGCATTAAAGTAATCAATTTTTTAATGTGTAGAGGAAATCACTTCTCAATTTAGGACTACACGTGGCAAATAAATTCTATGAACTGTCTTATTTTGCAAGTGCGAAGGCCACAGACACTAGTGGGTGAAGTGTCTATATCACCCAATCTGAGCAACTTCTATGGACATAAAGACATCAGATACCAACTGTTGATGACATCATAAAAGTTGCTTTGAATCAAGTCCATCCCATATTCCTTTCCCTGCCATCAGTCGAACTGTACATTATTTGAACTGGCACATTTAGACTTTTTGTGCACTTACATTTTGGTTTATTTTCCTACTAGCATTTATATCCATAATGTACAAAATGATTGTTTTTTTTGTTTTTGTTTTGTTTGATTTTTTTTTCTTTTTTAATTTATGTTTTGTTGATACATTACAATTTTATGATAGTGAACCCGCTGTAATCTGCTGTAGGAGTCTTGGAGGACCGCGCACAGTATACAATACAGCATGTTAAAATCATTACTAACTTTATTACTTGTCTTTTGTCCAATCACCACAAAATAAAGTCTGAAAACTATTTAAAACATGCCTCTGTGTCCTTTTGTAAGCTTTTATCGTATGTTTGGTTTTCGATGGAAAATGTAATGGTCACAGCCTAATTACCCTCAGGGGATTCTAGGTTTCAGGGCCGATGTGGCTATATATCACTGTGCGATTGGGACATAATTGTACACAAAACAAATTACAGAAGAACTGTAACGATTTCATGTTACAGATAATGACTTTTATGTAGTCATTGTTACTTAATTCAAAAGAAGATTTTTTTTCTTTTTAAATAGAAATGACGCTCAAGAGGAAACATACATGATGAGTGAACAAATGTGTTCTAAGATGAAGAAGATATGACTAAAAAACAAACAAAAAAAGTCACAATACCCTTAAAATGTGCAAATGCCATATAAAAAAAAAACACAATTTAATTCTAATTAAATAATTAGACAAAAAATAAAATCTTTGAAGTGATAAACCTCTCACCCTATGAATCATCACAAATGTCACAAAAGCAGTTTTGGTATTTTTTTTTAATGTATTGCTGCTTAATTAGTCTCAGTATACACAAGTAATACATTTAAATTCTGGAGCAGATGGATTAAGTCAAAAGATTCTTTACAGTTTCTATAAAAATAGACCGTCTGGAGACATTCTATGCAGTTTTGTATATGCAAGCTTTCATATGATTATATGGGTATGTCTTTTTTTTATTTTACATTGTAATATATGTTTAACACTTTATTTATCATACAGAGCTCAATAAATTTAGAACAATGTATTAGATACAGCAACATGAAATTGATATAGCTTTAGGAGACAACTCTATGTGACGGGTACTTAAAGGACCACCATAGGCACACAGACCACTTTAGCTTAATGAAGTGGTCTGGGTGCCATGTCCATCTAGTGTTAACCCTGCAGCTGAAAACATAGCAGTTTCAGAGAAACTGACACAAGTTTGTTTTCCTGGCACTATAGTGCTCCTTTAAGAATAAATCTCTACATGTCCTGTGTAGACCCAATAATAACTTATAATGACCTACTTGAAATCAATTATAATGTATGCAACAATGGGAGCAATGGCGCATTGGTCTCAATATTTTTCTAGAAATATCATACAAGAGTTGGTTGTCCTGTTAAAACTGTTAGCGATATGATGAGTATGACAACCAAACAAACCTGATCAGTTTATATCAGGGGTAGACACATTTCAGCACTTCCATTTTTACATCTCCCACATTATGACTGTAAGAGCAGTATGGTATATATAGTCCACAACATCTGGAGAGCTGAAGGTTGCCTAGGGCAGCACAAAACCAGGATACACCACTGACCGTACGCTGTAGTGGTTATAATGCCCAAAGAGTCCTGAACCCCCCATCCCAATGTATGTAGTCAAACCGTTTAATAAGAATGGTTTGATGGTTTGACTACTTACGTGAGCTCCATCAGGTTCTACTACCTGCTTCCTTCGACACGCCAGCTAGAAGCTTTTAGTTTGAGATAAGTTTGGTGGTGCAGGAACAATATTACTTTTATATATCACAATCCAGCAATACATTAGACACAATTTTTAGCATCCATCAGAGTTCCGAGTTTTTTCCTCAGCAATTTAAAGTTGTTTGTTTAAAACACATTTTGGATCAGTTTAAAAGTACTCCAAATGAGAAGTCTTACAGATGTTCTTAAGTCACCAAAATCTGTTATTTACTTTGTGATTAAAAATGTCCAAGCTGACTAAAAGCAACAGGATATAACCCATAGTGTATTTGATTATTTGCAATTTTCGTGTATTAATGGGGAATTTCTGGAGAAACAACAGCACATAGTGGAAGGAGTCAGTGTAGCAGTGCAATTTCCTAATATCAGAACTATGGCCATAAATAGATACATTCAGTGAAATTACACAATGCACAGCTTAGTAGATATGGGCCCACTTTTGCAAACCCAAAACTTTACTGAAGAACAAAAATCAATACAAACATTTTGCGACTCTTGTCCTTTTCTCAATGTACAATGGGCATTAAACACTGAGAAAGGAACAGAAATCCTTAAAGGAACACTATAGACACCTAAATTACTTTAGCTAAATAAAGCAGTTATAGTGTATAGATCATTCCCCTGCAATTTCACTGCTCAATTCACTGTCATTTAGGAGTTAAATCACTTTGTTTCTGTTTATGCAGCCCTAGCCACACCCTCCCTGGCTATGATTGACAGAGCCTGCATGAAAAAAAAAACTGGTTTCACTTTCAAACAGATGTATTTTACCTTAAATAATTGTATCTCAATCTCTAAATTAAACTTTAATCACATACAGGAGGCTCTTGCAGGGTCTAGCAAGCTATTAACATAGCAGGGGATAAGAAAATCTTAATTAAACAGAACTTGCAATAAAGAAAGCCTAAATAGGGCTCTCTTTACAGGAAGTGTTTATGGAAGGCTGTGCAAGTCCCATGCAGGGAGGTGTGACTAGGGTTCATAAACAAAGGGATTTAACTCCTAAATGGCAGAGGATTGAGCAGCGAGGCTGCAGGGGCATGTTCTATACACCAAAACTGCTTCATTAAGCTAAAGTTGTTCAGGTGACTATAGTGTCCCTTTAAACTTTTGTATTCAATATTGTTCTATAGTTTGCAGTTTTCACAAATGTTCTTTGGTACATATGCTGCAGGGTTAACATTTTTGACTTGCCTTTCATTTTGCACATTGCAGAAATAGATTTGCAGATAAAGATTTGGCACATTTATACTAAGAAAAAAATACACATTTTGTGCAAAGAAACCATTTAGAGAACGTTTAATGCATTTTGTGAATTAAAGCACTTTCTTTAATGTTTTATATTTTTATGATGAGATATTTTTTTATAAATGTATAAAATATACATCTATGTCTTATTATCCTTTGTTTACACGCAGTAGCTACTACAATTGTCATTTCATATAAATGTGTTATAGAAAAAAAAGGTATTTTTTTGTTTTATATAAAAATATAAATTTAACACAGAAAAATGAAGATAATATAATGTTACTTCACAAAATAGCTTGTTACTATGGCAACTGCTGTGTTGGAGATTTGGTGCTTTTTTTTTTTGCTTTTTTTTTTTAAATAAGTACACTTGGGAGATGTGTGAAGCAGCATTCCCCACAATGACAAAAATGTATTATTTTTCTACTGAAGGCATGTGCAGGGCGAGTAATGTAACATTTATTTTTTTACCTCCAGACCCACCCATGGACACAGTGGGATGTCTAGAACGACATTTAGGAAGACGTTTATCCAGTACTTTCAAAATAGTTGGATCCATTATGTGCGCCTTCCTACTGATTTTAATTCAGTTCCTGATAGAGAGTGTTAACACAGGTGAGAAATAATTGAGAAGGAGATAACTTAAAGGGACACTATAGCCACCAGAACAACTACAGTTTAATGTAGTTGTTCTGGTGAGTGTAATAGCTCCTTTCAGGCATTTTCATGTAAAACACTGTCTTTTCAGAGAAAAGCCAGTGTTTACATTGCCCCTAGGGACACCTCCAAGTGGCCACTCCTTAGATGGCCACTGAAGGTGATTCCTGGCTCAGCACTGCACAGTAGGCAGCCCTGCCGTTCAGCGTCCCCACGCTCTGCATGGAGACGCTGAATGTTCCTCATAGAGGTGCATTGATTCAATGCATCTCTATAAGGAGGCCCTGATTGGCCAAAATCGCATTTTGCCCCGCCCCGTGCCGATTTTAGTCAATCCAATGCTTTGCCTATGGGAAAGCATTGGATTGGCTAAAAATCGGCCATTTTGATGTCACAGAGGGAGCGGAGCCAGCGCCGGCGGACACGCACAACGCTGGAAATAAGGTGAGTTTTAAACTTTTATAGGGGCTAAGGGGGGGGGGGCAAGCCACCTATATGGTGGGTTTAGCACAATAGCGTCAGGAGTACATGTTTGTGTTCCTGACCCTATAGTGATCCTTTAATGGAAAATGTGTTTTAAAAAGTACTTTTAAGAATTCTTGAATTATGTTGTTACATATTTGTGGTCCATTTGTATAGCATTGGACAGTCTGAGTCTTTAGGAAGCAACACTTTTGCAGGTATGTCATGTAAAATCAAACATCAATGAGCGCACAATATAGCACACAGAGCGGTCACATTCATTGATAAAGGACTACGAATAAGAAGAAACACTCTTGCTAATTAACAGATGTTTATATCCGCTACCGTTCAGGTTTGCAAGTAAACATGCAGCACAAGCAAATGGCTGTATGTTTCCCATAAACCTCTGCTACATTGAAGTTAAAAGGGATTCGATATTGTAAGGAGTACAGATCGGTATTCCTTACACTACAGTTCCCTCTGCCGCACACCCTTAACTTGAGCTCCCTCCCTCAACCCCACCAGCATGGAAAGGTTAAAAAAAAAACTGTTAACACTTACCCGACTCTATCGCCAATGTTCCACTGCGCTTGGTTGGCGCTCTGCCTCCTCCAACCTCTTCCAAAGGGGGTTAATGTGCAGCGAGTGCCGTGAGCGCATTAGTCCCATTCCAAGGAATGAATTACTTCAATGATCTCTGATAGGGTTTTTACTGACACTGGATGTCTTCTTCCAGAGCGTGGGGACGTCCACAGTCAGTCATGCAAACAAAAGTTGCTTAACTAACAGGAAGTGCCACTAGTGACTGTCTGATTGACAGCTACTAGAGGCAGTCTTAGTCCTGCAATGAAATCATTGCAGTTTCTCAAAAATTGCAATAATTTACATTGCAGGACTAAGCGGCACAGGGATACTGCTCCCAGACCACTTCAATGAGATTAAGTGATCTGGGTGACTATAATGTTCCTCTATTGGCACAATACATTTGTATCCTGTATTCTAACACCTTTTCATTTTAAACGTGCTACACCTAGATTTTCACTACCTGTTTAGAATTTAGAATTCGTATTTATTTGTTGTTGCATATTTGCACACTTTTTTCCCCTCTTTCCTTTTTATAGCTTTGATTAAATAAACATTTTTTTAAAACGGTAAATAAATGTTGCATTTTAAATAAAATTGACTGGGTTACTCTTTTCCCCTTAGATTACGTCAGTGGTAGTCAACCTTTTTCTACCTACCTCCCACTAATGCATCTTTCTTGATGGAAAAATTTCCTTACCGCCCACCAGTTTTCGCGCAAGTGCAGAATATTTTTTAGAAAGGAGGGTGTTTTTAAAAAAATAAATGTACGTACATTTATCTTTTTATTTCTACTTAATGCATGTTTATAATGTTTTTAACTTTATAAAGTTTAATGAGAAAACAATAAAGTAAACTGAAATTACCTTTACTAGTGATTAATGAGATCCTTGAGGTTGATGCTGCGAGACTAAATATTTGATATCTGGTTCAATTTTCATAAGGAACAAACAAAGGTCTCCTCTTTCGGTGATATTCAGACGATAAATCATTTCTCTGTTTGCTGTATGATTTCTCATCTGTGCATCAGCTCCCCTCCTCTTCCTCCTCAATTCCCCTCCTCTATTCCCCTCCCCATCTTTTTCCCCCCTTTTTTCTATTTTTTTAACCTTCCTTATAGCAATGGCCAGTAGGAAGGCTGAGCTATGTAGCCCACATACTATTACTTACTATAGCCCACTATAACAGACAGGCACACATACATACATACATACAGACACACACACACAAGACACACATACACACATACAAAGACACATACATACAAACAGACGGGCACACATACATACATACAGACACACACACACACACACACACAAGACACATACATACATACAAACAGACAGGCACACATACATACATACAGACACACACACACACACACACACACATACAAAGACACACACATAAGACATACATACAAAGACAAATACACACATACAGACAGACATAAGACACACATACATACAAAGACACAAAGAGACATACAAACACAAGACATACATACAAAGATGCATACACACACACATACATACAGACACACACAAGACATACATACAAAGACACATACATACATACATACAAAGACACACACACAAGACATACATACAAAGACACATACACACAAACAAACACACACAAAATATTTTAGTCACCCTCCTGTTTCCTACCTTTTAGATGCAGGAGGGTGACATTCCCTGGAGTCCAGTGGTGGCTCAGGAGTTCCTCTGCTTCCTCCCGCGCGGTCTGTGTGTTAGCTGGGAGGAGTGACGTGCAGTCACTTCCTCCCAGCTCTGTGTGATGTAATCACAGGGGGCCCGGTCACGCTGTTAAAGCGCCCAGCGCTGACCGGGCTCCCTTACAATCCACATCCATCAGGTGGCCCTGACAGCATGGGCTGCCCGATGGACCCCTTGGACGGCGGCCGCGGCGGTTTGCAGCGTGGGCCGGGGCGGCAAATGGTGATGGCGGTACCCGGTCGCACGGGTACCGCTGGCTCGCACCCGCCCGCACGCCCGCCCGCCCAATTTCTCAATATGAGGAAATCCATTCCGCCCACCTGGAATCCTGAAACGCCCACTAGTGGGCGGTAGGGACCAGGTTGACGACCAATGGATTTCATCTTAGCTTCCTTGTTAATGACCCTTCATCACCTTATTTAATGCATTACTTTTATGTTGCATTAGAAATGGTGTGCAACCCACCTTCCTTTTAGTAATTGTATATTTGCACATTCCCATATGATAACAGAAGGTCTGTGAGACACCACAGGATCTTGGGAGGTCAACCAATATGTGGTTATCGCAGCCTACTAAAAAAATAGTTCCTGCTATGTTGGTTGAGGTTTCACAACACAGAAGGAATATAGCACAGAGACACTTGCAGGCAGTTTTAGCAAGTTAAGAAGCATCAATTTGTGGCTGCAAATTCTCAGAACTATGAAAAGCAGCCAAAATGTTCCAAGAACAGTGTCAAACAGTTTCAAGTATGTTGTTTTATAATGTTACTTTTTGCATAAAATAAATTTTTTATATATATGTGTTTTATGCAAAATAGGTAAAGTTATAAATCAACATAATGGTCTTTTTGGATCACAACCTATGCTATTGTTTAAAAAATGCTGTGTTTGAAATAGTGTCTGTTACTAAGAGTATCTGCAGCAATGGAGTATGAAGTCTGCAACACAATGCCTGTCTGCGCTCATTTGCATGCCAAGCTGGGAATTCTGGTATAGTTTTGGGAAAATCATTTTCTAGTTTCTGTGCCCAAGGGGGACTTGTCAAAGTCCAACTTGAGATATAGAGCTAATGCACAACAGTAATTGTTCTAATTTCATTGTGGGGGTTTTATTTTGTTTAATCTCACCACAAACCCTTTGGCAGCTAAGAGACTTCAACTTTCGGAAAAGGACTGGCACCTTGCTTATTAGATTGACAAGGCTGTGTTTGAAAATTCATCTATTGCTAAGAGTATCTGCTGAAATGCAATATAAAGTCCTAAACAAGATGCCTGTCTCTGCTCATCTGCATACCAATCTGGGGACTCTGGGATATTTGTGGAAACATGATTTCTTGAGGTTAAAACCTCTTCAGCTACTTACCTGAATCCAGCGCCGATGTCCCTTATTCAATAATTTCCTGAGAGGAAAATCTGACGCTGAAGGTCCCTGAGGACGTCCAGCATCAGATAACGGACCAAAAGTCCATTATGAATCCAGTAGCACCCCCAGTGGCTGTCTGGTAGTTTCTCTGGAACTGCAATGTTTAACATTGCAGCACTAAGTGCAAAAGGGTCACAGCACCCAGACTACTTCAATGAGCTGAAGTGGTCTGGGTGCCTACAGTGTCCCTTTAAAACTGTGTAAAAGATTTTTTTTCTTTCATGCACAGTGCATGCGCCTTATTTTTTACCAGTAGCTCACTGAGAGTTTGCAATGTTGATGGAATTCCAAGATGGTCATCTCCATGTTGCAGAAGTGTCATACCTTTTGCAGCTAATCATATCACAGCTCGGTTAGATGACATTAATATCAATCTAGTGGGATATTTAAACTGATTTATGGAAATAAAGGTTAGCTTTTAATGCTGAATACCTTTTTACAAAGTATAGCAAGATACACCGAAAAGTCTCCTTATAGTAAGATCCCTCTTTAGTACATCAAGACTCCAAGAGAAATGTTTTGACCAGTCTTTGAAGCCAAAGCAAAACAGTGATGAAGTGCAATAGTTTTGCAAGAATATGTTACCAGGAGAAATAGCATTTCCACATAAAGCCAATAATTAGTAATTGCGGCATCCTTCATTTACTAAATAGTCTGTTATGATGAGTGATCACCACCTTTACTATTCTTCTAACCCGTCACCACAGACTATTCATGTTTATGTATGCAAAATGGTATCCTTGGGCTAAAGTGTGGGGCTGCAATAATTATTCTCCCACTAACTACATGAGGATGCACTATTAAATGGGATTGGTAGGAATGTATCGTACATCTTTAAAACTTCTGTTTCACTATACCACTACAGTGTATAGTCTCTGTAAATTAAACCATGGCTGACGCAGGACCGATATGAGTGCTCACCTGATCAGCCAATCAGAGCAGTCTTGCTTGGCCCTGCTTTGCTGAATAGAGCCTTCTAGAGAAGAATGGATATTAGGGGTGCAGCAACGAGCACCTGGCAGGACACAGGTAAGTTGCCAAACCATGCTAAAACACTGCTAGTGCACTGTTAGCACCATAACCACTACAGTGGGCTTTAGTAGTTATAGTTTTTATATTATAGTTTTTTTTTTGTTTTTTTAATAAGATGTCATTTAAGAGTGACACTTATCTGATACATTGTATAGATAATGCGTTTAAAAGATACTCACATTTGAAGTCGCCACATTTTCAATACATTCCCGAGCTTCATGTGCCCTAAAGTTAAATAAGGTTTAATAAGTTAAATAAGTCAATAAGGTTTCTCTAATAGTTTCTGTGACAGAATCGACAGCAAAGATCCAGGAAGGCCTGTGGCTATGGCTGCTATAATTCTATAATAACTTCTACGACCATCAGTATTATCTCACTATGAAGAAGAGAGATCCTACCTCTACAGTGATGAAACAGCTAAAAATACAAGCACTAGTTAATGAGAGCTAAGAGAAATAATAGCATTGCCACTACCCATTCTCTAACAGGCTGCTTACAAGAGCTATGTAGAAGGGTTTGCAATGTGAATTCCACACTTCAGCACTTGTTAAGCAAACCATCAGACAGTTTGCTTTGAGACTAACAGCTGTAGACAGAACACCTGCATACCCCTCTTCATCAACGACTCCAACAGAGACACCTACTGGGGAAAACCCTATTCTGCTCGGGCCCATCCTGGTACTGCCAAGATCTGCCTGATTCACTCTCTTGTACTTGTTCCTAAAAGCTAGATCCCAGGTTCTTCTTTGAACCAGTTTCCATCCATCTAGCCTTCGTAGATCATAGATTTAGCTTTTCTGCGTTAACCTTTAGGTATTCGGAAGTAAGAAAACTTTCAAGTAAAACATATCCCCAGAAATTTTTTTAATACTTACCACTATTAATTGTGTTCTCATTTTATTGCAACAAGTCCTACCGGGGCTCTGCTCTAAGTGCTCGTATGGATGAGCTTCCACTGTGAAGTTCCACTAATAATAAGATACTATGAACATATTCACTCTTATAAACCCTCCTCATTATGCCCAATCACCCAGTGTATTTAAATAAAACCATAGGTTTGAAGCTTGACTCATACCCTACTGAGGTCGTTGTATGACTGGGCAGAATATCTTAAAATTAGTTAATTCTGGCTTTTTACCGCGACAGTTATACAGCTTTGAAAACATGGCAGCCTTGCTTCCTTACACATTATTGTACGTATTGTATTTCACTTAGGAATCCTGACATCAGGATGTAATCAGTAAAGAGATTTTGCCTGCAAAGCATTTTTCCAGCATTGTAACTCCCAAGCAACTCATTCAGATTTTTTTTTAAAGCACTAAAATGTTAATCTGTCTTCGGTTAGAGTTGTGCAAGCAAAAAGGTTTCGTAAGACACGAGTTCTGTATGTCGGAATGGGAGTAAAGCAAGTGATTACCTGTCATTATTTCAATTTCCAGCTGCACGGTAAAACGCAGCAAAAAATAAAATAAAAAATAAGAATTATAACAGATGATATTTACAGCATAGGCCACCTCTCTCACACTTAAGCTTTACAGAACACCCCTATTGCTTTCTCACTTGCCAATGGACAAATGTAAAATGGGTATTTTGAGCCCTGGTGTAAGTTCATATATAGGATGAGTGCCCTGCAATATAAAATATAACTTTTAATAGTAAATAGTAAAAAATAAGGTGAAAAACCACCAATAAGTGAAGGACAAATAAAATCTGTACAATTCCGATAGAATACAGTATCCCACACACCAGATAGGTGCTAAGTATATGGGTCTATACGGATAATATGCCAGATGTTCCAACATGTGAGGGATAGGAACCCAATATTGTAGACCCCCACCCTATTGGAAATAAAACACTGCTGCAAATAACAAAAAGGAGAAAAAGGGAGGACAAACACTAATAGCAGATATAATATTAGCAAAAATTGGCAAATAGTGCCATGGGAACAAAAACCTCAATCAAAGGATCCCTAAAGCCATAAATAAGGTGACAGATTGTTAATTAGCAATCATGGGTTAATACCCTAATACATAATAGCCCTAGAGAGAGGTCCTGTTCAGAAGTTTTCAGTGTCCTCTCTTAGATACCTATGTGCAAAAGAGCAGTAATTTTGCACGTAATAAGTGAATAAGAACAGCTGAGACCTCTAGAGTATGAGGTATCAGACAGGTCACATGAACATACCGTGTTCAGGATAAGGGTTGTAAGCGGTATGCCTAGATAATAAGAGCAGCCCTAATAGAAAATAAAAAATATAATAAACACCCCTCAATTATAAGGGAACCCTAAATGCCTGACACATATATGGACGGGTAGCACACTCAATAATGTGCCCTAAGTGACAAACTCCTGATAAGTTACAGAGAGACTTCAGCAAATACCCGGGAGACACTGGGTGCAGCCAAATCAACACAAACGTTAGTAATAACGAGGTAAATGGGCTGCTGCAGTATCCCAGTAAACCTTAAGTAGCTCTCCGGGTTTCGCCTGATGGGAGTTGAAGTCCACTCCACACTGTTGCAAATAACAAAAAGGAGAAAAAGGGAGGACAAACACTAATAGCAGATATAATATTAGCAAAAATTGGCAAATAATGCCATGGGAACAAAAACCTCAATCAAAGGATCCCTAAAGCCATAAATAAGGTGACAGATTGTTAATTAGCAATCATGGGTTAATACCCTGATACATAATAGCCCTAGAGAGAGGTCCTGTTCAGAAGTTTTCAGTGTCCTCTCTTAGATACCTATGTGCAAAAGAGCAGTAATTTTGCATGTAATAAGTGAATAAGAACAGCTGAGACCTCTAGTGTATGAGGTATCAGACAGGTCACATGAACATACCGTGTTCAGGATAAGGGTTGTAAGCGGTATGCCTAGATAATAAGAGCAGCCCTAATAGCAAATAAAAAATATAATAAACACCCCTCAATTATAAGGGAACCCTAAATGCCTGACACATATATGAACGGGTAGCACACTCAATAATGTGCCCTAAGTGACACACTCCTGATAAGTTACAGAGAGACTTCAGCATATACCCGGGAGACACTGGGTGCAGCACTATAACTACCTTGGTAGTTTTTTGAGGGTTACCCCCTACTGTCAGAGTGCCCGTCCAAGTCTTCCCTGTCCTCCCCCTTTTTTTGTCTGCTTTAAGTTCATATATATCTCTGAAACTTTGGGAGAACGGTCTTGAGTCTTTGGTTTGACACCATAACATTTATATTAAAAACAATAAATTGAGGGGGGGGCGTAGTCGACCAAGAAACCAACAGGACGCATCTCAGTGGAGCTCCACAAAGGCCTCACCATAATAGGCAAGAACGAGACGAAAATATAAAACCTAAAGGCATCTACTCACGAACCCCCACACAGAGAAAGTCATGGAAAGAAAAAATAAGAAAAAACAGAAGCCGGAGGCGTCTAAGCTGCCCGATATCAGGCTATCCTTTGAGAGACCCGCGCCGTCGCAAACTAAGATGGCGCCAGAGCCTCGATACAGCCCAGAGATCTCGGAAGACTCCGAGGCAGAGACCCGGGCGGAGCAACGTCAGCCTCAGAATCAGAAGGTGACTCTTCTCCCTCCACAAAAGGAGATTTAAAACGACTACTTGCGGCCATGCAGCGGATCTGGAAGGCTGACATACAGCAGACCCAGACCGAAATTGGCAACATCCGCAGGAGAGTACAGGAGGTGGAGGAGAGGGAGGTCTCCCGAGACCTACAACACAGCCATACCAAGAGCCAGCTGGAAGGACTCACAAATCAGGTCCAACAGCTGCAGAAAACGGTGCTCAGCTTGGATCCAGACCCGCCGGCGAAACATCCGTCTGAGAGGAGGTAGGGGACGAGGCCCTACTCCCAACTGTGAAGAAGTTGATAGCCTCCATGTGCATTACAGACAACCCAGAAACCCCCCACATAAAAGCAACCTTCTGAATACGGAAATCGGCGACAGCCCCAGAAACAGCACCTAGGGATGTCATCGCAGGGACCAGAGACATAACCACACGCAGCGTAATAATGAAACGCTCCAGAGAGATGGGCACAGTGTGGTTTGAGGGGCACTCAGTTGAGATCTACAGCGACCTACCCTTCCAAGTCCTTGTGGAAAAGAAAAAACTGACACAGGTAGCCAAACGGCTACGAGACAATGCTATCAAATACCGCTGGGACAAGGGGGGCTCATTGGTGGTACCCCGGGGGAAGGACACCCTAACCCTTTCCTCAACCGAAGACCCACAGACACTTCTCCAAACCCTTGGGCTGCTAGCTAAGCACCAGGAAGCAACAGAACCCATGGAGTTACAGCCAACAGCACACGAGAGCCCGGGGAGCACCCACAATTTGACAAGGGATGGACTGTGAAAAAGATCCGCAGGATATCTAACAGACCGTGAACCCACAAGAGACTGTGACCCTTCGACCACTGCCCTCCTGGCGCCTACACGAACTCCGGCCATATGACCTAAAGTCCTCTGGGACATACTGTGCTCTAAGCCATTTTCTTCCCAAATGTTTCCTATGATATATCTATAAGACATACAGTGTCAAATGTGTTATTGCATGACACAATGTTTACTTACCTCACTCATACTCTGACAAAGATGTTTAAAGAAAAAAATATTTCAATAAAATTCAAATAAAAAAACAAAACAAAACAATAAATTGATGAATTACAGTGAAAACTGTTTATGTATTCCGCCTCATTTACATTGTGTGCCCTGACTGTGCCTGGACTGGACTGGGTTGTGATGTCACTCACTAAATCTTTAATATACACATAAAGAGAAAACAGAGCATTGCATACAAAAAAATATTACACGTTATACAAGATTTTCAATGTTTCCGTCATGTGTCCTTAAGGGGTTAAAATAAAAATAAAAGGATGTTACATTTACACTTCTATATTCTAAAGAACATCAAAATCAATATCAACTTTCCGCCCAGTGCTTCTTAACCTTTGTGGAAGGAACCCAAATGATGTATGTGTCATTTGCTTGGTGACATACTCTTCAACTGTAATAAAAAAGATATTAAAATAAATTCTACAAACCTCCTTCCTTAGAGTCTCGGCGATGTTAGAGAGTTCTTTGTTGAACTTAAGTAATAATAATAATAAAGTAATTCTGCAGAAAAATCTATTTATTGCAGGGGGTTGCCTGAATCATATGATGTGTCGGTTCTAAAATATTGGTGCTCATTGCAAATGGAATAGGAACCTTCTTTTGAGTTTCCAACCTAAGGTTTAAGAACTTGTGGCATTTAATTACTGTATACGTTTGTGAACCTTATAAACTACCCTTTCACACAAAATTATTTGCAGGATTTATGTTTTAACAGCAGCTAATAAATTAAACTAGCCTAGGAAAAAAATTTACATCATTGTACGAGGCGGCCAGAAGTGGAGATCATTCGAATCTTGGGGGAGATGGTACATTTGTTTAATGAGGTAATTAAATCATTGAGACTAATATTTTAAATACAATGTTCATTAAAAATGTAATTAGGCAAGTGATTAACATTTTAACATTAACATTTTCCAAAGGAGAAGGAAAAGCACTCTAACATAAAACAGACATTTATTTATTTCCAAGGTCCTTTTGTATGTTGTTTTATTTGTTTCAATAAATCATATAGCTAATATTTCAATAAAAAAAAAATCACAACATTCAGACCGGTTATTGTATCTATGTGGCTTAAGAGAGCTTCTAAAAGTCTCAATATGTCAACAATAATTCTACAGCTCAATGTTCTGGTTATAGTAACAGGGTTCACCAAACTCTGGCCCTCCGGAGTCCCATTATTCTTTGAATGAAATACATAGCCAGAGAATCATGGAAGTTGACATTTAGCAATTTCTGAAGGGCTAAAGTTTGGAGAACACTGGACTATAGAATGTAATTGGCACCAACATCCAGGGCCGGTGCAAGGATTCTTGCCGCCCTAGGCAGCCATCCATTTTGCCGCCCCCTCATAAAGGCAACTACATTCTATCACATGTTTATTCACTAAATTCTGAATTGCAATGAACACACTGCATAGAAACACTCATCCAGTATATGCATCCATATAAACACACTGCCTAATACATCGATCCACACAGACTGCCTATTACATACAATCAACCATATGCACATTTCATAAATCCTCACACACACACACACCGCCTAATAAATACATTCATACACTCATACTGCCGAATGCATAGATCAGTACACATGTACTGCCTAATGCATACATCAATAGACACATACTGCCTAATAAATATATCCACACACTCTTTTTCAATGTATTTGGTGCTGTTTAATTTTTAATAATATTGAGATTTAATTTATGTTACTACAAACATTTTTTCGGTTTAATATAGAATTCTATTAATATATATTTTAAATATAATTTAATATATAAGTATCTAATTACATGGTCACTCTGACATACATACACATTTTCACTAACACTTTCACTGACATGCAATGTCACATACACATTCTCACTAACACACACTCTCACTGACATACACAGTGTTGCTTACACACTTTCACTAACACACACTCTCACTGACATACAGTGTCACTTACACATTCACTGACATACACACTGTCACTGACATACACACAGCTTCACTTACACACACACACACTGACTGACATACAGTGTCACTCACACATTCTCACTGACATGCACAGTGTCATTTACACAGTCACTAACACACACAGTATCACACACACACACACACACACACACACACTGTCACTCAAGCACAAACTCATACCACTTTACATATAGTCACAATGTATTTACACCCACAAACACAGCAATTCAATACACACAGACCAATTTACCATCATACACTCATACTCATAATCAGTTCCACTTACCTTCAGATGGATCATTCATAAGTGCTGTGAATGGAGCAGAGGGGTCCATCCTGCAGGTAGCTGGTGCTGTTCCTGGTGGGGGAGCAGGAGAGCCGTGCACTGTGGGCACAGGCTACTTCCTGTTCCCCTCAGAGTGCTTCCGGTGTTCACAGGCAGGGGGCAGCTGGGATATTAAGTCATGTCCCGCTTCCCCTGCCTGCAGGAAGCACAGAGCTCTGCTGGGGTGCTGGGGTTACAGCATACCCCTCTCCCGAGCAGGCAAGCAGTTGAATGGCTGCGCTGGGGGGTGGCTAAGAAGCCGCTCGCCCAGCACAGCATCCCCAGACAGCAGCAGCAGGGCAGCCCACCAGAAAACCTCCCGGTGGGCGCCCCCCAGAGGCCGGCGCCCCAGGCGAATGCCTTATTCGCCATAATGGTAGCGCCGGCCCTGCCAACATCTGGGTTGAAGGAGAAATTAAGCACCATAACCACTAAGGCCTACTGTAGGCCCTGGCACCCTCCGAGTGTATGTAGTCAAACTGTTTGAGGGTGGTGTGACAACTTACATGGAGTCTGCCATGCACTGGTCACCTCCTCCTGTGCCCCGAAGTTACAATGCATTAAACTAAGTTCAGTTGTTCAGGGAGGCGCTTATTGAGTGGGAGTGATGGCAGGACATTCCTAGCACCATAACCAACACAGCAGACTATAGTGGTTGAGGTGCTTGGAGAGTTTCATTTTAGCGTTATAAAATAATATATTCATCATGTTGGAGTGTTGGGGAGTCTCCTGATCCCTACTTTCCTGTAAATAAAGAATTACTTACTTAGGAGAAGGTCTCTTAATCACTGCTCCACACCTCAGGCCAGAAGATCATCAGTAATGCTCAAAGAGAAACATTTGGACACAGGACAGATGCGCGGCTATGGCATAACCATTTCACCTTTTGATTATACTGCATTGGAAATTACCAGATTAGATTGTATCAGATTAGACGGCATTCGGCATCGGCAATTTCCAGTTTAGATTGCATTAGATTAGACTGTATTTTCAATCTTTAATTTAGATGACATGAAATGTGAACAACTGCCCTGACCACATGGGAAATAACATTATATAAATAAAATATAAAATATATATATATATATATATATATATATATATATATATATATACGGATTATATCGCAAGCAGCATCATTTCTTCAAAACAATAAAATAAAAAAAACAGAAAATTTGCATTGTCTCTTATTTTCAAGTATAACTTTGGAAAAAGATACTGTTACAAACTTAGTGGTTCTAACGTAATTGACCTTCAGAAAGAATATTGCTATAGATAATTGAACCTGCAACCTTGAAGTTTGAAGAGGCACTACAGATGGGCTTTACACAAATTTGAAACCAGATTTGCCAAGCAAGCATTTGGCATGGGGCCTTCACCGATTGGTACAGATACAATTTATTTTGTGGAATTTGGAGTTCTTTGAATCTCAAACCATCGGCAACTAATTTCATACTTTAATTTTGCATTATTTGACTGTTAGTTCTAGGTTTCTCCTTTTTTTATATACTGAATAGTTTGGGTTTTATATATCTTTCTTTAAGATAAAAAATAAAAAATCTATATGTGCTAAGCCTTACATTCAAACATAACACCTTAATATATTATTGATGTGCTATTTCCATGTATCTCTATATAACTTTGACTCAATGGTTATGCCTCATGCTGGTTAAAAAGATTTATTAACAATAAATCACTGTTTGCTTTGACTAGGTTTCATTCCTTTTGATAAATACTGAATTTCTCTTTGCTCTGGCCTTGTCCCAATTTTTGCAGCTGCACAACTTCAGTAATCAGACACTAGCTGGAGCAAGAGAAATACAAAATGAAACAAATGCTAAAAAACGGATATTAATCAAAAAATGACCGAAGCACATTTTTCACTAAAATCAATAATTTGCCAAGCATCACAACCTTAAATATTGGGCCCACCTCTCGGTCACATCACGTTTTAATAACCCCATTCTTTCTTCAATACAAATGACTCAATTAAGGATATTTAAAACTTTGCAATGGGCTATTAAAGAAATTATATTTTGAAGGGCTTGCAGCTCAGATAATTTACAAAGTTCCCATGCGTTCTCGTGTCTGTAGGAGTTTTACAAAATAAGTACAGAAGAATGGGGACGTGTTAAGTATAGTTATAAAATTATAGGCGTCTTAGAACCCCAGGTTACGTACCGCTTGCTCAAATGTTGGTGTCTGGCAAGTATACAACTAATAATTCAAACACAACGAAAAATGAATTAAACAGGAAATTGAGGAAGCTAAACTGCCACATCTACTGTTACATCAATGTGATATAGCTTTTAGCAGAAGCAATACAAACTCGCTATAGACATCAGACTGAATTTAGATAAAAGTCGGAGTTTCAGTATTCTACAAGATAATTGTGTTCCTAACTTGACAAATAGTACATCGGTTTAATGTTTATACACCCAAACAGCAGTTATGGAGAATTGACAAGACATTGACGAATTGCATGTCAAAATTGCCAAATTGATTTAAATGTCTAAGTGTGTCTGAGTATGATAAAAGGTTTACAGCAACATTATTATTTTTTGAAACCTGCAGGATATTTACTAAACTGTCAATTGTCAGGAACTGGTGAGAATTTTTTTTTAATTTAGGCCGAACCAGTTGAGTTTGAAAACTAGCTAGATCATCCTTCTGGTTTAAAAGTTCTAAAAGCCAACTATGTTGGCCAAAATTTCACAATATCCTTGTGAATTACAAACAAATTGTGTTTTAGTTGCACAGTGCTGAATTCCAACTGAGAATAATAACTCTTTTCCACTTCTGTCTTATCCATATTTATAATGGTGACTGATAGCTAACTTTATTTATTTGGAATTTGAATTTTTGTGGGTGAGTTCATACAGTGTAATAAGAAAAAGCCCTAAATGCCATACATGCGCAAAGTTTCAAATGCAAAACATTGTCTTAAAGATACACCTTAGTATATTTTACATTTTTTGTTTTTAGTTGACCTAAACTAGCGATCAGAAGATATAAGGAAAGTCTCGACTATGGAAAACAATGGCTTATCCAATACATCTTTGGGATCTGGAACCGAGTATGAACTTATAAAAAAAAGAGCTGGCAAATGGACTGATACTCAACTTTCAATGAACACTATAGCGTTAGACGTATAAACATGTATTCCTAATGCCTGCTAACTAGTTAGGATACTGCGCCCCCCACACCAGTTCTCCATCACTGCGGCGATCTCTCACACAGCCAAAGTTACACTTTTCACCCTTGTGATTTCTGGCTCCCTTTGTCCTTGGCTTGTTCAGATGTTCCTGATTATATATTTTTTATTTTATATCATATAGCCCGGCCACTCTAAGGACCGGTATAGGTACTTTCTCTGTCCCTATTTGGTGGGTTTATATTCTGCTTGACACCGCATGCCCCCACGGTGGGGCACCTATTTAAAAAAATGAATAAGAGGGAGTACATAGTTTCCCCCTCCAGTACCCTCTCATGCCCCGTGAGTGGGGGCTATTAAAGTGTTCCACCCAGCTCCCACCCATTAGCGGCGGGTGGGGGCACTTAGTCACAGGGAGGGGACCTATTGTCCAGCCAGCCCCCACCCATTGGCGGCAGGTGGGGGCCCTAAGTAATAAGGTGGGACATATTGTCCCCCCTGCCCACACCCATTGGAGACAGGTTGGGGCTAAATGTAAAAATAACTACCCCCCCACGTGACTATGGGTCTCCAAGCCCCTAGTCACCCACCCCCCATAAATACCCTACCTACCACCCTAAACCTGTCCGGTGCAAAGATTTCTGACGCTCCAGGCAAAGATCCATTTTGCCATCCTCTCATATCACTCACTCACTGACACACACACACACTCACTGACAGACACACACACACTCACTCACTGACACACACACACACAGAAATTCACTGACAGACGTACACTCACTCACTGACAGACGTACACTGACTCACTGACAGACACACACATACACTTACTGACAGACATACACTCAGTCACTGACAGACACAAACACACACACACAGAGACACTTACTGACAGATATAAACTCACTCACTGACAGACACACACACACGCACACTCACTGACAGACACACACACACACAGACACTACCTGACATACATACACTCACTCACTAACTGACAGACAGACATACACTGACAGACATACACACACACTCACTGACAGACATTCACTGACATACATACACTCACTCACTGACAGGCACACACACACCACTTACTGACATACATACATACATACATACATACACTCACTCATTGACAGACACACACAAAGGCAAACACTCACTTACAGATACACACACATTAATTCACTAACAGTCAAACACTCACCTCCCCGGGGTCCAATGTGGGGGCAGCTTCTCACTCCTCCAGCGTGCTGTTTAGTATGCCAGGGCCGGAATGACATCATAAGGATCGGCCCGGCATTGGCGGTGGCTCAAGAGCCGGTCTCCCAGCACTGCGGCCCCAGGCAGGGGGAGCCCACCAGGAAACATCCCGGTGGGCTTCCCCAGCAGGCTGGCGCCCTCGGCAAATGCCTAGTTCGCCTAACGGTTGCTTACCATTACCAAAACTGTCGACATTCTGTTCAGACTAAATTCGGTCATTGTGAGAACATGGAGTAGGGTGAGTATTGTGGTAAACCTTTCTCTGACACAGGAAATAGAGCCTTACCTCCTCGTTGTGTCAAAGAAAGCCAAGTGTAGGGAAAATACATAATACCCACTTTGCCTTATGTTTTTAAAGAGAACTAGATCAAAAAGGAAGACACGAAGAACAGATTCTGAAAGAGGAAGAGAAGAGGAAACGATTGAGAAAATGTAATTTCGACTCTGTTATAGTCACCGCTTGGCTATTGTTCCCTATATTTTGCAATTCTTTTTACAATTCACTACTCTGTACAACATACACAGCTGTAGGAAAGGCTTGTAAAATATTTCTCCATTAATTAAATCATTATTTCATTTGCGATTATTTTTTCAGTAACATGTTTGCCTTGTGAATTATACGTTTGAACTAAATTAAATGACTTGAAATAAAGTACATTCTTTAAAAGTTGTAGTTATCCATTTAAAAAAAAAAAGTCAGTTTGCATATCAGTAAGGAAAGAGATCGGCTACTGTAGTCTACAACTTTTACAGTGTGTACATAGTTAAAACGTCCATCTCTGCATGATGAGAATTATAGTCTACATTATCAGTCTGTGGATTCTTGGTTGAAAGGAACCGCTGGCTTAGGACAACCAAATGGAAATTACAGTAAAGTGAAGAACAATGAAACACAAAGAGGGCGATACACATGAAATTCATTGCATGTATGAAATGCATATAATAAGACACAGTAACTGCAAGCCTCCTAGGAAACATGCATCGCATGCATGATACCCATAGCTTACAACACCCATATGTTAAACTTTGAAAACAGTATAAAGAAAGAAAGATGTCTGAGTGAGCAGTCTTTATAGAATTAAGGCAACTTTTCGACTCTCTGCTGGAGCCTTTATCAAGCATGCTTGATACAATATAACATAAATATAATAAAGGATAGAATAGCCAAACTGTGAGTATAGCCTAGTTTGGGGCTGCTGGAGATCCTAACTAGCTGTTAAACCATTTGAAAACAGTTAATTGAAAAATAGTGGATGGTGCCCAAGGACTCCATGTATCATAACCAATTAAAAGAGATAAAGTGGTTATGGTGCCTAAAAAGTAAAGTAAGCATATCACCCTTCCTAATCCACCATACAAATGAAAACGACATCATACAAACGGAAACTACACCTGTGAAGTCTTTAAAAAAATGCAAAGACCCAACAAGTGAAAAAGCTGCTGTGAGAGAAGAATCCCATAATTTCCTCTGCGGCATTTGATCACCACAGAAGTAGAACAGGCTGGTTTTACAAAGTTAACCTGTAGTCATTCTGATGCTTAGTGTCCCTTTAATTCCCTCCCACAACATATTAATTCTACACAGGTCCGCCATCAAGGCATAACAACCGTGACAGTTGTGTTCCTGTGTTACATTGAACATACAGTGCATCCAGCACCCAGGCACTACACACACTGCATCAACTCCACACACACACACACACACACACACACACACAGTCCATCCTTAAAGGACCACTATAGTGCCAGGAAAACATAATCGTTTTCCTGGCACTATAGTGCCCTAAGGGTGCCCCCACCCTCAGTGTCCCAATCCTGCCGGGCTTGATGGATAGGATAGGGGTTAAACACTTACCTTTCTCCAGCGCCGGGCTCCCTCGGTGCTGGGGACTCTCCTCCTTCTTTCCCCATCATCGGCTGAATGCGCATGTGCGGCATGAGCCGCGCGCGCATTCAGCCAGTCCACAAGAAAGCATTCTCAATGTTTTCCTTTGGACGCTGGCGTCTTCTCACTGTGAAAATCAGTTCGAAGCGCGGAAGCGCCTCTAGCGGCTGTCAATGAGACAGCCACTGGAGGCTGGATTAACCCTAAAGTAAACATAGCAGTTTCTCTGAAACTGCTATGTTTACAGCAGAAAGGGTTAATCCTAGATGGGCATGGCACCCAGACCACTTCATTAAGCTGAAGTGGTCTGGGTGCCTATAGTGCTCCTTTAAGGGCAGACTAAGGGGCAGGCACCGTGAGAAGTTTCAGGGGCCAGACCTGGAGCAGTGTAAGGGGATCCAAAATTTCTGATGGCAGCCCTGATTGTATATACTGTCTTTAAGCAGAACTTTATAAATATTATAATCACAATGTTTTTGGAACGCAAGTTTGTTCTAAATATAGAACCGTTATTGGTAATGTAACAAAAAACAAAAAGAAAACAAAAAAACACTGAATGAAATCAAGATATGTAGATGCCAGTCTCTGTTTTAAGATGATATATTAGAATCAGAATTACACCAACTGCGCCGTGTATATACTTGATTTACAAGCAGAAACCAGACTTGATTCTGTTTTGATTTACATTGTCTTCCTGGCATCTATACTGAGGTCTACAAATGTGTGATTGTGTAACAGAATGTGCAGCTATTTTGAACTACAAGTTAACATTGACACTTTCGGTTATTAACTGTGAACCAAATTTGTTCTGCAAAATTCCCGTAAAATAATGCTTTGCAACTCCAATAGCAATTGTATAATTACTATTCCAACTGAATTTAGTTCAACCAAATAAGCGTGTCGTACGGTTCCATCAGGAGTCCGCACTAAAATCAGTAATCTGCCTGCACTTCAAATTTGTTTCAAAAGAAAATAAAATGTGTCTGAACCAGATCGAACTGTAAAGGCAGATGGGGGCCAGGTCTGATACTCTATTAACGATTATGTACATTCGACTGTCTATCATTCAATTCAAATTACAGCCTTTCGAATGCATGACTGCTGATCCATATCCATCCCTTCGTTGCCCCAATAACACACTGGACACCTTTTAAAGTGGGTAAGGACAACAGCCACAGCTCTATTAAACATAATGAATTCTTACCTCCTGTCAGCTGTTGGGTGAGAGCCCAACAGGCAGTCCTCCATACTTATTCTCCTAGAGCCCAACAGAGCCGTCACTAGCCATCAGCCATCAGGTTAAAAGTCGGTCTATATTCAAGTTTGTTAATAAGCTTTTATTTAAAATATACTGATTTGGGTAAATATTTTGCTCAATAACTGGGTTTTATTATTATTATTCCCCTGGAAGGAACCGCATTATTTTATTATAATCTGGATCCATGTAAATCGGACTTTATTTACTAAACATTGAATTGTATACAATAAAAACCGAAATGCTAAAACATTCTGTGAGTACAGCTGAATTTTATAAATGATTTGTTTTTGTCTTAATATTGCAGTTAGGATTAATAGTGTTATTCAATAAAGTAAGAATTCAAAGTGAAGTTCCAATTTAACCCCTTCAGGACGGATCAAAACAAAACGTGAACAAAAACTGGAATTTGCGCTATATGTCTGTTCAACCGTAATTCACCCCTTTCATATTAAATGGACCCACACTTATTAGATATCATTTTGTTCAGGAGAAACAGGGCTTTCATTTCATATCAAATATTTATATACACTGCGTACAGAATTATTAGGCAAATGAGTATTTTGACCACATCATCCTCTTTATGCATGTTGTCTTACTCCAAGCTGTATAGGCTCGAAAGCCTACTACCAATTAAGCATATTAGGTGATGAGCATCTCTGTAATGAGAAGGGGTGTGGTCTAATGACATCAACACCCTATATCAGGTGTGCATAATTATTAGGCAACCTCCTTTCCTTTGGCAAAATGGGTCAAAAGAAGGACTTGACAGGCTCAGAAAAGTTAAAAATAGTGAGATATCTTGCAGAGGGATGCAGCACTCTTAAAATTGCAAAGCTTCTGAAGCGTGATCATCGAACAATCAAGCGTTTCATTCAAAATAGTCAACAGGGTCGCAAGAAGCGTGTGGAGAAACCAAGGCGCAAAATAACTGCCCATGAACTGAGAAAAGTCAAGCGTGCAGCTGCCAAGATGCCACTTGCCACCAGTTTGGCCATATTTCAGAGCTGCAACATCACTGGAGTGCCCGAAAGCACAAGGTGTGCAATACTCAGAGACATGGCCAAGGTAAGAAAGGCTGAAAGACGACCACCACTGAACAAGACACACAAGCTGAAACGTCAAGACTGGGCCAAGAAATATCTCAAGACTGATTTTTCTAAGTTTTTATGGACTGATGAAATGAGAGTGAGTCTTGATGGGCCAGATGGATGGATTGGTAAAGGGCAGAGAGCTCCAGTCCGACTCAGACGCCAGCAAGGTGGAGGTGGAGTACTGGTTTGGGCTGGTATCATCAAAGATGAGCTTGTGGGGCCTTTTCGGGTTGAGGATGGAGTCAAGCTCAACTCCCAGTTTCTGGAAGACACCTTCTTCAAGCAGTGGTACAGGAAGAAGTCTGCATCCTTCAAGAAAAACATGATTTTCATGCAGGACAATGCTCCATCACACGCGTCCAAGTACTCCACGGCGTGGCTGGCAAGAAAGGGTATAAAAGAAGAAAATCTAATGACATGGCCTCCTTGTTCACCTGATCTGAACCCCATTGAGAACCTGTGGTCCATCATCAAATGTGAGATTTACAAGGAGGGAAAACAGTACACCTCTCTGAACAGTGTCTGGGAGGCTGTGGTTGCTGCTGCACGCAATGTTGATGGTGAACAGATCAAAACACTGACAGAATCCATGGATGGCAGGCTTTTGAGTGTCCTTGCAAAGAAAGGTGGCTATATTGGTCACTGATTTGTTTTTGTTATGTTTTTGAATGTCAGAAATGTATATTTGTGAATGTTGAGATGTTATATTGGTTTCACTGGTAAAAATAAATAATTGAAATGGGTATATATTTGTTTTTTGTGAAGTTGCCTAATAATTATGCACAGTAATAGTCACCTGCACACACAGATATCCCCCTAAAATAGCTATAACTAAAAACAAACTAAAAACTACTTCCAAAAATATTCAGCTTTGATATTAATGAGTTTTTTGGGTTCATCGAGAACATGGTTGTTGTTCAATAATAAAATTAATCCTCAAAAATACAACTTGCCTAATAATTCTGCACTCCCTGTATGAAACATAACTAATCTGGCAAATTTCAAAGTCAAAAAAATGAAATGCAAGCCTTATATGTGACTCTCTAACTTTCCAAAACACCATAAAACCTGTACATGGGGGGTACTGTTATTCTCGGGAGACTTCACTTAACACAAATATTAGTGTTTTAAAACAGTAAAACATATTACAACAATAATATAGTCCATAAAAGTGCCGTTTGTTTGTAAAAAATGCAAAAAACGTAACTTTTACTTAAAATATCATCATTGTAATACAATTTACCAGTTTGAAACACTAATATTTGAGTTCAGCGAAGTCTCCCGAGTAAAATAGTACCCCCTATGTACAGGCTTTATGGTGTCTTGGAGAGTTACAGGGTCAAATATAGTGCTTGTGAATTAAATTCTCTGCACTTTCTCCCTGTGTTGTCAGGCATGTCAATCAAATTTTAATTAATCACATGACATAATTTTGTTAAAAAATTACTTAAATATACACGTAGAATTTTAATATATATGCATTTATAGGTATTTAAATTCTACGTGTATACTAATGTAATCTTTTATGTAATTATATGTATTTATCTCTATATATATATATTTGCGGTTGTTTGTATTTTATATATAGATAGATATATATAGAATGTCATTCTAAGTGTATTTTGTTACCAATATATATATATATATATTCATAACAAAATACAGTTAGAATGAAATTACATATGAATATATAATTTATTTTAAATTTTGTTTCAATATTTTATTTATTTATTTAATTATTTTATTTATTTATTATTGTAATTATACGTATATATATATATATATATATAATATGTGTATATATCTAACGTCATTCTAAGTGTATTTTAATACTAATATATATACTAATATTAATATTAAAATACATTACGTATGACGTTACATATATATATAATATGTATATATATATATATATATATATATATATAATATATAAAAATGCATTTATTTATTTTATAACATGTTTAATATATAATAATAATATTTTTTTACACTACCTACCAGCAGGGGGACTGTCTGATATTTCAGATCCACAGCCAGCTATAGGGGGCCATGTGATCGCTCTTTGAGAGCGATCACATGGCCCCCGGGGGCCTGATTTGCCGGGGGAGGCCTGCCTAGGCTGTCAGGCAGCCCTCCAGAAGAGGATAGCGGCGGAGGTGAGATTTGCCGGGGGAGCGCTGCCTGGGCTGTCAGGCAGCCCTCCAGAAGAGGATCGCGGCGGAGGTGAGTACGCCGGACCTCCAGAGGCTGCAAGCGGCGTTAAGTGGTTAAAGGGATTCTTTAGCGTGATAAACACAAACCTGTATTCCTAGCATTATAGCTCCCTCTGTCTCCCTCCTCCCTTGCGGCCCCAATCAATCCTTTCCTATTGGAATTTCTCTGAAGCTGAATCCGTTATGGGACCTAAAGTCCGATAAGATTCCGGAAGGGCCTCTAGTGGCTGTCTGGGAGACAGTCACTAGAGGCTGACTTAGTGCTGCAATAAAAACATTGCAATGTCTCTGAAACTGCATTGTTTTACATTGCAGCACTAAGGGTCGATAGGGACGCTGGGCCCAGACCACTTCAATGAGTTCCCATAGTGTTCCTTTAAGGGTCAGAGTAGCTAAATGTAAAAGCATAGCTGACTTAGAGAGTTTTTATTGTTTGCTTGTTCTGCCCGTAAATTTAAATTCTCAGTTTCTCACTGAATAACACTGTTAAATGGTTTCCATCCACCGTAACCAAGAGCATTGCACGGTTCCACCAAATGCTTCTCACAGAGAAGCATTTAAATGGACCATTTCACTGGTTCAGAGGGCCGTTTAGGGGGAAGTGCGTTTTTTTTTAGCTGACTTAGATAATTTTTCGAGTTCAGTAATTTTGACCATAAATATGATATTCACTTTGAATTCTCTCTTTAGTGAATAACTTTGTTAAATGGTTACCCCAATCCTTCTTGGTGGAAAGTTTAATTTACTTTAGAATGCACCAGTTGGCATTGCAAACTAGGTCATCCCCCTTTACCCCCGTTATAAGCAGTAAATTAATAATAATAACAACACCAACACTCTGCAAACAATAACTAGTGAAGTGATAAGATAGCTCAACACTCTCATGAGAGATCACCTAACCCTCACATTAAACAGCAATAATAAACACACAGTGAGTGGAGCGTAATATGTACCTTAAATGAAGTACAATATGATAAATGGGGATCTATAAGAAAGGAGTACAAATACAATAATAGAGCAGACCATTTCTTAAAATGAGTGAGAAAGAGCCCAGAATAAGTAATGTGCACTCACAAAGAGAGAGCCACAGAATTTGGCTCTAATGAGTGATGTTTTTGGATCTTTAAGGAAATCCACAGCCCTCTTATGTGTCTTTAAATGGAGAGATGAAGGTGGTCCCCAGTGTTATATAGCAGAGTCATCATGGACAGAGACAAATACCACAGGATATTTAAATGTGCCAACATTTATTGGATAAAAAAGTAATACAAAATAATAATACAAACACAATAAAGTCCATACAATCGTGATCAATTAGTCCAAAACGCGTTTCGCCATGTACTGGCTTTTCTCAGTTGGATAAATGGCTTTCATTTTCACTCTTCTTATATACCCATGAAGACAAAAAGCCTAGAGAAGCATTAGGTGATCCGTAAAGGGGTAACCCTTGTTTATTAATGGGCAACAGAGTGAGAAAAGGTTGCTCAAACCTGTAATTATCAATTAAAACGTAACATTTAATAAATCAGTTAAAACGGTAAATAAGTGTATATTCAAATTATATGGGATGATATGCCATCCTATTAAGAAGCGCCAGATAAAGTAATAATATGGGTAAAGAACGTAAGAAAAAAAGAGAGAGGAAAGGGGAATAAAAATAATAACACTAAGGAAAAATTATATATCCTTCAAGAAGAAAAAAAAAAAACATAGAAGAGCACAGCTGGCCAGGCTATGATCGAAACATAACAAGTAAATCGAAACACTCTATCTGTAATTCACATTGGGAAGTAAATTGTAAGAAAGTGATTTAAAAATTGCAACAGTATCCACTTAAGTTGCACTACCCTTGATACTAAGAATGCTTACCAACGTGAAATGTAATAATAATAGAAAAATAAAACTTCTCAGGATAATGAATCAAAATAAAATTGTTATTTAAGTTTGCAATGAGATTGTGAACTATACTGTGCCTTGGTGGGAAGAAAGAGGATGTGACGAATCCGGTGGATCGACGTGGCGGAAGGGGCGTTCCGGGAAATGAGGCGGAAGCCCAAAGATGCCGATAATTATTCAATTTAATACTAGGTAGGTATATAAGAACACTGAAAATTAAAGCCATTTATCCAACTGAAAAAGCCAGTACATGCCGAAACACATTTTGGACTAATTAAACACGATTGTATGGACTTTATTGTGTTTGCATTATTATTTGTATTACTTTTTTTTATCCAATACATTTTGGCACATTTAAATATCCTGTGGAATTTGCCTCCGTCCATGGTGACCCTGCTACATAACACTGGGGACCACCTTCATCTATCTATTTAAAGACACAGAGTAACCTCTACCTTACACACCTGTCTCTTGCTCTCTCCTATAGGGCAGCTCTTTACGCTCTCCTCCAGCTCTGCTTCACTCCTACCTTAATTGATTGACATTTTCTGTCCTAATGTGTTTTATACCCCACCTCCTATAGACTGTAAGCTTGTTTGAGCAGGGTACTATTCAGCATATCGTTCCTGTAAGTTTTCTTGCAATTGTCCTATTTATCGTTACATCCCACAATAAGCGCTACGGAATCTGTTGGAGCTATATAAATGGCAATAATAATAATAATAACAGAAGAGGGCTGTGGATCTCCCTACAGATCTAAAAGTGTCACTCACTAGAGCCAAGTGAAATTCTGTTACTCTCCCCTTGTGAGTCCATATTACTTATTATGGGCTCGCTCTCACTTATTTTAAGAAATATTCTGCTCTATTACTGTATTTGTACTTCTTTCTTATAGATTCACATTGATCATATGTTACTTCATTTAATGCATATATGAATCTCCACTCACTGTGTCTTTTTTTTTTTTTTTTTGTATTGCAAATTAATAACAATAAACTTGCTTGGAATCCAGCGCCTGAGCTGCTTTCCACGTCTCCATCCGACACAAGCCTTGCACGGTCCTATTAAATGCTTCACAGAGACACATTTTAATGGACCATTTCACAGTTTCAGAGGGCCAGTGAGAGGGGGAGGGGATTTATTTTTAAAGTATAAGAAACAGAAAACAATTAACAGCAATAAAGGGAGTGCATTGTCGTAGAATTGACATTAGTCAGCCCAGACGGATTAATATATTTAGTTAATATATCTTTGTGTGTGTGTCGTTTCAAGCAAGAACATTGTCCATACAGGTTCCTATAACCACCATGACTACTTCAGGGTGCAGAAGTGGTGATGGTGGTTGGGGTAACCCACTAATTTCACTATAATTCAGAATATGGTGTATTACCCCCCCTAATCCCCGTTCCTGGCAGGAAGGCTCTCTAATCCGGCTATTCTGGCAAACAGGTGACAATTCCACACGGCCCCTTTAAATGCACCTCCCTGAAGGGATTGGAGGTGTGTGCCTAACCCGTGACGTCACGCAGGGTTTGACCAATGAACAGGTGAGCTTTACGGAATTGACGGCTTATCCTGAGCAGCGATTGGCTGTAATAACTTGCACGAAGTTTCAGTCAGGGCGTGGCTTGCGGTGAGTGTGCTGTGAATGGGCGGGCTCGCGGGGGGGAGATGTGCTCACGCTGGGCGTGTCAGTGGGCGTTGCTCCGCTGAGTTCCAGGCGCTTGATGGGTGGGGGGGGTGCTGGGATCTGCAGAGAGCGGCTGAGCCGGGCAGAGCTCGCAGGGAGACACGGGCGGCAGGCAGCTCATCGGAGAGACCGGCACAGCCATAGCAATACAGGCCGCTCAGTGACATGACCTCCCGCAGGTAAGGAGAATGGGAATCCTGACAGGTGGAGATTAACCCACATCACCCCCATTCTGCCCCCCACATCACCCCTACTGTGTGATTCAACCCCCACATCACCCCCACTGTGTGATTCTCCCCCACTGTGTGATTCTAACCCCCATCTCTCCCCCACTGTGTGATTCTCCCCCAACATCACCCCCACTGTGTGATTCTAACCCCCACATCACCCCCCACTGTGATTTTCTCCCCCAACATCACCCCCACTGTGTGATTCTCCCCCAACATCACCCCCACTGTGTGATTCTCCCCCAACATCACCCCCACTGTGTGATTCTCCCCCAACATCACCCCCACTGTGTGATTCTCCCCCAACATCACCCCCACTGTGTGATTCTCCCCCAACATCACCCCCACTGTGTGATTCTCCCCCAACATCACCCCCACTGTGTGATTCTCCCCCAACATCACCCCCACTGTGTGATTCTAACCCCCATCTCTCCCCCACTGTGAGATTCTCCCCCCACATCACCCCCACTGTGTGATTCTCCCCCAACATCACCCCCACTGTGTGATTCTAACCCCCATCTCTCCCCCACTGTGAGATTCTCCCCCACATCACCCCCCACTGTGTGATTCTCCCCCCCCCACATCACCCCCAGTGTGTGATTCTCCCCCCCCCACATCACCCCCAGTGTGTGATTCTCCCCCCCCCACATCACCCCCAGTGTGTGATTCTCCCCCCCCACATCACCCCCAGTGTGTGATTCTCCCCCCCCACATCACCCCCAGTGTGTGATTCTCCCCCCCCACATCACCCCCAGTGTGTGATTCTCCCCCCCCACATCACCCCCAGTGTGTGATTCTCCCCCCCCACATCACCCCCAGTGTGTGATTCTCCCCCCCACATCACCCCCAGTGTGTGATTCTCCCCCCCCACATCACCCCCAGTGTGTGATTCTCCCCCCCCACATCACCCCCAGTGTGTGATTCTCCCCCCCCACATCACCCCCAGTGTGTGATTCTCCCCCCCCACATCACCCCCAGTGTGTGATTCTCCCCCCCACATCACCCCCAGTGTGTGATTCTCCCCCCCCACATCACCCCCAGTGTGTGATTCTCCCCCCCACATCACCCCCAGTGTGTGATTCTCCCCCCCCACATCACCCCCAGTGTGTGATTCTCCCCCCCCACATCACCCCCAGTGTGTGATTCTCCCCCCCCACATCACCCCCAGTGTGTGATTCTCCCCCCCCACATCACCCCCAGTGTGTGATTCTCCCCCCCCACATCACCCCCAGTGTGTGATTCTCCCCCCCCACATCACCCCCAGTGTGTGATTCTCCCCCCCCCACATCACCCCCAGTGTGTGATTCTCCCCCCCCCACATCACCCCCAGTGTGTGATTCTCCCCCCCCACATCACCCCCAGTGTGTGATTCTCCCCCCCACATCACCCCCAGTGTGTGATTCTCCCCCCCCACATCACCCCCAGTGTGTGATTCTCCCCCCCCACATCACCCCCAGTGTGTGATTCTCCCCCCCCACATCACCCCCAGTGTGTGATTCTTCCCCCCCCACATCACCCCCAGTGTGTAATTCTTCCCCCCACCCCCAGTGTGTAATTCTTCCCCCCCCCACATCACCCCCAGTGTGTGATTCTTCCCCCCCCCACATCACCCCCAGTGTGGGGTTCACTCGGTTTCCCCCCACTGTGTGCTTCACCCCATCTCCCCCCGCATCACCCCCACTGTGTGCATCACCCCCACTGTGTGCTTCACCCCATCTCCCCCACTGTAGGGTTCACCCCATCTCCCCCACATCACCCCCACTGTGCGGTTCACTCAATCTCCCCCCACAGTGGGATTAACCCCATCTCCTACAACATCACCCCCACTGTGTGATTCACCCCATCTCCTCCACCACATCGCCCCACTGTGTGAGCTTGACCCTCGTCTTCCCTTCTACTGTGTGAGCTTGACCCTCGTCTTCCCTTCTACTGTGTGAGCTTGACCCTCGTCTTCCCTTCTACTGTGTGAGCTTGACCCTCGTCTTCCCTTCTACTGTGTGAGCTTGACCCTCGACTTCCCTTCTACTGTGTGAGCTTGACCCTCGACCTTCCCCTACTGTGTGAGCTTGACCCTCGACCTTCCCCTACTGAGTGAGCTTGACCCTCGACCTTCCCTTAATGTGTGAGCTTGACCCTCGTCCTCCTCCTACTGTGTGAGCTTGACCCTCGTCCTCCTCCTACTGTGTGAGCTTGACCCTCGTCCTCCTCCTACTGTGTGAGCTTGACCCTCGTCCTCCTCCTACTGTGTGAGCTTGACCCTCGTCCTCCTCCTACTGTGTGAGCTTGACCCTCGTCCTCCTCCTACTGTGTGAGCTTGACCCTCGTCCTCCTCCTACTGTGTGAGCTTGACCCTCGTCCTCCTCCTACTGTGTGAGCTTGACCCTCGTCCTCCTCCTACTGTGTGAGCTTGACCCTCGTCCTCCTCCTACTGTGTGAGCTTGACCCTCGTCCTCCTCCTACTGTGTGAGCTTGACCCTCGTCCTCCTCCTACTGTGTGAGCTTGACCCTCGTCCTCCTCCTACTGTGTGAGCTTGACCCTCGTCCTCCTCCTACTGTGTGAGCTTGACCCTCGTCCTCCTCCTACTGTGTGAGCTTGACCCTCGTCCTCCTCCTACTGTGTGAGCTTGACCCTCGTCCTCCTCCTACTGTGTGAGCTTGACCCTCGTCCTCCTCCTACTGTGTGAGCTTGACCCTCGTCCTCCTCCTACTGTGTGAGCTTGACCCTCGTCCTCCTCCTACTGTGTGAGCTTGACCCTCGTCCTCCTCCTACTGTGTGAGCTTGACCCTCGTCCTCCTCCTACTGTGTGAGCTTGACCCTCGTCCTCCTCCTACTGTGTGAGCTTGACCCTCGTCCTCCTCCTACTGTGTGAGCTTGACCCTCGTCCTCCTCCTACTGTGTGAGCTTGACCCTCGTCCTCCTCCTACTGTGTGAGCTTGACCCTCGTCCTCCCCCTACTGTGTGAGCTTGACCCTCGTCCTCCCCCTACTGTGTGAGCTTGACCCTCGTCCTCCCCCTACTGTGTGAGCTTGACCCTCGTCCTCCCCCTACTGTGTGAGCTTGACCCTCGTCCTCCCCCTACTGTGTGAGCTTGACCCTCGTCCTCCCCCTACTGTGTGAGCTTGACCCTCGTCCTCCCCCTACTGTGTGAGCTTGACCCTCGTCCTCCCCCTACTGTGTGAGCTTGACCCTCGTCCTCCCCCTACTGTGTGAGCTTGACCCTCGTCCTCCCCCTACTGTGTGAGCTTGACCCTCGTCCTCCCCCTACTGTGTGAGCTTGACCCTCGTCCTCCCCCTACTGTGTGAGCTTGACCCTCGTCCTCCCCCTACTGTGTGAGCTTGACCCTCGTCCTCCCCCTACTGTGTGAGCTTGACCCTCGTCCTCCCCCTACTGTGTGAGCTTGACCCTCGTCCTCCCCCTACTGTGTGAGCTTGACCCTCGTCCTCCCCCTACTGTGTGAGCTTGACCCTCGTCCTCCCCCTACTGTGTGAGCTTGACCCTCGTCCTCCCCCTACTGTGTGAGCTTGACCCTCGTCCTCTCCTTACTGTGTGAGCTTGACCCTCGTCCTCTCCCTACTGTGTGAGCTTGACCCTCGTCCTCTAAGCTTCATGCCATCTTCACCCCTGTCTCCCTGTCTAAACTTTATTTCTGTCACCCCTGCTCTTTGCTCTCTTCTCAAATGTCCCCACCCTTGTCTTTCTCACTGCTGTAGGCTTCACCCCTGTAACTGCTGCTGTGTGCTGCACACCCCATTTTGTACCAACCCTGTGGTCTATTGTACTCTGCCACCACACTTTCACCCACCCTGTGTATTATCCATTATCCCTGCTACTAAATACCACATTGTAGTGATTTGATAACCAGATTGCAAAAGGTGGTGCTTTGGAAAAATTCTCCACTTCAGTTGTAGCCATCGGTGGCCTTTTTTTTTTTTTTAGCCAACATTGTGCATTTTCAGTATTTTATAGTGCTAAACTTTTAGTCTTGTTTTTTTTTTTTTTTGCATCATCTTTCCTTTTGTAACATTGTATCAGAGATATCATCTTGGTTCAACTTCATCCTTTTTTTCAGACAATCTTTATTTTTAGATTTTCTGGTCATTCTTTCGAAACAATGGAATTTGCATAAAAACTTATTATTATTGTGACATAACTTCATATCTTATTTATTTATTTTTTTCACCCTATTTTTCTTTGAATTGCCACCCGAGTCTGTCTTTTTAACTTTCATTTATTTATTTTACATCTTTCACTTTTCTTTTTCCATTTATGTTGTATTCCATAAGCAGTTTTTTATTTTGTTTGTCCCATCTCCACTTTATTTCTTTACCCAATTCTTCCAATCTCCTAGACCCTAAAAATAAAAAGTTAGAATCTTGAATTATTAAACTCTGTCTTTGTAATTAAGTGTTTGGCCTATCTATGCAGTCAAAACAGTAACTGATTTGATGTGAAATATTATTTACTATACGCCAAAATAGCTGAGCTACAAGAACAGCTGAGTTGGATTATATATTGGCCTCAAATTGGGAATTCCGTTAGACGTTACCAGTTTAAACCTAGGAATACTGGGAGTTAATCAGATCATTTCAAAATGTAGGGCAACAAACTGAATTGGGGAAGCATGGTCTACAATTTCCTGGTTCTATACCCAACCAGTAACATTGTGATAATTAACTAGCAACCTCTGGGTTTTGTGAAATTAGTCTTGTATGCGCATACATACTTCTGCTGGGCTTTTGACGTCTGCTCCTTTTATATATAACTATGGGTGCAAATTATAATCGTTATTGTGGCCGTAAATAAAATGTGACTATTTTCTTTTTCTTAGCTGTACGATATTTATTATAACTTCTTGTGATGTTTAATAGTATGATTTACTTATCCTCCTATATTTCACAAATAACTTTTGAGGTGTGAAAAAAAACAAACCAAAACCATTAAAAACCTGCAACTGGGCACAACTGTCTCGATCCCTGCCAAGCATTGTTACAACAATGAAATGCCAACCGTCATCTATTGGAAAGAAAGATGCCTCAATGTGTTTCAGTTAGATAAAATAAATACTAAATATATGGTGCGCTATAAAGTTGTAATTATGTACTTGTGTTTTCCTTATATCCTATAAAAATAATAATACAACAAATAGTGCAACGATGTTTAAATTATGACCACCACTAATAACATGTGGATTAACACACCAAATACGAAAGGCCACTCAATCAGCGAGGTAGTAATAGAACCCATGCGAACGGTGTATCTAAAACTCAGCGGACTCTTCATGAAATAAGGGAATAAGGGCAGCGGCTTTCCCGGACTCTGTATTTTCCATAAGTATACTTATTATTATTATTTTTTTTTTTATAAATCATCTTATTTTTTTAAGTATATTTATGGAAAAAAAAAAGGTTGTTATACTGGAGCCTGATTATCTTTGATCCAGCCTTCCCGTGGCACGGCGCAACTCATATTTAGAGCATTAATCCACATAGGGTATTAGTGGTGGTTATTAATTAAATGTCATTGCCCTATTTTTATTGTATTCTTATTTCTAAAGGATATAAGGAAAACTACAAGTTGCTGTACAAGTATACAATTAGAAAGACTATGTGTAGTATCCCGTCGTCACTGATCCACAGATTGTTGAATCAGTGACTAGGATAAGGGGTCAGGATGGTGGTACCAGGTCCACCTAAAAATGGGCTTGGACCCTAGTGTTAACATGAACTTTATAGAAGAATAAATGGATTGGGTAGCGTCTCCCCCTTAGAAACTAGAAAAAGGGGGAAGGAAGCTCCCAATCAACCTGGTATAGAGTAAAGAAGGACAGTTATAATGATATACCTGTAGGTGTGTCCAAGTAAGAATAAAGGTATCTAAAAATAAAGCATGCTTATGTTGGGAAACTAGTGAGATATGTGTCCTAGCAAAAACAGTGAGACACTGTAACTTTATTAAATCAACTATAAAGAGGATACAAAATATCAATTCCCAAGGGATGCTTAATTACTGAGAAAATTCCCTGTGGATATATCTTAATGTCCAGCTAAACAATAAGGCCTATTAAGCACTGGAAACTGGGTTTTCGACAGTGGATCCCTCTCTCACTGAGCACTCACCCAGCACTATGCACGAGGGAATCCTTTTTTGATTTACCACTTATTATTTATTTTTTATTTTTTCGTTGTCTCGATTTGTGTTCATGTACTTGCCCTAAGAAGCAGTACTAGTGTAGTAACGGCAGTGTCTATGGGACAGAGCTTAGCAATCGAATAAGGATAGAACACCCACGAAGGTGTTGGGGGGAGTGTATAGGAAAGATTAGAAACAGTGTCTACTTGTGGGAATTCTACCCCTTACTCTACTATTAATCTACCCTTTCACTTATTAACAGTCTCCTGTTTACCCTCCATATTTTTCATATACTCTATCCTGTCATTTTTTGATAGCTTAGAGCCTATCCTTCAGATATTTATTTATGGACACTTTTGTGTCCTTTTCCACACTGTGCAACTCTGTCTCTGTCCCATCTGCTGAACTTCTTTAAGATTTAAAGGTATCACCTTTTACTTTTTGCCTTTCCTCTGTGGATTGTCCAATAGGCACACTTGGAGTTTCCAGTGCTTAATAGGCCTTATTGTTTAGCTGGACATTAAGATATATCCACAGGGAATTTTCTCAGTAATTAAGCATCCCTTGGGAATTGATATTTTGTATCCTCTTTATAGTTGATTTAATAAAGTTACAGTGTCTCACTGTTTTTGCTAGGACACATATCTCACTAGTTTCCCAACATAAGCATGCTTTATTTTTAGATACCTTTATTCTTACTTGGACACACCTACAGGTATATCATTATAACTGTCCTTCTTTACTCTATACCAGGTTGATTGGGAGCTTCCTTCCCCCTTTTTCTAGTTTCTAAGGGGGAGACGCTACCCAATCCATTTATTCTTCTATAAAGTTCAAGTATACAATTACAGTTTTTTTTTTTCTAGCGCACTTTATATATAAAGATTATTTTTTCTTTTTTGTGTTTTAATGTCGACTTTTTGATGGGAGAGTTTAAGTGCTGCATGTCATAGCACTTATTGCACTGTCTTGAATATTTCACGTTGAGTATTTGACACGTTGAGAATCAGCATATAACACTGTTTTTTGTTGAATGTGCATTAGTGACATCCATCACCTTTTTATGGTTGAGATTTGTGTGATCAAACCACTTTTCTTTATATAAAGTTAGTTAATTGCACAGCAGGGGTTTACCCTGGGCAGATTATGCCTATGTGTTTTGTGCGTTATTTGTACTTTGTCAGTGTTCTATGGTCCTGATGAAAATTGAGGCACCTTCTTACAATGATTGTCAAGGAGCCAAAGTAGATGCACCCTGTTGCAGGTTTATTTTATTTTTTTATTTTTTTTATACTCCATACCTCAGAAATATGTATTTGTCAAATATGTGGAAGAATGGGAGATGTGATTGCCAAATTAGCCATCATTGCAAGTTTGGAAGGATATGATTATTACCCTAGTTTACTGTTAAATTTTAGTCATTTTTAGGCATCCATTCCGTGGCTTTAAAGGGACACTACAGGCACCAAAGCAACGTAATCTAAATGAAGTGGTTGTGGTGCCTCCCGGGGCACTCCTACGTCAAGGGCTTAAACTGTCCTCGAATGGTTGAACCCTCAAGTTGCCTTCGGCAGCAATGTCACCTCCCCCCACCCCGAGCGGCGTTCGGCTTCTGAAATTTCAGATTTAGAAAGCGGGCAGGGATGCTGCTGAGAGCGGTCTGCTGTTGCTCTCAGCCAATCAGTGGCTCACCATTCACAAAACTGGCTTGGAAAGAAAACGTGCTGCTCTCAACCAATCAGCAGGTCTCTTGCCTGGCAGCACTCCGCGCTTCCTGAAAGTGACATTTTCACTATGGTGCCAGTTGTGGTGGGACAACAGTGTGGATGAAAACCCCTTCCACCTGAAATAAGTGGATAGTTAATGCAATGTTAAACACATACACACACTAGGCAAGCCATACGACTTGCTTTTACCACAGAAATCTCATTTTAGTATGTGTCTGCTGCATACAACGGCTTCAAAGCAGACACATACTCCAAGCAATCCATGTATAAAGTGGAATTATGAGGCAAAAATGTGGTTCTTTGTTGAGCTCATTTGCATACTTGATTTTGTGTTATGGACATCAAAAGAAAGGCATTTATGTTAATAAAACAATGTATCAATAAGAGCGCACTGAAAGAGGGCCTTAAATTTCAGTGAAACGTACACATAGCACAAATTCTAGGTTTTGGTTTGGATGTTGGACTATTACTTCTGTCTTTAAGGGGTTAAAAAGAAGACTTTGTCTTGTTTTTTTTTTTTTTTTTATGTGTTTATAAGTCTGTGTGCTAAACTATTTCTGATTTTGGAATATATTTTACATTTTTCTAATTTACGAAGATGTTGCTATAATTAGTCTGTAAGTTACTTGAGTTAAATGCAAAAAAAGTAGTAATGGTTTGTTTGATTTTTGCAGGTCACCAGTAATGATCTCACATGTTACATTCTAGTATGCTGTTGTTGGAAAAACACCTTTTCATTTGAGGTGGCAACACAAACTCTGGGCATGATTTACTAAATTGTTAGCGTCAACAACTGTTAAAGTGGCACTCTAAACACCATAACCACATCACTGCTTTGCTCATCATCTCACTGTTAAGAATCAAATCATTTTTCAAATGTTTGACACGTTTGACACCATATGTATTAAATTCCTTAATAATAAAAACCTAAGCAGCAAATCTTAGTCCTGTGTTATGCAGGAGTTAATAAACACACATAACATGTATCTGTTAACATGTGTGTGTATTTGTGAGTCAAGATGTGTGTGTATCTGTGTCAGATACATTAAACACACACACAAATACACATTGGCACATACAAACACCGATATACACACAGACACACACCGGCACATACAAAAAAAATTCGCTTTTTTTTCTGGGGGAAGGGGAGGGGGTTTCCACGATGTTGATACACTATGTAAGAGGGTTCCACAGGAATAATTAATTGGGAACCCCTGGTATATGGCAATAAACATTTTCATTGTAGCACAATGTTGTACAGTATTATCTTCTATAAACGCGCATTACATTCACCAGCAAAAATATTTTTCTGCTTTCATGTTTTAAAAATTAGATTCGAGTAAATATGGTAGCTGAATGGGAGATTTAAAAAAAATATATATTTTATTTAATTTTTTTAAATTTATTTTACATGGCTATTTTGTTGCAAAATGTTTAATTTTGTTGTCATTTGACTTTTTAGGCTATAAACGATACAGGATTATTCACTAAACAGGGAATTCATGAAGAATTGCAAACATACGGTCAGATTTCTCTAAACTAAAAGTTGCAAATCTCTTGCATTTTTCCATAAATTCCTTGCTCCGTGAATACCCCTGTTTCAGTGATATAGCTATCTTTTTTAAGAGCCAGCAGTGCTTTTATTTAAATGGCTCTGGTATGAAAGGGCACGCTAGGATCCGTTCATATCTATGCATCTGGGAATCCCCACCAGTCTGCCAAATCAGAATATGAACACCTAGGAGATACAAGGAAAATACTTGTATCTGCATTTTACAGAAAGCATACAGTATAAACCAGTGGTTCTGTTAGAGCAAACCTTTTAGGTTCAAGTCGCCCTTAATATTTTTTTCTAGGCACCCATAATCAAAATTCCTAGGTTGTATATGTGTACAGCGCAGCAGCATTTACTGGCGCTATAGTGTAATGTACAGTGTTGGTGTTTGAAGGGGTGCTTGTATATAGTTTTAGTGTTTTAATACAGGGGTGTGTTTGTATGTAATGCTAAAGGGACTCTCCAGTGCCAGGAAAACAAACAGTTTTGCGGGCACTGCAGGTCCCCTCTCCCTCCCACCTCCCCCCCCCCCCCCCCCCCCCCAATCCCAAGTTGCTGAAGGGGTTAATATCCCTTCAGTGACTTACCTGTATTCAGCGCCGATGTCCCTCGGCGCTGGTTTAGGGTCCGCCCACGCTCCTCCCCCGCCAATGTCATCCGGCGGGGAGACCTATTGAGCATTCGTGGCTGCCGGCGGGGGAGATAATGCCGCGCATGCACATTAGACCTCCCCATAGGAAAGCATTGAAAATGCAATGCATGAGGACGTCCAGCAACGTTATAGCACAATTTTCATGTGCTATAAACACGGAAGTGCCCTCTAGTGGCTGTCTAGTAGGCAGCCACTAGAGGAGGAGTTAACCCAGCAAGGTGAATATTGAACTTAATGAAAACTGCAATCATTACACTTGCAGGGTTAAGGGTAGTGGGAGTTGGCACCCAGACCACTCCAATGGGCAGAAGTGGTCTGGGTGCCTGGAGTGTCCCTTTAACTTTTAAATACGGATGTACATTTGTGTGAAGTATTTTTGTTTGAGTGAAGGTATGTGTTTGTATATCCTTTTGGTGTTTGAATGCAGTGGTGTGTTTGTATGTAATATTTGTGTTATATTGCAGGAGTGTGTTTTTATGTTGTGCTGGTGTATGACTGCTTGGATGTACCACATACATACTTGCACAGATATACATACACACAAATTCATATAGACACCGACACATACACACACTGACACACACGCGCGCACACACACAAACATTGATACACACACACACACCCAGAGATGCCTCATACACATATGCGCGCACACACAGATGGACACCCTGACACTCACACATAAATGCACTCCCCTGAGATACACACACACACACACACACACACACACACACACACACACACAAAAAAGTCCTCTTGGAAGGATTGAAACGTTGATTGCAGATATTTTTATGCTACTACAATAAACTTTGGACTTTTACAAAACCATGAGTGCAGCCATCTACTTGGATTTTTTTGACACTTTGGCTGTGTATGGCTGGCACCCGGTCACTAAGGGATGCATTAGCGTGAGTGCAGGAATCAATTTGTTTTTTTGTACACACACACACACACACACTCATACACGTGATATTTGTGATCTCTCCAGCCACCCTCCTGTTAGCTTAGCTTATGTGTCCAGAAGGGTGGCTTGGAGTCCTGGTCCTACTGCTGCTGGTGGGAGTAAGGGGTCTGGAGCTTTTTATGCTCCTCTCCCCTCATGCTGCGGCTGTCTCCTCCAGCGCAGTCTCCCTGCATGATTCTGTGAGGAAGTGACAGGCTGTCACTTCCTCCCAGCCAGCCGAAATTACAGGGGCCCTGTCGCGTTCTTAAAGGACCACCGCACCCAACCGGGAAACTGTTCAGCAGTAATGTTTCCCGGTGCTAGAATCATAGCGCCAGAGAAACATTCCGCAGCACACAGTTTGGGAACTGTTGCTATAAACTGTAGTGAGGGACAACAGGAATAGTGAAAATAATTCTGTGATGACATCAGCATTTAATTGCAACTATACTGCAAAGATACAATAATTGCAGCATTTGATCTCTCCCACACCCGGAATATACCCACAACGTAGTGTGCAATATTAGAGCTAATTGAAGCTCTGGAAAGTGTGAGTGTTCTATTGGCACTGTCTTTATTTCTACTGCATTTCTTACAGTATTGTACTCTTGTACATTTCTTTGTTTAAGATTTGTCTCACAATTATCCTCTTCTGTTGATTGTATGTATAATCCTTTTTAATTACTAAGCGCGGCTCACCATTTGTTAGTATTTATCTGCTTTTTATTCACAAGGTGTGGGAACTCCTTGCAGGTGGACTACTGCTATTTGTGATAAGAGAACACTATACACAATTTTTTTTATTTATTTTTTTGTACCCTCCACACATGGGCTGCCAGCACTAGACAGGAGTAAAAGGATGCCTAACCAAGTCTTTGTCCCAGGCTTAGATTGTCTAACATCGCCATTATTGGGACATTACGAAACAACTGAAGCTTAGCTTGACCATTGCGTATGAGATGCCATATTTTAAATTAGTCATTCTAAAACTGCTACTGTCTTAGTAAAGTGGGTATATTAAAATCTCTCCACTGGCGGTGTCCAAACACTTCCTGTCTGTGATAGGTGGGTGATTGAGATTTCTGTGAAGGTCTATTCTCTACTTAACCATATTTCTCTGTTCTGGCCAACACACCTACTATGTGAGCCAGCCACAGATGGCTTAAATACTGCAAGTAAAGAACCCACAAGTAGACCGGTAACATCCTCCAAAATACAGCCTTATCTCGGAAACAGGTCACAAAGCATGGTTTCAGCTTAACGCTATTTCTGTATGGTCTATTGCTCTAGGTATCCACGAACCTAAATGAGGCCAGTCTCACAGAAATCGCCAAACTCTTTGCATTAGAAATCAAAAACAATTTGTTTGAAGACAAATCTGCCTTATCGTTTTGAGATAAAATAAATTGGTTTTCCCTTGACGTAGCAACCTTCCTATACACTTTTTTTTATATTTAAAGGCTTTGTGACTAATTATATAATTTGTAAAGCATGCAGGAGAAAGGCTCAGAGAATGACGGACTTGCATGGCAGGAAGGCAGATCAAGGTTGAATTGGTAAAGGGCCCCATATTCACTAGACAATAAAATATATTTATGTGGTGTCTTGCTGAAGAAACCCACGTTGAGGGTTATATATTTATTTATTTATTCATTCTCTTTTCTGGAATAAATGTTTCATAAAGCCATGAAACCATTATTCTTCATATTTGAGTTGAGTTTTTACAAGATATCTGAAATATGAGTAACTGTGTCAATAGGAGAATAGAAGTATTGTTAATACAGGCTTTATAGTTTGCAGTCGCTTTTTGGCCATATTTTATTATTGAAGATGACTATTAAAGGGCTATTTCGAGCATCTTATTAAGCCAAGGGTGCCCATAATGTAAAATTACAAATCTGATGATGCTCTGGCAGGGTTAAGTATTTACAAATTGGTGTGGGATCTACCTTGTCGACACTTCAGTTAAAGGTACACTATACATACATGTTTGTATTCATGACCGTGGAGACACTGAATGTCAGTCACACTGTGCAGCACTAACCCAGGAAGCACCTCCAGTTACCATCTGAGAAGTGGCCACTGGAGGTATCCCTAGGGGGCAATATAAACACTGCAAAATGCCTGCGGGGACTGAATATACTCATCAGAACAACTCCATTATGCTTTAGTTGTTCTGGTGACTATAGTGCCCCTTTAACAAGCCATGTTTCTAGATTAGATTACTTATAAAACACGGGTTTCGGTCAGAGTAATCCTTTCTGAGGTGATCTGCCTATCCCCAAACAAGTAAAAAAAATTTTAAGCCCTATCCTTCTCGGCTCATGTCACTCCCCCCTCGCCGCAGTGGAGGCAGGTCATAAAAGATAGGCTGTGGGACCCCCACACCACGTCACTTTTCAAGACCCCAATTTTGCACAGAACTGGCTTTGGTCCTGGGCTGGCCATTGACACTATTATTTCCACCCCCCCCCCATACTTTCCATAGCATTGGCTTATAGGTCAAGCAGATTCATGGTTCTGGCACCCCTTGGCTAACCAATGTGCCTTAGGCAGGCGCCTAGAGTTACCTTATGGTTAATCCTGCTCTGATTTTAGGGGTTAATCTCTGTTCAGCATTTAAAAGCAAAACACTATACATACAGACTCCAGGCACCATGACCACGTAAAATCAAAGAGGTGGTTATGGTATTTGGAGTAACTCTTTAACGTCCCTGTCTCTCTCTTTAGTCTATGAATTACTGCTATGAGTCTTTACACACTGTGTGACTGTATTGCTTCTTTCTGACTATATAGAAGAGCATGTATGGCATATTTTCAGTGCCTTTGTAAAAGTTCTAATATATGGTTTTTAATTTAATCTGATACACATTCATATTTTTCGCACTAAATAAAAAAAAAATAGTTTTCCTTGAATGATAATAAAAAAATGTCTTCTTTTTACAATTCATTTTATAACTTTCTGTAAAATGGAAATACTGTTATCACAAAGGGCAATAAAATACACATTTAAGTAATTTCCCCATCACCTTGTAACCATGGAAACCCAGAATGAAGGCTTTTGTGGCCGCTGTGTTAACATGTGATGTATTTTTAGATTGGAAACTGATCGCGCGTCCACTGTATAGCGGGAAAAAAAAAAGTTGTTTTTTATATAATTCGATATACAAGATCTTTGTTTATTACTTTAAAACTTTTTAGATTTAGTAATGTAATGCAAAAGCATAATATGATAAACCACCTACGTAAACAACTCCTATTTAAAGTAATATTTCAAAATAAGAAATTAAAGGTTCTTAGCTCTTCGATAGGAAGAACTATGTAGACAGAGATATGAAATAAATGGGAACAATGTCTAATCAGGCAACTCCAATTTCTGCTTTTGTATAACTTCCATAATCGGTTGCCTATTTGTGCCTGGAGCCATAAGCAAAATAAAAAGTCATAGTGTCATAAGGGTGGTAGGTGATATGCCTTGGGCATTCATGCTATTAACTGGATTTAATAATGATTCAGAATTTTAAACGGTTACTCCAACCAAAAACTAGTGTTTAAAGAAAATGCTGATTTTGGTTGGAGTAACCCTTCCAATCCCAGGATAGTTAAAATAAATTGTAAAATGAAGAAAAATGTTCTGCTAATGTCACCCCCCCCCTCACAGCTGGGCGAGGGATGTACATTGAGGTGGTGGGCAGTGCCACCATTGTCTGTTGCTGGCATGCTGTAGTTCCAACGACACACCAAATATGCACAGAATTGATATTAACCAGCCCGTAACTCTTGCTGCGGGCGATGGAGTCACACATCAGCAGAGGGGTTAAATATTCTATGTGTAGCGTTTCATAGCAAAACGCTGCACATAGATTCCAGGCACAATGACCACTTCAAGTTACCTAAGTGGTCATGGTGCTTGGCGCAATCGTTTAAATCCCTTTACCAATTTGACTGTTTTGGTTGCTTGTTGCTGTTAGCAGGTTTGTTACAAGTTATCTTGGGTGTGTGTTTTCATTTTCTAAATACATCTGCTGGCCTACCCTTTCTTTGAGGGGGTGGTTATCTTTAAATCCATTTTAGTCCGAAGCACTGCTAACCAGACCAAGAACCTTGCAACAAGAACAAGTGTATGAATCATGACCATTGATGATTTTTTTTTTTTTTTTTAATATATATTTATTTTTTTTCATTTCCCACCATCTTCATAGAAACTGATTTAAAAAAAAAAAAAAAGTTTTAAATATTTTTATAAACATGTCTGTATTACAAATAGTGCGGAAGGAATACCTTTGTGTCCTGTAGGGTGACTTGCTTGCTGTCCTAGCTGAGGCTGATGGGAGTGAGCATGGAGTAGCCGCTCACGCTAGCTTCTCCCTCCACTCCACCTATGCGGCTCTCTCTCTGTGAAGCTGGGAGGAAGTGACAGGCTGACAAAACTTCCTCCCTGCCGACTGGTAGTCTGCTCTTAAAGGGCCGACACCTCACCAGCCCCTGTCTTTAAGGGTATGAGGGAGGGGGGCACAAATCATATATAATATCCTGGTAATCAACACACACAATCTGATATACATTGTGTGTGATTTCTGGGATATTATAAGTGTTCTGCGGGTGTCAGGGAGCCCCGTGTAAAATGCGGGAGTCTCCCGGAACTACCACGAGACTTGTGATGTCTGTTGGAATAAGTAAAATGGTCTTAAGACTATAACTAAAAAAACAAACCTTAAAACGATAAGAAAAACAAATAATATACAAAATTTAGCATGCCCGTAAACATAAAGTTAAAGATGCAAAAACATGATTTAAAACGTATATATAAATACACTTATGTGCACTCTAAACCTATGTTAAGCTTGATAATTATTGGCTTACAAGGCCCATTTAAACAGTAGATATACCCAGTGGCGTACTAAGGGGGGGGCGGGGGGGGCGGTCCGCCCCGGGTGCCATCCAGTAGGGGGGTGCCACACTCTGACCCTCCTGCTGGTTGTCCTCTCCCTCGCGGCTCAGGTGCTCAGTGAGTGAGTCAGAACACAGGGAGGGGATTCCCAGCCTGCGCCATCACTGAGCACCAGGGAGGGGATTCCCAGCCTGTGTTCTGAGTCATCACTGAGCCCCAGGGATGCTGTTATGGAGTGTGCCAGCAGGGGGCGCAGAGCCTGTATTCGGACAGGTTTCTCCCCTGCGGCCACTCTGCCTGCACCTCCTGCACTGCCTGACCCTGGGCTGGGATGAAGAGAGACAGCCCCTGAATCACGGTAAAATAATATTTTTTTGTAAATTCACCCTCACACCCTCCCTCAGCCACCCTGTCACCCCCATCAGTCAGCCTCTCACCCCCTCCCTCAGACACCCTCTCACCCCCTCCCTCAGCCCCCCTCCCTCAGCCCCCCTCTCACCCCCTCCCTCAGCCCCCCTCTCACCCCCTCCCTCAGCCACCTTCTCACCCCCTCCCTCAGTCACCCTTTCACCCCCTCCCTCAGTCACCCTGTCACCCCATCAGTCAGCCTCTCACCCTCCCCCCCTCAGTCACCCTCTCACCCCCCATCAGTCAGCCTCTCACCCTCTCCCTCAGTCACCCTGTCACCCCCCATCAGTCACCTTCTCATCCCCTCCCTCAGTCACCCTGTCACCCCCTCCCTCAGTCACCCCCTCCCTCAGTCACCCTGTCACCCCTCCCTCAGTCACCCTGTCACCCCCTCCCTCAGTCACCCTGTCACCCCCTCCCTCAGTCACCCTGTCACCCCCTCCCTCAGTCACCCTCTCACCCCCTCCCTCAGTCACCCTCTCACCCCCTCCCTCAGTCACCCTCTCACCCCCTCCCTCAGTCACCCTGTCACCCCCTCCCTCAGTCACCCTCTCACTCCCTCCCTCAGTCACCCTCTCACCCCCTCCCTCAGTCACCCTCTCACCCCCACCCCCAGTCACCCTGTCACCCCCTCCCTCAGTCACCCTCTCACCCCCTCCCTCAGTCACCCTCTCACCCCCACCCCCAGTCACCCTCTCACCCCCACCCCCAGTCACCCTGTCACCCCCTCCCTCAGTCACCCTCTCACCCCCTCCCTCAGTCACCCTCTCACCCCCTCCCTCAGTCACCCTCTCACCCCCTCCCTCAGTCACCCTCTCACCCCCTCCCTCAGTCACCCTCTCACCCCCTCCCTCAGTCACCCTCTCACCCCCTCCCTCAGTCACCCTCTCACCCCCCCCTCAGTCACCCTCTCACCCCCCCCTCAGTCACCCTCTCATCCCCCCCCTCAGTCACCCTCTCATCCCCCCCCTCAGTCACCCTGTCACCCCCTCCCTCAGTCACCCTCTCACTCCCTCCCTCAGTCACCCTGTCACCCCCATCAGTCACCCTGTCACCCCCCCTTAGTAACCCTGTCACCTGCCCTCAGTCACCCTCTCACCCCCTCCCTCAGTCACCCTCTCACCCCCTCCCTCAGTCACCCTGTCACCCATCCTTAGCCACCCTCTCGCCCAACCCTCAGTCACCCTCTCACCCCCCTCACCCCTCCAGTCACCCTCTCACCCCCTCCCTCAGTCACCCTCTCACCCTCTCACCCCCTCCCTCAGTCACCCTGTCACCCACCCTTAGCCACCCTCTCACCCCCACCCTCAGTAACCCTGTCACCCCTTCCCTCAGTCACCCCCTCCCTCAGTCACCCTCTCACCCCCTCCCTCAGTCACCCTGTCACCCCCCCTGACACCACCCTCAGCCACCCTCTCACCCCCACCCTCAGTCACCCTGTCACCCCCCCCACTCAGTCACCCTCTCACCCTTCCTCAGTCACTCTGTCACCAGTCAGCCCCTCCCTCAGTCACTCTGTCAACCCCCTCAGTCACCCTGTCACCCCCCCTCAGTCACTCTGTCACCAGTCACCCCCCTCAGTCACCCTGTCACCTCCCCTCAGTCACTCTGTCACCAGTCACCCCTCTCAGTCACCCTGTCACCCCCTCAGTCACTCTGCCACCAGTCACCCCCTCCCTCAGTCACCCCTCTGTCACCAATCAGCCCCTCCCTCAGTCACTCTGTCAACCCCCTCAGTCACTCTGTCACCAGTCACCCCCCTCAGTCACTCTGTCACCCCCCTCAGTCACTCTGTCATCAGTCACCCTGTCACCAGTCACACCCTCCCTCAGTCACCCTGTCACCCCATCACTCTGTCATCCCCCCAGTCACCCCCCTCTGTCACCAGTCACCCCCTCCCTCAGTCACTCTGTCACCAGTCACCCCCTCCCTCAGTCACCCTCTCACCCTGTCGCCCCCTCCCTCAGTCACCAGTCACCCCCTCCCTCAGTCACTCTGTCACCCCCTCCCTCAGTCACTCTGTCACCCCCTCCCTCAGTCACCAGTCACCTCCTCCCTCAGTCACCAGTCACCCCCTCCCTCTGTCACCCTCTCTCTGTCACCAGTCAGCCCCCTCAGTCAATCTGTCAGTCACCCCCTCCCTCAGTCACCCTGTTACCCCCTCCCTCAGTCACTCTGTCACTAACCACCCCCTCAATCTGCGACCTGTCATCCCCTCACTCTGCCACCTGTCATCCCCTCACTCACTCTGCCACCTGTCACTCCCTCCTTCCCTCACTCTGCCACCTGTCACTCCCTCTTTTCCTCACTCTGTTATGTGTCACTCCCTCCCACGCTCTGTCAGCCCCTCCCTCCTACGCTCTGCCACCTGTCCCCGCCTCACTCTGCCATCCCTATCCCACCCCACACTATGTATCTTACCCATACTACATCCCTAATACCCCACACAATGTGTCTTACCCATACTACATCCCTATCACCCCACACTATGTGTCTTACCCATACTACATCTCTATCCCCCCCACACTATGTGCCCTACACCAGGTCTGTCTCCTAAATTACTATCAATAAAGATTTGTATCAGGACAAGTAGATTGTCACAGCAGACAAGTAGATTGGACAAACACCCCTGCCCTGCCATATACACCCCCGCCTTGTCATAATACCCTCCCTGCCATATACACCCCTGCCTTGTCATAATACCCTCCCTGCTATAAACCCACTACCTGGTCATAATTCCCACCCTGGCATATACCCCTTTAACATGTCATATAATACCCACATTGTCATAATATCCTCCCTGCTATATACCTCCACCTTATCATAATACACACCCTGCCATACACCTCTGCCTTGACATAATATCCTCTCTTCCATATAACACCCAATCCCATTGTTCCCACCCGTGACATAAAACACCATATACTCACCACCTCACCTGCAATCACCTCCTTAAATCCACTGTGTGCAATGGCACACACTGTCATAGTATCCACCACACTGTCCCACCCTGCCATATACCTTTCTCCTGCTAGTAATACTCGCCCACTTACATATACATCCACGTTGTCACATTCCCCCCAGACAGGTAGGACAGATATATACTGGGAGACAGTGAGATTAAACATTTTTATGGACCATATAGGAGTTTGTGTACGCCCTGCAGTAAGCCGGCAGCCGGGGTATGACATCATCCTGGCATCGGCATCACTACTGGTCGTGCAAGTGAGCTGTGAAGGAAGAGCACAGAGATCCCAGCTCAGCAGCAACCGCTAGTCACTCCCAGAGTAAGGTAGGGAGGTTGGTTGGACCTCTTAATAACTAAATGCGTGTGTATATCTGTGGTTGTGTATATGTTTAGTAGATAGCTCCTAATTTGGTGTCCTTAAATATGTCAATCCCACATAAGGATAACAAATAAGTGAGTTATCTACTAAACAACCTAAAGATTAAAATTAAGAAAAAGGCTTTTTAAATGTTGATCTTTTAGCTGTCTAGTAGAGAATTCCCTAAATTGGTGCCCTTATGTGAGATTCCATATGTAAAGATACCAAATTAGGGTGCTGTTTAGCAGATAGCTCCCTTATTTGGTGTCCTTAAATATGGCAATCCCACAAAAGGATAAGAAATAGGGGAGTTACCTGCTAAACAAAGATCAAAGTTAAGAGGTGTCAGCCATCCCAGAAATCTAGGTGGCTAATGTGAATTCTATGCAAATGTGTTGTCTAATGCCAGCATGCACAACATGCTGTCGTCAGACAGCCAATGGCAGCACATTACCCCATTACCTAGTGAAAATTATTAATGCTCCCAGCCCCCACTGTTTATGTGCCTCCCCTATATATTGTTCCTAGAGTCACCACTGCTTCAGGGGCCCAGTTGTGCACTGTGGTGCTTTAATGGTGCGACCAGGCTTCTGTAATAATATAATGGCAGTCCTGGGGGAAGTGAAATTCAGTCACTTCCTCCCAGCTAACACTGAGACACGCAGGATGGAGGGTGGCACTGATTGGGAGAGAACTAGAGCCCAACTCCCAACAGCCTCAGCCAGCAGGTACTAAACAGGAGGATGGCATTGTGTATCTGTATGTGTGTCTGTGTAGTTGCATGTGTGTCTCTGTATCTGTTTGTGACTGTGTGTCGTATCTGCATGTGTGTCAGTGTGTGTATATATCTGCATACATCTCATCATCTTGCCAACACTACACACAAACACATCCCTGCATTCCAGTGTAAACACTACATACACACCTCTGTATTAAAACATCACCATTATATATAACCACACCACTGCATCTCGCCAACACTACACACAAAAGCATGCCTGCATTAAAATGCCAACACTACATACAAACACACCCCTACATTCACTCACACTTACTCCATACAAAAGCATGCTTACATTGAAACATGCAAGCACTGCTCAATGCTACATACATTAAAAAAATTGTTGGTGTATTTTACATTTTAAAGTGCAGGGGGGAGGAGGGGGTGCCAAAACTAGGACCCGCCCCGGGTACCATTTGCTCTAGGTACGCCCCTGGATATACCCCATATATAATCTCTAAAAACCGCTTGCAAAAGTTGCAGTTCTGCCTTTGCAATCCCTCCCTTTCTAACCCCGCCAGATTTTATGTGGATTTCCAATCAGACTTCCCAATGCAGCTGAATGAGAAGTCTTTGCAATGCAGGTGCTGTGAGCTGTCGCTGCCTCCTGAGTTTAGCTTCACTGAGCTAACCAAACCAGGAAGTTACAGAACCTCATGTCTGCATGAAAGTCAAGGAGGTGTAACCAGCAGTGTTAATTTTGCCGCCTAGCAATTTTAGTCCACTAAAATTTTTGAGATTTAGTCGACTAAAACTAAAATCACTCAAATGACTAAAATACCACTAAAACTATTTTTTTTTTTTTTTCCATATTAAGACTATGACTAGATTGAAATTTGCCACCATAATGAACACTGCACAGGGGGCTGTGGAAGTGGCAAAAGAGACAGACACGGGCTTGGGAGAGAGACACCTAGAGGGGCTGTGAGGACACAAAGCGACACAGAGGGGTTGTGGAAGGGGCAGAAAGAGGCTTTAACTAAACCGGTTAGATTTTAGTTGTGTGAACTAAAAATTACTGGAGAATCAATCAACTCAAATCTACTGGAGTTTTAGTTGACTAAAACAAACAATTCAGATGACAAAAACTAAACTAGATATTTATGCCTACATTTTTGTAATTGATGTTGGTTGCATTGGCATGTTGTGGTTAGTATGGTTACTAGATGTAGTTGCACAAGCTGCTAGTAGAATGTTTCCAGGTGAATCTCACCCTTTGTATCTGAATTATTTTTTTTGCTTTCTTAAAATTCTCCTTGCATGTTAATAGCTAGTGGGCGTCTTGTGGCTTTCACACCGTTTTAGTTTTTACACAATGTGAAAGTTGAAATGGTGTACATTTTCCGCAGATACAGCAATTCCGCTGGAAAATCTCTCCTCTTCTCTCCTCTCCTCTCCTCTCCTCTGGATATCGACTTGAAATATTTCAAACATGTATTACCTGATTTGACAAGAGACTACATAGTGTGAAATCTGCACACCCAAGATTGTACATCTTTCCAGGCAAATTCAATACTCATTGCAAGTTACGTTCTATAAATGGGAAGGTAAAGATTACTCTTGGTCCCTCCTCAGTTGCACCACTGTTACAATGCATGCTCCAGGCGGTCCTTCCAGTGTATAGTTTCTACTTTGTATATTTTTGAAGCCAGTACATAACTCCCTGGGGCAAGCACCATTCCTTGAAGGAATACCAGCCCTCCCAACTATCTCGAATTTGGCAGGACAGTACTGACTTTAGGTCATGGTGGCGCCTGCAAAGGACAAGTTCATGTTGGTAGAACTGTACTTTCCCTGTTGTGCCCCCCCTGACCACCAGACCCCCAGCAGCGATGTCACTGTCGGGTGTCTTTGCAAATGGTAAAAAGTCCCTAATGGTGACAGTGCCTCTTTAACCCCTTAAGGACCAAACTTCTGGAATAAAAGGGAATCGTGACATGTCACACATGTCATGTGTCCTTAAGGGGTTAAGGATACATTGCTGATATTGTTAAAATTTCAATAAAAATAAAAGAATATTATACTGGACCCAAATAAGGCCTCAAATTAATATTGTTTAATGTTTCCAAATTATTTATTGACTGGCTAAATTTTTAAGTGATGTTTTCAACATATTAATAAAAAAAATTTTGTTTTTATTTTTCATTCCAAAGGTTTTTTATTAAGCGTGCATGGACAATTTACAAGCAAGTTTAAGTCATAGTTTTTACATACAGCAGAAAAGGTAAATATGTGTATCAAGAGCAATCTGTAGCTTTACAATTATCCGGTATAGCACATTAGTTGATAACATAAAACAGAAAATAATGAGGCTACAGCACAGTTAACCTGAGTATGTCTTCGTGTATGTCATTCTCAATACGTTATTTGAATTTAGGTCCGAATAATAACCAGTTACGTCAGGCAGTTCTGGTGTTGGTGGAGATAAAAGTTAGAGGTTCCGTTGCGTTCTGTTACATGTAGTCAGGGATTAATTATGTTTTGTTTACTGGGTGCTGTTGGCTCATAATGGTAAGACGGTACGTTTAGGCATTGTAACAGAGCCTATTACATCTTAAGGTGTCTATCTAGAGTATCCAGCCTACTCGGTCTATGTCAACGTCCTCGATTTGTTAGCCTAAGTCAGTAGGAACCTCTGTGTAATTTTAAAGTGTTAGATAAGTTGTAGTAGTCACTGACAAAGTTGTTCCCTCCTTCCAAAAGGGGGAGACATAAAAAGGAAAGGGCCTACGTGAAGTCCCCATTTAATCACCAATGGGAGTGTCTCCCAGCGGTCTAAAAGGGCCTTGTGCCGTGCACGCGCGGCCGGGCATAGTAATACACCCTGAAGTAAAGTAATAAAAGGAAAAAAGTAAGGTGATGGCATTACAGATATGGAACAAGTCTCCCCCCCCCCCCCCTCCCCCCCATTCAGGCATGGCCGTCCATGACAGTCAGGTGTAAACCAACAGTGTATCTTTACGTACAGTGTGTGTCTCAGCTCGTATCCTTGTGCTGTGTTTAAGCGATAGGCCATATATAACAACTGTAGCGTTAACAGCGTATTCATTTTTTATAACAAGGTTATATAGAGCGGTTAAACTAGTCGACTGACTAATGCTTGCGCAGTCGAGCATAACAAGTTCAAATAATAGGAGAAATAAGAGAAGTTAAACCAAGGTAAGAAAGTTAGAGTCTTCCCCCCACTCATCCCATTCAGATACGGCAGTCACTGGTATACAGAAGGTGGCAAACAATGGCAGGCTGTCAGCAGCCTCCGCCCACAGAGTCACCAAGACCCGCTTCCAGGTCCCCCTTCAGTCCTAGCCCTCTGGCAGAGTATCCTATGGTGAAGTGGGCACTCGGAAAATTAGACAGTCCGCTGGGCCCCCCCACCTAAGGTCCACGGCCCATCCATCTCCTGCACCTCCCCTGCACCTTCAGAGGCCCAGTGAGGCATCACTCCCTCCAATGTCTCTCCCAGCTCCGGCCACATACTTGGATCCGCCGTGTTTCACTTACGGTCACCGGTACTCCATTGCTCCACACAGACTGGCTCCACCGGGCTCACGGCTTTGGGGACAAGTCCTCCCAGGCCCCCCACAAACCCGGAGGTCGAGGGTAGCATGCCTCCAGTGGGTAGACTTTCCGGGTGGCTCCTTTCCGGGGCATCGGTCCCCCGAGGCCACCGCGCGGCAATCCTACATGTGAGTGCGGTCCTGCATACCGCCACTTCCAGGTTGAGTGTGCATGTTATAGATGTGGCAGGGAGAGCGCCATCTTTGGCTGTGAGTTAGGCTGCGGTCAGGTTCCTGGTCAGTTCCGGCCGTTTAGCTTTTGTGTACCCCTACGTCCGGGAAGAAGGGGGGGGGGGGGAGCGGGGCCGGGCCTCTGTCCGTCGGCAGTTACATGTCCTGCAGGGCCATGGGCTTGCTTGAAAGCGGGCCGGCCTTTTCCTCCTCTGTTGCGTGTAGCTTGTCGTCGTCGTGAAGCGTGGAGGTAGGCCTGAGGTGCAGGCGGGTCCGATCCTCCGGTATTGAAGCTCCGGGGCCGGGATCCCCCGGCCACTGATGTGTTCCCACAGATGAGTGTAGCGGTTTCTGGTTGTTAGTAGGGCTCTTTTGGCCCTATATCTTCATTTTTACGGAGCGGGGACTGGAGCTGAGGAAGATGGCTGCTGTTCAGCTCGGCGGCCCGGCCCCGCCCCCTTTGTTTTTATTTTGTTGAAAAAAAGTTTTTTTTTCTTTTACCTTTTTTTTTTTAATATATCTAAATGATATTTTACATTTTTTTTTTTTAAAGGAACACTATAGGGTCAGGAATACAAACATGTATTCCTGACCCGATAGTGTTAAAAACCACCATCTAGACCCCCTGGTCCCACCTTGCTTCCCTAAACATAGTAATATATTGCTTGTATTCAAGTCTGCAGCTGCTGCCTCGGCCCCTGACATCATCAGAAGTGGTTCTGTGAGCCAATCACAATGCTTTTCCATAGGATTGGCTGAGACTGTCAAGGAGGCAGAGCCAGCACAAGTCAAACACAGCATTTTCTCTAGTGTTTACTGCAAACAAAACTTACCATAACAAATACAATAACATTTAGTTATTCTGGTGACTGTAGTGTCCCTTTAAATATTTTTTTTCATAATATAAAATCCATACGATAATATCTTATGGATTAAGTCAGAGGTTTGTTAGATTTAAAAAAAATAAAATACAAATTAATATATATAGAAGGCGTATGCCTGAAGTTGTGGGAGGGATTTATGGCCTATATAAACCCAGCAAACCCCCTGCTTACCTGTCTTCGTCGATTCCTGAAATTCCCGCCTTCTCTTCCGGCCAAGGAGACCTCTGACGTCATATTTTCGCGACGCGCAAAAAAATACTGTCGGGTAACTGTACCGCTAATTCGTGAGTATAACACGCGGACCGAGGCATTCGTCGAGTTCTACCATGAACTGTAAGTAACTTTTCACCCATACGAACAGGCTCATTCATCTTCAAAGCGTTTTTTTCGCCCGCCGGCAGTCCCTCTGCATCTCTCTCTGCTTTGTGTTCGTGAGTATAATGAGGGTAGCCAACACACGAACGGCTAATCGTAAGTCTTACAGCATCTTTCCTGCTACTTGTCAATTACTCACACGTTCAGCTGCACGGTCTCTTTCATCTACATAGCTCATGTTGAATCTTTCCGGTACCTAACAGGTCAATGTCGGTTTTGTTACATACAGCGTTTACTTGTTTTTATGCCTAAGTTCAAACGTGCCCCCCCCCCCAAAAGAGAAATATAAATAAATAAATGATTTAAAAAAAAAAAAAAAAAATACGATTTAAAGAGGGGGGGAAGCCTTTTCGACAAGATTTGTTTTAACATCCGAGCCTTTCATCTGCCAGGAAGTGAATACATGGACATACAAACTGTGTACTGGTATCTGATGGTATGGCCATCGGTTTAATAAACACATTAGCGGATACCTGTTTATAGCGAAAGGAGGAAGCGCAGTGTTAAATGCCATTTAAATAAAGAGAGTGAATTTTTATTTTTGCTAATACGCCTGTGATGTTTCTAAGAAAACCCTGCTACCCTCAGCGGCACCGTTTAGTGAGCAGGAGATTCGCTTTGTGTCGATCTTAAATTTTAGGTATGAAATGAACCTTTACATTTTCCATGTTGTTCTATGGAGCCCTTTCATCATACATGTAAGACCGCTGGTAAATGAGGGACTACATGTAAGCTCTGTGGGCAAGACATCATTCTAATACGCCTATGTTGATAGGCAGACAGAGGTATTGTTACGAAGCACATTGGGGCGTGTTACGGGCTATCCTGTGTATCAGAATGGATAGCGGGTTCTGCAATTTATGTGACTTTCTAGTGAACGTGTCAATCACGTGTAATATCATGCAGGGCGGAGAGTTTATTTTCATGCTCAAGGCATGTAGGGGTTAAAAGTGCCCCCTTTGCTTGCTGTATTCCAGTTTTAACGGACATGTCTGCGTAAATGGCATGGATCTACACACCTGTTAGATTGCAAACTCTCCAGCCTTAGAATACTATTACACTCATTCTGCGCTACCTGCAACGCACAGACTCAGAGCCGCTCACACGCTGCATACAGATAGTCTTTGTATACAGTGTCTTGTCTACATTACACTATCTGTATACTGGGTGGGAAGGTGATTCCCCCTCTTCTCCCCACGCCCCCCTCTCCCATTGTCTGTACACAGTTGCACATTCATGGCAATTGTACATTAATGGAGGGTTCCAGTACACGGAGTGATGGCTTCCCTCGGCACAGTTAGATCATTCGTACATAGACACAATCCCCACAGAGGGCTTGATTAACATGCTGGTGGCATTACAGGAAGTCATACGGGCATCTGATTAGGAGCGCTGATAATGTGTAGATTTGAGAGAACGCCGCTCTGGCTTTCTTTGACCCGCTCATCATTGTGAGGGTCTTTGATTCAATGCACTTACGCTACAAACAAAGCATCTGAACCAGTCCTAATTCATCCTCAGTCAGTGCAGCAATATGCGCTAAATGAAAAACCCGGCGTACTCCTACGCAGACGAGCCCATATGTTACCGGACAAGTGCATCTCATTTCACACTGCAGTTCTGGTGGGCGAGCCTCGGCAACGGCAAGTACGTGTCTTAACTATACTATGAACAAGATCATAATATGTATATATAAAAAAAAAAAAAAAAAAAAAGTTTATTCGTATTACATTTCAAATCAAGGCCACGGTCTGGCACCACGAGCCCCGAGGGCCATACATACGATCGTACACGCATTCTAGTTTATACGTCCCGACCATCCGGACCCCACATGCTCACTGGGCACTCCAGTTTCGGTCAAACCATACGATCCTAACTCATTGCTACCCACGTTTCGTTCTGTAGTATGTCCTCTCTCACTAACTACCCTTCCATCTTAGTTAGCAACTGCTGGCTGTTAGGTTCCTAGGTGTCCACTAGTTGTTATTCTCCCCGGCTTCTTCGCCATAGGTTAGTGGTCCCGCGAGGCCAACACCCATCCTCATACTTGGAGGTACTACGCCCCTCGGGCCAAATCATAGCTAGTCGCCTCGCATTGTGGCATAGAGAGGGCCTCATCTGTCACTCCCATTATATCTTATGTTTAACTTTCACCGAGAGGCCGACACCCCGCCACATTATTCAGTGGCCACGCTACCCCCTCGCGCCAACGCATAGATAGAGCCTCTCAAGCCGCTTGGCAAATAGCAGGGCCTCACCTGTCACCAACCACGCACACGCTCTCACACTCGCACTCCTAGTAAGCCGGGGGGGGGGACGGACGGACGGCACACTACAGACCCATCACGCATAATCACTATGTTTTGGATCCTATGACCACTTCGGGTATCCTAGCGCTTTATTTCCCGCTTTTGCTTCGCTTGTGAGTTACATACTCTTACAGTGATGCAAACAGTACGCCAGTACTGTCATACTGGGCTAATCCTGGGCTTTCAATACGTTATCTCTTATGGGCTAAGGGTCCACTAGATACTTAGTTATAGCAGTACGAAGACACCGATATATATATTACCCCAACCTGTCAATCGCTGGTGATCCTTAGGTACCACATACACTATGTGCCCAGGCCAAGCTGGTAGACACCATGACCAGCGGTTACTCCTACAACTTGTTTCAGGCATTTCTTACATATTTTCAGTTAAATACGTATGTTGGGTCTCACGTTGCCTTTCACGTTACACGTTGTACAGGTTTGGCCTTGCATGGGACCATCGTCAGGTCCTCCAGACGCTGACGTACATATGGTGACTGCTTCCAGACTCATGTATTACGGATACTATTTATTACTTCGCAACATTTTGGGGGCATTTAGTACAGTGAGTTCTAGATTACCTTTTATCGACTCATACTATCACTTAACTTTTCACGTCAACGTCACTCATACAAGCAATACAGGATAAGCTCTAGCAATCTGATTTGACCGGGTGAACAGGATTCCCACTTGTTTCATATCGAACGTCGAGGCATCACTCTGCCTCCACTTCGACCAAACGTATACCATTCAAATCCTTAATCTGCTAATTAGGGACTTGTCTGCACGCTTGACATTCACAGGGTCCTCCATGCGCATTCAATTCATTCATCACGCATTTGACGTCGTTCACATTTCACGTTATTTAAGTTTATGAAGTCCATCAGGAGTTACTTTCGGTCATGCTAGATGTTTCAATTTGGGTCGTAACACCTTAAGCACCCTATAATACTAGCATTTACGATCCCAAGCCTACCACGTAACTGCTATAGGGTACTTGCTATACAACCACATATCGTCTCTGAATTTAAACTACAATCTAAGCTCCTTTTCAGGTTCCTCTCTTGTGCAAGCATTTCCCTACGGTGAGTCACGGATTTGCATTCTATTCCTCGGTTCACATCACAACAGTTAGTTTCATCAGGTGCCTGTTACAGTCCTTTGTCGCTGTGGTTCGATGCAGGTAATCACACCGTGTACGGTCAGGTTAACGCTTGTCCACAAGCGGTTAACACCCTGCTGCGCGTAGTTAGTACAAGTCCACTTGGCCCAAATCATAGGTAGGGCCTCTCTCAAACACGGGGCTGACGGCACGGCCTCGACTCTTATGGGATAGTCCTTATCTTCGCCTATTGGTACCCATTAGTTAGCAGCTCTACTACACGTGAGTTTCCATGGGCATCTGAGTTTTGCATATTTTAAACATGTTACGTTTCCTTCCTCCTCACAGCATGCTACAAGAACTAGCTCCAGGTAACGAATTATCTTTAATAAACACAATCCCTGTCATCTCAAGTTCCCTGCAGTATCCTCCGCCTTAGCCACTTCTGAAGTCCTGACGTCAGACCTTGCTTAAACGTAACAGTTAAGATATAAGAGCACGCAGTCCAGAATTCCTCTGCTGGTCAAAAAAGGTATCGATCATGCCCGGAGTTAGTCTACGCAGGTAATATTTATCTACTAATACTAAGCAAACGTACTATACGGCTTACGATACGTGTAAGTATTGCATGTGGTTCAGGATAATATGTGCGTTCCGATTATAATAGTTGCTTGTACAATTTTTGGCACATCTCTCAAACAGTTCATGCTATACATTCGCTCCTCGTTTATTAGTCTCGGCCTCAATCCAAATTCCTTCTCGGGACATTCATTCCGTATTAGGGCCGCCACAGCAGCCTCTAGTTGTCAAGTTCCGACTCATCTTGTAGAGAAGATGGGACGCTGGAAGTCCTCGGCATACAACCGGTACATTCCAAGTCCAGAGAAGAAATCAGGCTTGCTTTCTATAATATGTCTAAATGATGTTGTTATGTTTAATAAATATTACATACTTTTGGCCCTCTTTTTGCAGGCCTAACCTCGCGTCGGTTTCGGCACACCTCAACCGACTCTTGCATATTAAAAACTACACACACTTTAATGTGCGCCCCTTCCATAATCCCGTACACAAATAGAAGGCGTATGCCTGAAGTTGTGGGAGGGATTTATGGCCTATATAAACCCAGCAAACCCCCTGCTTACCTGTCTTCGTCGATTCCGGAAATTCCCCTCCCACCACACCCTCTTTTCACATCATTATATCCAGGTGGGCCCTCTTTTTGCAGGCCTAACCTCGCGTCGGTTTCGGCACACCTCAACCGACTCTTGCATATTAAAAACTACACACACTTTAATGTGCGCCCCTTCCATAATCCCGTACACAAATATATATATATATATGCTACAGAGTATAGAATAGTGACAAGGAAAATGTAAATTGGTCATTATTTCCCCCTGTTTGAAATGCGACTCGTATTTTTTTTAGAAGATAAGACATTGCTATTGATTAGTTAAAAACTGTCAGCAGAACTGACATCCTTTAACTGCTGCACTTCAAAAGGATGTATATAGTATCTTAAATCCATGCATGGTTATAGACTTCGTATTACAATGGCAGGTGTTTGACATCTCTATTTACCAATACGCATACTGAAATTGTTGAGAGTAATCTACACATCTGACACATTGTTTTACCCGTTAGCCAGCCAATTTGGCTGTATGACACTCTTATTCATGCCCATGTACTTGCGCTATGTGAGATCTGGCGACTCGAGAAGTTACGGTGAGCAAATACCATTGTTGACAATGTGTCGCTATGATATATATAATTTTCATGTTTCCTGCTACTTTTATAGGTGTCAGTAGTAGATAAGCGTAACGCGTTACGCCAACCACCATGGCCATTTCTGCTTTCAGAAGTGGTAGGAGTCTGTATGTGGAATGTTTCTGATTGAGTCGCTGCACATTCAGAGATATCTTCACTTTTGTGCCGGGGAACTCTGTTCCTGACTGCCAAATGCCAATTCTGTGCAAAAAATCAATTTGTTGCATGCTGCCCGCAGACTTAATTAGCCTCTCCTTCGCAGGTAGCGCCTGCAAGAGGAAGCCCTCCCTCCTTTCTTTCTTTAGATGGGGACCTAATGAATAGTGCCCAACATGGCAATTTGAATATGCTTTCTACGCAGGTGCTAACATTTTAGCAAAACTTAATAAAAGTTGGTTAAATAAACACAACACCCCACTCACATATGAATAAGGCAGAGTTGAAAGCTCCTTCTGCCTTTCCTTAGTTGGTGTACGTTAAATATATTTTTTGCCATTATCCCCTGCCCTTATTTTTTCTTATTACTAATGCAGTAATGAGTAAGCTATTAACAGATTTTTGTTTATTACATTTCCCTTCTGTGCCTAAAAAAACCCAAGTTACTAAAAGGGACACATCATGCATTTTATACATATGTAATGGAATACAGAGAAAAACCTAAACAGCCTCTCCTGCACTAGAGTTTTGAGAATAAATGTTTGTGTTCCTGACCCTATATTTCTTTAATGTCATGGCTTAAAATGTAAATTGCAGAAAGTGATATAATGGGATACCATGTCAGATTTCCGGATGCCTAATCCTGAGCTCAAGAGAAAAGGTTAACAGTCCCCCAAAATAAGAGGTATCACACTTCATAAAATCAGGATGCTGCTTGTATTTTTTATATTATCGCCACCTTGTCTTTTCAATACAATACAACTGAAGTTGTTTCAATGTCTCTGCAACCTTCCACTAGCCTCTCGTTAACGTGTCTTCAACCACTCTGCAATAAAGAAACACTCCAGCCCCTTATAGAACTTAAGCTTGCTAAAAATATTTGGGTGGTGTCCTATTTGTTTTCTTTTTTTAAATTTCAGTAGAAATTGGGACTTAATTAAAGGAACACTATAGGGTCAGGTATACACACAATCATTTAATGTCCGAAACGATTATCGGCTATCTGACAGCCACGAGTAGGCGTGAAAACATCAAAATGCAAACCTTGTCATTTCGCAATCATACTGTTTTTTTTTTTTTTTTTTAATTTGAAGTGGTTTTGGTTCTTAGACTGTCTCTTTAAATCATTCTTTAATATTTTAAGGGTGACGCTGTTAAATGTTTTGTAAACATACTGCATGTTTGCCAGTTTTGCCAGAAGCGGTGACAAGGAGCATCAGGTGGAGGTGTTGCCAGCACAGCTCTGTAAAAGTGTTTTAGTTTTGCTCTAAGTTAGGGGAGCCCAAAAAATAGAACCCCCAGATATTTTTAGAGCTCTAGTGTCTGTGATGGCTTACCATACTAAAGGCAGGCAAAGCAGCATGGAACTGTAGTTTTGCATCATCAAGAGATCTACTCTTTAGACCAACTTGCTATAAGCAAAATCAAATGAACTAAACCTCTACAGGGCAATAAGCTTTGAAAATTCTGTTATGGGAGGTATGCAATTCTTCAATACGGGGTTAAAACCAATGGGATCAATAGACGAATTACGTTGTAATGTAGGATTGTTATACGCATAACAGCGAGTGTTCCTGTTCTGTCTGCCATGGAATATGTAATCGCTAATCTCTGTGCATTATTGTTACAAAGTGAATACAAGGTTATAAATTCTTTCCTTCTGAACTTCACATTCTCTCGTTCTCTACTATAAATAGTGCGACGGCTGGGTACCTGTGCTTTATTTTATCCTGATAGAAGTTTTGGGGTAAAGCATTGTAACTGCCGATCACAAGTCATCCTCGGTAAGAACTCACTGGAGTGGTTAATATGTGATTGTTAACATGCATTTGTCATGGGTAACACACATTCATACTGATGTTCTAGAGCAGTTAACATCCTCAATATTTTTTTATAAAGGGATCAATAAAGTAGATTGCCTTCCTGGCCCATAGCAGTCTGTGGGTTATAAGCAGATATTTCATGTTGCTTTACGTTGGCGTCTCAGTCATTTCGTTACTCTGGTTTTTGCCAAGTGGATCTGTTTGTTAGTAATGTGTTCTGATTGGGTTCAGAACTGAACCCTCTTGTAATGCCAGCTGAACTATCAGTCTAGTGTTAGAGAATCCACAGGAAGCACAAGGTGCAAATAATAGAAAATTAATTTAAATTTTTAATTATGAGTAATTTTTTTTTTCTCCTTACACTATGGTTTTCCAAATAAGAAATTCAGTCTATGCTTTGTGTTGACTGTCATTTATTTAGTTTTGTTTGTTTCCCCTTCAATTTCTAATTATTTTTTTCTTTTCTCAAATATTCTTAATAGTTAATAAGAAATCTAAATTGTATTTATTTTTTCTCCAGTTAGAATGGTTGGTTATTGAGGAGAACGCAGACAACAAAGACCTCTAGGAATGCTTTTAGGGCCTACCTCTGTACCCCAATTCTTTGGTTAGCCACTTGGGATTCAAAAATCAAATCAAAGGGGTCTGTCTTGAGCAATGGGAATAGTTTGTCATTTGCTGCGAGCTTTCTTTCTACAGCTTACAGCCCAGAGCATGAACCAGCGTTTTTAATGTAACTCTATTTTTAGCCGTAAACAAGAATGTTTGAGATGCAAAATAGGTGCCTGAATGATACAGTGTTCATCTAATCAAACCCAAGGTCAGTGAGGGCCGCATTGCCAATGACCATCTATGCAGAGGGCTATATTTATATGTATTTTAGCATAAAGACTTGTCAGTACAATAAAGGACTCCTTGTAAAACCTATTCTATATGCATGGAGGCGTTTTACCTGTGCTTCATTGACATACGTCTAGATTCTTTTGTTTATCTGACGTCTGTGTTTTACAATTGTGTTGCATGGGGCAAACGGGAAATGCTCGATTGTTTCCAGGACTAAAAGTCCTATTTTTATTTTAAATATTTTCCACAGCCTTGTGTGCGCTGGTGAGGTACCCTTGGGCTTTACGTGGTTTATCAAATGGGTAAATCATTTATACACAGAGCCAGAAGGAATGCAAGGTTGTTTCCAGAAAGAGGAAGCTGTAGTTTTTTTTTTTTTTCTTCGAAAACCCTTTACATTTAGGTTTAGCAATACGAATGCTGAAGTAGTACCCTTGCATAGTGTTTATTAAAAGCTCGAAAAAGCTCAACAACTTTATAACATTCCTATAGCCTAAAGGGCTTTCCTGGGGGGGGAGAGAAGCAATTCTAAAATATTGGCAATTCCATTAGTAGTGAAAGCTGGCCTGCAAGCAGCCTTTTTATTTTATTTTTTACTTTTTTTTACTTTAAGTCTTGGTTTCCTGTACAATCATTTTGCTGGACTGGGACAATGCAAGGGCGGGCGCTTTAGAGGAGAAGCCTGTGAACAGGATATCCCTTCCAGTGATGGAGGAAAGAGGCCACAGCCATGAAGATGCTAAAAATAATTTGTAAAGGAAACCTGAAGTGTCGGCTCCCGTGACAACCATCACGCCGTTTTAGTACTGATTAGCTTTTTCCAAAACCTCAGCACATCAGCGGATGTGCAAATTGTTCTGGGAGTGGCAGACAATGAAACTCCTTGTTCTAAAGTTTTTGGCAACATGCTAACATACTAACATGCTACAGGTACAAAACTCAACATAAGAAGCCATTGATGCGCAGTTTTCATTTAGTGTCGTCTGATTCTCTGCCTTCTGTAACACTACTTGAGAAGGACTTAAAATACATTGCCTTGAAATATTCATATCAAACACCTTGATCGCCTGTGTCAAGCTACTACAGTTAGAAATGGGAAAATCATACTTAATTTTGTCTGCTGTGTAGATGATCAAAATATGTCTTGTGGGTTTTCTAGCAAAGCATCATGGAAGTTGTAGTTTTGCAACAATTGAGGATCTATTTTAATTTTTTTGTCTCTCCTGCTTTACTTCATATAGGTGACATGCAACACAACAGTGATCTCATGTAAACCACCAATATGGATGGTTATGATGGAGCGTTCGTAGTATTAAATGTTTTAGACCTACAATTTCATGTACAGTGTGCTGTAGTGATTTTGGTGCCATGAATGGTCTGGTCTGCGGGGTGCCACTACCCTAATGATTAGCATTTCACTTGCAACCCTCTGGATAACTGGATGCATGCGCAATATGTATGTAGAGGAGGCGATTACGTATAATGTAAGGGAGGAAAGGACATAAACAGATGGGCCATGTTTTTAAAAGTCCATGTGTGTGGTGAACATACAGTTACCCTCAGCAATCTCGAGAACAGTTTAAATCCTAAAGGTAAGAGTGCCTCCAGGGGCCTCCTGGCTCCAAAACAACTTCATTTAGATGAACATAATGTGCCAACTATGCATACTGAAACAAAAATATGTATTTACGCATTACTACTTCTATATAATTCAAGTTTTTTTTGTTTTGTTCCTTTTTCAAACTGCGTGACAGTGAAGGGGTTAACGTGTAGATCGCTCCCAATCCTTGCAATTTCCATAATGGATTATAATGTTGTATACAGTTACTGTTTGAGTGTATATTGTCGTATGGATCTTCTATAGGCTGGCAGGGACCAGCCCTCTCTTCTGTTATCTGACTACTGTTCAATTTATCATAATCCTTCTCAAATTGCATGCATTTGTTGTATATGTGTGTGTCCATTTGTAACATTATCTAAATTGTCTATAGCAAGACATGTTGGTCAGCCTTTTCATTCTGGCTGGTTTAGAATATTTTTTTTGGGTTGGCTGGAAATCATAAACAATCTGATCCTCAGTAGCTGAAATGGCAAAAGTTATATCTAGGGGTATCAGATGGAAGTGGCCATAGGTTAGCAAGCAGTTTGACTACTTACTTTGGGCAAGTGGCAGGGGACTCCTGGCACCATAATGACTATAGTATTCTGTAATAGTAATTGTGCATGGATGGTTTTATTTTATTTATTTTAACCTCGGCAGTTAACCCATGCATTGAAGAATAAAGCACATTCTATTAGGCAAGTATTGCAAATGTAGATTGTATAATAATTCCACGTGCAAACACATCTGCTTGTGGTATTTTTTTTTTTTTTTTTTAAAGGGAGACAGTATTTTATACATTTAAAACTATAACATCCTCATTGGATTCAATGCTTTCCTATAGGCAAGCTCTAATGCCCTTGGGGCGCTAGCCGCGCATGCACATTAGGTCCTCCATCGATGGGGCGAGGAGACCTCTGCGCTAGAATTAAGGGAAGTGTTAAAGAGGTTGTTGGCTGTCAAGGGGGGTGGCCATACTATAATGTTAGGAATACAGTTTTGTATACCTAACTCTATAGCAGTCCTTTAAGTCCTGCATCTATAAACTTGGTTTATATAACTTAATCAAAATGCGGTCAGGTCTTTCATGCTCTGCACAGCTATCAGTGTTTTTATATTGGGTGTTAAATATTATTTTTTAATTAACGGCTTTATGTATTGGTATTAGTTTGCTTTACATTGTTAACATTTGGAATTGCAAAGTAATTGTGTATTAAAAGGTTAATGTTAAAAGTGCAGGAAAATTTAATTTCTTTTATTTTCATTCACAAGCTTTGTACCCTGGTTTTAATTGATACACTTGTGATTTGGTACAGTTTAGCTTTACACTTCTTTTAAAAAGGTATTTCACACTCTATGCTGGGTACCAAATCAACTTAAAGGGACACTCCAGGCACCCAGACCACTTCTACTCATTGGAGTGGTCTGGGTGCCAACTCCCACTACTCCTAACCCTGCAAGTGTAATTATTGCAGTTTTTTATAAACTGCAATAATTACCTTGCAGGGTTAACTCCACCTCCAGTGGCTGTCTACTAGACAGCTACTAGAGGTCACTTCCTGAATCATAGCAAAGATTTCCTTTGCTAGAGCGTCGCTGGACGTCCTCACACTGTGTGAGGACCTCCAGCGTCGCTTATTTCCTCATAGGAAAGCATTGAAAATCGTTTTCAATGCTTTCCTATGGGGAGCGCTAATGCGCATGCACGGCATTGCCGCGCATGCGCATTAGGTCTCCTCGGCCGACGGAGACAGGAGGAGCGGCGCGAAGGAGGAGACAGCGACGAGGAACATCGTCGCTGCCTCAGGTAAGTGACTGAAGGGGTTTTCACCCTTTCAGTAACCATGGATTGGGGAGTGGGAGGGAGAGGGAACCTCCAGTGCCAGGAAAACAGATTGTTTTCCTGGCACTGGAGATTCCCTTTAATCAAAGTAAAGTTGTTATGGTGTAGGAGTTCCCTGGTGTTGGCTCACCTTAAGGGGTATTTTTTTTCAAGCCAGTTTCAAGCCAGTTTTGTGAATGGGGAGTCATTGATTGACTGAGATTATTAGCTGGCTGCTCTCAGCCAGTCAGTGACGCAGTTGCCTGACTCTGCAAGAGCCTTCTGGTTTCCCCGATTTTTGCAAAACAGAAGGATAGAGAGGCAGGCAGATTCAGAGTTGGAACACAGACTTTGGGGTGAAACTGTTCAAAAATGGTTTAACCTTGTAAGGTGAGCCACCGCCACGAAACCCCTGACACCATACCTGCTTAAGTTTAATTACGTTTTGTGGTCCTTTAAAAGACACTGCTACACAGAAGAATATTTTTGAGATGTATCTCTCTATTTACCAAGTCCTGTTGTATGTAGATTACATTACATAATTGATTTCGTCAGCATTTGGTCTGCCAATGTTTCAGATTGATATGCAGCCTTCCCTGCTTTAAAGATTAACCATTACAAGGGAGCTCAAATGCTTTCAATATATTCCTACCCTATTCCTACCCTTCATTTTTATTTTTTTCTACAGATCACTTTTTTTTTTTTTTTTTATACTTTATTTTTTTCTGTGCTTGATAATATATAAAAGTTTGCAATACCATGACAGCAAGATCAGTAATTTTGAAAATAAACATACAAGAACATTGGCATTGTATTCAAAGTAACAGCACAATTTTATAAAAATAAAGTCAGGCTATTAAATGAAACAAACATGTGTTTTCTAGGCTAGGTTGATGTGTCTAATATGATGAGTGGCGTCCAGGATTATCAGGCTGCCTAGACTTGGATAGAGTGAGTGTAAGCAAACTAGTCTAGCACTGAGAGTAAGGCTACTCCTAAAACAAAATAGTGTGACTAGGCATGGTGATGATGAAACAAAACAGGCAATATATCATTCGTTTGGGTGGCTCTTAGATGCTGAGATTGCCTATATATTAACCACTAAGATATTTTATTGTGTAAAATGTAGCTTAGCAAGCCTAATAAAATGCAGGAATCATCCCCCGCCGGCCTCCGGACTGGCTTCCTGCTTCTTCTCTTCAGCATCCCTCCGGAAACACTTTGGGGATGAGCGTGAGAGCGAGGTTGTTAAGCAGGTTGGCTCTGCGGGGAAAGTGGCTTGGATTATAGGAGTGTAGGTGAGTCTCGGGTTGTGTATAGTAGCCCAGAACTTCTCACATATGAGATGGAATGCCTTAAGGAATGGGTCCTTGTGCGTTGGCACTTGAGGTAAGATGCCCGCAGTTGGTTGATCCATTTTGGTGGTAGGCACGAACTCTCCGGTTTCTTGGTCAGCTAGTGGATGCAGAAGGGTAGGTGCACCAGTGGGTGCCAGGATATCCCTCACCGGCCCAGGGGGGAACCAGGGCACACCGCAAACAGATTGTCGGCCAAGTCCGAGATCGGCTGCCTCCCCGTCCTCGACCAAAACAGTAGGTTATGTCTACAGGCTTCAGTCTAAAAGGTGCTGGGACATCCGCAGTAGTCTCCCCGGGAATGTAAGTTAGCCCACAACAAGAGCAGTAATGTCTAGATTGTGACTATAATTGTAGATATCCCAGAGGAGCTTCAGCACCATGCGACCATCTCCGTCAGGCCTCGCCCCTATACGGATCACTTTTTAAAAATTATTTTGATTAATAAAACTAGGTTGGTCTTGCCACAACCATGTGAAAACAAGTAGGCACTTTATTCAAATTGAACTTGCTTCCACATTATTTTTTTAATATTTCAACAAATTTTGTGAAGCTATTGGCATTGAGTTGCATGCATTCCTAAATTGCCGTTCTATGGTCTTACGAGGGAAGTCCATTGTAATCAAAGGAAAATTGATTAGGTGAAACCTCATAAAAGCAAGTGCAACATAATTACTAACATTTTGTTGTAGTTTGAGATCTTGTGTTGGGGAAGAAAAGGTCATTTACAGATACTGCATCCTGTCCTTATAGAATGAATAAAGGTATATTTCAGGCTCGCGTTAATATCCATGCAGTTTTTCATTTGTTTAATATTTAAAATGTTTCCTATCCTGGGACTCCTGAATCTTCAGCTTCATCTCTGTATACAGAGTTTGATTTTTCCATCAGTTGCTGCTACTTAATATTTTACAAAACTGTATTTATTTTTTTTATTCTAGAATTGGATTCTTACATTATCCTCGCACAATTCATATTTCTATTTTACACTTGTTTTGTATAGTCTATAATTAGCCCTTTGCTTTATTTTGTGTGCACAAAATACTTGTTGCTTTGTATAATCATCCTTTTGTGGTAGCTCGGGAAATGTAACTCTTACATAATCTATATTCACTCACTGAAGCTCTAGAATTTCCCCTTTCATTCCTTTCCGACCTCTTGGATTGACGCACTAAGATTTTTGGAGGAAATCCATAACCTCTGGCTACTTAAAGGACCACTCTGGGCACCCAGACCACTTCAGCTTAATGAAGTGGTCTGGGTGCCAGGTCCAGCTAGGGTTAACCCATTTTTTTAAATAAACATAGCAGTTTCAGAGAAACTGCGATGTTTATAAATGGGTTAATCCAGCCCTCAAATCCTCTAGTGGCTGTCTCACTGACAGCCGCTAGAGGCGCTTGCGTGATTCTCACTGTGAAAATCCCAGTGAGAGCACGCAAGAGTCCATAGGAAAGCATTGATAATGCTTTCCTATGAGACCGGCTGAATGCGCGTGCAGCTCTTGCCGCGCGTGCGCAGTCAGCCGAATGGGAGGAGAGGAGGAGGATCGGAGGAGGAGAGCTCCCTGCCCGGCGCTGGAGAAAGGTAAGTGTTTAACCCTTTCCTCTCCCCAGAGCCCGGCAGGAGGGGGTCCCTGAGGTTGGGGGCACCCTCAGGGCACTATAGTGCCAGGAAAATTAGTATGTTTTCCTGGCGCTATAGTGGTCCTTTAACAAGAAAGCATAGGTTAAAACCACTAAAATGCAATTCTTGCCAAACTGGATAGATGTGTATAACGATTTCATTTCAGTTACATAAACCATTACATTTTAAAATGTGAAGTATAGACTCTGATAAACAGAAGCAAGAGGGAAAAGGACCATATATCGGATCCTATGAAACTGGAAGATAATAGGGATTCACCAAAAACCTATATGACGATAAACATAGAAGGGTATACTAAAACAGTAGTAGCAAATATCCAGGAGCTTCCTAATTAAGTATTTTAGAGGAATATAGTATAAGATACAGTACGCAACAATATGTATGGCAAAGGTGACTAAAATCCTGGAGGAGGGTATAGTCCCAGGATAAATGAAACCTCTTGCCAAATATTATACTTCCATAAGGATAGAAGTTATAATAGTCAAAAGGCAATAAGATGTTATATTATTGACTATTACCAAACAAATCTATACAAGCAAAAAACCAGTATAGCGAACTGGTTGCTGAAAGCAATAAAAATATCGCTATGAAACAACTGAGAAAGTGAAAAAGCAATTTATTTCAAAATGTTGCTAAAAATATAAAATATAATAAAAAGTCCACAATATTCATACCAGTGAAGTAAGGGTAAAAAATGAAGGACAACCTTCTTCCCAGGCACGGATGGATGAGGATGCTGTTCGTTAACCTGCCATCCAAACAGTGACCGCCGGTGAGGACGGCGTGCGTTCCACCGCGAGCCTCACTTCGGGGGAACAGCACTGCTTGCTAGATAGTGTCGGTATGCTGACTGGGATCCGGTGTGATAAGTTAAATTAAGGTAAATTACATCTGTTTTGAAAGTGAAACCAGTTTTTTTTTTTTTCTTTTTCTTTTTCATGCAGGCTCTGTCCGTCACAGCCAGGAGAAGTGTGGATACTACTGCATAAATAGAAACAAAAGTAAATTAACTCCTAAATGGCAGAGAATTGAGCAGTGAAACCTCAGAGGCATGATCTATACACCTTAATTACGTTAAAGTTGTTTTGGTGACTATAGTATCTCTTTAAACAGCTGGCAATGACTTGGCAAGGAATGTTTAGCCACTTCATGGTGTTTTTATAAAGTGCTGGCATGAGCAGGAGTTTCTGGAAATTTTCGTTAAGTTATCTGCTTTCACTTGTGAAAGTTGTTAGTGTAACTACAGCTCTCACAATCCATTGTTGTGCTTTCTAATGACATGAGTGACTGAGGAGAGTAGGACAGAAAAGAATTGACATTACTGTAATGGGTAAGAAGAGGAATTGGCATTACCCAGCAGAACTCTAATTTCTGGATGTCAGCCCCCCTATGACGCTTCCAGAGGTGGATTTACACCTCTGACAGCAAATGGGTCAAACTCTGTATGTGCTCTGTTTCATTGGGAAACTCTGCCTATACAGACTCCAGCCACCACGACCACTTCAAATCACTGAAGTGGCTATAGTGCTTGGAGCAACCCTTTAAGATGCAGAATGCTGCAAAACATTTACAAAAATTGTAGAGCATCGTTCGTGCACAAAACTTATTTTGAGTCAGGGGAAAAAAAGCTATAAAGAGTAATGCATAGAAATTGTTATGCCTGAAATGTCCCTTCATTACAAATTCTAAAATGGTCAAACATTAATATGACCTGTCCATATCGTAGATTGCAGAAAAAAAATATTAATATTAGAACCTCAATGCTGGCAATACATTTGTTCATATTACGAATCTGAGTTGACAAATACAAAATAAAGGAGAGATTTATCAAGGCAAAACAGGTGCCAATCTGGTACGAAAAATGCTAAATAAGAAGCACTCACCTGGAACACTGACGGAATGTCTCCGAGCATTTAGCACTTTGTACCCGAATAGCACCTGTTTTGTCTTGATAAATCTCTACCAAAATGTTTAAATTATACTGAACACAAAAGCCTTGGGTTAGTTGGGAAGAAAAAGCCATCTGGAGGTTTCGTAAAGAGGAGGGAAATCCAGAATAAAAATGGCAATTTAAATTCCTGGGGACAAGTGCAGACTGGGAGTGTTAGACATGCCGCTGATTTTATTTTTTTCTTATATATTTTATGAGTTGGACTGAACTACTTGCTATCTATTTCAACAGACTGGCAAATGCAGTACTGCAGTCAGTAGAGTTGGGGAGACGTATATTTGTTACCAGTTAAGCAACCAGTTTAGTAGCTTTGCATTATTTAGGTGCGTACAGAAACCTAATCTGTACAGTTAATTATCCACACCTTGGTTCCACCCTTCTGGCATTTGATAAACTATTTCAACTGCTTTAAAAATGGAATCTAAATAAGATATACAGAAAACTGTGAGTTCATTTTTTAAGCCCTTATTGTGCATCCTTGTACTTGATAATCTCTGACTTGAAGTTCTAATATTTAAATGGATGGCACGTGCCAAAACTTGTTTATTGTATTGTGTTGCGAAGAGCTGTTGGATGCAGAGCTCAATGCTTTTTGCAAATGGTTCTCAAGCGGTTTTCCACCCGAAACCCTCCCATCTACTGATTAGACTTCAATGACGTGCTGGGGGAGCTTAGTAGCCAGTCAGTGCTGACCAAATGTGGATCGATAATAAGGAAGAAGAAATTATCATGTATCTCTGTGAATGCAGAGGCCGGGCTTTTTGTGCCACGAGAGCAACAGACTGTTTTCATCCAAAAGACTTATTGCACCATGACCACTGCAATGAGAGAAAGTACATGAAAGATAAGGAAAGCCCATATTCCCTGGGTATCCAGCAACAGCAGGGGGTGCTGCATTCCAATTACCCTCGCACAATAACACTTCTCATTCTTTTACCCAATCCATAAACCTGTGAATATTCATACTGCATGGGCAATGTCATGGCTTTAACCTCCTCCTTCCCCATCATATATGCTATTTATGGGTTATAATTCTTTTAATAAAGCGCCAACAAATCCCGTAGCACTGTACAATACGTCTGGACGCACAGGAACAGAGATTGTTGAGGGCCCTGCTCAAACAAGCTTACATTCTAGAGTTAAAGGGACACTCCAGGCACGCAGATCACATCTGCCAATTGGAGTTGTCTGGGTGCCAACTCCCACTACCCTTAACCCTGCAAGTGTAATTATTGCAGTTTTTATAAACTGCAATAATTACCTTGCAGGGTTAACTGCTCCTCTAGTGGCTGTCTACTAGACAGCCACTAGAGGGCACTTCCAGGATTATAGCACAGATTTTCTGTGCTATAGCGTCGTTGAATGTCCTCACGCTATGTGAGGACCTGCATCATCGCTAAAATGCCCATAGGAAAGCATTGAAAACCTTTTCAAGGCTTTCCTATAGGGAGGTCTAATGCGCTTGTGCGGCATTGCTGCGCATGCGCATTAGGTCTCCCCCGCCGGCGGTCGTGATCAGTCTTCCTGACCGGCTGACGTGGTGATGGGGAGGAGCGTGGGCGGACCAAGAAACAGCGCCAAGGGACATCGTCACTGCCTCTGGTAAGTGACTGGAGGGGTTTTGACCCCTTCAGCAACCGGGGATGGGAGGTGGGAGGGAGAGGGGACCTGCAGTGCCAGGAAAACTGTCCCTTGCAGTGCCAGGAAAAAGTCCCTTTAATGTAAAGTCTCCAGAATCTACCCTTTACCTGTAAAACATGGGCTGTGGTCCCCTTTTTCCTCACACATAGGTTAGCAGAATGCATCCACACAATAAAATGAACCAATGTTAAATATGTGCGTTGCTCAACCTTCAAGTAAGTACAATCCCTGGGTTATAAGTCAAGCCAAGTTGCACTGCCCGTAGTTCCCCAGCTGTGAAGTGAGAAATGTGTACCTTCTAAAACATATTGTGACCAATAGATCTGGCAACACAAAACTGGCACCTGCACAGCATTGTAGGTGAGACTATTGGCTTCATCATTTTTGTGTTGTTACTCGTAAGCGTTTACCAGGTGCGTTGTTAGTTTTTTTCTTTTTTTTTTTTCTTTTTTAAAACCTTTACTTGGTAAACTTTAACTTAAGAAAAATGGTTTGGTTACTCTCATGTGCGTTTTTAATACACATTTTGGCCAATAATTCTTGTTTCTCTGATATTGAGAATGATGTGTAATACACACGAGAGCCCAACCCTGTTGTATCTGTAACTTTAAACACGGTGACTGTTGCGTGACCAATTGCTGTCAACTCTGTTGTACTTTCATCTGTTTGTTGTTGGAAGAACCTGTACCTTTTGATGGTATATTTCCAAATTCTACACTTTTTTTTATAAACATTACCTGTGTTGGTTCACCTTCAAAGCTAGTCTAGGGACACTCCCTTCAAATAAAGAGTCTCATTAGGACCGTACTCTGCTAAATATTGCAATACATATCTTTTAGAACATATCTGTGCAGAATATTTACTTTTACCTGTTTCTGTAAATGCCAGATTTTTTGTTTCTTTGCTAAGGGTTAATGTGACACATTCCACCATCCAATAAAAATATTATATATATGTAAATTGTATCTACTTTTTTTGTTTTATTTTTATATAACAAAATTTCCGCATATCTGATCATTTTTAATAGCTGGCTTTGTCAGCTGCAATGGTAATCCATGGGACTGGCAGTGACTTTATCAACAAATGGTTTAAAGAACACTATAACCACTACAGCAACTTACAATAATATATGTACCTTGGGTGCTATTTTATTTCCATGTTCTCTCTTAGTTTTCCCGTTGCTTTTCACACATCTCTCTTACCTTTCCCACTTCTTTCCTTCCGTCCCACCTCTCTCCTAATTTGTCTTCCCCTGGTTCCATGACTCGCTCACAGGGTCTATCCCATGCGCTCTCTCCCACCATCTATTACTTATTCTGTAATTTTGCTCTCCATACCCGTTAATCGCTTTCCACCTCCCGTTTTCTTCACTGCTCTTCAATGACCTCTTCCTTTCTTTTTCCAGGTTTATCTCCTTTCTTTTTGCTTTCCACATTGTCCCCTCTCTCCATCTGATATTTTGCTCTTTCCACCTCTCTTCCTTACTTTGAATATCTGTCGTCCTATATCCAGTTCTTTTACACTGCTCCCCTTATTTCCCCCATTCTTCATTGCCCCTCCATATCTTGTCCATTCTCTGCCCTTATTGTTCTGCTCTCCTTATCGCTCAATGTTGAGAACATTCTAATGTCCTCTTCTATTTCCCCATCTCTCATATCATGCTCACCCTTTTCTTTCACTTAGATTCTCACCTTCTCTCCTCCAATTTGCTTACTTTGCAGTGTATACATGCTATTGATTTAATTTGTGTTTCTGTGTGTCTGAAACTTTTTTTTTGTTTTCTCCTCCTGGTGTCTTTCTAAAGATTTTTTTTTTTTTGGTACGGGCCACTTACTGTCCGTAGATAAATTCTATTCACTATATTTGTTACGTTACTGCTTACATTATTTTATTAAATATTCATTACCCAACAATAATACATCAAGAGCTCAGGCTATTTGCACACGATTCCCTCTCCTCTGAATATTCTCTTGGCTCAAAAAAAATAAATAAATAATTGGAATGAAAGATGTGCGCTCAGTCCTGCTGACCCTGGTTTTTATTGTGAGTCTATTAAAGTCCTGTTACGGTAGAGGTTTGGATCTCGTCTTGTTTATCAAGCTGCATTACTGAAGTTAATCTTATTTGTGCACATTTCCTGCATGTTGTATAACTAAAGACTATTGGCAAAGCCGGAAGAGTGGACGTAGCTGCAAGGATACAGTCTATTTTTCAAAACAAATCCACTTAACAATGCATTGTTCTTGGACCATTTGTATAATTATTTTTCTAATGAGTCATCTATTAGGAAATATCTCTAATACGTTTTTTTTTTGCATCTCCATCCCCCACCCCTCGTCCCTTAACCTTTATTTTTTTTTTTTTTTTTTATATATTATGGATTCCGTTTTCTAGGGAAGGTGCTGTGTGAGTGCTATGTAGTGGGTTATGAGTTAGATTTTAAATACATAGCTCCACCCCTTTTCCACGTGGGTTCCACTTGAATTCAGTTCTGTACCAGTTGCTATGATATAGTGGCTTAACATTTAAAATCCCAAAAATCGGTATTGTAACCCAAACACCCACTGTATCGCTCTGCTTTGTTTAAAACAATAAACAGTTTTTGAAGAAAATAAATTGGTTAAAAATGTTTTACTGCTACAAGCCAGATCTAAAAGTCTTTTACAAACCGCCAGTTGCAGTGTGACTGCTAGGAACGGGCAGTGCAGCACTACATGCAGTGTCCTGCCCTTGAATGGCTGACAAATAGAGGTTCATGTCTTTCTTTTTTTCTTTTTCATGATTATTAAATCGCAGTATGGACTAATGCAGTCAGAAACAAAATATCTAAATGCTAATTTGTATCTATAAATTTGCAATTTTGCACAATGTACAGACTAAACTGTAATTGTGTGTAGTATATGATAAAAATGAATCGGTGCATTTAGAGGGTTACTATATTAACTTCACTTTGAGTAAATGAAATGCCCTACTGCTCCCCCCCCCCCCGACTATCAAAGGGTTAAAAAACAAAACAAAAAAACTTTAAACACCTGATTCCAGCGCCCTCATCCTCTGATTCTTCACCTCCTCGGATGTCAATTGAGAGGAATAACCCATTGCGCATGCGCAACAACCCCTGCACATGCATTAGGTCTTCACCGCTGGGAAAATGTAATCAACGCATTCCTGTGCGGGCGTATAATACGCTGGACGCACAGCATGGTGGCCCCCTGGTAGGCAGACACTAGAAGCAGTCTTAACAATGCAATGAAAACATTAGTTTCTCTAAACTGCAATGTCACACCAAAGGTAGGTGAGCAGGAGAAGTGAGTGAAGGGTCTGGAGCTACTTACCTTTTTTTGAAAGCATGCAGTCACTCAATACAATTGGTTGTTACCGAAATTCTGCTTCTTTCATATCTACTGTCATACTTCATTAGCTACAGTATTGCAGCAGCCAATCAAAACCTTCCCAGCAAAGAATGAGTAGCCAACTCTTAATACTTCCATTGGCAGGCTTCCTCAGCCTTTCTACGACCATTCTTTATGTATTAAATATTAATCATGATAATAGCATGAATTATGTAACATAGTAATTAGTTTTAAGTACACAAAGATTAATCAGGCATTCCATTTGCTGTGTGTTCACAAGCAGAAAGAAACTCTGTTAAAGGGATAATACTATAGTGCCAGGAATACATAGCTGTATTGCTGGCACTATAGCTCCCTCTGCCTCCCCTTCCCCGGTGAATAAAGGGTTAAAAATACTTTATTTACCTGATCCCAGCGCTGGTCTCCCTCGCCCTCTCTGACAACCTGCGACGAGCCGACGCTAATGCGAATGCAGAGCGCGAGGACGTCCAGCATGTTAAGATCGAGGTGTTTCATTAAGCTGAAATGGTCTGGGTGCCTATAGTGTCCCTTTAAGTGTTTCCATTTTTTTTTTCCTCAAAAAGGGGAAAAAAAATATATGCTTGCACAATTGCTTACTTACATTACCAACAATCCTATTGGAGGAGGCACGTAGGGATTATAACTTGTATGATGCATACATTTGCTGGTCCGGTGTTGATGGCATGCATAAGTTTTTGGTTCGAAATATAAAGTATATTTATACCTGGCTGGTTCAGTGTATAATTTAAAATGGCACTGTCACCGTCTGGGTACTTTGCTGAATTCACAAAGACCCCTGATTCTAACATTGCTACTGGAGGTTGTGGGGAGCAGGTAAAGGTGAGACTTGCTTACCTGAACCTGTCCCGCATAGGTTCTGCCATCTTCCTCTGTCTGCTCCTCTTTAACTCCTGGCCCTGCTGTACCGTGAGATCCCCCATAGACAGAGACAATTTCCGGCAATCGTCGCTGGTGACGTCTGTCGGGATTAACACTGTAGCTCCGCCCAGTGTCTGAGAAAGTCTGGCGAAGGAATGATACAGAGAAGTCGTCCCTACTTTGTTTCTGTATATCTCTTAACAGAGTTTGAATTTCAGTGGAATTCTAACACCGTCAAAATTAGTATTTCATAAAGATTCTATCTTTATGCAGTAATCATTTTTCTGGGGGCTGGGGGGTTACAGTGTCGCTTTTGGTGCGTTTAAATACCAGAATGAGACTGTCTTCACATTTTGTGGATTAGAATTTTAATGTCAATCAAAATCACGGCAAACCTACTTTTGAACAATAGTTATGTGCAGGTTGTCGGTCCTTATTCCAGCATTGTGTACACTTTTGATTTAAGGAAGCTTAGTTCTACAGAAATGTTGCATTGCATTCTGTTTGTCCAGTGACTCTCCCCCTTCCTGGAGCTCTCCAAAACTGGCAGTGGACCACACACTAAGGTTTGAGGTCTTGGAATCGAGCCACAAACCTCACAGCTCTCGGGATGCACCGAAAACCTTCACAGCTGCGGAAATGCTAAATGCAGCACACATGTTTTATTTCTGCCTAATTTTCTCTGATGTGCAAAGGGTGAAAATAGCCCTGGCAGAGCATTAAAGAGGCACGAGCCCCATCAAGGGCTAAATTCTGCCCTGACACACTGCCGACACCAAGAATAGACTGGCGTTAATTAGCCGCGGTGTGATCATCCTGCAGAGCTCAGCATTGCTTGGCAGACGCACAAGACTGGACCATAGTACGTTCTCACTGTGCCGTGACTTTGCTTTCTGACTCGCTGTATGACTACATGCAGAAACATTCACAAGGTTGGGGGGTGAAATGGTTAATGAACACGAGCTAAAAGAAAATCTCAGAGTTTAAGTTGTTTCTAGAATTAGTAATTTTCCCCCTTTTTCTTTTTGTAAATTGACAATAATTATACTTTTGACAGTTTCATTTCATTCTCCATTTCTCTAAAGATGGATTAAGTTTTAACAGGTCAAATTATTTATTTACTAGTTTAGATAAGTGCCTGCTTCATGCTTTGTTTTCCCTTTATTCTCCTGCTATATTTGTCCCCATGTTTGCGTGACCTCTGAATGTCCCCCACGCTCCTTATCAGGAGTTAGTGTGCATGCGTACATTAAAGGGACACTAGCGTTAGGAATATAAATATGAATTCCTAATGCTATGATGTCCAGGCCACCGTTTAGGTGCCAAGATGAAAAAGGTGATTTGGCTGACATTTTCTCCTTCATAGTGCTGGTCTCTGTTGTGCCACTCTACCTCTTTGAGATCGATGATCTCAGCCTATCAAAAGCTTCCTTATAGAAAATAATTGACGGGGGGAGGGTTAAAAAATGTGCACTAATTCTTGCCGTATCCTTTACTAGCTATTAACTGCAACCTTTTATGTCTTACTGTACATTACAGATATGTCATTACAAGCTTGCTTGTTAAACTATGCACAACAAAAAAAAAAAGTAAAAATAAAAGAATTAAGAGGATAGTGCACATCTGCGGCAAAACCAATCCGAGGCCATCACGGAAGTGCAGCTTAAGCCGAGGTTAAACTGGGGTGAGGGATGTGGGACGGGGTCGGGGCCAAGTAGCTGAGCCGAGCAGACACGCTTTATGAGAGCTCCAGGCAATAGGCAATATATTCACCCCATTTCTGCCCCCAAAACCTCTCCTTATCTGCTCTAAAGGTGCATCCTGATACTCTGGCATTGCGATGGTCCTGAAAATTTGTAAATTAAAGCCCGACAGCTGGGCCTGCACATTGGTGACCCTGCTGCGCCAAGCAAGCGGTGCGGTTAAGCCCAAGTTGGCCGATTACCCCAATAATTACTCAAAGGTGTCTGACGACTTCTACCTGAGGATAAGACGGATGAATTGCCCGCAGCACAGCCCTCAAAACAGTCTCTCACGGGCCCCGACACCTCACCGATCACTACCATAGTCCTGACGACACTAGTGGCGGGCCTCCAGAACACCGTTCTGGCGGACACAGCAAAGATCCGCGAGGATATTAGAGGCCTGTCTGGCAGGATGAGTACCCTGGAGGGAACCGCTAATGAGCAAGCCAAGCAAATTACCTCCCTATAACTGGAGATCAAGAATCTGAACAAGCGGAACAATTCATATGACCAACTCTTTGCTGCACTGGAAGACTCAAGGTGCAGAACAAAATAAGAGGCATCACAGAGGATGTGCCGTCAGCCAAAATGCCTCCCCTCCTGCGGTGCCTATTTACCGAACTGCTGCCCCAAAAATAGGATAAGGAGGTGGACTTGGAGGGATTCTTACGCGTTCCCAAGTCTCCAAGGGGACCCCCAAGGACCTGGTGGTTCGCCTCCTGAGCGGCAGGGACAGAGCCGCGATAATGACAACGATAATAAACCACACACCTTACGACTTCGAAACCCTACACCTCACTTTCTGTGGGGATCTGTCCGGATACACCCTGGCGTGGAGAAGAACGCTGGCACCCTTCGCAGCCCTGTTCAGACACCATAAGGTTCAATACCGCTGGCGAATGGCGCACAAGCTCCAAGTCCTGAAAGACCATGTTAAGCACAAAAGACACAACATCAAGGAAGCGAAGGCACTGCTGGCCATCCTAGGTCAACCTCAGGACTCTCTGGCAACCACAAGGCGGGTCACAACGAGCTCCACACAAATGGAATACTGTTACAGCGTAACCGTTCACACCTAGAGAATCCCCGCTGGATCACGCAACAGCAAAAATTACCTGAACGACAGGGTGATACCGTGACCACACCGGGGTTTAATGTCAATACCATTGCTAGCTCTCCTGCATGGAGCTCCGTTATCAGTTTTCAGTTATTTTGATGTATCTTTTTTTTTTTTTTTTAATGCTATACAGCCTCATCAAAGGCGTTAAACCTTGCACTTTACCAACCACATTGTATTGACGACCGGGTCCTCCCGATTCACCATCTGAGACCCCTGTAATGACCACACTTAGGGAACTGATCCAGAATGACCCCTAGTACCTCACACTTTTAGTATGAACATCTAGTCTTACTCATGTAAATTCGGCTTTTATATCATAAAAAAAAAAAGTCCGTTCATGGAATGTATGCTTATCACACTCATTGTGTGCATAGTTGAATGTTGTGAAAGAACCTGTCTCAACAACCACTCTCACGTATGCTGAAAAATAAAATGTTCTGTTAACTGACACAAAAAATTATTTTATTTAAAAAAAAAAAAAAAAAAAAATAGGGTGAGGGACATAGCACCCAGACAACTTCATTGAGATGAAGTGGTGTCTGTGCCCTCTAGAGTCCTTTTTAAGTCTGAAAGTTCCCTCTGGTCTGTGTGGAACTATGTGCAATTTTTATAACCTGTGTTCACCTTAAACTGTTTGTAATTGTATTGGGGACCTCTTGTCATCATTCATCAATACTATTAACTTGCCAACGTACTATTTCGGTTCTCTGCGCCATACTGGTAAGTCGCCATATCACTACTGATTCTATGCGACAACCTGCTGCCTATCAATGCATCTGTATTTTTGGGGTCACCCATATGCAATGACTTTAGGAAGTGCTATTTAAAAATGCAAATGGGTTTCATGTTTCTGTATACGAAGCTCTAGATATTAACTTTTTTTTTCTCTGATCCAGAATAGGCTGATAATAATCCCAGGAAAAATGGATTTATGCTTACTTGTTACCATTTTGACGTTTTTATTTATTAGATATGCCTTTGTTAACATAGCCCTCGCTAAATGGTTGGATATTTAAAAGAACAGCAACATTAAAAAAATAAAATATAATTATATTGAACATTGGAATGTGTTTATATTTTTGTATTGATTACATTACTGGGCTCCCTTTCTTATAAAACATGCCTTAAAGGGACATTCCACTGCCTAAATTCAAAGTACCGTATATACTCGAGTATAAGTTGACCCGAATATAAGTCGAGACCCCTAATTTTACCCAAAAAAACTGGGAAAACGTATTGACTAGAGTATAAGACTAGGGTGGGAAATGCAGCAGCTACTAGTAAATTTCTAAATAAAATTAGATCCCAAAAAAATTATATTAATTGAATATTTATTTACAGTGTGTGTATATAATGAGTGCAGTGTGTATGTGTATGTGATGCAGAGCCTTCGTGGGAGGTGGGCATTTTTATTATTATTTTTTTGTCCATAACATTATTATTATTATTATTATTATTTTCATATTTTTTTAATATTATTTTATTGTAATATTTTTTTTATATTATTATTTTAATATTTTTTTTATATAACTTAAATGTATGTTTATTTTGTATTCGTCCCCCCCTCCCTGCTTGTTAGCTGGCCAGGGAGGGGGGCTCTCATTCCCTGGTGGTCCAGTGGATGGGCTGTGCAAGAGGGGGCTGGCAGAGAGCGTTTACTTACCTTTCCTGCAGCTCCTGTCAGCCCCCTTCTCTCGCCTCCGGTCCAGTCAGCTCCCTCTGCAGGTCTCGCGGTGTGAGACTTGCAGTGGGGAGCTGACCGGACCGGAGGAGAGAGAAGGGAGCTGACAGGAGCTGCAGGAAAGGTAAGTAAACGCTCTCTGCCAGCCCCCAACAGCCCCTTGTCTGTCTTATGGCAATGTAAGTCTCCATAATACAGACACTCACTCGAGTATAAGACGAGTGGGGTTTTTTCAGCACAAAAAATGTGCTGAAAAACTTGTCTTATACTCGAGTATATACGGTAAATAAAAAACATTATTTAGTACATATACCCCAAATGAAAACTTCCATGCGTTTACTTATGCTTTTTTTTTTTTTTTTTACTGAGATATACCTAAAAACAGCTTTCAAATGTTGCAGTTCTGCATTTGCAAGCCCTCCCCTTCTAACCCCGCCCAGACAATATGTTGCCGTCCAATCAGACTTACCAACGCAGCTCAATGAGAAGTATTTGCAAGGCAGGTGTTCTGAGCCATTGTTGCCGCTTGTGTTTAACTTCACTGAGCTAAACAAACCAGGTAGTAACAGGACCAAAGTGTCATTTAGATAAGTGTCATTTTCTACTGAAATCTGCACTTTTTGCTAAATTTAATAAAGAGGACACTCTTCACACACAAAGCTTTTCAAGAAGCTAAAGTGCTTAGGTGTTCCTTTAATTTCCGCACTGCCACAACAGAGTTCTCTCGCAGCCACTCTACCTCTGACACCATCAGTTGTGATAACTTTACATCTATCTGTTTGCCAAGCATTCCGTACATGCTGGGCAATTGGTACGCTCCACCAATTAACAGCATCTCATTGAGAAGTACTGAATCCACCACTTCTTTATGAGAGGCATTGGACTTGTTCAGCATCATCATGTTGTGGATGAGACACCAACCGTGAAGGCAATACTGAGGAAATCTATCTAATGCCTGCATTACAACTATAAGCATTTGTGTTTCTCAGACATGGCAGTGCTACATTGTTTGAGTACAGGAACTGCAACTGTGCAACCAAACCACTATGTTAATATGCAGTGGTTTGGAGGTACGTGCCCCTTTAATTTTCTGTGGGTAAAATTGAATTGTCTGACTTGGTGGCTAAATATTAATTTTGATTTTAATGTAGGCAGTCATTTCCTACAATTTTTTTAATGCAATAAAATGATATACACGTAAATTGATAGAGTGATCAATTAACGGTTTTGTCATTTATTTTAATTATAGAAATAAAACTATAATTACCCTTGCCGCCATCATGCAGTAAAATGGAGTGCTGTGCTGCATCTACATGGGTTTATTTAGTACGTCAGAAATTGGAGAGAATTGTCAAGATCGTTGTCAGACTTTCATTTGTCAAGTTTTGTAATTCCTGTTTGCATCCTGCTGAAAGCATATATATGTGTGTGTGTATGTATTTATGTGTGTATATATGTGTGTGTGTGTGTGTGTGTGTGTATATATATATATATATATATATATATATATTGTGTGTGTATGTGTATGTAAATGTAGATACATGTATGAATGTTTCGTGTATGTTTCAGGGTTTGAAAGTAGAAACAAATTGGCCATATATTACTAGCGTAGGTACTTCTGAGAGTTTAAATATAATTTTCAGCATTAAGTGATATTTCTTAAAAATATGACCTAAAATGGTATCATAAAGTTGAAAAATTATAAAAAAAAATTCCTGCACGTTAAGGTTGGTAAACAATTAATGAATGTCAAGGGAAGGGGTCGGCTTGTGACACGAATAACCTGGGATGGTGGGACAGGACCGACAATAGACTCCATGACACTCCAGCATTCTGAATAACTGTATTTAGAACACTGGAGTTTCTTTAGCAATCTTCAAATTGTGTGGATTTCTAATTGAATTTCACAATATACAATTATTACCGCTAATTGTAATAAACACTTCGGTAATCTTTACTTGGGTGATTGCACAACATCATTAGAAAAACCTAAGACCATTCCGGTTTAAACCTAATGCTTTGCTAAGAATTTTTACTTGATGCATGCTCAGTGATGGGCTATTGTGGCAGGCAAGCATATTTAGAATTAAGATTAAATTACAGACATTCTTGCAGGACTGCTGCAGAATTTGACTCACACCCGGTGCGCTTATCTGGAATTAACACAGGAGGGTGGTGGCATGATAAGAGCCTGTTGAAAACTGTGGTTTCTTAATGCTGACTGTCAATATTCTTATCCCTCCATTGTTATAGCATGTGTTTTTTTATTTTTTATTTTATTTTAGTTTTTTTTTAAAGTCACAGCATGTAATATAGTAGATTTCACTAGAACAGCAATGGTCAGCCTATAGCTGTTTTAAATGTTGCCCTTTAATGCTCAATCATTTAACTTTGGGACAATATTTGCCCTCCACTATTTAAAAAAAAAAAAAAAGAATACTGTTCTGGCTGTTGTTTGGACAACAGTTTGAAATCCAAGTAGTTAATGTCTACCTTCTGTCAATGCTGTTTTAAGGCATAATAGACCATTTTTTAAATTGTTGTGCGTTACTCAGATGGAATACAATGTAATTGTTTATTGTGCATTTTGGCACCAATTACTTACCACTTCACTGTCCATTATCTGACTACCTTCACCACCCACTTTTTTTTAATTTTTATAATTTTATGAATTTTCTGGATTTGGTAAGCTGTCTCTGTTTAGCAGTTATATACGTAGTTATATAATATGTATTTATGTGTGCATGTAAATGGTCAAAGCAAAAGTTGAATGCATGTAATCTCCTGTATAAATTCATATAAATGTGTGATAAAAAAAAAAGTAAGTACAAAAACATTAAGGATATAAATATTCACCTGATATTAAAAAGTCATCTCTCTAAAATATATATATTTACTGCAAAATAATTTGCAAAGATTATAAATGGCAATATATATATATCGTTGAGATACAAAACCTAAACCTTGCCTTACCTTACCTTGTTGTCAATACATGACAGTGTGGATAATTTCTCACATGACACAGAGCATCTGTCTGCTCTAGAGCCCCGTTTTTAGAAGAAAAGAACAAAAAAAAATATCTATATCTATATCTATCTATATATATATATATATATATATAATATAATCCATTAGATTGTTTACTTATTTATTTTAATGAGCCAAAGCCAAATGTTGGTCTTTGTTTCATGAGCAGGTGCAACTCGTGAACAATGCTTCCCATGTATGTGAGTGCTGGTGTCAAATTTTACATTGAGAGAGGATCTCCCATTTTGGGTAGGAACAAAATGTACTAACACCGGAGTTACCTGTGAGCAAAATAGTGGCATGTGCCCTACAGGTTACTCCCTGTTTTTTAATACCAAGCTGGTTTACACTGTGCTGTTGGCTGGTTCATTCCTCGGCACTGCGCTCCCGCCTATATTAATGGTTATCATGAAGCATCTACAAAGTGGTTGTATGGGTTTCACCTAACTATTTTAGTAACACACTTAATTAATTCTCAGTATAGATGTCTGATTGTTGACGATGTTGGCATATTTATCTTCTGTATCTGCTCTTACTCGGATAGCTTTTTCGAACACTCAGGTGCCACATAAACAAAAGTTTTCTGGAACTCTGTTTTTATGAAGATTACACTGTGGGCTGTATTCACTAAATATTGAATTGTACTATATTAAAATCAGGCAAAATTCCGCCTCAAATAGCTAAGCTGTGACTATCTCTGGGTTGGAGAATTTTTTTCAAAAGCATAATTTATGTCCTAAATTTTGTAATGCGGTTTTCAATTCACAACAATTTGATTATTCGTGCATAAACCCCCTTGTGAAATATTTTTGCTAAATTGGGTAATCTTATCCGTGGTATCAGCAGTGGAATTCGTAGTCATACTTGTGCTTACGGAAGGCATATTTGCATTCTGTATCGGTTAAATTAGCCTCCAGTTTCCATTGCCCTAATGTAATTTGTTCATTCTGAACGGATTAAACTTCAGATGAGCTTGCATGCTGTCATTTTTAACTATAATGTCTTCTAGCCTAAATCATCCAGCGGGGGTTGCAGAGAGACGCACAGTTAAAGAATTCAAAAAATGCTTGTAATATGAATCGGAATATCCTGAAGAAACAATAAATTGAATATTTTAAGGTGTGTAGGGAAACGGCTCGCCATCCACGTGGGCCAATTTTTATCTCCCTCAAAAACGTGGAATGTTCTATTGAACCTGGTTGTTCAACTCTTTTTTTTATTTATTTATTTTTTTTCTTGGGCTAAAAGTTCCATAATTCTGGGCTCTTCATTCCAAACAACTGAGAAGACCCCTACACCCTAGACGTCTCCTTAGTCTTGTGGTCTGATTGTAGAATCCGTGTTCTCTTTGCTGTGGGTAAGCCAGATAGTACCTCTAACAAAAGGAACAAAAAAAAAATAAACTAATATTCCCCCATACATTTATTTCAAAAATCTGTCTGTTCATTTCTTGCTGAACTGTGAATTTTGGGAGCATTGTGGAAACCTGACAGATTTCTGTGCCGGAGTTGGCCTTTTCCAAAGATGTAGATTATTTACAGTTCGTTTTTGAATTTGCATTAATCGGTGGGAAGTTCTCCTGTTTTGCCTTTATTACTTAATTACTTAATAAGCGCACACTAGCTTTTGATTATATTCACAGTTTTTGTTTACTATGCTGTGCTTTTGAACAAAGTTGGCTGCCTCAAAGAGATGCACTGGAAATATATCTCTATCAATCCCTTGCGAAAGAATAATCATGAAGGCCAATATACATGTGATCTTTTACTAGACATAAAAAAATGAGTTTTCCTTTAAAAAAAAAAAAAAGTAAAGTGGGATTAAAAAAAAGTAAAATGAGGTTAGTTCTAATGAGCCAAATAAATTGCCAATCCAGTTTAAGACATAGTTACTATGGAAAGGATCCGTTGAGAACTTTTTTTGATGCATGACAGTTCACTGCATGTCTTTCTATAATTTTTTTCATTTATTTCACTAAATTTATTTTATTTGTATGTATGTCTTAGTTTTTCCAAGTAATATACACAATCATGAAGGTCAGCCATCTGTATTAAGATGTTTACACGCATTGGCCTACACCTAAGATTATCTTCTTGGGCGGTCTTCATAAACTGATCATTGCTGCACACATCTGTGTCTACAGGCAGTGGGGGCGGGGGGGGGGAGGGAGAAGAGTCAAGGTGTTCGTCAAATTGATTGGTAATGTACTAATTTGTGTTTCTAGGTATATGCACGAAGAATCTGATTGGTTATTCTACTTTGATTTATCGTCTGCGATAGACCTTACATTTTATTTTGTCTATTTTTGGTATTTTTCTAGAATATTCTTATTCACATAGTATTGAGTTCTGATACAGGGTTTACTTTTCACGAGATGTATGTCCCCCCACTCTTACGTTGTCGTCTCTCTTCCTAGAAGATATTTTGGTCTTCTTATGCATTAGGTTTCATAGCTGAATCTGAAGTGGCTGTGTTGGACTCTGAAGCACTGCTTTTATTGTATCCCATTACTCTTCTCTAGGTGGTTTCATCCAAACATCAATGGACTGGAAGCAGAGACACTACTCCTTAAACATGGGGGACACGGAAGCTTCCTGGCCCGTCCCAGCAAGAGTAATCCCGGAGATTTCACGCTGTCTGTTCGGTAAGGGATGAACGCTTGGAATGTGAATGTCTCACCTACTTCCTTGTGGCTGCCTTATTCATCATGACATTCAGGAACAGGGTTTTGGAGGTATCCAAATTTTGCAACGCTTCTTCATATAAGCTGGGGTGCGAGAGCTTGCCTATTGAATTTAGGGGATATCCATTTCCAGATATTTAGAATTTTGTTTAACCCTTTCAGTACCACATTCATAGTCACCTATTGGTCCTTAAGAGATTAATTAAAAATAAATAAAAATAATTAAATACATTTGGGGACATTCATATGAATGTATTGTATTTCCTAATATCTTTGTAACTTTGTCTAGGGAGGTTCGATCTAGCCCTCTTTGCAGTGAAGTACGTTCTTGTTGCACCTGGCGTTATAATAAACACAAGGTGTTTATACATTTTTTTTTTCTTCCAATCGGTTTATACTTTCACAGAAGTCTGTTAATATACAGCTTCCTTTGCACCCACACAGGAAATAACCTACGCACTTAACTTGCTATCGGCATACTAGTTGTCAACTCCACTTTTAGCCTGTCTTTGGAAAATTGCAAAAGAAATGTAGATCCACAGACACTGCCAAGAATTGTCTATCTTCAGACTGATACTGGTCTGCACAATAAGAGCTGATGTAATATGATGACTGTACTAGATTACGTAATCTAACAAGTAGGGTAAGCTATATCGCTCTCCAGCTTCTAGATAAACTATATCATCAGTATGAAAAATACCGGTAGCCACAAAAGTTGTAAATATGTAGACTGTCGCAAAACATTGAAAAATTCAGCATTATACTGAAAAAGTAGCTTTAAGGGAAACAGACTTGGCAGAATTAAATCCATTATTTTATTAAGCAGGTAACTTTTTTAAAAACTAAAATAAAGCCGAGAATAAAATGTGATTAAAGCCAACGCTGAAAAATTATTTGACAGCTGTGAAAAAGGTCACAGACATCCTTTTTAAGATGTCTGTTTACCGTTTCCCCTGGTTTTGGGGTCAAAAATCTGGGTCTTCTCGCTTCAGTAGACGTAAATGTTTCTGGCTTTTGCTAGTGTGCTGCTGATTGCCTGGCGTGTGAGCCAGTGGTGTATTTTGGATTTGTGCTGCCCTAAGCACGACTAAATTCGGGCACCCCCAAAATCTAAATTTGACCCCCCAATTCGTGTCAAGGCCACTTTTTTGATTGACAGACACATGCCCTCATTGATACATGCACTGATATACACTCACTGACAGATACAGTCATTGGCACACACAGTCATAAGCACACACTGTTTAACCAACACACACTTTCACTGACAGACACACACTCTCAGATACACATAAAATGACACACACACTGACACACACTCACAGGCACACCCATTCTCACTGAAAGACACACACACTTTCACTCACTCACAGACACACACTGACAGCTACACTCACTCACAGTAAGGTGGACAGCCCCAGAACACAAGGGAAGCAAGGCATTTGTCTGGGAGCTCGGGGTGGCATTTTTTGCCGCCCTAGGCAAATGCCTTGTTTGCCTTGTGGTAAATACATCCCTGGTGTGAGCCTAATACTTTGATTTAGAGTGAGTGACAAGTGTGCAATAGCTTAGCTATAATAGGTCTGATATACAAGTTTCAGTTTGCGTTTTTTTTTCATTTTAAAATTTTTCTTTTTTTTAAAAAAAAAAAAAGCAGCACACTTTTCTCTATAAATAACTTTTTGAATTTTAGGTCATATCTTTTGAAATGACAATTACTGCAGTAAATACTATTGAAACTTTTTATTACTGTATTCAAAATAGTATTTGAAATAAACATCTTAAAAAATTTAAAAAAAAAGCAATTGTGTTTTGTACTACTTTTACATTCAGGGTGAAACCAGCCCGTAATGGTTAAATTTTTTTTCAGCAATCCACAGAGAAATACTGGATGATTGTGTGCATGCTTAGTCATTCTTTACAAATTGCGGTGTGTGAATGTAACATTGCACGGCATTCTCTGACTGTTGCACAACAGGCTTGCAATTTACAAAATCAAAAAAGGAAGAAGGAAAAAAAAAATACAGCCTCCACAGTGGATGTTATCTTTCTATCTGCTAATACCTGAATGATATAACCACATGTAACGTAGCACAATAACAGCTGCTGTTAGAAAGAATCCATCTGATACACTCGGCCATCTTCACATTATTATTTTTTTTTATACACGGCACAGGCGAATGAATGTATCATTATTATTCCCTTGACAGCAGTAGTATTTCTGCTTGCCGGTTTCTGAAATAGTTTAGAATATGGAAAAACAATTCATGGCTAAGTTATAAATTCCAGCTGCTGCTCCTCGATCAAAAGTGCAACGTGTATTTGCATATTTAACCTGCGTTTAAAGGGGAACGATCATTTATCTGGAATAAAACATGGCACGTTTACCTACATGTGTGTTAATGTTTTTATATGATGCTACTTTTCTTCTTTTTAGTAAAGTTTTTGAAATGCACATCACAATCTAGTTAAGTTCAGGCACAGCCAAGGCATAGATTGCAAATGAGGAGTATGACAGACCGCCTGGCACCCCGACTGGGTGCCTTCGCCAATCGCTGCTTCCTCGTAATCCTTGAGTTGCATAAGCACCGCACCAAACACCATAACCACCGTAAACCCCACAAACCGCTGCAGCTTGGTTGGGGTCTCGCCCACCCTGGACCCAAGACCAGGATCCATCTTTCAGTGGGTAGACCTCTCCTAGTCTAGAGAGCAAAGCAGACTGCTCTTACAAGAGCAAGTGTTGTAATACAAGAGAGTATAGTGATTATAGCAATCCCCAGAGTGAATATAGCCTTTCAATCCCCCAAACATGAGCCTAGACTTCATGAAGAGGTAAAGCGTTCTCTGTAATGGGAGCCACACACAGTCTTTTATGTCAGTCCCTATACAAGGGGTTTCCTTAAACCTATTCCAGGGGCATTCCCCACTGGACCTCAGAATAGACTACAGCAAAAGCATATACACACACACAGTACATTGGCTCTCAGGTCAAGGACACCCCCATACCAAACAAGATAATCCCTCCCCTGTGCCTGGGAGATACTTTAGTTTAGTACAGTTCCTGACTAAATTATCTCCAGGCACAGAAAACATTCATTTTAACAACCTCCCAAAAGTACCCCTAAAACATATGGAAACCCCACAAAAGGCACATTTTCTGATAGCCACGATCTGGGGCACCAAGATATCCAAGAATCACCCAGATCGGTTCAGGGGTTCGGGATTTCCATGGAGGTCATAAGTTTACCAACCGCAAACGAGGCTCGTGCCCAAACGAGTTTCATGAAATCAGGCTGTGCGGTCGGTCTCTTTCGGGAGTTCACACTACAACAGAAATACGAATGCAACCAGTTCATATGTACACTTAGTCTGTGTCTCTTGTTCAGGAGTGTGTTTCCACCAAACGCCGCTCTTCTCAAGTGAATCCAGACGAACGTACGAAGAGATGGGAAGTCCCAGCGGTGTTCTCGCCATCGAGTGTCCGATTATAGTTCCATGCACTCGACGAACAAACACCGCTGTATATGTTCGCGGGAACAAGATGGCCGACACCTTGTGTTCATCCATACAAACGGCGGCCACCCAGCCGACCATTTAGAATGTTGCAGTTAACGAGGTCAGTAAGGTTAACAAGCGACAAACTCCACTTCCTGGTGGTCCAACTGTTCGGTAGTTGGTTCGGCCTACGAACAGCATAAGTATGATCCGTTCGGTAAGCCCCATGAACCGAACCTTATCAGGGAACAGGCATGAACAAAGCCTTTCTGTAGTCCTAAACCAAAGTCTAACACATGGGCCATAGTCCTGAGGTAAGAGGCTTGCAAGCTGGCCCCTCCAAGCACCTGTAAGGAGATTCAGTTCGTCTCAAGGAGGAGGCAATTTTTTCTACTTTCCCTGATATCGGTACTAAAATAAAAGTGCAAAAGGCAGAGATTATAACTTTGATTGTCCTTTTATACATGCCCCATCTCGTCTCTATTCCGCCACGGGGAGACTGTCTGTGACGGCAGTCTCCCAATTTCCGCCCCTATCTCCCCCATGTTGTGGACTACATCTCCCTTGATGCTTTGCCAGCATTATAACTGTAAGCGAATTATGGGAGATGTAGTCCAAAACAACTGAAGGGCCAAAGGTTTCCTATCCCTGCATTAAAGGAACACTATAGTGTCAGGAATAAAAACCTGTATTCCTAACCTTATAGGTCTCTGCCCCCCCCCCCTCCCATAGATCGCATGGGAAAGGTGATATTAAATTTTCTCCCATGCCGCACCGGTATCTTCATCATCATCATCATCATGATCTCCACCAATCCAAAGCATTGGAAGACTACTGCGCATGCGTGGCAGAACACCACACTGCACCAATCCGCTAATCCGAATATATATGCATTGAATCAATGGGGAACATTCTCTCTCTCTCAATCTCTCTCAATCTCTCTCAATCTCTCTCAATCTCTCTCAATCTCTCTCAATCTCTCTCAATCTCTCTCAATCTCTCTCAATCTCTCTCAATCTCTCTCAATCTCTCTCAATCTCTCTCAATCTCTCTCAATCTCTCTCAATCTCTCTCAATCTCTCTCAATCTCTCTCAATCTCTCTCAATCTCTCTCAATCTCTCTCAATCTCTCTCAATCTCTCTCAATCTCTCTCAATCTCTCTCAATCTCTCTCAATCTCTCTCAATCTCTCTCAATCTCTCTCAATCTCTCTCAATCTCTCTCAATCTCTCTCAATCTCTCTCAATCTCTCTCAATCTCTCTCTCTCTCTCTCTCTCTCTCTCTCTCTCTCTCTCTCTCTCTCTCTCTCTCTCTCTCTCAGGTGCGAAATGGAAGTGTTGAGGACGAGCAATTTTTTTTTTTTTTTTTTTTTTTTTTTTTGCAGGTTTGAAATATTTTTGGCGCTTTATTTGTTTTTCGGGTCTTTTTTTTGCTCTGTAACTTCAGTGGAAGTAGGTACATGAAACACAAAACGAATGTGTGTGCAGAGGGCAGGCAGTAAAATAACTCTGTTAATGAGCCCTACTGTTAACAGATCTGTGACTTTCACTTAACTGTGGATATCTTTCTGCTACAAAAACATTTTGCCTCTCTCAGCCTTGCGCATATTTTGTGGGTAGTTTCCTTGTGTTAGTTAATAATGGAAGAATGCTATGTGTAATCTAGATAGATTCAAAGTTAAACATAAAGATTTAAACTGAACCTAGGCGCCATCAGGGAGATTGGGCATTGATCAGCCATTAATCTTACACTCACATGGAACCTTTACGGGTTCAGGCATTTAACCCTACGATTGACAGTGTGCCCGATGAATTTCTTTTCAATGCAGTGAGCATGCCTCTGTAGTTAAAAGCTACATTAAAGATAAACAAGGAAATCCTGAATGGTAAGACTGCCCAAATCCACAATGTAAAAATGGTCACCTGTAAATCCAGGAATTATTGCTCCAATGTAAAAAATGCAAAAAGTTCAGTTACATCACCACACTTTACTCATTTCCTGTTGTACAAAACACCTGATAGTACATTTTAGAACATTGTTAAATCCTTCTTTAAAATAGGCTTTTGCCTTGAGAATTCTTTTAAGATTATTACTAAGTGTTGAAATGCATGAAGTAAGGTGGCTGTAACATGATATTGTCTTCCTGCATGATGGAATACATTTTTATATTGGAGCAAAAATTCCTAAATTTTTCATGGTGTGACGGTTTGTGTATCCATTGGTTTTTGTTTATTTGGTTTTGGGTATTCTGGGGACTGGAAGGATCCCAGTGGAGAGCTTAGTCAATGTGAGTTGTTTTTCCTTCCCCTATGGAGCTCCCAGTTGATTAAATGTATGACTTTTCAAAGATGAATTTTAGTTGGGTACCACATCAGAAAATCTATAATGACTACTTAATTTTGTGAATTTTATTAACATGTATACAGCTCCAGCTAAGGGATGTCTTTAATATGTATTGAGATTTGGTTTGAAGAAAAATCAAACCTGGCTTTCCTAAAATCCTTCCACTCACACAAGTTTTTATAGCATTGTCTGGGAATGGCCGCTCCCTCCAGGTGATATTAACAGCATGATCGGGTATCTTATGACTGACAAGGAGTCATGGGAGGCTATAGGCTTACAGGCTCTCTGGTAAAGTACCGTGTTTAAAAGCTTCTATTGCTAGATCCCGGCTTACAGGCAGAGCCATCTTTGTCTTTTATAATGGTCTGTGTATTTTGTAAAATCCTTTTCCACCAAACTGCACAGTGCTGCAGAATTTGTTGTCCCTTTATAAATACCAGTAATATTAATATGGGGAGTTGATATTCTACATCAATAAGACTGAGATCTGCTGGCTTCCCCCATCTTAGAATAATTTTTAAGGCCAAACCTTTTTTAAATGTTTATGTTGTGCAGAGATACAAACACAGAAAGGAGTATAATATCAGGCATTAGACAATCACCTCCAGAAAAATAGATATGTATATAGGCAAAACCCTATTTTAAGGAAGGTTGTAATAAAAGTCTCTTATAGGGACTCTACAGGCACCCAGACCCCCTGTTAATCCTACAGCTGAAATTATTGCTGTTCTGCAGAACGGCAGTGTGTTCTTTGCAGGGTTTAAGTGCCTCTGGTGGCTGGAACTCTGACCGCCACTAGAGACGCTTCTAAGGAAATAGCAGAGTCAAAGTATATTTCTAATAGATGGTCTCAGAGAGACAATCTGATTGATGCAGCACAGAGGTTTATCGCGCATGCACCCTAGTCTCCAAATGCTTTTCATTTGAAAATATCTCAAGCTCTGCCAAGGAGGCGGGGCCAGCTACTGAGACCAGTACTGCAAGAAGGAAGAGGTAAGTGTAAGTACAAGTACTTCTACAACCCTGGTCAGAGAGCGTGTATGTGCCCTGAGCCAGGCAAGCGGCCCAGTCTATTGCTTCTCTATGAGAATCATCTAAATGGACCATGATCAGGCAGCGCTGACCTCAGACGGCATTTAGAAGACCGCACTGTTTGCTTTACCTGGTGCTGAATTCCAGGTAGGTTTTTTTAACTTTAACATTTGTTTTATTTTTTATTTTTTTTTATTTTTTTAGGGGTGAACCATGGAGTACATTACATTATGCCCAATATATCATTATGAACTTAACCCCGTAAGGACACAACTTCTGGAATAAAAGGGAATCATGACGGAATCTTTCCGTCATGTGTCGTTAAAGGGTTACTCTAACTTTTTCTGTGATAGTTGTTGTTAATTGATGTAAGAGAAGGAGTCTGTATGGAATTTCTTGTATCAAGGCAGTTAGGATTGTTGCATTTCTGGTTTGTTTGAAATCTGCAAGTGTAGATATCTCACCTAGGATCTGTTTGACAGTTTACGATTGCGAGCCACCAACAGTTGTATTTTATTTGCTTGAGTATAATGTTCCAGTGACTTGTGTTGGTTATTTTTCAGTTTACTAATTGATTGCGTTAAAGTAAAATGTAAAGCACTCTGGATAAGAGAAACATTTTATTAAAAAAATAAACACAAGCCTTATAGTAAGCATGGTGCTACTGGACATGGAATTAATTACTAAACTCAAAGGTTGTAGCCAATTAAAAACAGAATGGCAACATTTTGTCTAAAATAATTTATCTGTTGAAAAATGCTTTCTAGAGAAATTAATGTTACATTTTGGATTTAAATTTGCTACAATGCAGAGTTTAGTAACTCCCATGGCAGAGGCTATCCGACATTGTTCTACATTTGGACTGTGAATGCAATTTGCGATATTCAATAACGCTGCTATGTTTCCAGAGATCATGTGATTCAGATGGTGCATCTTCAACAGGGTCTCTCTGGAGTTTCTATGCTGTAAAGGGATTGAAGAAACTGCATTCCCTTGATTCAAACTTACTGGCTGCTGCGCTCCGCATTCAGGAAATTTCCCCCAAATGTGTGCAGCTAATTTTGCCGGTATACTATAGCCAGCATCTTGGCAATGCCTGGTTTATGTGTTCTTTTTGCTTATATTTTAACTTCCTTTCATGACTACTGCTAGTATTTTATGCTGACAACGTATTTGTGAAGTTTTCCAAAACAGGATGTCTCTAAACCTTTCTTGTAAAAACCACGACAGCTCCATATTTGCTTCATGTACAAAATGCTGTCGTTCAGGGACTTTTTTCCTTTTGAGTAGTTACGGTTTTATTCAAAATAGTATGACTTTATTGTTTTGTAAACTTTAGACCTGCACGCACATGTCAGAGTTCCAGGCCTCTGTGAAAACGATTCAATTCACAATATGTAGGGAAAAGCTAAAACACTTCCACATTTTTTAAATTTATTTTTATCAAGCATGCAACATAATTTCTCCCTTTTATACTTGACTTTTAAATGAACATATTTTAGGCTCAAATAATTAAGCAAGTTTTAAATGGCATTGCCTTCATCCTAAAAGTATATACATACCCTTTTCACAGCGATCTTTGTAAGATTAAGTGGATGTATGTGCACTACGAAGGTGCAAATAGCGGCAGCTGTGCAATTCACACTTCTCTCAAGCGGACTGGACTATTTATGTCCCAGTGCCTTCTAAGATTAATGGAGCCCTAACCTCAAACTAAATGTAAAAAAACAAAACTATGCATGTTTTTGGTACTAGCCGCTACCATTCCCCCTAAAGCACTTCATACGCCATGAATATAATTTTTGAAAATGGATTAGTGTGTTTTTTCTGTGCACAACACTCCTATCTGTCAGGAATTGAGCTTTTATATATTAACCAGCTCAGAGGATACTTAAAGTTCTACTTGATAATCAGTAGCCAGCTTTGTGAGGTCGTCGATGGCCGGCCTGTGAGCATGCTATCGAGGACACGTAAAAAAACTATTTTCATCTATGTGATGCCTATCTGTAAAGCAGGGTGGTGACTGAGCGCATTGCAATAAATGCTTTCTTGAGTTCATTGCTCTTGACAGATTTGCCTGAGGGTTTTGGCATCCAGAGAATCCCTCTTTGTACCCAAACAAAAGCTGTGATTGTGGAAGGCTCTGTCATGCTCAGACAGTTGCTTTGGTGATGAAGAGGTTAAGGGCATTAAGGGGGGACTTTCAACACAGGACAGCCTTTGTTTTCTGTTAAGTACAAATCAGCTGGGATGCAGTACTTTGGAAGACCCCGAACAGCCAGGTAGGGAGTGATACCAATGCAATTTTTTAATTTTGTTTTCTGTTTTTTTTTCTGTTTTTTTTTCTGTTTTTAGCTCTATTATGCCTACTGTCAAATAATGAGAAGTGTAAATGCAAGCCAAAAAAGGAATCTCAAAAGTTCAGTTAAAAGGGTTTCTCCAAGTGCTATATCCACTTCAGTTATTCGACACTGTCACAGTGCTTCCAGTATGTATGTGCAGTGTTTTCACTGGCCAACATCAATTCTGTGCATGTTTTGGTGCCTATCGTTGGCACGCTCAGCTCACTGAAGACAGACAACCAATGATGGCACGGCCTCCCCTCGGTGTATCTCCCCTGACATCCCTCCTCCTGCAACAAGGAGGAGTACAATTATTCAAATTATCATTACTTTGACCAAAAACAATGTTTTATTGAACAATTAAGTTGGTTTAGTGCCACGGACCTCAGGGCGCTTTCTTGCATGGCTTACTAACCTAGGTTGCCTCCAGTGCAGGATCTCCAGTTCCCCCAGGGGTGCAGGGTTAAGGGTATAGGTATACTGCACCCAGACTACTTCATTAAGATGCTTAAATACTGATATAACCTGCTGTATGAACCCAATGCAATGCTGTATTAACTTTGCACCCTCAGTATTAATTCTGCATCTACTGCGATGACCCCACTGCATGATGTATTAACCCTGCACCTACAGCTATTGCCCCACACCATGCTGTATTAACCCTACACCTACAGTGATAACCACACACTGTGCTGTATTAACCCTGCACCTACAGTTATGCCAGGGCTTGAAAAATTCCAGGTGCCAGGTCGCCATGGCGCCTAAGAATTGTGCCTTGGCACCTGGGATATGTGAGCCTGTTACCTCGGAGGCTGGCGGCAAGATGGGGGATTATGGAGGTGGGCAACATGCTGGAAGGTCGTGGAGGCGGGGCAGCAAGCCGTGCGGCGAGGGACCAGTGAAGTTCCTGCTCTTCTCCCTGTCTCGCCACTTGGTTAGACAAGGGCCGGAATATGACGTCCTATTCCAGCCCTGGTCTCCCTAAGTAGCGAGGGAGCAGATCAGGGATATCACAGCTCCCTCTCCGCATGCCTACCATTCACGCAGCTAGCCGACCACCCACCATGCTGCCCGCCTCCACCACCTTCCAGCACGTTGCCCACCTCCACGATAATCCAATATCTGTTGGATGTTTCACTGGCCCATACAATTGGAATGAGCCCTCCAGTTCTTCAACTTTATACATTTTTATTTTTTTTACACCCCAAATTTCTATTAAGTAAAGGATGGCTGGTTCATTTCTTTTTATTAGCTGCTTTGTGCATTTTTTTTTACAGTTGGAAGGTCTTTATCTCTTTACCACATTAATCCTGCCTCTGATTAAGTATCATGAGAAATATTTCACAAACCGTATTTATAGTAATTGGCAATCTATCTCCCGGACCACTACATCTGGAAAAGCCAAAATCATCAGTGGTATGCCCAAAACTGGGAACCTAGCAAGAAAACCTCAATCTACGTGCAGCTAAACTTTCCGTAAGAACCAAACTAGTATTTCAATTTTAAGGCTATTCAGGGGCCAATCTTTAGCCGTGCTGTTGCTTGCTAACAAACCATGCCAAGCTGTAGAAGGAACTATTTATTGCATTTTTAGCTCTTCTTTAATCCACCATAATTTTGCTCCGTATACATACTTTTTCTTTAGATATGAACCAATTATTTTTTGTTACATAATTTTCAGGCTACAGAATACTGTTTGATATTGGGTGTAATTACAAACATACAACATCTGACTAGAAGATACTTTGTTGACCTAAAGCTGTCTTTTTGATTAGGATGTCTGTTTTCAGTTTTATTTCATTTATTTATTAATTTATTGTATCCAAGATAAAAACACATCCAGTTTCCTGCAGTTTTACTGCTTCAACACTTTGAAATTCTGCTTTATTTACTTCAATAGGTTCTGTCAAAGGAGTTTTGCAGAGTTTCTGTCCCCTTCCCTCTCCATATATTATTCATGTAAGTTGAAATAATATGCAGATATACCACTTACACAATTCTTAAACTTTAGGATTAGTTTGGCTGTCTTTCCTCCCTCCTTAGATATAGTGACCTATTTGCAATTTTTTTTAGAAAATATATACACACACACTTACTTTCTATGTTATTGTACAGGGTCCCAGGGGTTTGACTGGAGCCCTATAATTATGAAACGGCAACCATCCCTATGTGAAGAATAAAGGGGGCCCCACAATTGGTAACCTGCCTAGGGCGCACTGTGGGATCACAATCCTTCTCTGGTTGCCATGGATCATTCAGTTTGAATTCAATTTGTTACCATTGGATTGAAACCAATAAAAAGATTATACAAAGCTAAACATGGTTGCTGTATACAAATGAAGATCGAGTTGATTTCTTTGCTGTATGTCCTGGTCATAGTAAACATTGTAAAAGCATTCAAAGTCTGGTTATTTTTACTTTATAATGTGCAAACTGCCCATGAAAAAAGCTGCTTGTCTGCAGTTAAAAAAAGGGAAAATAAATAAATGAAAATGAAAAAAATATATATATAAAAAAATGTCTGTAGCCCTTTCCTGCCTTATGCTATGCATATTAAAATATTTTATGTCTGTCTTAATAAGTTTACGACTGTGAGCCCCCATCTAGTGCCCTGTCATCATGACTAGCTATCAACACGGAGGATAGGAGAGGGATTGCTGACGTGTTTAACCTCCCCTCTGTGGTATGAGAAGGTGCCTAGTTTGTGGCATCTGTTGCTATTCACAGTGGAATGTGATACGCATGTACATCAAATGCCCAGACACACAAAATCCAATTTCATTTTAATTGATGTAATAAAAAAAACTCAACTTCAGACGCTTTGCTGTGCTGGAAGTTATTTTTCATTGCACAAAAGGGATTTTATCTCGAAGAAATTTTCATTCAATATGTTTAAAGAAAAAAAAAAAAAAAGGCTTGAGGATTGATTTATTTTAACCAGAAGAACCCAGGCAAAAAGAAATGCACATTAATTATTTTAGTTGAGAATCATGAACACATGATCTTAGAGGGGGGGGGGAAAGTGCTATACTGGAAATATTTAAAGCGGTGTCACACTTATGTAAGGGGGAGAGGGGAGGGGGAGGGGGAGGGGGCAGGAGGGGTGGTTGGGCCACAAGTCATAAATTGTATTTTATTGCTTAAGGAAATGTTAAATGCTGATTTCCTGTCTAGCTCTGCCTTCAGGACATGTGGATGTTTTATATAGATATCACATCTGCCCCTTCCCCCCCCCCCCATCGGTATGGCAGTA